>NW_021703781.1:16141577-16847281 GCF_005190385.1 Monodon monoceros | reverse complement strand
TTGTTCATCTCTGTTTGTTTGTTCTTTAATTCTTTTAGATCTTTGTTAAACATTTCTTGCATCTTCTTGATCTTTGCCTCCATTCTTTTTCCGAGGTCCTGGATCATCTTCACTATCATTATTCTGAATTCTTTTTCTGGAAGGTTTCCTATCTCCACTTCATTTAGTTGTTTTTCTGGGGTTTTATCTTGTTCCTTCATCTGGTACAAAGCCCTCTTCCATTTCATCTTGCCTATCTTTCTGTGAATGTGGTTTCTGTTCCACAGGCTGCAGGATTGTAGTTCTTCTTGCTTCTGCTGTCTGGCCTCTTGTCATTGTGACTAGATTTTAAACCAACCCTGTGATATCCTAGGGAAACTGATTCCAAGATTTTTTTCAAAATATTCTTGGATTTTTGAGACCACTCCCCTTTTCTTACTTCTGCTGCCCACAGTATATTTTGGCCTAGACTTTTACACATAAACTTTATAAATGTGTTTGTTAATTTCCATATTATGCAGGTACAATAAAGGCATGTCGAAGACAAAACTGGAGGCATGTGACTATAATGCAAAGCACAGTGTTGTAATCTGGTATACCTGTAACTTTTTGCAGCAAATTTAACTTCTTCCAAAGCCAGTTCTCCCTTGTATCAGTATGTAATCTGAGCTTTAAGGAGGCAAATCTCTTCTTTGAAGCCACGAGGGGAGCATTTATTCCACCACACGAAGGCATTAATTCTTACCCTCTTGACCTAAAAGAGTGAAAGCAGTTTGCAAAAACAGCCAGTTTATAAGCCCCTCAGGTTCCGAGCAAATCTGACTTCTTTGCTAGTGCCCCGAAGCTCACTTTTAATTACATGCCTTGAGAAAATGTATATTGTGAAGCTGAATTAGCAATCCCTTCGTTAGATTTGCAGTGCAGTGTAATTCCCAGTCACTACTTTATTGGCTCCACATACAATTGGAAATCTTGTGGAAATTTCTCCTCTTTGTTTAAGCACAGTACAGCTAGATTTCTTCCTCTGTCATGCACCAGGGCTTGTTTCCATAGCAACCACTTTAGGAAAAGAAAGGGGCTTACATGATGCTTCTTTTGTAGGTGAAATCTGAAGAATAAAGCATTAATGTTCATTTGCACAAGAACAAGAATTGCTTGGATACATTTTCCGTATAAAAAAAAAAAAATAGGGACTATGTTCTCTTTATATAACAAGGTGTTAAGGCATTTAACAAAGGCTTTTACTAGAGCTGTGCTCACACTCAACTTTATTTCCCTGTCAACATTACAATCCTGGGAGGGCAGTTATTATTAGTATACAAAGGTGCAGAGAATCCTAACCAATATCATGCATTTATGTTTACCTTTTACACTGGAGTCCTTGATAGTTCCCCAAACTACTTCATCAAAAATCACACATCAGATTTGCAAAGGAAAAGCCTATTGCATTTGCGCTGTCTAGGAAGGTTACTCTTTTGTAGCCTGAAAGCCAAGAGTGTGAGTATGGAAGACAGATTGCAGTCACGTTACCAGCTGCATCACTCAGCTATAAGGAATTTGGGTGATTCCTTAAACTCCTTAATTTTAAGGTCTCAGATTTGGAGCTTCTAGTACATTGACCCTGAAACACAGTTCATTAAGAAGTGATTCAAGAAGCTATGGCAAAACAAACAAAAACCAAGGCTAAATCATAGCTTTCACAACTCTTAATTTACTCTCAATTCATGGAACTCTTGCTTTCTACCAAATTGCTAACAAAGCTGAATATTTTCACCTGTTTTTATGGATAAAAACATGATCACTAACCTCTCTCAGAAATCTCTAAAATTACATTCTTCTCTGAGCTCTATACCTATAAATCCGAAATGACTACCAATAATCATAGGCACATCAAAAATTGCCGGGATCATTATTATGCTTACTATTTTTTCTTATACTCCCTATCTAAGCAATGGCTTTATCACAGAGATTCTTGAACCAGAAAATTGTAAACTTCCTAGCCCTTGCACCCACCTATCTAATTGTGACTACATCTCACCATATCTGACAACTCAAATTTTTATCTCTACGTCCACTGCCTGATCATTTAAGCTCCTATTACAAAAACAAACAACAACACTCAACTGCTTTCCCTGATTCTAGTAATATTATTGCCTTCAAATTCATTCTCCACTCTATCTTAGTGACCTTTACAAAATGCAAACATGATAATGCCACTCTCTTGCTTTAGATACTTTAGTAGCTCCATTAAAACAAAACAAAACAGTGTGAGGAGGTATCAACTCAGATAACATGAATATATAATTTATACATAATTTCAGCAATAAACATAGATAAACACAATACAGGGAAAGAAAATGAAAATAAGCCCAAATAGTACAGAAGCACTGATGCACAATAATTTCCACAGAAGTATTAGATAATGAATGAGCTTTACCTAAGGAAAACAAGTAAGATTCAATATAGACAATCCATTAATAGAATTCATTACACTAAAAGCCCACAGAGAAGACTGATACTATAATCTCAAAAGATGCAAAATGCATACCTTAATGTTCAATAAATATATATAGTAAAACATATTAGAAAATAAATGACTAAAAACAAACTTCCATAAATAGGAAACATCAAGAACAGAAAGAAAAAAAAATTGTCTCTATTTGCTAAGAATAGCATTATTTTTTTTTTTTTAATTTACTTTATTTATTTTTGGCTGTGTTGGGTCTTTGTTGTTGTGTGCGGGCCCTCTTTAGTTGCGGCGAGTGGGGGCTACTCTTCATTGAGATGCGCAGGCTTCTCATTGTGGTGGCTTCTCTTGTTGTGGAGCACGGGCTCTAGGCACGCAGGCTTCAGTAGTTGTGGCACATGGGATCAGCAGTTGTGGTTCACGGGCCCTAGAACGCAGGCTCAGTAGTTGTGGCACACTGGCTTAGTTGCTCCGTGACATGTGGGATCTCCCTGGGCCAGAGATCAAACCCGTGTCTCCTGCATTGGCAGGCAGGTTCTTAACCACTGCACCACCAGGGAAGCCCAGCATTGTTTAAATAGAGAATCCCAGTAAGTCTATGAAACAACTGCAAGAACTGTTAAATGAATTTAACAAGATCAGAGGGTTCTTTTATATTAGCAGCAAACAATTGGAAAATAAAATGAAGAAAACAATTCAATTTACAGTAATGCCTAGAAATACAAAATGTTTAGAAACAAATCTAAGAAAGGCATCAATGACCTCTACCTGAGTGTATCTGGAGAAATATTTTTAAAGACCTAAATAAGTGGAGAGATATAGCATGTTTACAGATTGGAAGACTCAATATTTCCTAAGATGTCAATTCTCTTCTAACTGACCTGTAGTTTCAAATATCAATCAAAATTACAGCAGGCTTTTTCAGTAGAAAATTTCAAGCTTTTTAAAAAAAAAAGTATATGAAAATTAAAAGACCTAGAGAATAACCAAAGCAGCCTTTTAAATAAAGAAAAAGTGGAAGGATTTATCCTAATTGATTTTAAGATGGAAAGATGCATGAATTAAGACACTTTGATACCGGTACACAGATATATAGATCAATGTAACAGAAGAGAGAATCCAAAAATAGTTGCCAAGGCAATTCAATGGGACAAGAAAAATCTTTTAACAAATGGTGCTGGGTTACCTGAGGAAACTTATGGAAGTAGCTAAGCATTTACACCAACTTCACAACATATATTTTATATAAAAAGTAGCCTTAATTAGATACTAATTCATAACTTGAACTAGAACTAAAAATAAAATCTAAAACTATAAAACATTTTCTTCACGAGTTGGTTATTTCTGGGATGGATGTTTTTGTTTTGGTGTTTTGCAGTCTTGCTAACTCTCATATTAGTACAAATAATATGTCCAGTACGTCTTGTTCCTTGGAAACTCACACTGTACCTCTCTTTCTATGCTATCATCTTATTGTTGACCAAGAATTCCAACATGTTGCTATATAAGAGAAGAACTTTGATTATAAGCACCTTTGCCTTATTCCTAAATTTAAAAGAATGTCTCAAGTTTTAGTGTTAGCGGTAATTTTCATTATAGATTTTGATTAAAAATAAATAAATAAGCCCATCTCAGAGTCTATTTCCCTGTTTATTAGTCACACCAGTCCTCTTATGTGTATGGTTTGCATGGTTTATCATTTTCCATCCATCCCATTCAACTTACCTGTGTTTCTATGTTCAAAATTTGTCTCTTGTAGGCAGCATATAGTAAGGTCCTATTATTATTGAATCCACCCCACCACTCCCTTCCTTTTAATTGGAGTGTTTAGATAATTACCATTTGATGTGTAACAACTGATGTGGTTGGATTTGAGTATACCATTTTATTCTTTGTGTTCTTTTTGCCCCATTTGTTCTGTGATTGTTGTCATTGTTGTTCCACTGTTTCCCTTTCCCTGGCTTCTTTTGGCTTAAATTTTTTATTTATCCCTAATATACATATTTTTAGTTTAGCTTTCTTCGTCATACCTAACCTTCCCGAACTATCTGGAGTTAGTATTTATCACTTCACACAAAATGTAGAAAACTTAGAGACAAGTAGATTCTTTTCTTCTACCAACCATTATGTAATAGTTGTCATGCACATATATGTTAAAACTTACCAGGCAATATTATATATTTTTAATAATTTATATTAATTTTAAGAGCTTAAGAAGAAAAATGCTTTGTATTTTATATTTCTCCGAATATTCACAATTACTGCTGGGCTTCCCTCATTCTCAAAGATCCAAATTGCCCACTAGCATTATTTCCTTTCAACCTGAAGGAACCCTTTAGCATCTTTGTATATAGCCGGGCTGCTTGCAGTTGATTTATCTAGTTCTCCTTCATCTGAAAATGTTCTCATTTTGCATTTACATAAGAATAATATTTCCATTATACATTTCTGTATTTTTATTTTCTTCTTTTAAAATGTTTCACTGTTTCAACTGACAGTGTTATTTCACTATCATTCAGTGGTTCTGATGAGAAAACCCACAGTCATTTGAATAATTATTCCCATGTGTTATGCATTCTGTCATTTTTCTTTTGCTGCTTTCAATGTTTTTTCTTTATGTTTTTGTCACTTTTATTATATGTTTAGGAGTGATTTTCTTTGAATTTATTCTTTGTTGTTCACTGTTATTTATAGAACACACCATAGCAACAGTGAATACATGTTCTGAAGTTTGCATTTAACATTTACCAATATAAATCCCATTTTGGGACACAAACTTTAAGAAATTTAAAAGAATAGAAATCATGTAGTGTGCATTTTATGCAATAGTAAGAGATTTAAGTTAAAAACCAGTAACAGAAAGATAATTGGAAAATTCCTAATTATTTCACATTTGAATAAAAATTTCTAAATATGACATGGGTCAAAAAGGAATTCACAAAATAAGTTTAAAAATATTTTGAAGTTAATGAAAATAAAAGTGCAAAATATGTACAGAATTTAGCTTAAGCATTGCTTAGACGAAATTTTTTAGAGGAATTTTTTCTCCTTTTTCTTCTTTTAGAAAAGAGGAAATACTCAAATCAATTATTTAAGCTTTCATTTTAAGAAACTAGAGAAACAATAGAAGATTAAATCCTAAACAATTAGAAAGAATAAATTTAAAAGTTGAGATGAA
This sequence comes from Monodon monoceros, assembly GCF_005190385.1. NCBI lineage: Eukaryota > Metazoa > Chordata > Mammalia > Artiodactyla > Monodontidae > Monodon > Monodon monoceros. Next base: position 16,841,657 of record NW_021703781.1, on the reverse strand, counting down.
ATTAAAACAGAGAAAGAATAGAGAAAATGAGTGAAACTCAGTTTTGAAAAAAAAAAAGTACAATTAAAAAATCTCTAGCCAGACTGAGCAAGCAAAAAAAGAGAAAAGACACAATTAACCAATAATCAGAAATAAAAGAGGGGACATAATGCAGACCACACAGACATTAAAAGTATAAGAAGATGCGCTAGTTTCCTATTGTGATAAATTACCACAAATTTATTAGCTTGAAACAATAGGAATTGACATATCTAGAGGCCAGAAGCCCTAAAATCAGTGTCAAGCAGATTATATTCCTTCTGGGGATTCTAAGGAAGCATCTATTCCCTTACTTTTTCTGCCTTCTAGTAGCTGCCTGCATTCCTTTGGCATCTTCCTCCATTTTCATATTGCCTTCTATCCCTCTGCTTTTATCATCACATCACCTCTAATTCTGACTCTCTTGCCTTCCTCTCTCTCTTTTGAGAGCCTTTAAAATTACACTGGGCCCATCTGGATAATCCAGAATAACCTCATCTCAAAATCCTTAATTTAACCACACTGGTAAAGTTAATTTTTCCATGTTAAGGTAGCATATTCAGAGTCTGAGAATTAGGATGCGGACATTTGGGGAGGGGGGCATTATTCTGTCCATTAAATAAGAGATTCCACAAACAACTCTATGCCCATATTCAACAAATAGTTAATACTAATTTCACAAAAGATGCAAATTATGAAAACTCACTCAGATGACATAGATAACCTGAATAGTCTCACATCTACTAAAAAAAAAAGTGGAATTTCTAGTAAAATTCTTTCTATCAAGTAACTTCAGGACCAGATGTTTTCAATGGAGAAATCTTTCAAGCATTTAAGAATAAGTAATTCCACATCTTCATGCAATACTTTTCAGAAAAATTAAAAAGGAAGGAATACTTTCCAACAAATTTTATGAGGTTAGCATTTCATTAATATCAAAATCCACCCAGGAACCACAAGAATAGAAAAAAAAACTATAAAGCAATAATACTCATGAACATAGACTCAAAAATCTTTAGCAAAATGTTAATATATCTATTCTAGTAACATATAAAAAGAATAATCTTGAAAAATAGTTTCACATGAATGTAATTCAACATGTTAACAGAAGAAAATGATATGATCATCTTAATAGATGCAGAAGGATTTGGAAAAAATTAATATTCACTTTAAAAAACAGTGAATGCTCATATCCAGCATTATATTAAAACTTAAGGCAATAAAAAGAAATAAAATTCATCCAGATTAGAAAGGAATAAAACTATTTCAGTTCACATATGATATTGTCTACAAAGAAAATCCATAAATCTAGAATAAATTTACAGAAGCTGTATGTGAAGTTTGCAAGTTTGCAGGCTACAAAGTGATATTAAAAAATCAATTGCATTTCTACAGACTAGCAATAAAGCACTGAATCCAAATTGTAAAACAAATATCATTGACAAAGTACCCAAAATAAAATACTTGGGTATAAATTGAACAAAATTTCTATGTGATCTGTATACTGAAAACTAGAAAACACTAATGGAAGACAACCAACAAGGCCTAAATACGGAGACAAGTTAATGGATTTTAAGATTCAATATAGTTATATTCAATGTAATCCTAGTCAAAATCCCAGCAGCTTTTGTTTTTTATTTTAAATCTCATATAAATTCCCACAGAAAGGCAAAACAATTTTTAAAAATTTGAAGGACTCACAATAAACTTTTTAAAGACTCACATAAAGCTATACTAGTCAAGACAGTATTGAGGTTTGAATTAAAGTATTTCCTTCTACAGAGTATTTGGCTTTGTTACTGTCTCGGACTTGATGGTACCACCAATAAGAATTTCTTTATAATTTTTAGTTTGGGTTTTCAGATCATTAAGGAAAGTGGATTTTAACCCCAAATCCAAAATGCAAACTTGTAGTTCAAAAGTTTCACAGAAATGTGTTTTCCTGCTCCTCCCAGAGCCAAACCTGGGACATGCATGCATCCCCACTGTCTAGTTCCTCTCACTGAGGGTTTTGTGCCTTTGGAGTCTTAGCTCCACTTCTATGCCCCAAACTTTCAATCTGCTCATAGCCTTGACTTTGTTATTTGACCCCTTTATCTTTACTTGGTAAATCCCAGTCTCTAGATATTCTGAGATTAGTAGATAAACTCAGGGCAAATGCTGTTTTTGGAGTCACTTCATCCCTATGGATTCATGAGTTTTAGAAAAAAATCAGCTTCTGAAAAACTGCATTAATTTTGCATCATCTCAAGTTTAAATATATACATTACAGTAATTCTAAGAAAGTTGTATTAGAGAGGTTTCACTATACTTCCAGTTAATTACACTACTGGAAATGGAAGTCCAAACCCTTACTTTTTAAGAAAGCTGTAATTCCTCTAACACATACGATGTAAGGGGAGAGGTAGGAATGTGTGTGTGCATCTTTGTGTGTGTGTGTGTATCTTTGTGTGTGTGTGTGTGTGTAAAATAATCAATAGTTTTCTACCTTGTATTCTAAAAATCAGGTTACATTCATTTATTGTTGACTTGGGACATGGATTTTACATTCTATAAAGTAATTTTGTCAATATTTTTGACTATTAAATGTTAAAGATGAGAGAATAATCTCACTATTGTTCATCAAAGCAGTTGCTTTATATTCTTTTAAATTGCTTATTAACCCTTCAATAAAATCAGGCAGTTGGAATACAAAATTCCCTATTCCTGAATTGAGTTTTATTTAAAAAAAATTATACTTGCTAGAAAATACTGCTTATAAATATTATTTTTGAAAATTGCCTCATGTAATGCTAATGAAGAATACAGAATGTTTTTATTCATTCAAGTAATGGGGAAAAGAAATGAATGTGTCATTTGAAACAAAATGTGTCATTTTATCAGACATAAATGTGTGAAATTTTTAATGCTGTTTTATTTCTTGAAGACATGTATTCCTGTTTTAGAAAAAAATTAATATAACATAATTTTAGCATGAAAAGAAGAGTTGCTCATTAATAGGGATTTATATCAGAGAAAGAGGTGCTTAGGAGTGGTAAAACAGTTTGGGAGGAGCAATGGATTAGCTAGGGTATCTTGAAATTTAATTCACACATGAAGCATACCTCGTTTACTTGTACATTTATCTGGACCAGTGATGGACTCAGTTTGACAGGCATCATATAATTCACAGTCAACAAAATCTAGAAATAGGCTTTTTCAACATGAAACGATATTGTAACATATTAAAATGGCACATATTTACAGCTTGTTTGACAAATGTTTTATATCTCACATTATTTATTTTCAAATATAAGAAATACATAAATTTTTAAAGCAAGATGTTATTTAAAGTATACTAAGTGCTGTACCTTTGCTCTTGTATACTTTCGAGTTCTGTAAAGTCCTCAAGTTTGGTGTGACAGACCAGTCTCTGTGGTCCACGGTCAGAGCTTTGGGTTCAGAGCTTGAGGAAATGGCAGTTCCCCATCGCTTCCAACTTCATCCATGATTTGTTCTTTGGCTACTTTTTGTAATTCAGCACTCACTGGTTTGCTTCTTACATTCAGACTACATCTCCTCTTGCTCCTCCATTAGATTATCTTTTTCATCTTCTCCATAAACAGAGGCATTCCTGAAATTCTCACTCCTTTTGATGCCTATTCCCTTGATTGTTTCTAATATCACATTTTGGAAGATACTCCCCCCCATATCCATATATTTATATCTATCAATAAAATTTACCTAACCAGACTAGTGTCTTCTTAAACTTAGAGGATTCAAACTAAACTCCCCACCTTCCTTTCAAAATGTGTTCCACTTTACTGTTCCTAATCTTTGTTCATTATTCCATGTCCATGAGCCTATGCTGGATATATTAATCAAAAGTAATATCACTTCATCCTGAACCTAATCAACACTTAATGAAAGAATCATTTTGCACTCCTGTCATCTCCTATTAACTTTAAGCTTTATATTATGGGAACTATTTACATCCACATCACCTAGAAGAGTAGCTTGAATGCAAAAGAGATGAATTAAAATGTCTATCTTTTAGGAAGGAACCCTTGCGTATGAAAGGTTATTGTAGTTGTTTCTATATTATGTGCTTTTTGACTGTTTTGTAGAATTGCTGATTGTTTCAGATGCTTTTCAGTAAAAAAGAAAACATCATAGCTGTAGTGAAACAATTCATAGGAAAATTTAAACGAAGAATATCAGTGTTATCTCCAAGTCTGACCCCACTTCTCCTGTTCTTTCTTTTTATGTTAGTATGGCTAAATATTAAATCTTGGTACTTAGCAACAAAATACAGAAGCTCAACCTGCATTATATTCTGGAGTCCCGTATTCTCATTCCAGCTGCTAACCAGCTACGTGGCCTGGAGCAGTCATCCTGCTCTGTGCCTGGTTGTCCTATCTTTAAAATAAGGGGTTGGGCTATATTATCTCTCAATTGCATTCACACTCAAAATTATACAATTATTTTTAATTATTAAAAGCAATATTTAAATTTCCAGCTTAAATGAAATCTTTTAGTTCATCTAAAACTATAACCCAAAACTCTACAATATAGTAAGTTCAAGGAATCTCCTCTATCGGGGTACAAGACAGAATGGTTTATCATCGTCACAGTGAAAGCTGCAACCCTTCTCCAGTTAGGTGGAAGCCACCGAATAAACTGATCTTGCTCAGCCATGGCCAGTGCTGACTCAGGTCTTAATACAGCTAGCAAGTATCAATGCACATGTAAGTTATGATTTAGATCTAGTACAACCATTAAATGTCTTTGAAAGTGATGACTAAGAGCCATTTCAAGAGGCCAATGCGATTCATTCTTGGAGAGCTTACAAAGCAAAATGTAATGTCCTTTACTTTGTCTTTATTGAAACTGAGTTTTAAATCTATGTATAATTAGAACTAAGCCTTTGATTTTTCTTATAACAGTAGCCTGTATAGAGATTTATTTAGTGCTATCTATGTAGAGATCAGAAGATTTTTAGATAAAATCATTTCTATATTCATTGTAAGCTCTCCAAACTTCCTTTACAAAAGGTTGTGTACACTCTGCTGTAAGATGCCAGGTTTGGGGGAGTGAGAAACATATCCTGACAGTTTAATTGAAATAACTATTGAGCATGAAGGAAAAACACTTGTTGCAAAGGGAAATAAACAACAACAAAAAAGTCCTTGCTGAATTTTTTAGACAAACTAGAGAAAATCAGAAGGACTCTTTACTCAATGATATTGAATTAATGCATCATATGGGAGAACTGTTATCAGAATTTAGGCATCAAGAATTACTGCTGAACTACTGTCTTTTATTAGACCCTGGGCCCTGATCCCTTGCCTGACTCACCAGACTGTTATGAGAATCCACCGAGATATAAGAACATAAACCACATACACTCTAAAACACTAGTCATAAAATATCAGCTGTCATTTGGGAGACATATAGAAATCAGAAGACTTCAAATAAGAATCTGAATGCCTATTTCTTTAGAAAATCTAGAGTGTCAGGAGACTGTGTTTCCTTTTCCCTTCATAGCCAAAACTATACTGGAGCTGAGTAGCTAGGTCAACACTTTAGTGTATATTTTTCATCATGCCATACTATCAACCACAGGCACGCTTTCCCCTTTTATCACTGGACCCTTATATATTTGCTCATGTCATGCTCAGGATAGGTACTCTTAGGAATTTTAATTATTTAAAGGCTTATCAAATTACATTTATCTTAAAATATTTGAAAATAACCCTATATATACCCATGCCACTTTAAAAATCCCCACAGTTGATCAAGCTAGAAGTTTTTACTATAGGTTCAACTGATTCCATTCTCTTTTATCACTTAGGGGCCCTTATATTTCCAGGATATAAAGAGCATGTATGTGAGGGAGCAATATATGTATTAAAATTAATGTTAGTAAATCATCAAGTACAAGGAAAAAAATGTTCAAAAATTCACTCTAGAAGATATATATCTTTCACATAGATCTTCACTTTAATATTCACATTTGGTTTTACATTAAAACATTAAACAGATAATTGCAAATTCCTACCATCCTGTCTCTGTTGGATGTGTGTACCCTGCCTTATTTTCTGATTTAATTAAGTATACCAAACTCAGCTCTTGAAAGTAGAAGTGAATGGTGGAACAAAAGGATCCTTTCAGAATATGAAAAAAGAAAGGACAGAACAGTTTCTAAATTGTGACTATAATATATGGCTATGATATGGACCCTTGAAATGATGTATACTCCTCATTTGACTAATTTTAATGAGTTTGATTGTAGTGTACCAACTTGCTGAGAAGCCAGTAAGAGGCTTAAAAAATATGTTTTTGAAACTGAAGAATATGTATTATAAGATATCATTTGAGTTCAAAAAGAAAATTATATAGATGTATGTATCCTCTTGGCTGAAAGTGAATAAAGCCTTTTTCTTTTAATATGTTAAAAGTAAATTTTTAAGAAAATAAAGTTTAAAAGAAAGCTTTTTGATCATGGCTAATAAAACAATTATTATGAATGAAAGAGAGAAACAATAAATGCTATTTGCAAATAATTTATATTTGGAAAGTAAATTTCTTTTCCCCTTATCTCTATTAACGATGAGACCGCTAGAAGAATATACTTTTTAAAAAATGTTCTGAGACAGATCATTACACTAAGGTATTATAGGCTTAATGAGTGTTTGAGTTATTCTGACTTGAATTTTTATTTTACGCTGTTTTTCTGTGATGTCTTGAAAAGACGAACTAGAGGCAATATTCTTTATACTTACTTCGATTGGCTGTGTGTGTGTGTATGCGCGCACATGCTTCTTGAATGATGGCTGGTGGGTTTCATTACGTTGGGAGATTATCAGCTATTCACCCTTCTAATATGTCTTTAGGCCCATTAACTCTCACTTCTCTAGCCCTTCAATTACGCCTATGCTTGACCTTTTTGCTGAATCTCCTATTTTTCTTTTGCTCTTTTACGTGTTTCCCTTCCCTCTGTCTCTCTAGACATAGATACATCATACTGACTTATCTTACAGCTCTTCAATTAGTTCAGCTCTGTCAAATTTGCTGTTAAACTAATCAATGACGTTTTTAATTTTAGATATTGACTTTTTTGTAGATTTTCAAATTGCTTCTTTTTTTACAATTCCAAATTGTATGGCAAAAATTTCCATCCTGTCTTTTAGGTTCTTCCACATATTAATCATTGATTTTATAGCTTGTTTGATGATTCCATCATTTGAATCACTTGAGGACCTGTTTCTATTGTCTGTGTTTTTTCTCTCTCCCCTTCTTTGTCTTCCATCATTACTTGCCTTCTATTATCAGTAGCTATTTTATATTGGATTGCAAGCATTGTGCATAAAAAAAACATAAAGCTAACTTGAGTATCTGGATGATGACATTTTCCCAACAGAATGTATGCTTTTGCTTCTGGCATTCAGCTAGCAGAGGAGTTCCATCAATTCAGGATCCTTATAGCCAATTAGAAGTTTAGATGATTGCAAGCTGGGCCACAGTTAGTGCTGGTCTAGTTGTAGCATATTCTTTCTTCTAGAGAAGCCCTCTTTGGTATTCCAATCAGAAGACTGGGATGTTGAATAGAGTCCTGCCTCCTTAAATTGCCCTAAACTTTTATTTCGGTCCCTCAGTCTCATAAGATGGGTAAAAACTCTGCTTAACATCTCAGTCTCCTAGACATCACTTTCATAATTGGTAGAAGTCTCTGCAATAAAAATGCTTCTGGAATAAAAGTGAAATAAAAATGGCCAGGCTTATATTCTAGATCTTCCCTTTGTTCCTGATCTCTCCCCTATAACTCCACACTGCCTTGGAAAGATTAATTGCCTGAACTGCCTGGTGGACTTTCTCTGCTAATTATTTTTTAGTGTTTTGTTTAACATGAAGTAAATAAAAAACACCCAGCATTGGAGCATGTTAACCAACACCAACATTTTTCTCAAATTTTTTCTCTTCCATAAACATGCAAATATAATAATCTAAATAATTTTTCAGTTATTGCAGTACAATTAGTTAAAACTAAAGATATATTAATGAAGATTAATTTTAAAAATAAGACCAATGTGAACCTTTTATAGATCAAATGAAAAATGCTTTTTAACAAGTGTGTCTTTGGAGATAAATTAATCTCTTAAAAGCAGCTCCTTAAAATAGGACAAATTCTAATGTTAATTCTTTTCTTAATGAACACTGAAGGAAAAGGTCTGCCTAAATTTGAACACACAGATACATATTTTAAGCTAGGTATAATAATAGAATAATATATTAATAGACTGGTGAAAGTAGTAAAATGCAGAATTGACAATAGAGAAAATTCAATCAATACATTATATAGATATAAAAGTACTATCACAATATATATTAGATATAAGAAAATAAACATGGAACTTTAATATGGGAACAAAAGAAAATATTGTGGAAGATAGAACAAAAATCAGGGGATTTATATGCAAATGTATTATAGGATACATTTTCACTTGGTAGAATAAGTTCTGATTTTAGAAATTAAACTCTCATTGAACTCGAATTAAAATGATCATTGGAAGATCCTCGTCTATACATCATTTGTTCTTTCATAATATGTTAAACTATGATTTTATAGGTATGAGTAGATAAAAACAGACATAATACAATTACACATCAGAGTAGCTCCAAGTTCTCAATGTTAACAACATAAAAATGCAATACAACAGCACTTTTAAAATATCTTGGAGAGGGAAAATTCTGAACCAAGGAAACTTACTTTGGTAAAGAAAAATTTAAAAGCCATTTATTTGAGACGCCTCAAGTATTTGAGTATATACAAGGTGGAAATTTTCATTAAGCAATTTCTGGATAGTGTTTTCAGTTATTCAGGTGAATTGTTAAAAGCATATTGCTGCTTAGCTTTGAGATGTGATATTTTCTAATACTGTAACAAATAATATTAAATACTAACAAAAGATAACTTTTTTTCTAATTATTGAATGAATATGCTATGCAGAATTTAAATAGAAAAAAAAAAAAACCCATTAAGGAGAGAGGTACTAGATTTGGTGTTAAATTAATAGAAATGGGAAATGTAGGTAAAGGAGAGACTCATTGAAGCCCAAAAGGGTACAACTATTTGCCCCTCTTAAATGAAGTAAAATCCAAAGTTATTATGTTCGATTATGTGAGACTAGGCAAACACAGAAACTAGTATAAATTATTGTAAGTTTAAACTGTTTTAACCTTACCAACTGATTTAAAAGATAAAAGAAAATCAAATACAATGCTTACCTAAAACGCAATAAAATGAAGTTACAGGAAAACATTAATATTAAGATAAATTAGGATGACAAAACCTGTAACCTACTGGTTGCAAATGTAACCAATATAACTCTAGATATAAAAATTGTCCAAATTCCATCATTAAAAGTCCAAAAGGCTATATACATTTTAAATGATGACCTTTTGTATTTGGGGCAACATAGCCTGGAAAATCTCAGAATGTTTTACCATAGATCATTAGACAAATACCATACTCAAACATAAGGAAAATGAGAACCATAAAACTTGTTATATGGTATAGAACTCAACATTAAAGCCACTAAAAAATTAATAATATACTACATTTTGGCAAAAACGAAAAAATAATTGGACAAAAAAATAGAAAAGTGAAACTCCTGAAACAAATAGGATTATAATTACAAATTGACAGATATAAAATTGTAAAATATTTAGGTTCTTCATTATCTACATTTGTTAGGTAAAATGGAAAAGAAACTAAGAAAGGTATAGAGAATGTAAACATAATTTAAAAATCAGAATTTGTAGGTTTAAATTGGATTTTATGTTCTTCCAAATGAAGATATTCATATTTTCAGCTGTCCGTAACTGTCCATAACATTAGAGCTACATTAGACCTCAAACTGTGTTTGCTAGATAAACTACAGGACACCAGTTAAATTAGAATTTTAGATAAACTGAATAATTTTAAGCTACATCCATATATGGGACACAACTTATACCAAAAAATGTGTTGTTTCGCTGAAAGTCGTATTACTGAGTAATCTATATTTCTATTTGCAATATCTGGCAATCCAGCTTTAACAAAATAACACTTGCTACATACGAGCAGACTTTTACATCTAATGACAATATAAAAATAAAAATAAGAAATCAAATAGTCAAACAAATCAAATCAATATTAACTGAAAATTAAGAAATACTCTCTTAAAATTCAATTGACTAAAGGAAGAATACATTGAGAAAAAAGACAATTAAGAGATTACTTCTAAGTGAGAATTTAAAAACAGCTTGTTACAGTCTTTGCTATACAAAGTGCAGTCCACGGAATAGTAGAATCACCACGACACTGAAGTTTGTTAGATATGCAGAACCTTAGGCCGAATCTCAGACAAGTAAACCAGTATCTGCATTTAATGTGATTCCCAGATGTTTCATGGAGATAGGAAAGTTTGAAAACACTGATCTAGATAACATAGTCAATTTATACTTACTTAAATAAATCTTCAAAGATTTTAATTATCAGAAAAAATTATCAAGTTAAGTTTGTTTTTAAAAAGCAACATAAAATAAAGTAAAATTTGAAGAGGAACAAATATAATGCACAAATAATTCCAATCATTTTTAAAGACTAATCACTAATGATTTAAAAATCTAATAACAAGGGCCTTTAAAAATAAAACAGTATAAAATTATGTCAAATAATAGTAAGGCAATTATATTTTAGAAATAAAAATTGGATAAAATAGCCCATTGAAATGATATAATATATAATATGTATAACTTTATCATATATTTTAACTGTAAGATAATGAAAATTATATGCTGAGAAATCTGAAATTTTCTTCACTCTTTTCTTCCTTTTCCTTCTCTTTAGTTTCATTTCCCTGTCCTTTACTCTTTTAGCTTCTCTATCTTTAATATTTTTCCCTTCCTTTCCTTTTACTAACTTCCAATGAAAAGAAAAAATTATAAAAGGTCTGCTCAAAGGTTATAGAATTTAAAAGGATGATTTAAGGAGAATTTTAAAGATGATATGTGACATTTCAAATGTAGATTAAAAATATTATTGTAATTTTGAGCAGGTAAAATAGAAGAATTTTTTTTTCTTTTTTTAATGAGAAGACCACGAACTCCCGTTGATGAGAGGTAGGAAATGAAATGTCAGAACACGTGAAGGAAATACAAACACAGTTACATCTTTCTCTGGTTCTTTTAGACCATCAAGAAAACACTGACCTGAGCATATTGTAGAGAAATTAATCACCATTTCCATATTATGTCCTTTTTCAACAGACAATGAATCACAGGCAGGAAACCTATTCAGGTTTAACTCTCACTGAAACCAAAATGGTGCAAATTTGATTCTATTTAAAACGTCTGAATATGGTGATTCCCCTTGCAGGCTTTCCCTTGACTAGGAGCAAAAGGTCAGAGTGACCAAACATATTCAGAGGAAGTTAAGTCGCACATAAAGTAGAAGAGGAAAGAGAAAACTGAGAGAAAAAATAAAAACTTTTCCGAAAAATATGATCTCATATGTGTAGGAGCCATGTTGTAAAATAGTGCTATAGCTGAAATCATTTCTTATTTCTCAACCATAATCAGTCACACATGCTGGTTGAGATAAAACAGTGTTTAACTACAACACAGAAACCACCAGTGCTGATTTTTCTAGGCATTAAAAACAAAAACACACTTAGATGTTTCCTAGATCTTTTCATCTACTTCAGGCAATGCTAATATTTAAATCCTTTCTCAATAGTCTCCCCCAAACACCTTTTATTCTACATTCTTGTTAAGCACAAAAGAAAGAGAAAGGAAATTCTGCTTACTGGAAATGGGTTACAAATCAAAATAGCTTTCACAACCCCAAGGCTATGTACAAAGAAGACAACTCAATATGTAGTTATGACTGAATTAATTGGTCTCTTTACTCAACGGAAAATGAAAAGTGCAAATCTCATAGGCAAAATAAAGCATATCTATTATCTAATTTTATCTGTAACACAACTTTGGAAGAGATATTAATCTCTTTCAACTTCAGTTTTCTAACTACTAAAAGCGGGATAATAATATTTTCAGTTGCACAGAGTTGTTATGAGTATTTAATGAGATAAGTAAAAACCTATGTAAAGTGTTTAGGCTATCATATGTGTAAAGTAAATTTTTTACTTTTAGTAACAGTTTGATTAATGATTTTAATAAATTTAATTTAAATTATTAAAATCCCCCAAATACATGAAAGTTGAAAGAACATTATCATTCTTCAAATTCCTATTGTTCAAAATAAACCACTTCAAAAAATCTAGGTGTATTTGTTTTGAGTTTTATCATTATGTATTTTTAAATAAAAGTAATATATGCTCATTATACAAAATTCAAACAATATAGAATAGAAAATATAATAATAAAATAAAAGCAAATCACAGTAGAGAAATTGGCACTATTTACTTGAGATGAACTTTATTACAAAGAGATGGAGATAGAAGCTTCCCTGTTTAGAAAAAGGTTAGTTGAGCTTAAAATCTAGGTCAGCCAATATCTCAGTCTAAGGTTTGTCCTTAAAGTTTATTCTCAATTTGTGATTTCTGAGGAAATGTGGTCTTATACTTCCAAGTTGTGATTTTTATTTTTATTTTACACTGCAACATAGCTATTGATAGCACTGATGTCAATCACTGCGTTTGGTTTATAGCCCATTAGTTTTGATTACATGAGTTGCTTTATTTTATGTCTTAATAAAAGAGCTTTTACATCTTTAAATCACTATTTTCTTCTTATAGCCAACAAGCCTGATACTCCTAAAATTTAAACACTTTCTGAATCACTTCATTATAACCATCCAATATAAATATTAGTCACCAAGCCAAGAGTTTGCCTCATTTTATCTTGTATTCAGTACTATGGATGATGCCTTCTCAACATTATATATAATAGAAAGAAACACGTATATTTCCCCAAATCCTATATTGTGACAGATATTCCTGCTTTGTTATGCTTCAATAAAACCTGTGGAATTACTCTGAACATTTCTAGAGATTTTAGAATCTCTCTTAGTTTTTGGCCAAAGTGCCACAATGTCATAACTTTTATGATTAAATTAGCCATGGATTTTCTGCAGATGCCATGTTCTGAACAGAAACAAGAGATTGATCTGATTAGGCTGTTTTGTAAACTCATCACAGCTCAACAAGTTTGACCAAAAGTCTTGATAACCGTTGAAACCATAATCTAATACTACTATACATATATATACACAAATATATATATAATTAAATTACTATCATGATATATATATCTCATGTAGTAGCTGTTAGATTATATATTACATATGTATATATAATGTTTATACACATGTTTTATATAATTATTGTATACATATATGTGTATGTGTGTGTGTGTGTGTGTGTATATATATATATATATTTCCTTGGTCATCTTATATATGTCCATAATCATACTGTAGGTTTTAGAAAGATAAGGCAACTAAAACCAAACCAATCAATTTCTCTCACTGTAAATTTAAGACAACTGAGGTCCAAAGAAGCACTTTCCATATGGTCAAGGGCACAACTAGCATAGACAGTTAATGGCACAATTAGAATAAACATCAGTGGATATCTTGACATCTAACCAAGCATTCCTCCTCTCACTCTTGGTTTACTGACCCAACTTCTCATTTTCTTTCCTTTTTTTTTTAGACCCAGGCAAAACTTCTCTTAATCAGTATTTATTTATTGATTTACCACTACAAACTGTGCTAGCGCTATTTTCTCATGTAGTTCTAGTTACTGAGATTTTTTTCACCCTATTAAAGAATTATTGTATATTACTTTTAAACCAACCCCACATGGGTTTTTAATATTTCTTCACTAACAAAATTCCATGAAGATATAGAAGTCATTTTTGCTAAAGATAATCAACAATTTATTTGAACTGGAAAAAAGGATAAACTCTGATGCCAAAAGTGAGCTGGACTTTTGCCAAAGTTCCAAAGTTTTTGATTTTGACATCCTTTAGTAAATATTACCTAATATACCTATGATGCCATCCAAAGCACTGGAAAAATTTGCTAAAATGCTTAAATAAAAATTTTTACATCTATTTTAAAGATTTAAGTCTCATACAGGACAAGTTCCTCTGCTGAGTTTATGATTAACCTCTATATCCAAAACTTTACTCCCTTGTCCTGCACTTGTTACCCCTCAAGATTGAGAGTATCAAAGAAAAGGGGAGATTGTAACCAAGCAGGACCCTAAGGGGCCTTCTCAGGATAGACACACCCATGTCCTCTGCTTGTCTCTTGTTTGTACAAAAACTTCAGCCTCCTAAGGCCTTCCCCAAGTTCCAAAGAACAAATTTAATCAAAGAAGAAAATGCAGAAACAATGGAAAATAGTCAAGCAAGACAAAATAATAGTTTAGCCACTAAACAAAATCAAGGATTTTTACCTCCTCCTCAAGGACTATAGATAGTATTCTGAGCCATATCCTTGAGCTATTTTGCAAATACAGAAATCCCCACCAGGTGGAAGAAGTAAACAGTATGCTGACCATAAGCAGCTAGACCCAGACCTGCTGGAACCAGAAGGCTGATGACCTTGACTCCCAATTACCTCACTACCAAACAATCAGAAGAATGTCTATAAGCTGATCTCACACCCCACAACCCTCTCCCACACATTTTCCTGAAAGCCATCTAAGAGTTCTGTCTTTTGAGCATTAGCCACCTGTACTTCTTGCTTGGTCTTTCAATAAACACTGCACATTCCTTCACCACAACCCTGTGTCAGATGCTTTGGCAAAAGTGCATATTATTAAAATTACTGTCATCATCATCATTATCATCACCATCATCATCAATAGTAGAGGTATCAAACATGATCGTGTAAGTACCTCCTCTGGACTCAATGATGTTTTATCTTCAGGAATACCTCCTAATGAAAGGTTTGATTTATGGTAAACTCAGCAAATCTCAGCTTAAGTTTTGGTAACATCAGTGAATGTAGAATTGGGAAGAGAGATACACACTTGACTCTTGTGAGCCACTATGAGCTGGCTCCAACAAAACACAGTATATACATTATAACTTGACTGTAAATATTTTATCAACTTATATAAATATTTAATTCTTTTCCATGCTCTACGTAAGAATGATTTGAACTGATTCTTTTTGGGCCTCTCACTGTTGTAGCCTCTCCTGTTGCAGAGCACAGGCTCCGGACGTGCAGGCTCAGCGGCCATGGCTCACGGGCCTAGCACCTCCGCAGCATGTGGGATCTTCCCGGACCGGGGCACGAACCCGTGTCCCCTGCATCAGCAGGCAGACTCTCAACCACTGCGCCACCCGGGAAGCCCTGAACTGATTCTTAAAGTCCTTTCAATACACAAATTTAGATTCTGAAAATAGAAGGTGGTATGCTCTCCCACATTGTATCTGCTAAGTTGAGGGGCTTTGCATAGTAAGATGTAAGTAAAGTTTATTTATTGTCATGAGAAATAGGTACTGTTTCACTGTTAGGAATAAGCTATAATAAGAACCCTGAATGTCTATCAATTAGATGTTCCTTTAAAGGTAGTAGGGGTGAATAGAAACATAAAAGAACCTGTAATAAATGATACAAATGGCCTTGTATTTAACTCACATAATAAGAATGTACCCTCCAAAATATGCTCAATAAGCAAAAATCCCCCCAGAAAACAAATTTCTCCCTGATTTAAAATTTTTTTCTTGGTGCACGTATGGGAGATACTGCAGTCAATAGTGACTTTGCTTTCAATTCCATAGAATACTATCGGCTTTGAGTTGATATTGTTAGAACAATATTTATCAAAGTGCAGTTTTTGGTCCTCAGATTTCACTGAGACACTTTCAGGCAGTCCAAGAAAATTCTTTTCTTAACAATACTAAGATAGTATTTGCTTTCATTTGTAGATATTTGTACTGATGGTATAAAAGCAGTGGTGTGTAGATAGCTTGATGTCTTAACACAACTCAAGGCAGTGGTGCCAAAATGTACAAAATGTCATAACTTTACCTGCTACACACACATGGAAAAAAAATACTTGTTTTCACCTAAGAATATCTTTGATAACTATTAATTTTATTAAATATTTACTTTGAGAACATGTCTTTTTAATATTATAAGTGATGAAATGGGAAGTACATATACCAATAAAGCACTTCTGCTGCCCACCCAAGAAATTGTTTGAGTTGTGAGCTGAACTAACCACTTTACTGTTGTTGTTAAATACCATTTAATTTAAAAGAATGACTGAAAAACTATTGTTATTTAGAATTTTGTGCTTAGGAAATATTTTCTCAAAAATGAAGGAACACTACTTGTTACTTCAAGGAAAACAAACAGCTAAAGTATGTGTTGCCAGTGATTTAATTTCAGGGGAAAATTTGAATTTTGGAAAATTTTTATCTACCATCACGAGCACCATTGCTTCTTAAGATGTGAAAAATTTTCTGATGAGCTAAGTGATATTAGCATGTGATTTTTAAATTTTGTTTTCCTGAAATATATCAACTTTTGGGAAGTCTACATTGCCCAGTAAAACAATATTTTTCAAATGACCAATGATTTCACACACACACACACAATCTATTTTAAGTCCGAGACATATTAATGGAATTTAACAGAATATGAGTTCATTGTTATGATTTCACATTCCAAATAGCAACTAACCATTAAGAAACTGCCATTTATCAAGGTTTGATATAACATCAAATTAGACTGTCTGCAACTATCTGACAAGGTTACTAAAATATTCCTCCATTTTCCAACTATTTATATATATAAATATATATATATATACACGTATGTGTGAGTTTATATTTTCTTCATATACTTGAACCAAAACAAAATATCACAGCAGGATGAATGCCAAAGCAGTATGAGTATCCAGATGTCTTAAATTAAGCTATACATGAAAGAGATATGTCAACATGTGAAACAATGCCATTATTCTCATAAAATTATTTTTGTTGTTTATTATTCTATTTTTTAATAGAAACCACATTTTTATTGATGTGAAACGGGTTTCTAAATGTTATTTTTAAATTAAATAATGAATATTTTAGTTTCTCAGTCTTAATTTCTATATGTAAAGGTAATAAAATATAACCCACAAAATCAAAAGGTATTGTTGATCCATAATGATTTTTAAAGGTGTGAATCTAAAACCACAACTTTGAGAACCTACCTCAAGATAAAATTGTCAATTCAAAATTGAATAGTTTACCATGGTTTGCTAAGGGCTATTTCCATATTTCCAAGCGCTAGTCCCCTTTTTCATTATTGGCTTCTTCCCCTTACATGCAAATCTGATACATTTTCTAATTTAGTCTTCTTTTAGTAAAATCCTTTTATTCTATTCTTCCCCAGTACAATATGTGTGTGTGTGTATACACACACAGACAGAAAGCAAAAGAGAGTGGAATCATTACTATAAAATATAACATGACCCTCTGGAATTCCTGGCTTCACTCTCGGTAGAATATGAACCCTGAACTGATTTTTGTGCAGGGCTGAGGCACTTAATAGTCTTTGCCTGGTCTCCCTTGTGATAATAAGCAAGGCTTCAGGGAGAGTTTGGGGATTCTGTTGATGACCTTGAAAGAAGAGGATTTTTCTTTACTTGAAAAATACCAGCATTATGATGATCATCCTGTGAAAGAATATGGAATATTAAATATAAAAAGAGCAAAGTATATATGTATATATTTGTATATATTGCATATTAAATATAGATTATATATACATATATGTGTATATATGTGTGTGTGTGTATATATAGAGAGAGAGACAGATAGAGAGAGAGAGAGAGAGAGAGAGAGAGAGAGAGGGAGGGAGGGAGGGAGAAGGAGAGGGAGAAGGAGAGATCATATGTTATAGCTATGCTAGGCACAAAGAAAATATAAGCTCAACAAATCCTTTTTGAATGATTTAACATGGGCTTATTGCCATAAACTGGACTATTTACAAAATTACAAATGCTGTTACTTCTTCTAGAGTCACTGGTATGAATTTATTTATGCATTAGTTTTAAGACTTCATTTTTTTCCTCATGCATGATGGAGTAAGTTGAAGCTTATAATATGCTAATAGCCAATGTAATGATTTGTAAACTAGATTTCTACAACTCATTGAAAGAAATAATAAATGAAATATTAGAACATTCTGGGCACACTGTCAGAAAACAATTTTATATATTGAATTTATTTGTTGGTTTCCACTGAGTGTAAATCTATATGGTACATTAGATTCTTTTAACACAAGGAAGTTTATTTATTGGGATTGTGAAGCAATAGCTTTGACTGAATTGACCAGTCTCTAGAATGAGACTTAAAATAACAATACATGAGGGCTAAGTATTTTGATTCTCAGGGTGGTTAAAATAGTAAAAATGTTTATGCATAGAACTTTATTAGAATTCAGTGAGAATATTAATATCATTTATTGTAGAACTTTACAACATCACCCTTCTAACTCAAACTGATGCTAATGTAGGGTAAACTTTAATTCAACAAATATTTATTATACATGTCTAATTAGTGGACTAGATGCTGGAACTTGAACTTAGCATTTCAGAAAAATAGTGTCCATAATGTAAACATAAAAGGAAATCTGAGTATATTTTTTATTTATTAATTTAAGGGCAAAAATATACTACAAAATTTCCAAATTACTGGCTTTGTTTCTGTTACAAAACTTAAGAATTTTTTTTTTTTTTTTTTTTTTTGCGGTACGCGGGCCTCTCACTACTGCGGCCTCTCCCGTTGCGGAGCACAGGCTCCAGACGCGCAGGATCAGTGGCCATGGCTCACGGGCCCAGCCGCTCCGCGGCATGTGGGATCTTCCCGGACCGGTGCACGAACCCGCGTCCCCCGCATCGGCAGGCGGACTCTCACACTGCGCCACCAGGGAAGCCCTATTCAGTGACTTTTATGGGCTAGGCACTCTAGGGTGCAAAAATTGTTAGGAACTTGAATAAGAAATCCTCTCTCATGCAGAGTTAAACATCTAATAAACATGATTCTCTAATTTTTTTCTATAGATTAAAATCATCTTGGATTGATCAACTCCATCAAAAGTGAATTCTTCAAATATAATATAAAATCAGTACCATTTTATTTACGGATTTTAGCAAAGTATTTATTTCTTCTAACACTGGAGATATTTAAGTCAATAACTATTTTTCTTTTAACCTACTTTAACATTTCCCAAATAACAAAAGTTGTTCCTAGAAAATCCATTATATTTTTCTGTTCACTGAATTTGTTGAATAATGATAAAGAATTAAATCCACTTTGATTTTTAACTCTCTCTCCCTTTCTTTTTGCCAGAGACAAGAAATCATGAATAAATATTTAAGTACCAGAAATAATTCTCTTCTGTTCCAGTATTCCTAACTCTTCTAAATTTACCATTTACCCAATGTTTTTTTAAGTATATTCTCATTTACTTTGGTTAAAATATACAGGAAAACAAGTTTTGTGTTTATTAGGTCAATAAGGAATTATTAATTCCACACCAAAACAGAACAAAACAAACTTCCATGAACCTTAAAACAATTTCAAATGCTAGAAGGATCACATACTATTTAGAGAAACAAATTCTTAGCATGAAGAGCTAGATGAAATTAGACCTAGCCCTTCTGTATTTATTTTCTATTTGAGAAATAATTCAAATGCTAGCCACACAAGGAGTGATAGGACTTACTTCATAAATCCATATTCATTCACTCAACAATTATTGAACAACTACAAGTTGGCCAAAAGACTGCAAATTACTTCTAAAAATATTAATATGAATCAACTATATTAGTTGCTTGCAGCCTCATAAAGATGTACATTTATCCAAATGTACTGCAACCATAAATTACGACAGGATTTAGGATATACAAGCCAGAATTCCAGCACTTAAGGAGTTTATTAACTAGTGAAGAGAGATATTTAAATGTGTACAATTACAATATAGTGACACAGTATTGCAAATAGAAGAATGGCACCTAACTTCTATATATTATTGGGGTTTCTAGGGAAGGCTTCCACAAAATTAGAAATTAATTTCTAAATATAATAAGCTGATAGCTATATATACAAAGTAATATGATGAAAGAGAAAGAACTAAATGTCATTAAAAAAAAGTAGAGTAAATAACCAGCATTTTTGGATTAGAATGACATCAGACAAGTCAGGCTGCATGGGTGTGAATACCTATCACATAACAGATTATTCTGTGTGAGCTTGAGCAATCTTGGATACAGTAGGGAAAGCAATAGTACTAATATCAAAGGATTATTTTAGAGACTGAGGCAATATAGATAAAGTAATCAAAACATTGCCCAGAACTCAGCAACTACTCAATAAATGCTATCCAGCATTATTGCAAGAATTTACATGGGATATCACTTTTAAGTGGGGAAAGAGTAGTTGTATCAAATAATGTACAAATACATAGCATTCCGATTTTAGTTTCGAATACCATTTGTCAATAAAATGAATCAGGACTCCTTGGAGAAATGGCAGATTCTAAGACTGGGCAGAGAATGCACAAGATGATCCCAGAGTATCTTGTATTGATGAAAAATAAGAGTTGTGCAAGAAAACAAAAAACAACAACAACGAAAAAACCCACAATTATGGGGGTATATTAAGGAGACAGAGGAACCAACTGAGAGAGTTCCCAATGGTTAAAACTGGGACAATTTGAGCAACAAAGTAAATCAAATGTCACTGGAGTATAACCTAAAGAATAAAATAAATATCTATGAGTCAATACTGACATAAATAAATGAATGAATAAGTGGTGAAAAAGAGATGCTTTTCCCTTGCAGAACAATTTTATATAATTTATTTAGATGCCTTGCCCTCAAGAGGTGGATCATGAATCTCACTCCTTTAAGCATGGGCTGTAAATAGTAATTTCTTTCCAAAGAATATAGTATAGAAAAGTAAGGGGGAAAAAACCCTAACTTTAAAGTGATTAAACCTGACAAACACTCTCTCAGGTCAATAGGAACCATAATAAGTCATCTCGACAATATGTACTTTGTATACGACTAGATGAGAATGGCACTCTACCTCAGTGACTTTCTTCCCAAAACACAAAACTTGAGTCTAATCATGAGAAAAATATCAGACAAATCCCAATAGAGGGACTTTATTAACACCAAATCTGCTAATATGAGATGTGAAACTAACACCAAACCACTTTCCAAAAAATACTTACTACCTGACTCTAATCACATCTCTATTAATCTTCTTGTAAAATGTGAAACAAGCCCAGATACAGAGTATTCATTGTTTGACTTAAAAAATAAAAAAAAATAAAAACCTCTGAACTTCAGAAATATTCTTTTAAAGATATTTCTGTGCTCTGGGATCATTTGTGAGTCAATTAGAATGCGTTCTATTTACGGGTAATAGAGTGAAAAAAGTAATGCACATTTACAAAAAAAAGAGCAATGGGAAATTAAGAGCATTGGAAAAGAGGACCCAATTAAAAAAAAAAACACTAAATCAGAAAAACTAGATAAAAATGTGTACAAATGGAAACAGGGATAACCTGCTATGAATTGTCTTTGTAGTTCCAATCACCTCCTCTACTGTGTGTGTGTGTGGCTTGTCTTGTTTGTTTGTCTGTCACTGACTAAAGAGGGAAGATGTGCCTCTAGTGTTTTCAATCACCTAATGACAAATCCTAAAAACCTAAAGTGGGCAGCTTTCACAAGTGATTCATGCTACGTATTCTTTAGCACATATTATGCACCAAATGCTGTTCAAAAACTTAAAGGTGAGTGTCCTGAATTACTATACTTTTTACTTTAGTACAAAGATTCCATAAGAACAAAAAAGTGAACAGTGATTTGTACTCCTTGAACCCTAAACTCGTATCCATGGATTTTCAGTTAATAGTCTGTCAGTGTGCTGCATATTACGCATAAGGTGCATGGCATATCATAAGGCTTTTGTGAATTTGAAATGTATTAATACAATAGGACTTTTGAAATTCTGTTGACTGCTTGATAAAACCATTTCCAAGAGAGAAACATTTCTCAAAATGTGTTCTCAGAAAGAAAACATAAAGTGATGTTTCAAAACCAGGGACCTATGTGAAATGCTCTGTCTTCTATCCCTCTCATGACTCACAACGTATTTTAGTTTAGGAAAGACTGGGTAAAGCCCTACAAGCTAGCTCCATTCTCTAATTGTTACTATAGCTTTTCGTGAACTTATTTGACATGGTCTCCAATTTATTTTGTAAAAAACAATATTCAGTGGAACTGTGTTCTACTTTCTGTACTTTGAGCAATACTGCTTTAACAGAAGCATTACTTTTATTATGAAATAAGAAAAAAAATGAAGGGCTTCCCTGGTGGCACAGTGGTTAAGAATCCGCCTGCCAGTGCAGGGGACGTGTGTTCGAGCCCTGGTCTGGGAAGATCCTACATGCTGCGGAACAACTAAGCCCCTGAACCACAACTACTGAGCCTGTGCTCTAGAGCCTGCAAGCAACAACGACTGAGCCCATGTGCCACAACTACTGAAGCCCGCGTGCCTAGAGTCCGTGCTCCACAAGAGAAGCCACTGCAATGAGAAGCCGTCGCACCACAATGAAGAGTAGCCCCTGCCTGCTGCAACTAGAGAAAGCCCGTGCGCAGCAACAAAGACCCAGTGGAGCCAAAAATAAATAAATACAAATAAATAAATATTTTAAAAAAAGAAAAAGAAAAGAAAAAAAAAGAGCTGGTAACATTTCTAGGGCCAGAAATGCCTTTACTAAATTGGACAAACTTGCACAAATTCTTTAAGGCTTCTGTGTCATTTCTTGATCTAGATGATTCTTAAATTACCTTAATACTCTAAAGATATGATTTTATCTTGGAACTTTTTTTCAGAGGTGCATTGTGCAATGTAAACACATTAGAGAGAAAAATTCCATTTACTCCTCATATTATTGGTCACAATGTTTTTGGCTCATATGTACCTTTAATCCTTACTTATTTATTTTTTAAACAGAGCACCACTATGGATTACCAACTTATACTTTAGAAATATGGAATTAACAATAATAAGCAAAACCTATATCATTGTAATTTTATAAATAAAAATATATTTTAATACCAAATTCTTGAAAGAGTATAAAAATAAGGAAAAAAGGATATTGAATAAATACATTGGTTGTAATATTTTTCTATTTGCTAGCAACCAACTTTGTAAGAGAACAATGCTAACAATTAACTACCATGCTTTACATATTAAATTCTTTAGGTATTTTGGACCCTATTAGAACTATGTGCTAGCAACAATAAACACTTCGATACTTCAGATACTGTAGCACTAATTATAACCCTCATATGGTTTCTCCTCTTTCTCCTCTCCTCCTTCGTCCTTTTCCTCTTTCTCTTCTAAGAGAAGTCACTTTTAGTTGGTACGTGAACCATAGCTGCTAATCCCCTCATAGTTAGTTACAGCCTCATGACTAAGTGGGAAAATAATACCTTAGGAAAAAGACACACATGCACTTGCAGGTTCCCTCTTCAAAAATGAAGCCTTTCGTCTTTGACAGATCTTTTTCTAACCTACAGACAGGAATGTGTACACAGCAGTATGCCAGCCTCAACCGCTGGGTCAAGGACAACTCATTACAAAAATGGCACAGTGACAAAGTAAAAGAAATATAGAACCTTGAATGTGTGTATAGAGCAGAGCTGGGGATTTACTTCTAAAAACATGATTATGCAAGTTTGAGACTATAGGAAAGTATTCATGGACAGACATTTGATGATCTGCTTGAACAAACTGCGTAACTTGAGATTTCTGGGTAAACTATTCCTGGCGGTGGTGAGGCAGGAGGGACACCAATCTTTTTCAACTGAGTAATGGGGCAACTGGGAAATACACGTGGGGACAACACAGAAATCAAAGTAATCTTTATTTCTGGTTGAACTTGACAAAATGTTATCTGCAAAACCCATTAACAATCCCCGAGGAATAACAACAGAATCTGGGTAATGAAGTCTAACCCTTTTTTCTTCTCCTTTGTGTTCAGTCTAGTCTCTCTTGCTCACAGGGTGCCGCATGCAGAGGCCTTGCACCCAGCACAGTACTTCAGACTAGTTTCTAGTGTGAAATGGCCAGCCCGGTCAGGTGCAGAGATGCTGTGCCCAGCACTGCATTCTGAAGGGCTGTGATCAATACCCCTGCACCTGGCTGGCAAGAACCTGGACCCCCTCTGCACTAATAAGAACCCTATGAAGCAGCTCCACCTATAGAGTAGCTTTCAGGGAGAGCATGTACTCTACAGCACAAGGAGCTCTTTGATCAAAAAGAAAACTTTTCGTTGCTTCTGAACTGAACTAGGTCTCCTTCTATTGGCTCAATAGTCAGGAGGACCCTTGTGGGGGCCTGACTCAAAAGGGTCAGTAACAAATTTTGGCACCCCAGATGGTACGAACCGTGACCTTTTCCTTTTTGCCCACACCTATCCACTAGGCTCTGGGCTCACCCGGGCTCCAGCAGGAGGATGGCAGAAGCTTTGGGAGGTTTGCATGTGGATGACTGGCTCTGGTCTTTGAGTACACTCTGATGGGGTAGAGTGGCAGCAGCTTTCGGCCAAATTCAGAGCAGCTCTGCCCAGCAACCACTCAGGTGTGGCACACACACAGTGCAGCCCCCAGAGTCATTTAGACTGTACCCCCATGAGGGGATCAAACTGTGGCATCACTGGGGATCAGAGACTAAAACTCACTTGTGTCTGCCCCCTTCCTCTGGCTGTCCTTCCCACAGTATCGGATGTCCAAGGGACAGTGGGGACCTGTGGACAAGAGGGAGCCACAGCAGTCTTGCCCACTGTCTTGCCAGTAGTGCTGTCTGCTTGACCCCTGTACAAGTCAGTAGCAGCCACACCAGGGCCTTTTCTCCCTCCTTGCCAATCTCCAGGCGTCAATGGTAGCACTCTCCATAGTCACTTTTGGTTTGGTAAAGGAAAATGACCAGCCCTGTGAGCCAAGAGGCAAGACCGGGAAAAGGCTCAGATAACAAGGACCATCTGACAAAACAGAACAGGGTGCTCAATCCAGTTCAGGAAAAGGCACTGTGGATGCCCAAGTGTGAAAGGGTCCCAAGGTAGGTACATGACTGCTGACTTGACCTCTTCCAATCAGAGCTAGTTTCTCTGAAGTGGGCTGGGGAGACCTGTGAGCTGCTGGAAAGACTAGGAAACATTCATTGCCTGCCTCCCGCCCCCCTCCCCACCACTCTGCTTGTGAGGTGAACCTTGGGTGATTCTTTATTGACTGAGATTCCATGGGCTCTCCTCCCAGTATCAGCACAGAATACCAGTTGCCCAGCAACCTGGTAAGTACCCATTGGGAATCCCTTGTGCTTTTAGGTCTCACCCAGTGGGAAGTCTGAAAACTCCTCCTTTACAAGCAAAAGGAAGAAAAAGAAGACCCACACACACACTCCTCAGACAGCTGTGCCACTGCCTAACAGACCAAGTTGGTCAGGAACTAATATGGCCAAGCTGCTCTGGCCTGGAGGCGGTCTCATCTCATCACCTGTGGGATGTTCTGACTGAGGAGGGGCTGTCTCAAGAACGGGCTGTTATGAATTCAAGGGGGACCCCCAGTTATACCAGAGTCCACGCCATTTGAACACCTCCTATTTTGATCTTTTGAGGAATCCATTAGGAGTTTGGCGCTGGTTCCAAATTTCCTGAACTGGAAATCTTATTTGGGTTAAATCTTGTGACATTTGCAAGCCAACAAATTATTCCAGCCACCCCCTCGGTAGATGAAAACAAACCCAAAACAACATCTAAGGTATGGGTAACCAAATATCTACCATAAGGAAAGATAGCCCATTAGGGTATATCCTCCAGAACTGGAAGTTTTTCGGGTATCACTCCTTGATCCCCAAACATTGAATCTTCCTATGGAATACAGCCCGGCCTCTATACCATCTGGGAAATGGGGAAAGTTGGCCTGCCAATGGGTCTCTAAATTACAACACCATTTTACAATTGGGCCTGCTATGCCAGAGACAAAAGAAATGGGGTGAAATTCAGAAAAAGAACTCCCTTTGAGGCAGGTCCCCAATGGAGAAAGAGGGCTCGTCCAGGTATACATCCCCTTTACCACTTCTGATCTGTATAACTGGAAAAGTCATGGTAAAGCGTTGAGGAAAGATCCAGATTAGGAGAATCTTTGAGACCCATGACCCCACCTGGGCTGACATCCAGAGCCTCCTCAATGTACCCCTACCAGAGAAAGAAAAGGCCATGGTCTTTTCAAAAGCCGGAGAGGAAGCAAACAAAGAGAACAGAAACGATTCAGGTCCTGCTATGTTCAGATTGGGGAATCAAGAGGTCTCAGATAACAAACTTAACAGGGACCACTGGGACAATGGAGAATGGAGTGCAAGACAGAGGCTGACCCGTTATAAAAATATGATCCTAAAGAGAATCCAGGCAGCAGGAAAGAAACCTGTCAACTGGGATAAGATAAGGAAAATCAATCAGGAGTCAAAAGGAAACCCTTCACAGTCCTAGAGAGCCTTAGGGACTGCCTCTGAATTTATACTACCATTGCCCCTGAGTCCTTGGAAGGGAATGCAACCCTGAGGTTGTATTTCATTTCCCAAAGTGCTCCTGACATTAGCCACAGACTTCAGAAACTGGAAATAGAACCAGATACCTCCTACCTCTTACCTGGTCGAGGTTGCCTACCAGGTGTTTAATAACTGAGATATAGAGGAGGAAAAGTTAGAGGATGAAAAGGCCCAGAGGCATGCCCACCCACTGGCTGTTGCCCTCCAATGTCAACTGGTTGGCATAGGAATCTGGACTAACTGCCCATGGAGATTCTCAACTGTGGAGAGTGACCCCTAGCCCCCATCGAGGGATAGCAAGCCAAGGAAATTAGGACCCAGTCAGTGTGCCATATGTAAACAAGAGGGACACTGGAAGAGAGAATTCCCTACTGCTCCCAAAGGGAGATGGAAATGGCAGTTCCTGACCACTCCCCTGGAAGGCGGATGGCCCAAATAGATTAAAATTATGGGGTCAGCGGGTTCCTAAGCTGGCACTCCAATGGACCCCAGAGGAGTCCAGCTGATGTTGGACATAGGGGCACAGCCTATCAAATTCTTAGTCAACACTTAGTGCCACTTACTTAGTTCTAAACACCAGATCAGGCAAACTTCGTCGCAAGAGCTGTAAAAGTATGGGAGTAAAAGGGAAGGCCCAAGAGCAGGCATTCACAGAGCCAATAGAATGTAAACTGGGTGAACACAAGCTCACCCATTCCTTCCTGTATGTCCCTGAATGCCCTATGCCCCTGCTAGGAAGAGATATCTTATGTATATTGGGGGCTACTATCCACCTAATGGGAGACAAACTGGAGATTGGCGTCCCCTGGACAAAGGCACAAGATGACAGTGTTAATGACTGAGGACAAATCTCCTGGGACAGAACAAGTCGACCTCCCTGGAGTAAATCCCAAGGTCTGGGCCTGGGGACGGATAGAGTAAGTGACAGTCCATCTAAACCTCGGCTACACATGGCCCAATAGAAAACAGTACTCTCTGTTGGGAGGCCTTGTTGGGCACTGCCCCTGCCATACAGAGCCTTACTGACCAGGGTCCTATTAGACCATGCCAGTCAGCTTGCAATACTCCCATTCTCCCCATAAAAAAACCTAATGGGGAGTACCATATGGTACAGGACATCAGGGCAGTCAATAAAGCCACAGAGGATATATATCCACTAGTCCCTAATCCCTACACCTTGCTGGCCATTCTACCATCCATTAGAACCTGATATTCTGTATTAGATTTAAAATATGCCTTCTTCTGTATTCCATTAGCCCCAGAGTCAGAAGAAGTTTTTGCTTTTGAGTGGCAGGACTCAACATACAACAAAAACAATTCTGCTGGGTAGTCCTGCCCCAAAAGTTCAAAAATTCCCCCGCCATCTTTGGGAAAACTTTAGCTAAAGACCTAAAAGATCTACATCTGGAGAAGGGAATCCTCCTCCAGTATGCAGGTGACATTCTGATTGCCAGCCCTACTAAGGAGACCTCTGACTTAAAATACTGTAACTACCCTGAATCACCCAGCCAATAAAGGACATAAGGTGTCCAAGATAAAGGCTCAAATATCACAAACTAGGGTGATCTACCTAGGTTTCATTCTCACAGAAGGTCAGAGAAGCCTACCCCAGGGAAGAAAAGAAGCCGTTTGTAGCCTTGTACCTCCTAAAAATAGAAGACAGCTTAGGGGTTTCCAGGTTTTGCCACATCTGGATCCCTAACTAGGGATAGCTAGGCCTCTATATGAAAACTTGAAAGGAAAGGATGATGATCCATTTGAATGGAATCCAGAATGTGAAGGGGCCTTTCAATAATTAAAAGAGCAATTACTTCAGCCCCCTGCCCTGGCCCTCCCAGATTTGGCTAAACCCTTTGACTTTTACATTCATGAGAGAAGGGGAATTGCCCTTGGAGTGTTAGCTTACTTGGGTGGTAGCTTATCTATCTAAACAATTTGATCAAACTGCTAAGGGATGGCCTCCATGCCTACAGGCATTGCAGCTGCTGCAACTCTGCTAAAGGAGGCTGAGAGGTTAACATTTGGTCAGCCAATCCCTTATGAACTCTATGCTAGGTTCACGCTTTAGGAAGTTCTAAGGAAACAGAAAGGCTATCCCCCAGAAGGTTGATTCAAGTTCAGGCTATGCTTTTAGACAACCCAGTGGCTACCATAAAAACCTGTCACGTGCTAAATCCTGCCACCCTGCTACCCACAGAAATGGGTCCCTGGTGCCTGATCGTATAGAAACCATAGACATGATCTATTCCAGTCGCCCCAACCTAGGAAGTGAGCCTCTCCCAAACATCACAGAGGAATGGTTCACAGATGGAAGCAGTTTCATTACAGAGGGAAAAGCCTGGTGGGATACGCAGGAACCTCCCAGACCCAAGTCATAGAAGCAAGATGCCTACCCCCAGGAACTTCTGCCCAAAAGGTGGAGCTGATAGCCCTCACCTGAGCCTTAGAGCTTGAGCCAGGGAAGATCTTAAATGTTATGCTTACTGTGGAGAACAGGTAAAACATGGCTTAAGCATACTGAAGCTCTTAGAAGCAGCACAGCTTCTAAAAAAGGTGGCAGTGATTCACTGTAGGGGGTCACCGAAAGGGGAATGCAGAGATAATAAAGAGAAACAACAAAGTGGACACAACTGCCGAAAGGGTGGCCCTAGAACCAGTAACTTGGCAACTACTACTCATGCCTTGAAGACCAGTCCCATCCAATTATTCCCCAATCTACACCAAGGAAGAATTAGACAAATCTCCAAAACGTGGCTTTAAGAGAGATCTAGGAGGCCATGGGTGGCTAGTTAATGAACATGGGCAATACTTCTTTCCCCCACCTGCAGCTTGTCAAGCCATCAGGGAGGCTCATCAAGGAACTCACTACAGGAGGGAAGACCTATATAACTGGTTAGTTGAGGTCATGTTAGCTCCTGGCATGAAAAGTAACAACCCCAACATAAGAGGCCCCCCAATAAGGCCTATTCAGACCAGAGGGACATATCCTGAGAGGACTGGCAGATTGATTTCACTGTCACACAAGAGCATTGGGCAATATCAGGTATCTTTTAGTGCTAGCAGCCACATTTTCTGGGTGGATAGAAGCATTCCCCACTAGAACTGAAACAGCAGCTGAAGTGGCTAAAGCATTACTAAAAGAAATAATCCACAGGTTTGGGCTCCCAGGATCCCTAGAAAGAGATAATGGTCCATCATTTGTGTCTCAAGTGACTAACTGGCTAATGAGTGCCCTGGGCATAAAATGGACTTTGCATTCAGCCTGGAAACCTCAATCATCAGGGAAAGTAGAGAGATCCAGTCAGACTGTGAAACAGGCCTTACCCAAGCTATGACAGGAAACTCAAGAAAATTGGATTCAGTTACTTCTGATTGCCCTGCTCCACATGCAGTTAGCCCCAAGGGGTTAAAGCTAAGTGCTTTTCAACTCATGTATGGTAGACTCATTCCCCAAGCCTGAGAGAAGGGACACCTTAACCCCCCTTGAAATGGAACAACTCAGTGTGCCCTTCAGGTAGGAGAAACCATAAAAGCTCTCATGGAATATGGTAATAGGGTGCTGGCACGCACTAACTTGGCCTTACATCCCCTCCAGCAAGGAGACTGGGTGAACCTAGACTGGGTGAACCTAAAACCCTGGAAAACCAGTGGCCTGCAAGACCAGCCCACTGCTAAGTGGAGCAGACTCGACTTGGTGATCCTAACCACCCACTCTGCCCCCAAAGCTGCAGCGGATCACTCTGTGGGTGCTTCACACTTGAGTGAAGAGTATCCAAACCTCCGGAAGACAACCTGGGGCAACAAACCCCCTTGACTACTCTCTCTGCCCTGAAGCTTCTCTTCTAAAAAAACAACAAAAGTGTGACCAGGGAGATTCTGGCCAGGGCAGTGAGCCTCCACATCAGGGCACACTTTAGCCTACAGACAAAAGACCTAGAAACCTGCATTTTTAGCAAAACTTTGACATGTGACCACTATTCTCCTGCTAATATCTGGTCCATGAATCTTAAATTATCTGGTGTCCTTTGTCTCCAGAAGGTTAGAGAAATGGTGGTCGCTCAGCAATAGTCAGGGCTGAGACCCGATGATAATCAAACACATGTAAAGGCAGCTGGGGGAAGTTCCACTCTACCCACGGCTATAACACCCCAAATCAGCAGAAAGCAGTTTCAGAAGACGGACCAGTTCCCTCAGCTCCTCTCAAGGATGACGAGCAGGACAAGAGATCAAGGAGGTAAAGCCCATTAATAATTCCTGGGGAATAAAAATAGAATCTCGGTAATAACATAAAGTCTAACCTTTTTTTCTTCCTTTTCCTTTTCGCTTCATCTAGATTCACTTGCTCCTAGGGTGCCACACAGGCTTTGTCTCGGCGCTTCAGACCAGAGCTCTTAGTCTAAAATGGCTGCACCGACACAGCTCCGTGGCTGCGTGGAGACGTGCTGCGTTGCACGCTCGGAGCGGAAGATCCGGAGCCTTGAGCAGCACAGGTGTGCCCGGCACCAGGAGAACTCGGCCCCGCGGGAACTCCGCCCCGCCCCGCCCCGCCCCGCGGGCAAGAACCCTGTAAAGCAGCCCTGCCCACAGCCTTTCAGGGACAGTCTGGCCTCAAGAGGTGAAACTCAAACCTCTCTCTCTCTTTTGTTAAAATAATTTTTATTGGAGTAGCTTTACAATGCTGTGTTAGTTTCACGTATACAGCAAAGTGAATCAGTTATACACACGTACATATATCCACTCTTTTTTAGATTCTTTTCCCCATATAGGTCATTACAGAGTATTGAGCGGAGTTCCCTGTGTTACACAGTAGGTCCTAATTAGTTATCTATTTTATGTATAGTAGTGTGTATATCTCAATTCCAATCTCCCAATTTATCCCTCCCCCGACATTCCTAACCCTAAGGCTCTCTCCGTTCTTTAATCAAAGAATAAAACTTCCCTTTGCTTCTGAACTGAACTCGATCTCATTCTATTGGGTCAAATGACACCAAGCAGGAGGACCCTTGTTGGGGAAGAGTTGGTAACAAAAAGAGTGTGACTTCTAATACCTCTCTTCAGGATAGCTACATGATTTATGGGACTCTATGCATCATGAAAATGCAGCATCGTTTGTTTTTAAAGAGATTTAGAAATTCAAAATAATAGTAGAACATTAACACTGGGCCCTTCTAATCATGGGGTCCTCTGCAATTGCATAGGTCACTCATCCATGAAATGGCCCTGTCTTCCCATCCTTTACGTGTAAATTGTGGAATTCATTAATCAGGAGATGGGGTTTCTTTCTTTCTTTTTTTTAGCTTTTTATCTTATATGGGAGTAGAGCTGATTAACAATGTTTTGATAGTGTCAGGTGCACAGCAAAGGGACTCAGCCATACGTATACATGTATCCATTCTCCCCCAGACTCCAGGAGATGGGGTTTCTAATGCAGCCACAAAAAGAAATCTTGACCTTTTTACTTGTCAGTCGAGTGTGCTCTTGAGCCCAAGAGAGTCTGAAGAGACCTAGGCCTTGTCTGGGTCTTGATCCAGGTTTGTATAGTTCAAGGAAGTGAGAGTAAGAGGAGAGCCTCTTCTATGTTCAGAAAAGCAACTCATAGAGAACCAAGAAGGGCTTACTCCACAGGCTCATAAGACCTCTTTCTCTTTCTGACCAAGCAAAATAGTCCCTTGGGCAGATCTGAGTGATGGAGGAGCAGGAGCTATCTTCTCAATGCTTCAAAAAATAGTTCCTGCTTTGGGGCTGCACAGTGTGTGCTATCAGGAGAGAAATATCCCTTTTGTGTATTTACAGATTTTTGTCCACTTACCACATTGGTTTTACCAAAGATTGGGCATTTGGTAGTACAATTCTTCCTTGCCAGGTGTGGGACACAGGAGAGACTCAGCTCCAGGACTGCTGGGGTTCAAGTGTTGGTGTAGAAGTTAGAGAATGATGTTTATTCACTCCTCTCTTCTCTCCAAATTTTCAGTCAACTGAGTAATTTCAGTAAGAATCAATAGGAATCAAAACATCAGTGATTTTGAACATTTCTAGAAATGCTGAATTGAAGGACTTGGTTTGGATTGGAGATTAAAATCAAGTTTAATATTATTTTCCTC
The DNA here is from genome assembly GCF_005190385.1 of Monodon monoceros. Classification (NCBI taxonomy): domain Eukaryota; kingdom Metazoa; phylum Chordata; class Mammalia; order Artiodactyla; family Monodontidae; genus Monodon; species Monodon monoceros. Next base: position 16,808,913 of record NW_021703781.1, on the reverse strand, counting down.
AAAAATTAACCTTTGTGCTTGCATGTGGCAAGATTTGGTTTTTCATAGCAGACATTTCTCAAACGAGCCATATGGAAGGTACTATCATCTCAGACTCTTGTGTCCCCAAAAGGGCCAAAGAAACCAAGAGATGTGTGATTTTAACAAAGAGAAATATGAACAGAGGTGTGGCTGACAAACTATGTCCCTATTACTGACACATCCAATGAATAATGAATGGAAGAGGTAAGGCTTGTTCCCATTAAAAAGGATGAAGTTCCAATCTTATGGGATGGTAGGAATCTGTGGAGAAAGAAAAAATATCTGCTGAGTACAGAGTGGCTCTATCATTTAGCTTAAGCCACGTAGCCAAGCATCTGTGTCCTACAAAAAAAGACTTGCCTTGCATTGCCTTGCCTTGCTTTTCTTTTCCTGCCCTTCCCTTCCCTCCCCTCCCCATTTCCCTTTCCTTCCCTTCCACTTCCCTTCCAATTCCCTTCCCCTCCCCTGCCCTCCCTTCCCTTCCCCTCCCCTCCTTCCCCTTCCCTTCCCTTCCCCTCCCCTCCCCTCCCTTCCCTTCCCTCCTTTACCTTCCCTTTCTTCCCCTCCCTTCTCCTCCCTTCCCCTCTCCTCCCTTCCTTTCCCTTCCCTCCCTTTCCCTTTCCTTCCTTTCTCCTCCCTTCCCCTCCCCTCTTCTCCTTTCCTCTCCCCTCCCCTCCCTTCCCTTCCCCTCCTTTCCCTTCCTTTCTTTCCTTTCCCTTCCCTTCCCTTCCCTTTCTTTATTTCAGCTTTGCCATTGTAGCGTGAAAGTAGAGCCTATAGATAATATGTAAACAAATGACGCATTATTTAAATAACAGACTGCAGGCCACGGTGTGCTGATCCCTGTTCTAGAGCTATCACAATGATTCAATTTAATCAAAATTTTCTTAGAATTTACAATAGAATTGTGAATTTTCTTCACATTCTGTCGGTTTATTTTTTATCATGAAAAACATTATCAAATAATAAAACTGTCATAAATTTTAAAGACTTTTTTTGGAAAGATATTTGATGCAGGGTATTTTTTAAAGAATTACCAAAATATGGGAGTAAAGGAAACAACCAAAATCTAGATTTTCATCATGCCAGGCATTTTGGCTGAGAAACCATTTAGAAAATGACTTTAGCAGAGAAGTTGGTATAATGAATTAATACATTTACACTAAGAGCAATAGTTTCATGACTAAACTGTTATTTCTCTTGCCATTTGCAAAACTTGCCATTTGCAAAACTTGCTTAGGGCTTCGTTTTTGACGCAAATGGAAAAAGGATTTACCTCCATGGCTCCCACTGACATTAATGGAACACTTTCATCTATTTTGCCATACTCTGCTTAGAAATTTACATTTTAAGGCTTATATCTACAACTCTAAGTATATGCTGTGTGCTTGCCTTAGGGGGGAAAAGAAAATCAGACATAAACTGAATTCGCTAACTCTCTGATCATTAAAATAATTTCTGTGAAAATTTGATGTATTAATTTCTTCTTCAGAGCCTACATTTCCAGGACATAGTTTCTCTTATTTAGACTTCCTTCTTCAAAGTCAAATGAAAGAAAGTTGAGTCAAATTCTCTTTTGGTTCTAATCCCTCAAGAAGAAATACTACTTCTTCCATTTAAAGAATAAGAAGGGTACAAAATTTAAGATACCCTCAGGTTTTAGATAAATTAATTTCTTTAATATGTCAATTATAACAAATGTGTGTCAGGAATATCTTGAAATATAAGTATTTTAAATCCCAAACTGCACTTTTAAATTAAATTTCTGAATCCATATCAAATCAGCAACATTAGCACAAATTCAAATTCAGTAGGTATTATAAGTTGAGACCTTATAAGTGAATAAACAAAAATCTACACCTCTGAAGTAATACATACGATACCATTGAAATTGTGCCTACTTAAGAATATTGATTAAGTTGGGGAAAAGTAGCCACGGTAGATTGTTGTTATTGATCAAATATTTATCCCCTTTCGTTTGAAAGCATCATACCTACCCACTGACATGTCTTTTTTTTTTTTGCAGTTCACGGGCCTCTCACTGTTGTGGCCTCTCCCATTGCAGAGCACAGGCTCCAGACGCGCAGGCTCAGCGGCCATGGCTCACGGGTCCAGCCGCTCTGCGGCATGTGGGATCTTCCCGGACCGGGGCACGAACCCGTGTCCCCTGCATTGGCAGGCGGACTCTCAACCACTGCGCCACCAGGGAAGCCCTGAAATGTCTTTTGTAGTGCCTCTTTAGGAAGTGGTATACCTCTTTACCCAACTGATATTAGGCTTAGTCACATGGTTTATGTTGGCCAATAGTCATGAACACATGTGACATACACAACATTTAAGTAGAAGCATTAAAAGCTACTATGTTTCCATCATCTGCCTTGCACTTTTCCTATGCTACAAAATCAGCATGTACAGTATCAAGGGTGCTGGATTTGCAAATCATATCTACAACCAATCCATAAAATATGACATATTATATGGGTGAGAAATAAACTGTCTTACTAGACACTGAAAATATGAGGTTATTTGTTGCTGAGGCGTTACACAAAAAAGACTTATCATATTATCATTTTAATAGGTAAGATATTTCAGTGGCATAAGTTACTGAAATCATATAAACTAAGGAAGAGAAATTATTAATAGTATTAATAATAACGGCCACTTACTGTCTATTCGTATTTGTTTATTCTAGGATTTTCCTAGGATCAGATAGAGGACACCCATATTGCTCAACACTCAGTATTCCCTGTAATAAGTGAAAAATCACAAATTTTTTCCTACCAGAATTGTACAGGATTTTTATCTTTGAAAATGTGTCTCACTTGGCTTTAAAATAGTGCCTTAGATTGGTAGCTATCCTGATCTACAACTGTCCTTCCAGAAAGGAAAAGTATTTTATAACAATATTAAAAATGTCAACATTTATCATAAAAGAAACATATTCCCTATGTGGATTGTTCTTATTTTGTACTTATAAAATGATAGTTATAAACTCTCAATTTTATAACATAGGCCTTAGATAATCCACTTTTTCTATCCTATTTAAAGATGAAGATATGGGAGTTAGGCAGTTAAATGACTTGCCTAGGATTAAGAGTGCCAGGCCTAGACATACATCTTCAAATCACTTTTCAATCATGTTCATGTGTAATTCTTTATTGCCATTAGTAATTTTGTTTCCAATTATTTTTTAAAGTTTTTAAAATATTTATTTATTTGAGAACACTTAAGAGTAGATTTACCCTCTTAGCTTTTTAAGTGTATAATATAGTATTGTTATCTATAGGCACAGCATTATACAACAGATCTCACTTGTTCAACTGAAATTTAATTCACATTGATTAACAACTCCCATTTCTCCTTATCCCCAGTCCCTACCAAGAAGCATTCTATTATTTGCTTCAATGGGTTTGACTACTTTAAATGCCACATAAGTGGAATCCGCAGTATTTGTCCTTCTGTGACTCCCTATTTTACTTAGAATAATACCCTTAAGTTTCATCCATGTTGTTTTATAGCTGACTGAGGTCAAGGAGTTTTTTCCCCATTTTATTCTGGGAATTTTATGGTTTCAAGTCTTAAGTTTGCCTTTTATTCATTCTGAGTTGATGTTTGTGTATGATATAAAGTATGGGTCTAATTTTATTCTTTTGCACCTGGGTATACAGTTTTCCCATTATCATTTATTGAAAAGACTATCTATTCCCCATTTTGTATTTCTGACATGCTTGTCAAAAATTAGTTGACTGTATACTTATGGGTTTATTTCTGGGCTGTTTAGTGTGTTCCTTTGGCCTATATGTCTATAATATTATCATACTGTTTGGATTACTATAGCTTTGTGATATAATTTGAAATTAGGAAGTGTGATGTTTCCAGCTTTGTTTTTCTTTCTCAGGATTGCTTTGGATATCTGAGGTCTTTTGTGGTTCCATATGAATTTTAGGATTTTTCTATTTCTGTGAAAAATGCCATTAGAATTTTGATAGGAATTGTTTTGAATCTGTAAATCACTTTGGGTATTAGAAATATTTTAACAATATTAATTCTTCCAATCCACAAACAAGGAGATATCTTTTCATTTATTTGTGTCTTCTTCAATTTCCTTCATTAAAGTTTTGTAGTTTTCAGTGTATGGATCTTTTACCTTCTTGGGTAAATTCATTCCTAAATAATTTATTCTTTTTTATGCTATTGTAAATGGAATTGTTTTCTTAATTTTTTTTTTTTTGGATAAAGGAAATAGTTACCAGGGAGATCAATATCCTTGAAATAAATACAAAGTAATCAAGAGAAAAGTATTGAGGGACAGGGAATAGAAAGGAAAAGACTGATAAAAAGGAAGATGAGAGAGCACTAAGGCAAGCCTCACTTATTTTAACACATCACTTAGGGGTGAACTACCTTAATAATAATAATCATACCAACAATTTATGCATCAGGTATTGTTACAATGACTTTACACCTCTATTAACCCACCTAACTGTGCACCGTTATTAACACAATATTATTCATGGTAAAAATAAGAATGAAAAATTTAAATACATTTAATAAATGTTAAATTTTTATACACTTAATAAGCTTTAGAAAGAAGTATCAAAATTGAATTTGTCTAAGACTCTGTAGGTCTTAATGATGAAGTTACTGAACTAAATTCCTTCCTTATAAATGCCAGGGAGAAAAGTCCTTCAAATAATACACTTATGGAAGCATATCCAAGCCATAAAGCTACTAGACTGTTTTCTCTGCCTCTTTGTCCCTCTCTTATTTTCTATTTTACTTAATTTAAGGTAAATTATCAACACATTTCCACTCAAATAAACATATTCTTTTTTAATGTCAAGAGGGCAAGTGAGAAGTTTAATAAGTGAATTACAGCTATGTACTTACTTTCAATCCACGGCTAATTTAAAACTATCTACATTTTTTTCTTACAAACTTTAGCTGAACAACTACATAAAGATTCTTTAGATTAAGGATACTTCTAAGCCAGTTGGTGTGTGAAAGCTGTATGAGCAACACAAGTTCACATGTATTGTCACCTAACTTCATATGTCAGGAGACAATCATACATGTAAACAAGCAGTTTGACAAAGAGACCACAGGAATTGCAGAAAGAAAGCTATGAATTACTCTATTGTTCATAAGCACTGTCTGTGACATACATCTCCATGACATTTTCTTGAGTAAAGAAAAGTCTCTTACAGACATGAGCTTTTATAAATCCATTAAAATATCTTGCAAGCCGCTGCCTCCATTTTCCAAATACTTTCTCCGTATTCCTGGGGGCTTGCGGTATATTTTTTACCTGACTTCCAGGTGCCTTAAATAATTTCGGACATTTTCAAATGCAAAGATCAAGCTTTAACTTTCATTTTATAATTCAGATGTAACTTTACAGCTTTATTTTCTTTAAAAGAAAAACTTATTTCTTTGCTCAAATGGCCCGTGAATGATAACTATGTATGATAACTATCTTGCACATGATCTGGATTTGCATGGTTATATCTCTGCAGCTCGGCATATATGTTTACATTTCACCATCACTGCCTTTTGAACAAATGTCTCTGATTAGTATAGCTAGGTACACAGATGACGGACTACATGGTGGAGGTGAAAAGAAGAACATTATTTTTTCACAATGTACTTAGAACATGTTACATTATCTCTTATTGTTCTACTCTTAAATTTTGCTAACTCATTGAGCGGCATTTTTACCAGAGGAACATATCAGTCCCCAAACTTTCAGTCTGGTTATCCTGCTGAGACACAATTTTACGCACACTATTTACAGTGTGGTACATTTTAAGATTGATATGTTCCTTTAGAAAAAAAAAATCCACCTTCCACCGTAGTTTAAAATGCAAAACTGGATCGAAACTGTGTGTTACTTTTACATACTCATGTATGAAAACAATTGTCTACCAAAAGTATAAAATGGATGGCTAGTCTATGTGTTAAAGCATAGAAATGCATATTCAGTGTTTAAGGGGTCTAATTTACTCTTTTTTTAGAAAATCACTAAGCAAAAAGTGTCAATTGAAATGCTCACCTAAATGGTAGCAGACGAAAGGTTGGTATACATTTGTTTTATGGCTTTGTAATGTTTAAAACATAAACCTTTGCAAATCCCTATGTTCTTTTTGACATGGGCTATTGAAAATTATATATAATTCATTATCCTTAGTTTAGGCACAATTGTAATTCTATGCAATGATGTTAGTGTAAAGTAAGCCTAATTTCAACATCTAAATGTATATGTTATATTATTGTTTTATTGAGGTAAAATTTATATACCATAAAATTTTTCCATTTTAAAAATATAGCTCACACACTTTTAGATTAGGGACGTTTTCTGTTGGCTATTTTTTTTTTTTTTTGCCATGTATGTAGAAAACTTTCCTGTTTCTTTGGGTATCATGTAATTGTTTTTTTGGAAAACTGGACATTTTTGTAATATATTTTAACAATTCTAGTGTCAGATCCCTTCCTCCAAAGTTTGTTCTCAGATAAATTTATTAAAATAAATAAATATTTATTTTTGTTGTTGTTAGTTTTCTTGTTACTTCTGTTTGTTTAGCCACTCTTCTGTATGAATTCTGTAGATTGTGCATTGTCTGTGGTACACGGCATGGAGTTTTCCTTTTTTTTTTAATATTTGCATTAAAAAAATTTTTAAGCCTGGCTTCCTGGGTTCATTGGGTCACTATAATTTAGTGGTCATTCATTAATTGGTCAGGAAATTTCCTTAAAAGCCTTGATTTCCATCTTTTGCCAAAGGCACACCTTTGAACTTCAGGCAGTTTATAAGCCAGCTTTAGCTTTCACTTCTTGCTTGGGTATGGACTCAAGGTCAGCCAGCGGTAATGACAGTGGTCTTTTCCTATCCCAGTTCTATCCTGGAAATGTGTACAACCTTTTGCCTATGCGTAGCCTTCTAGATCTGCAGGAATACGTTGAAGCTTTGTAAAGTCCCCTGTGATTATCTAATTCATTACTACCTTCTTTTAATGTTTTGGGGGGAATGCTGGGTTTTTGTTTACCACAACAGAAATCACAGCCTTAAACATCCATGATGTTTCAGGGTGATTGCTATACTTTTTAGTAATGCCCAGGAGATAGGGCTTTTTTTCCCTTCCTACTGAAATGAGCTGTGAGTCATGTCAAACAGCCACATATCTTGGAAACAGAGTTCAATGGAAAAATTCACTGCTAATGGGGGGTGGGTCCTATAATTGAGATCCAAAAGAGGTTAGCGCTCCCCATTGGCTGTGAGTCTATCAGTTTTCCAGAGCTACTGCACCTGAGAGATGGGGTAGGAGGGAAACTGAAAGGCCATGGGAATAGACCCAAGTTGAAACACCACAAGCAATGCTCTCTTACAGAGGTTCAGTAATTTTTCTTGAATAAAGGATTTTTCAATTTATTCTGTTTCGTTGGTTAATTTCCTGAATGCTGAAATAGTTAATTTCAGTGTTTCGACAGTAATTTCATTATTTTTCTGGGAGGACAACTTACTCAGGTCCTCATGTTGCCATTCTGGAAGTCCATCTCCTCTGCTGTATTTAATGTCTCTGCTGACTATTGCGAGGAAATTAGTGATTAACCATGGTTTGGAGGGAAGGATACATACTTTTAGGCTTTGATTTTTGCTTCACTCTCAGCTTGTGTAACTTTTTGCTTGTGTTAGAAAGAGAAAGAAACAGAATGAAAAATACCCTTTAAACCTGCAAGGGAAAGACGGCAAATTTCATCGTGGGACCAGCAATTGTTTATGAAACTGAGCTTCCAGGCTATAAACGCTAAATTATGAGAGGTTAGAAATATTTTAGTTTTAAAAGTCTCCCTCGGGGCTTCCCTGGTGGAGAAGAATCCGCCTGCCAATGCAAGGGACACGGGTTCGAGCCCTGGTCCGGGAAGATCCCACACGCCATGGAGCAGCATGTGCAACATGTCAACATAAGCCCGTGCACCACAACTACTGAGCCTGTGCTCTAGAGCTCACGAGCCACAACTACTAAGCCCGTATGCCACAACTACTGAGCCCACGAGCCACAACTACTGAAGCCCGTGAGCCACAACTACTGAAGCCTCCGCGCCTAGACCCTGTGCTCTGCAACAAGAGAAGCCACCGCAATGAGAAGCCTGCGCACCTCAACAAAGAGTAGCCCCTGCCTGCAGGAGCTAGGGAAAGCCCGCACACAGCAACCAAGACCCGACGCAGCCAAAAATAAATAAACAAATTAATTAATTTAAAAAAAGTTTCCCTTTGTTCTCTTTCCTCTGCATATGTATGGAATTTTTTTTGCATTCTTTCCTGATCTCCTCTGGTTAATTTGCTTGCTTTACAATAAGGTTAAACTCGCTTGCAAATGCAGACCTTGATAACAGAAGTGCTCATTCTGGTACCAAACAATATGAGACAAGAAAAAAGAGATGGGCCAACAAGAAGGGATCATTTGAACTTGGAAAATGTGAGAAAATAAATTGGCCTAGAAATGCAATTGAGCCTACTCTTTCCCATACTTAAGTTTGGTGTAGGAAGTTCTCTGGAATTATAATAGAAAATTAATATCATATTGATGTTATATACATGTTAACATATCATTATGCTTATGTAGACTTAAGTATACTTAAGCCTAACGGTAACAAACTGTATATAGCTCTCATACCATATTGTGGTCTCAATCCTTATTTTTTCTCTATTTATAATGTATTGAGGTAAAGAACATTTCTGTATGTTTATAGAACCATTTTTGACACATTTTATTTTCTCAATCAGTGGCAGATAAATAAATTAGGTGGACACCTTCAAACTACTCAATCATGATTCTGATAGAGAATAAACCTTTATTCATTTTGGTTAACATATTTTTAAGGGCACTCAGCAAAATTCCATAATTATGTTACCAAATGGCCAATTTAAACACTATGTGGTCACAAATATACACCTGATGTAGTGTCACATTTCCTCACAGCTTATTTGATTCTCTCTTCCTACAAAGTCATCTAACACTTTGCCTCTGTTGTGCACTTACATGTCCAAGATAATTACATCCACATACTAATTGTAAAGACCATGTGTGTCTTATTTCTCAGCGAACCCTAGGACATATGACCCAATGCACACTGAATAATGATTTTCAATTATTGCAATGGATATGATTATCATATACCTATTTAGATACTGTTAGATACTTTCTCCAATATAATGTAATTTACAGTTGTCCCTGGTATCCTCTGGGACTGGTCCTAGGACCCACCCCACCCCACGACAGATACCAAAATCTGAGGATGCCATTATATAAAATTATGCATAGTATTTGCATATAACTTATTCACATTCTCCCCTATACTTTAAATCATCTCTACGTTATTTATAATACTTAATACAATGTAAATGTTTCATAAATAGTAGTAAATACAATATGAATCTTATATAGATAGTTACCAGTGCATGGTATATTCAAGTTTTGCTTTTTGAAATATTCTGGAATTTTTAAAAAATATTTTTGATCCAAGGATGGTTGAATCCATGGATGCAGAAGTTGTAGATACGGGGGACTGATTGTATTTGTAATCAGAAACTTACAGAGTTGTTTTAACTTTTTCCCAGGCTTTATTGAGGAATGATTGACATAGAATATTGTATATGTTTAAGGTATACAAGGTGTTGATTTGATTCATTTATACATTGCAAAATGAATACTACCACAGCATTAGTTAACACCTCCATCCAGGCACACAATTACCATTTCTTTTTTGTGGTAAGAACATTATAAAGATTTACTCTCAGCAACATTCAAGTATGTAATACATTATTATTAGCTATAATCACCAGGCTGTACAATAGATCCCCAGAACTTGATAATCTTATAAATGAAAGTTTGTACCCTTTGACTGATATCTTCCCATTTCACCCAACCCCTAGCCCGTAGTAACCACCACACTACTGTCAGTTTCTCTGGGTTTGGTTGTATCAGATCCTACATATAAGTGATATACAGTATTTGTCTTTCTCTGACATATTTCACTTCGCATAATACCTTCAAATTATTCAAGTTGTTACAAACGGCAGGATTTCCTTCTTTCCCATGGCTGAATAGTATTCCATTGTACATATATCCTACTGCTTTTTTATCTATTCATCTGTTGACAGATACTTACATCGCTTCCAATTGGCTTTCACAGATGATTCTGCAAGGTACACTGGGTTGTAGATATCTCTATGAGATATTGATTTCAATTCCTTTGGATATATACCCAGAAGTGGGATTGCTGGATCACATGGTAGTTCTATTTTTAAAAAAATTTTTAGGAATATTGATACTGTTTTTCCATAAATGTCTGTACCAATGTACATTCCCACCAACAGTGCACAACAGCTCCCTTTTCTCCATATTCTCCACAACACTTTTGTCTTTTTATTGCTAGCCATTCGAACAGGTGTGAGGGGATATCCCACTGTGATTTCGATTTGCATTTCTCTGATGATTAGTGATGTTGAGCACCTTTTCTTGTACCTGATGGCCATTTGAATGTCTTCTTTGGAAAACTGTCTATTCAGGTCCCATGCCCAGGATTTAATCGAGGTTTTGTTTTTGTTTCTGCAACTGACTTTTTTTTCTTTTTTTAACGTCTTTATTGGAGTATAATTGCTCTACAATGGTGTGTTAGTTTCTGCTTTATAACAAAGTGAATCAGCCATATATATACATATATCCCCATACCTCCTCCCTCTTGCATCTCACTCCCACCCTCCCTATCCCATTCTTCTAGGTGGTAACAAAGCACTGAGCTGATCTCCCTGTGCTATGTGGCTGCTTCCCACTAGCTACCAATTTTACATTTGGTAGTGTATATATGTCCATGTCACTCTCTCACTCATGCCAGCTTACCTTTCCCCCACCCCGTATCCTCAAGTCCATTCTCATGTCCGCATCTTCATTCCTTCCTGTCCTGCCCCTAGGTTATTCAGAACCTTTTTTTTTTTTTTTCAGATTCCATATATATGTGTTAGCATACGGTATTTGTTTTTCTCTTTCTGACTTACTTCACTCTGTATGACAGACTCTAGGTCCATCCACCTCACTACAAATAACTCAATTTCGTTTCTATTTATGGTTGAGTAATATTCCATTGTATATATGTGCCACAACTTCTTTATCCATTGATCTGTCGGTTGACACTTAGGTTGCTTCCATGTCCTGGCTATTGTAAACAGACCTGCAATGAACGTTGGGGTACATGACTCTCTTTGAATTATGGTTTTCTCAGGGTATATGCCCAGTAGTGGGATTGCTAGGTCATGTGGTAGTTCTATCTTTAGTTTTTTAAGGACCCTCCATACTGTTCTCCATAGTGGGTGTATCAATTTACATTCCCACCAACAGTGCAAGAGTGTTCCCTTTTCTCCACACCCTTTCCAGCATTTATTGTTTGTAGATTTTTTCATGAAGGCCATTTGACCTATGTGAGGTGATACCTCATAGTACTTTTGATTTGCAATTCTTAAATGATTAGTGATGTTGAGCATCCTTTCATGTGTTTGCTGGCAATCTGTATTTCTTCTTTGGAGAAATGTCTATTTAGGTCTTCTGCCCATTTTTGAATTGGGTTGTTTGTTTTTTTGATATTGAGCTGCATGAGCTGCTTGTAAACTTTGGAGATTAATCCTTTGTCAGTTGCCTCATTTGCAAATACTTTCTCCCGTTCTGAGGGTTGTCTTTTCATCTTGTTTTTGGTTTCCTTTGCTGTGCAAAAGCTTTTAAATTTCATTAGGTCTCATTTGTTTATTTTTGTTTCCATTTCTCTAGGAGGTGGGTCAAAAAGGATCTTTCTGTGATTTACATCATAGTGCATTCTACCCATGTTTTCCTCTAAGAGTTTTATAGTGTCTGGCCTTACATTTAGGTCTTTAATCCATTTTGAGTTTATTTTTGTATATGGTGTTAGGGAGTGTTCTAAGTTCATTCTTTTAAACATACCTGTCCAGTGTTCCCAGCATCACTTATTGAAGAGGCTGTCTTTTCTTTATTGTATATTCTTGCCTCCTTTAAAAAAATAAGATGACCTTATGTGCGTGGGTTTATCTCTGGGCTTTCTATCCTGTTCCATTGATCTATACTTCTATTTTTGTGCCAGTACCATACAGTCTTGATTACTGTAGCTTTCTAGTATAAGTACAGGAGCCTGATCCCTCCAGTTCCATATTTCTTTCTCAAGATTGCTTTGACTATTTGGGGTCTTTTGTGTTTCCATACAAATTATGAAATTTTTTGTTCTACTTCTGTGAAAAATGCCATTGGTAGTTTGATAGGGATTGCATTGAATGTGTAGATTGCTTTGGGTAGTATAGTCATTTTCACAATGTTGATTCTTCCAATCCAAGAAGATAGTATATCTCTCCATCTGTTTCTATCATCTTTAATATCTTTCATCAGTGTCTTATAGTTTTCTGCATACAGGTTGTGGTCTCTGTAGGTAGGTTTATTCCTTGGTATTTTATTCTTTTTGCTGCAGTGGTAAACAGTACAAGTGTTTCCTTGATTTCTGTGCATTAATACTGTATGTGCTACTTTACCAGATTCATTGATTAGCTCTAGTAATTTTCTGGTAGCATCTTTAGGATTCTCTATGTATAGTATCATGTCATCTGCAAACAGTGACAGCTTTACTTCTTCTTTTCTGATTTGTATTTTTATTTCTTTTTCTTCTCTGATTGCTGTGGCTAAAACTTCTAAAACTATGTTGAATAATAGTGGTGAGAGTGAACAACCTTGTCTTGTTCTTGATCTTAGAGGAAATGGTTTCAAGTTTTCACCATTGAGAACAATGTTGGCTGTGGGTTTGTCATATACATCCTTTATTATGTTAAGGTATGTTCCCTCTATGCCTAATTTCTGGAGGATTTTTATCATAAATCGGTGTTCAATTTTGTTGAAAGCTTGTTCTGCATCTATTGAGATGATCATATGGTTTTTCTCCTTCCATTTGTTAATATGGTGTATCACATTGATTGATTTTCATATAATGAAGAATCCTTGCATTCCTGGGATAAACCCCACTTGATCATGGTGTATGATCCTTTTAATATGCTGTTGGATTCTGTTTGGTAGTATTTTGTTGAGGATTATTACATCTATGTTCATCAGTGATATTGGCCTGTAGTTTTCTTTCTTTGTGATATCTTTGTCTGGTTTTGGTATCAGGGTGATGGAGGCCTCGTAGAATGAGATTGGGAATGTTCCTCCCTCTGCTATATTTTGGAGGAGTTTGAGAAGGATAGGTGTTAGCTCTTCTCTAAATGTTTGATAGAATTTGCCTGTGAAGCCGTCTGGTCCTGGGCTTTTGTTTGTTGGAAGAATTTTCATCACAGTCTCAATTTCAATGCTTGTGATTGGTCTGTTTATATTTTCTATTTCTTCCTGGTTCCGTCCAGGAAGGTTGTGCATTTCTAAGAATTTGTCCATTTCTTCCAGGTTGTCCATTTTATTGGCATAGAGTTGCTTGTAGTAATCTCTCATGATCCTTTGTATTTCTGCAGTGTCAGTTGTTACTTCTCCTCTTTCATTTCTAATTCTATTGATTTGAGTCTTCTCCCTTTTTTTTCTTGATTAGTCTGGCTAATGGTTTATCAATTTTGTTTATCTTCTCAAAGAACCAGCTTTTAGTTTATTGATCTTTGCTATTGTTTCCTTCATTTCATTTTCATTTATTTCTGATCTGATCTTTATGATTTCTTTCCTTCTGCTAACTTTGGTGGGTTTTTTTTCTTCTTTCTCTAATTGCTTTAGGTGTAAGGTTAGGTTGTTTATTTGAGATGTTTCTTGTTTCTTGAGGTAGGATTGTATTGCTATAAACTTCCCTCTTAGAACTGCTTTTGCTGCATCCCATATGTTTTGGGTTGTCGTGTTTTCATCGTCATTTGTTTCTAGGTACTTTTTGATTTCTTCTGTGATCTCTTGGTTATTAAGTAGTGTATTGTTTAGCCTCCATGTGTTTGTATTTTTTTACAGGTTTTTTTCCTCTAATAGATATATAGTCTCACAGCACTGTGGTTAGAAAAGATACTTGATGGGATTTCAATTTTCTTAAATTTACCAATGCTTGATTTGTGACCCAAGATATGATCTATCCTGGAGAATGTTCCATGAGCACTTGAGAAGAATGTATATTCTGTTGTTTTTGAATTGAATGTCCTATAAATACCAATTAAGTCCATCTTGTTTAATGTATTATTTAAACTTTGTGTTTCCTTATTTATTTTCATTTTGGACGATCTGTCCATTAGTGAAAGTGGGGTGTTAAAGTCCCGTACTATGATTGTGTTGCTGTCAATTTCCCCTTTTATGGTGGTTAGCATTTGCCTTAGGTGTTGAGGTGCTCCTATGTTGGGTGCATAAATATTTACAATTGTTATATCTTCATCTTGAATTTATCCCTTGATCATAATGTAGTGTTCTTCTTTGTCTCTTGTAATAGTCTTTATTTCAAAGTCTATTTTGTCTGATATGAGAATTGCTACTCCAGCTTTCTTTTGATTTCCATTTGCATGGAATATCTTTTTCCATCCCATCACTTTCAGTCTGTATGTGTCCCTAAGTCTGAAGTGGGTCTCTTGTAGACAGCACATATATGGTTCTTGTTCTTGTTTCCATTAAGCCAGTCTATGTCTGTTTTTTTTTTTTTTTCCCCCTTCAGCTAGTCTCTTTTGGTTGGAGCATTTAATCCTTTTACATTTAATGTAGTTATTGATATGTATGTTCCTATTACCATTTTCTTAATTGTTTTGGGTTGGTTATTGTAGGTCTTTTCCTTCTCTTGTGTTTCCTGCCTAGAGAAGTTCCTTTAGCATTTGTTGTAAAGCTGGTTTGGTGGTGCTGAATTCTCTTAGCTTTTGCTTGTCTGTAAAGGTTTTAATTTCTCCATTGAATCTGAATGAGATCCTTGCTGTGTAGAGTAATCTTGGTTGTAGGTTTTTCTCCTTCATCACTTTAAATATGTCCTGCCACTCCCTTCTGGCTTGCAGAGTTTCTGCTGAAAGATCAGCTGTTAACCTTATGGGGATTTCCTTGTATGTTATTTGTTGGTTTTCCCTTGCTGCTTTTAATATTTTTTCTTTGTATTTAATTTTTGATAGTTTGTCTAATATGTGTCTTGGCATGTTTCCCCTTGGATTTACCCTGTATGGGACTCTCTGCCCTACCCGGACTTGATTGACTATTTCCTTTCTCATATTAGGGAAGTTTTCAACTATAATCTCTTCAAATATTTTCTCAGCCCCTTTCTTTTTCTCTTCTTCTTCTGGGACCCCTATAATTCCAATGTTGGTATGTTTAATGTTGTTCCACAGGTCTCTGAGACTGTCCTCAGTTTTTTCCATCTTTTTTCTTTATTCTGCTCTGTGGTAGTTATTACCACTATTTTATCTTCCAGGTCACTTATCCATTCTTCTGTCTCAGTTATTCTGCTATTAATTCCTTCTAGAGAAGTTTAAATTTCATTTATTGTGTTGTTTATCATTGTTTGTTTGCTCTTTAGTTCTTCTATGTCCTTGTTAAACATTTCTTGTATTTTCTCCATTCTATTTCCAAGATTTTGTATCAACTTTACTATCATTACTCTGAATTCTTTTTCATGTAGACTGCCTATTTCTTTTCATTTGTTTGGTCTGGTGGGTTTTTGCCTTGTTCCTTCATATGTTGTGTTTCTCTGTCTTCTCATTTTGCTTAACTTACTGTGTTTGGGGTCTCCTCTTCGCAGGCTGCAGGTTCGTAGTTCCCATTGTTTTGGTGTCTGCCCCCAGTGGCTAAGGTTGGTTCAGTGGGTTGTGTAGGCTTCCTGGTGGAGGGGACTGATGCCAGTGTTCTACTGGATGAGGCTGGATCTTTTCTTTCTGGTGGGCAGGACCACGTCTGGTGGTGCATTTCGGGGTGTTTGTGACCTCATTATGATTTCAGGCAGCCTCTCTGGTAATGGGTGGGGTTGTGTTCCTGTCTTGGTAGTTGTTTGGCATAGGGTGTCCAGCACTGTAGCTTCCTGGTCAATGAGTGGAGCTGGGTCTCAGCATTGAGATGGAGATCTCTGGGAGAGCTTCTGCCGTTTGATATTACATGGAGCCAGGTGGTCTCTGGTGGACAAATGTCCTGAACCTGGCTCTCCCACCTCAGAGGCACAGGCATGACATCCAGCCAGAGCATCAAGACCTTGTCATCCACATGGCTCAGAAGAAATGGGAGGAAAAAAAGAAAGGAAGAAAGAAAAAATTAAGTAAAATAAAATGAAAAGTCATTAAAATAAAAAAATATTAAACATAAAAATAATTTAAAATTTAAAAAAAAGAAAGAAAGAAAGAAGAGAGCAACCAAACCAGAAAACAAATCCACCAATGATAAGAAGTGTTAAAAACTATACTGAAAAAAAAAGAAAAGAAAAACATGGGCAGACAGAACCCTAGAACAAATGGTAAAAGCAAAGCTATACAGACAAACTCACACAAAGAAACATACACATACACAGTATCAAAAAGAGAAAAAGGAAAAAAAATATATATATACATTAATAAAAAAGAGAGCAACAAAATCAATAAACAAATTTACCAATGATAATAAACTCTAAATACTAAATTAAGATAAAGTTAAAACCAGACACAAATTATTTGCAGAATGCAAACCCCAAGTCTCCAGTTGCTCCTAAAGTCCACCACGTCAATTTTGGGATGATTCGTTGTCTATTCAGGTATTCCAGACATGCAGGGTACATCAAGTTGATTGTGGAGATTTAAGCCGCTGCTCCTGAGGCTGCTGGGAGAGATTTCCCTTTCTCTTCTTTGTTTGCACAGCTCCTGGTGTTCAGCTTTGGATTTGGCCCCTTCTCTGCGTGTAGGTAACCTGAGGGTGTCTGTTCCCTGCCCAGACAGGAGGGGGTTAAAGGAACAGCTGATTCAGGGGCTCTGGCTCACTCAGGCCCAGCGGGAGGGAGGGGTACAGAATGCGAGGCGAGCCTGCGTCGGCAGAGGCCAGCGTGCTGTTGCACCAGCCTGAGGTGTGCCATGTGTTCGTTCTCCCGGGGAAGTTGTCCCTGGATCACAGGACACTGGCAGTGGCGGGCTGCACAGGCTCCTGGGAGGGGAGGTGTGGATAGTGACCTGTGCTTGCACACAGACTTATTGGTGGCTGCAGCAGCAGCCTTAGAGTCTCATGCCCTTCTCTGCTGTCCGTGCCCGTCTTTGGAGCATGTTTAGGCGGTGCTCTGAATCCCCTCTCCTCTCGCACCCCGAAGCAATGGTCTCTTGCCTCTTAGGCAGGTCCAGACTTTTCCTGGACTCCCTCCCGGCTAGCTGTGGCGCACTAGCCCCCTTCAGGCTGTGTTCCCAGAGCCAACCCCAGTCCTCTCCCTGGGATCTGACCTCCAAAGCCCGAGCCTCAGCTCCCAGCCCCGCCCGCCCCGGCGGGTGATCAGACAAGCCTCTCCGGCCGGTGAGTGCTGGTCGGCACCTATCCTTTCTGTGCGGGAATCTCTCCGCTTTGCCCTCCGCACCCCTGTTGCTGCGCTCTCCTCCGCGGCTCCGAAGCTTCCCCCCTCCGCCACCCGCAGTCCCTGCGTGCAAAGGGGCTTCCTAGTGTGTGGAAACCTTTCCTCCTTCACAGCTCCCTCCCCGAGGTGCAGGTCCTGTCCTTTTTCTTTTGTCTCTTTTTTCTTTTCCCCTACCCAGGTACGGGGGGAGTTTCTTGCCTTTTGGGAGGTCTGAGGTCTTCTGCCAGCATTCAGTAGGTGTTCTGTAGAAACTGTTCCACATGTAGATGTATTTCTGATGTATTTGCAGGGAGGAAGATGATCTGCATGTCTTACTCCTCTGCCATCCTGAAGGTCTCCTCTGCTATTGACTTTTATGTGTTCTTTATATATTTGGAGATTAACTGTTATCAGATACAAGATTTGCAAATATGTTCTCCCATTCTGTAAGTTACCTTTTAATTTTGTTGATTGTTTCTTTCACTGTGCAGAGATTTTTTTATTTGATGTGATCCCATTTATTTATTTTTGCTTTTGTTGCTTGTGCTTTTTGTGTCAAATCCAGGAAATTACTGCTAAGACCAATGTCAAAGAGATTTTCCTTATGTTCCCTTCTAGGAGTTTTATAGTTTCAGGTCTTGCATTTAAGGCCTTATGATTTATGGTTTCAGGTCTTATGATTAAGTCTTTAATCCATTTTGAGTTAATTTTTGTGAGTGGTGTAAGATAAAGGATCAGTTTCATTTTCTTGCTTGTGATTATCCAATTTCCCCAACTCCAGTTATTGAAGAGATGATCCTCTCTCCATTGTGTGTTTTTGGCCCCCTTATCAAATATTAGTTGACATATACAGGAGGGTTTATTTCTGGGTTCCATTGGTCTAGTGTCTATTTTTATGCCAACATAATATTATTTTGATTACTATAGTTTTGCAGTATAGTTTGAAATTAGGAATTGTGAGGCCTCTGGCTTTATTCCTTTTTCTCAGGATTGCTTTGGCTTTTGGGGTTTTTTGTGGCTCCATACAGATTTTAGGAATGTTTTTTCTATTTCTGTGAAAAATGTCATTGGAGTTTTGATAGGGATTTCATTGAATCTACAGATGGTTTTGTGTAATATGGACATTTAACAATATTATTTCTTCTGACTCATGAATAGGAGATAGCTTTCCATTTGTTTGTGTCTTCTATTTTTTTCATCAAATCTTGTACTTTTCAGTTTATAGATTTTTTACTTCCTTGATTAAATTTATTTCTAAGTACTTTCTTATTTTTGATGTTATTGTGAATGGGATTATTTCCTTTATTTCTTTTTCTGATGTTTGTTGTTGATGTATAAGCAACTGCTTTCTGTACATTGATTTTGTATCCTGCAACTTTACTAAATATATTAACTAGTTCTAGCAATTTTGTGCTTTAGGATTTTCTATGTGTAAGATCATAGCATCTGCAAACAAAGACAATTATACATTTTTCCTTCCTATTTGGTTGCCTTTATTTTTCTTTCTGATTGCTCTAACTAGAACTCTCAGTCCTATGTTGAATAGGAATTGTGAGAGTGAGCACGCTTGTCTTCTTCCTTACCTAGGGTCAGAGAGTGCTCTATAGAGCAACAAAATAGGAGGGGATTGGTGTCGAAAACCAAGTCTCTAGAACACTAAGAAACTATTTTTAATCAAATAGTTAATCCAGACAAGAAGTTTTACCATCATATTGGTTAATGACTCATTTTGATTACTGTTAACAATAATTCATAAACTACATATAAAGTGAAAAGCTGATGATCTGCCTGAAGAAAAAAATATTCACAAGAATATTATGTAACATTTTATTCATTCCTGTGGAAACTGATATATTATTGTGCAAGCTAGGATATATGGCCAATTTAATTACAGATAACAATTCTTTACCCCCTCCCAGGTTCCTGCTAATAGATAAAATATAAACTAAGTCTTCTTGAGAATACTTGCCCTTACTCCTTACTCAGTAACTTCATAAGGAAGGAAGAATGACTCGTCTGATCAGTAAGATCTGGAAAACAAATGACCCTGTAGAGTTAGTCCTTTCTGATCTCTATTTTTCTAGAGACTTTGCTGGGGCACAGAAATATTCTCCTCTGTTACAGGCACATAGATTAGGTCCAGTTTCTGACTTCTAGCACCAGGAAAGAGAGCAGGGCAAAGTCAGCCCCTCATGTTCTATGCAAATATTTAGTAGAGTTTTAGCTTGGCAGAGGGGCTCTAATGAAGGCCCTGAATTCTAGAAATCTTTAAAGTGATGACAGACCCAGGCAACATTTTCTCACTTGGTTTACCAGCAATAGTGGTAATATTTTGATCCTTCTTTGAATCTTGTTGCTATTTTTCAAGTGAGTCAGAACGTGAATATCAATTCAGAGACATCTTCATAATTGCTTCAAGGGATTTTGTTGGCAAATCTAAGAGTTATCTGTGTCCAGTGCAAAAGTCAATGATATTTACATCAGTTAAAATATGACAGGGTGAAAAAAATTCCACCTTTTTCCCTCCTTCATTTTACTTTTGTGTGTGTGTGTGTATGTGTGTATATATATATATATATATTCTCCCCAATAGCCTTGATACTTGAAGGACAGTTTGGTTATATATAAAATACTTTATAAGTAAGGTTATAAAGCACTAAATTTATAAATAAGGTTCAGACCTTATTTGAGTTAAAAAATACTGCCCAATTGCTGCTTTCTTGTCCATGTTGTTTTTCATTAATCTTTTGACATTTTAAGTCATCTTTTTCTTTTTCTTTTTTTTTTGCCTGAAGTTATTATAGGTTGCATATTTTTAATCTAATAATTTTACTAGGATATGTGTCTGAGTAGTTTGTTTTGATTTTAGTTTTCCAGGTACCTGATGGACCTTTCAAATATGTATATTTAAATATTTCATTAATTTTGGAAGGTTTTATTGAATTAAAGTTTTAAGTATGCATTTTTGTCCTATTTTCTTTTTTTCAGGGTCTCCAATAAAACAAATGCTATCTTTTCTTTGTCTGTCTTCCATTTTCATTATTTTCTTTCAGACCCTTTTTTACTTCTTTATCTTATTTTTATTGCCTTAGTTATTTTGTGCCTTTCTTCACTTTTTTTAAATTAAATTTTCACTTAAGTCTATTCTATTTTAGGTAATTCATTCTGTATCTATAAGTTGATTATTTATTTTGCAATTTATTCTTTATTTCTAAGATAATTGTGTCATTTTCACCCCTTTCTTTCCTGTATTTAATCAATACGATTTTTATTTTTTCCTATACTTTGTCCATTTTTTCCTTAGTGTACTAATTTCTAATTTCAAGTGGGTTTTCATAGAGTTTACTTATTTATTTTAGTATACTTATTTTTCTTTGGCGTATTTCTTACAGTTTTCTTCTGCTTTATGGTTAAGGAGGAATTTTCCTTAATTGATGTATGTTGAGTTTTGTTTTCTGATAAATCTATTAGTCATTTCCTGATTTTTTTTTCTTATGAGGAGGGTTCAAAATTCTTGACTCTCCTCTAAATACAGCAAGATCAATGTACTTTAATGAATTTTGTTTCTTCTTCTGGTGGATGGAGAAATTGTACCTCTTGAATTTTTAGTTCTCTTTTGCTTTTCAGGACCATACATTTTCTCACATTGTTTCTCTCTTCCCTTAACCACTCAGTTACCAAAAGGTGCTTCTAATTCCCCCTCTTCCACTTTTTTCCTCCTCCAGAAGCTACAAAGTTTTATTAAGATTGCATATACTTTTAATTATCTTACCTATTTTCTGTCACATCTTCCCTGATATTTTTTAGTATTTTTATACTTAGGGTGAATTTGTCTTCCTGACAGTGGTTTTAGATCAAACATAGGTCCTATTGCTTACTTCCTTCTCCATTCCCTGCATTTTTCTCAATTTGCCTTTGCTTGCCTCAAAGATTGGCACTGGGTGGGAGCATTAGAGATAACATGCCAGAACTTGGCATTTTCCTATCTTTACTTTTAGGTAATTTGGTGTTTGAGCATCTTTTGTCTTGAAGTTACTGAGCTTTTTTGGTGGTGTTGTATTTTCCCTCCTTGTTCCCTATTTCTGGAGAAAATAGTTAGATGGAGGGATCTAGGCAGTCATCATTGTCTTCAGCTATTTGGAAGATCTTATATGATAACAGTTCATATTTGAATGCTTAAAAATTCAAAATTTATTAAGGGAAAGGAGTTAAGAAACTTAAGATTATTTAAAAGGGGGGACAAAATCATACCTCTTGAAAAAGACAAGGCAGCACTATTCCTAGAATTGTTATATAGCTTCGATTTTTCATTACTGTTAGAATGACTCAAACATTTTCCAAACAAAAGAAAAATACAAAAGCTTTAAAATACTGATGAAGTGTCTTTCTGTTTGAATATACTTAACAGAGATAGCTGGAGGAAACTCTATCAAGTCTAATACCTTTATTAAGAAGCAACCACAGTAGACCAAGTCTATTAGATTGCCCCCAAACTGAACATTCAACATTTAATTTCCTTATAACCAAATCCCTCACTAATGAGTTAGCTACAAATTGCAGATTGTATGAGCTAAAACTGAGTGAGACAGTTATCTCAATTCTGGAAAAGAAAAAGGCCACAAAATAGCAATGGTCATTTAGAAATGCCATTACCCATTTACCTACTCAAAAGATCTCAATTCCAAGGGGAGAAATGGCATTCTACTCTTTAAGGTGTCCATTACATTATTCAAATAGAGAATATTTAACCCCATCCCAAGACTGTGGCGTTTTATATGGTTTGACAAACACCAGACAAAGAGAAAAGGGAAAAATGGAAATGAGACGCTCAATAGAAACAGACTGATGGATAATTTGCTCTGAAAAGATTAAGCCACTTGGTGATCATTTGTAACTTACGGCTAGGAATTTCTTTCAAAACTCCAGACTTGAATCATTTAATTCAATTAATATTTACTTAGGTCCTTCATTATGCTAGACATATAGAAGTGAGATATAAAGATGACTAACAATTACTTATTATCCCTCTTTTTTCAGAAACAATTTTAAGTGATATGACCATATTCTTGCTTTCAAGAGTCCATCTGATATGGGCACAGACTTGTATACAAAGCAGAATAAGAAAAGTACAGTGATGGAGATAAATATGTTATGGAAACACAAAGGAGAGATAGAGTAATATTAGATAGTAAGATGACCTTAACACAAGAAGTGTACTTGAAACAGACACTTAAGAAAGAGTAAGTTTTTAAAGAGTAGAAACCAGTGTGAAGTAATACTAGAGAGAAGGGGTAGCATCAGCAAATTCTCAGAAGCAGGAAATTCTTAAGTAATAATGATTAGTTTGAAACGGCTAAAGTATAGAAGGCCTTCAGTAGATTGAAAAAAACACTTTGATGTGTTCTTGTAGGGGCTTAGTTGTCAGGTTAAGGACTTGGATTATGATTTAGGCAATATGATTAGTGTTAAGTTTTGTCAGAATTTTGCCTGGATATTTTTTACTCCATTTTTCCCTTTATAGATGTTCATTCATTCATTGTTTCAGCTAGTGCATATTCAGTATCTCTTATGTGTTAAACGTTGTTCTACATGATGGGCATAGAGTAATCAGTAAGATAGATGATGCTCTGGTTTTCACCAAGTTTGCCTTTGAGTTGGAGAAGTTGATTGTTAATTGAAAATAAACAATTTAAGAAAGTGGTAAGGGCAGTAAAGAAAATAAAACATGATAATTAAAAAACAGTTGACTGATTGGATGGTTTGACTCTATTCATATAGCAGGTGCTCTTCGTGGGCTGCCCCAGTTCCCTCTACTGCTGCTCTGGTGGATAGGGCCTTTGCATGCTGTTAGCATCCCATCTAATCCACCTGCCTATCTCTATATTTGCTCTCCTGAAAGCATCTTCAGAAGCTATCAGACTCCATTGAACCTATGTGCAGGAAAGCCAGAAATGCAAGCAAAAGAGAAAAGTTAACATCCCTAAGACAGGTGACAGGATCAATGGATCAGTGCCACAGCCTTCTCCCTTTTCTTTGATGAAACAGTTCTGAGGCACAGTCTAGATGTTTCATTGGAGCAGGAGGGTCAGAGCAGGTTTAAATATGTTTCCAACAGTGATAATCAATCTACTTTCAATTGGCTTCTCTTCCTTCCGTTTCTCACACTCCCTGCTCCGTCACTCTTGCTCCTTGAGATCACGTGACCTGAACCAAAGATATTTAGATAGAATTATTGTAGAGGGAGGCCTCTCTGAGAAGATTATTTAACCATGCAAAATCCAGTGAGAAGCAATAGAGAAAATAGAAATGCAAAAGCCCCGAGGCAGGGATGGAGAAAAGAAAGGTAAAAATGATGGAAGTAGAGTTAATAATTGTGAATAAATAAGTAATTAATTACCATAAAAGTAGATGACATGAGATTATATTGTATAAATTGTTATAATTAATAATTTCTGTGAATAATCAAGTTTAATGTTAGGAATTCTAAAGCTCTCTAAACCACAAATTTTTCAGAATTATTTTCTCTTGTCAGAGGCCTAATTGTGCCTTTAAGACATCCCAGAGCAAAAGTCATTGTGGATGTGAGAAATTTAAAAAATTGAATTAGGTGCCTATGATGGCACCTATGACCATGAACCCCATATTTTACTGCATATTTTTAGTTATGGTTTCCTAATCTCTCTGGAAAGAAGCTCCTCATTGTTTCTCAGTGAATACGTATCACCAATATTTTTACCTTTCTTGTTCCCAATGCACATTTTTTTTTTCAAACTGACATACCCCAAATTCCAGCCTCAAATCCCATGATCTCGGGGAAAGGCACTTTGTAGTATTTGTAACTTAAAAGTATCTATAAAAATGGAAATGTAATTGGTGGTTATGGAAACAATAAACCAATGTTAATCAACATCTTTCTAAAAATTACTTTTATTCCAGAACAAGATCTAGGGAAATGGGAAATAGAATGGACATACTTGATGGAACTTGTAGGAGTACAGAAGAAAGGGCTTGGGGCGGGGTAGGTGTGGGGAAGCAGACCAAGAAGGCAGGGGGAGTAGGCAATAGCAAAGTGCCCACAGAGGAGTAAGGCATCAGACTTAAGTGGAAATTATGGCTCTGAATGGGAGGACAGGAAAACTGGATGAGGGGCAAGTCACTGATTCAAAAAAGTAACCCCTAGGTCATTTTCCCTGGAGTGATTACAGAGTTTGATCAAATCACAGAATGCATTTATGGATCAGACTATGACCTCCAATGTCTCCTCTAGCTCTAAGATTTTGCAATTCTAATTCCTTTCCTGTTGGGTTTACTGCATTCATGAAAATCCTTCAGTGGAAATATTTGGGGTTGTGTTAGTCTTAAGAACATCACAAATAAAAATAAAAGAATAAGAATATCACACTATGAGAATTTCCAATGAAATTTTAAGCTTTTTATTTTAGTAATAACACACCCAATATAATACTTTTATTTATTCTTAACATAAGGGTTTCAGAATCTCTCATAATTTCAATGAAATGCTTGTAAATTCATTTTTGTTGAACATAATATATACACTAAGAGAAAATATTTTTCAGATTTTTCTGTTACTGAACATATTCAAAGCCCGACCAGCTTTACGATCATAAAATGCTTGCTTCTGCCACCCAAATTCAGACAAGCATCATCAAAGGAGGTCTATGCTCTGTCTCACAGAACAGATTTAGGAAGAAAGTCCAATTATCTAGGTTTGCCTTTTCTTTGTTTTCTTTCTTTAATTCTAATTTTCATGGAAAAGATCTTATCATCCTTCATTATTTTCCCATATTGAGCCATCAGTTGTCCATCTCTCTCTCTCTCTTTTCCTTAATAGGAGGGGCTCACTATTCAGTAATGGCAGTTCCCTTAGATATAAGAAGATGTATACTAATAAAAATGGCACAGTGACAAAGAGACAGTCGAGCACAGTGGCCATGAATATGGATTCTGGATTTATAAAGACTTGGCTTTGCATTAGACATTTGTCATTTACTAAATGATCTTGTATTAATATCTATGATCCTGTTTTTCAATCAAAACAACAGGGACAATTACACCTACCTTATGAAATCATTATGAAGATAAAATAAATAATTCTTATACAATACTTAAAATGGTGTCTGACATATAACAAAATATTAAAAATGGATTATAAAATGAAAAATATAGCTTAAGTAGGATTCAAACTTAAGAGAAAATCTCTATATATAACCATGATTCTCCCAAAGGCTGAAAAATGCACCGAAATTTGACCAAATAATTTTGATGTTAGTGCAAGATAGTTAAAATCCTCTAAGACTAAAAATTATTGCCCAGCACGATGCCTCATGTTTGCTTGTTTACTGCCTAAAAAATGTAAGTCTCACAGTCTTCCTGAGAAAGGCTAGCACTTCATTAATGTTTGGAACCATTGTGTAGCTATTTGTGTTCTCATTATTTCCAACTCTAATACAATCAAAGTGGAGGAGAAATATTTACACTGACTCATCTATATGCATGGGCATTTGCTTCTTACACTAATTTAAACCACTGCCTCCAGGCAAGTTATAGCCCAACATGATGAATGCCAAGAAAATATAAATTAGGACAATTCTAATACATATGGTATGGTTGCTTCTATACTGCCTAGAAAAGATCAGCCAACCAGGGTTCACATTCATTTACTAGCCTTTCATACTGACTGGCTAACTGTATTTGTATAGACAATTTATGGATAATACAGCTGAAGTAAAGATTTATATTTTTTCAGATTTAAATTATATACTATAACTAACAGAAAGACTATCCCATCATAATCCAAGAAGCAGGGTGGTCCATAACTGTTTGGCAAGTGTTATTAATGATCATCATATTCTGTTAAATCCAAATTAGGTATGACAAATCCCTCGCTGAAACAGAGGTGATATATATTTATTCCTCAGTACAGTGTACTAACAAGGCTTTCCAAGAAGATGTTTCTCCCTATTCCATGTGTTTTAAAAAGAATAAAGAAATTTTTATATGTTTCCTCTGGAATTTGTAAAATGCAGGCATGCATTTTACAGTATTCACCCTTGGCTGTTGATTGGTTCCTGTGAACTGAGAAATACTGCACAAACGGGAAAATTTATGACCATCAGTATGAAAAGTTTTCTTCTTACTATTTTTTCTAGGAGAGGTCACTCATTACATTATAATGCTATAAAGCATGTGCGTTCAAGTAATACTTCTTGAATTTATATATGAATTCACAAACTTGGAATAGTTGTATAGGAAATTAAAAATGTCTGCCAGTTCTATTCTTATACAGATAAATATTTTAAACATGTCTTCCCAAGACTTTGTTTTCCAATAATGAAAGATTTGATACACATTAAAAATAAATATTCCTTATTTAAGTAAAAAATATTGATAATTTATATGCATATATGTATTTTTAAACAAAGTTATTTGACATCCTCCTAAAATATCTGTATACTGAGATTGCCACACTAGTAAATATCCAAGAACCTTAAAGAAAGTGCGGCTGACCCAGATTTTTTATTACAGGAACATCTGGCATCCTATCAGTTACAAGAACATCCATCCCCAAAGTAGACTTCTTTCGTTCATTTAAACTGTTTAGTATACATAGTACTATCAGCACATTTCTTAAGCAGATGACAAGATCATCATGCCTGAAAATTTCTTTACTGTCATTCCCCAGTTTCTCAATAATATTTTTGTTTTTTTCCAGAAGTGTATCGAGGGAGCCTAACACTGCCTCATTAGTGCTATAGTGGCCCCTTTTGATTTCCACTGAGATTTTTACTTTATTTCAGGATGTTTTGTTTGCTCTATATTTGACTTAGTCTCTTAGATTTTGAGTCAGCACTTCTGTGCACATACTGCACAAAGGTCTCAGTGTCTGAGTCGGGAACCAGAGGATCAAATACTTAGTAAATTACTAACAATTCATACTTGCATAAAAAAATCATTAAAATAACATACAGTGGCAGCAGTAATGAATTTATAGGCCAGAAGTTCTCAATCCATCCTTTAATCATTCATTCAATTGTTTGTTTATAAATAAATATATACTGAGTCTAAACTTCATTTAGATCCGTGAAACTGCAAGTATTTTTCAATCCTCACAGGCTTTAAAAATGCTTTTCTGGCTCCCTGGCATTTTAGAAACAACTTTTTCATCTGTCTCTCAATCTCTCTGTCCTTCTGTCTCTTTCTGCCTCACACACACACAAATATACACACATATGCATATGTGCATATTTTGTATGCACATATGCGTATGTATGAAGCGCACTTTGAGAAACAGTAAAATTTTTGTCAAATAGAATAAGTATCTAGGGTAGAATTTTATTGAAACTGTAAATAAATAAGATTTCAACATCATTAATATTTTTCAAAAATGCAAAAATAAAGCACATGCAGTTATTTTGTACTGGGGGAATGATACTTAGTGACATTTCAGGATTCTATTGGCCCCAAAGATTCCAAAATGGCTTTATCATAACTTCAAAACTCTAGCTTTGAGGTTCACTGAGCATTTCTTTATAATAATATGTGTCGACAATGGTCATAGTCACAAGTGACTTCATTTAAAAGTGATTTTCTATAGAGATACACATTTTAAATATGTTAACACTGTTAGTTTAAGCCTCATAAAATTCAGATGGGAAGTTCAGTTAAGACAGAAATGACCAACATGGTTATACCAAAGATGATTCAACTGGAAAGCAATTCAATGCAAAACTGATATGTAGACTTTCCATTACCTATCTATCTATCTATCTAAAACATACCCACGGGCTTCCCTGGTGGCGCAGTGGTTGGGAGTCCTCCTGCCGATGCGGGGTGCACGGGTTCATGCCCCGGTCCGGGAGGATCCCACATGCCACGGAGTGGCTGGGCCCGTGGGCCGTGACCGCTGGGCCTGCGCGTCAGGAGCCTGTGCTCCGCAACGGGAGAGGCCACAACAGTGAGAGGCCCATGTACTGCAAAAAAAAAACCCAACATACCCCCACACACCCATAAAACAAAAATCCAGAGGATGAAAAGTTAATCATGTGCCAAGTCAAGTAGAGAGATGTCTACTTATCTTAGATATTTTTCCTTGCATAGATGTTCAAGCCATCTATATGCTGAAATTAATATAATGTGCTTGTCATATGAGTGATCTCGACTAGGAAAGATTAATAGGCTTCATGAGACTCAGTAACTAAAATATTTCCACAGTGTCTGGTTAGTGTGCTGTCTTGAGAAGGATTCTAAGGCCATCTTCAGTGTCCAGATACATGTGACTGCAATTGATTAGCAAGGTATACCATGGTTGCTGAATAGAGGAGTGATAGCAACTGTACTAGGGTTTTGACACCCCTCGTCAAACAGGATTATAAGGCCTGAAATTCTGTCTGCTGACCTGATATCTTTGAGTCTCACATCCTCCGAAAGACCTAGATATGAGCTCTCTTGCTCTTTCCAGATATGCTCCCCACTCAGTGGGAAAGGCTCCCTGTCCAGCTAGTACTCTTAGCAGCCAGACCAGCTATAATCTACATAATCCTCAACATAGGGGATTTCAGTTCCTTGCCAGCCCACTGAATTATCCCATCCTCTTGTCACTACAAACCCTGCAACCCAGAGCTTCTGCTATTTCACTCTGCTCTTGAGTATAACATCCATGTGGTCCTGTGTGGTGTGTGGTATCCTCTTCTCTTGGGCTGAGTATATGTGAATAATAAACTACCTTCAATCGCATCTGTCCAATATCAGGTGTCATGAGTTTGGCTATCTACTACTATTTAGGGTAGGGGAATCCCTCCTTAACCAATGGAGTGAATAAGAGATAATCAGAATATAAACATAACTAGTTTGTCAAACAATAGACTATTTCCTTAATTCACCCATTATATAACCATATAGATAAACTGTTTCTAAAAGATTTTTCAAATTAGTCCTCTTACATATTAGGCTAATTAAATGAGGAATTATAAATTATTTATTCATACTGATTGCATAATTATTTTATTTATAACTTCTCTATTTCTAAAGAGCATTTGTGGTTGCTTGTCCAGTGCTGTACAATGATACGTAAATAAAGAAATTTTAAAAAATCATCTCTCAAAACTAAAGGAAGAAATCAAATCATTAAAGGGGAATAATCTTTCCATCAATATGGTAAACAAACTATCAAAAAAAAAAATCCTAGAAGAGAACGCCTGCAATGTTGCAGATAGAGAAGAAAAAGAGACTATAATATTAGGTTGGGCTGAGGGGAAAGTAAGAAAAATGCTTACAGAAAGAAAATAACAAGAAAGCACAAATCTAGAGAGGCAAGCAAGCACTGAAGCTGGCATCTACCTCTTTCTAGTGGCCCTGAACTTGGTTTTCAATGGGTACATCTGGGGCATGGTACAAAGATTGATGCAAGCACAGTGAAAGATTGGACCAGAGATTCTGGCACATACTGTCTTAAAATATAACACTTAATATGTACAGTAGGGTAGATCCTATTTGTTTAGGGGAAAAATGGGGATGATGCTTTTTTTACTCAGCCTTGACTCTGGGTAGGAAATCAAAACACAGACACTCACACGGACACACACACACATACAAACATTAATTAAAATTAAGATTGTAGGAAGACTTAAGAAGTACAACCTTGCCCTTACATGGATTTGAAGCTAGAATTTACACTAATTCTTGATATTAAAACACAAAATAGATAATAGAGTTGATGTTAGTCCCAGGTAGGTGCTGCCCCCAGACACTTGGGGGAAGCAAAGGCAAATCTTCTCTGGATAAAGGCAATATAACATAAACCTCAACCTGTTCCCTTAGAGACATGAGCTCAAAAACACCACAAAACACAATGTATCCTGAGCAAAACCAAAAAGAAACAACAAGCTACAAAAGAAGATCCTTAAAAACAAATAATAAAACTGTTACATTTAATATACAAGTGTGTTTTAATAAATAAAAAGGAAAAATCTACATTATTACATTGCGAGGGGCTACAAAAAATAGCCAGAACATTTGAAAAAGGAATATGTAAAACTTTTAGAAACTAGGAATGCAAGAATTGGCATTAAAAATGGACTGAAATTGACCTAGATGCCTCAAGTTTATGACAGGTAGTCTGAGGGCTGTGCCAGAGTACCCATATCTGCAACATTGGTATGCCAGAGGAAAAGAAGCAAAACAAAAAGGAGTAATTCTGAAAACTTTGCACTTCCATTCATTTCAGTTTTTTGAAAATATACTTTTTACTATGGTAAAACACAGATATAAACTTTACCATTTTAGTCATTTTAAGTATAAATTTCAGTAGCATTAGGTAGATTCACATTATTGTGCAACTATCACCACCATCAACTACAGAGCACCTCCAGTTTCTCAAACCAAAACTTAATTACCTATTAAACAATAACTCCCCATTCCCTCCTCCCCTTAGCTCCAGACAAGCACTACTGTACTTTCTGTGCCTACCAATTTGACTACTCTAGGTACCTCTGGCTTATTCTACTTAGCATAATGTCTTTAAGTTCCATCCATGTTGCAGCATATGTCAGAATTTCATTCCTTTTTAAGGCTAAATAATACTCAATTTATGTACATACCACATTTGATGTATATTTGAATAGCTCTCACATATGGCTATTGTGAATAATGCTGCTATGAATAGCGGTTTACAAATATCTGTTTGAGTCCCTGCTTTTAATTCTTTTGGTTACATACCTAAAAGTGGAATTGCTGGATATTATCATATTGTAATTCTGTGTTTAATTTTTTGCATAACCACCATACAGAAAAAAGTAATGTTTAAAAAGAAACACTTTTAATAGCAATGGCACTATAATTCAAACAAATAATGTGCAATAATTTATATGCAAAAGTCACACCTTTTATTTAAAGACCTTAGAGATTGTGTAAATAAATAAACAGACATACCGTGTTTATATATAGGAGGGCTCAAAGTTAAAAATATGTCAGTTTTTGCCAAAATAAACTCATTAATACAATCTCAATCAAAATGATCATATAATTGATTTTCAGAAACTTGACAAGTTAGTTTGAAAAACTATATTCAAGTATGAAAGGCAAAGTGTAAATAAGATACTCCTAAAGAAGATTAACATTTGGGTGAGAATGCCTCACCCAATATCATAAAGTTTTTATAATGCTATACAAACTTTGCATTGTAAATTTTGAAACTTCATTTTTTCCTGCTGCCTCAGCATCCTCACAAACATGCTGTGAGCATCCTGCTAGCGACCAGATGCACCAAATGTAATAAGGCTGGTCCCTGCCACAAGTTCTCCTTCCTTCCCTCCCCTGACTGTCCCAATGACATGCAAACACATCAGTGAAATTCCCTCCTGTCTTTTACTGTGTACTGCACCCTGATCTCCGGTAAAGGCATTTACCCGTGGGCGCTTGCTCTCTCTGCTTCCTATCTGCTTGGTTGAGCCTGCTTCTTGGTGCTCCCTCCTATATGAGACCCACTCTTGGACTGCAGTGACTCTGTCTAGGACCTCTGAGCATAATAAGCATTTTTTTTTTTCCTGTGCCTCTTCTGTGTTCCCCTTGTAACTGCACCTGACTGACCATCACTTATAAGAACAGAGGACAAATTAACATGTGTTACTGAAATAGGAATATAACAATCGACCAATGAAACTAAATAAAAAGCTAAGAAATGAACCTATGCCTACATGGAGATTTTATATATTGTCAGGCAGCATTGCCAACCAGTAGTAAAAGACTGACTACCAAATATACAGCGCTGAGAGATTTTATTATACATATAATAACAATAAAAATTATTCCTACCTCACATCATAAACAGCATTGATTCAAGGTAGATCAAAGAAATGTGCGTGGAAAGCAAAAAAGAAGCTAATACTGAAAAACACAAAGATTTTTTTTGAAGAGGAGTGTAATTCTGAAAAATGACAAAAAGTACAAACCAGAGAGGAAGAAACTTAAAATTAACAATTTTATGGAAGGAAAAAAGAAAGCTACAGCTAGTTGCCTCAACATGATTACCTTGAAAGCATAGCATTAAACAAAAAAAGCAAAATAATGCCATTCATATAAATTTTAACGGGAAAATCTAAACTATATGTTTTATAGGTAACACACTATAAATCATAAAGAGAATGCAGTAGAGGAAAGCTAGTGGAGAAGGACACTCAGGAGATTTCAAAGTTACTAGTCATTTTTCCCATGTTGTATTAGGCACTGGGTACACAGATGTTACTATTATTCTTATTTTTTAAACTCTACCTATACATTGTACATACTTTTTTTAACAGGCACTATATTTTAAGAACAGTTTTAAGTTTATAAAAAATTGAGAAGATTGTGAGAGAGAATCCATGTGCCCTGCATCTACTTTCTTCTATTATTAACATTTTTCACTTGTATGGGTTAGGGGTAGGGTAGGGGTATGGGTAGGGTTATTTGTTGCAGTGAATGAACCAATATTGATATATTAGCAGGAACTAGAGGACTGCATCCAGGATAAGACATTGCATTTAGTAATCATTCTCATTAGGCTACACCTAGTTGTGACAATTTCGCAGGCTGTCCTTGTTTTCGATGACTGAGAAATATTTCTGAGAAATATTGGTCAGATATTTGGCAGAATGTCCCTCAGTTGGGATTTGTTTGGTATATTTATTATGATTAGATTGGGGTTATGTGTTTTTGGGAGAAAGACCACAGAGGTACGTGCCATTTTCATTATATCATATTAAGAGTACCTACTAATAACATGGCTATTAATGTTAATTTTGACCACTCTACATTTCTTATAACTACTTGCTCAGTGTCACCTTTCTAGTAGACTCTTCTATCCCCCTTTGAAGCACTAGAAAAATAAGTTAAAGAATTTAAAACTACCCACTTTTTCTCCCTATCAACCATCTTTTTTTTTTTTTTTAATTTATTTATTACTTATTTTTGGCTGTGTTGGGTGTTCGTTTCTGTGCGAGGGCTTTCTCTAGTTGCGGCAAGCGGGGGCCACTCTTCATCGTGATGCGCGGGCCTCTCACTATCGCGGCCTCTCTTGTTGAGGAGCACAGGCTCCAGACGCGCAGGCTCAGTAGTTGTGGCTCACGGGCCTAGTTGCTCCACGGCATGTGGGATCTTCCCAGACCAGGGCTCGAACCTGTGTCCCCTGCATTAGCAGGCAGGTTCTCAACCACTGCACCACCAGGGAAACCCAACCATCTTTAACTTAGAAGAATAACAAACATTCATGTGTGGGGTTTTCTGACATCATTGATTTTGGCTTTATAGAATGATTTCAGGTTTGTAAATTCAGTTTTGGTTCTCCAGTATTAGGTGTAATTTTGCCTGTTGAGCCCTACACATTAGGGCAGAAGTACTGGGTTTCATTCTCCTCTTTCAGATTACATTGTGAGAAAATCTGCTTAATCCTTTAACAGCTGCATTTCATTTTTTTTTTTTTTCCAGGAAAGTTCTCTTGGATAGCCTAAGAGGGTGGTAAATTCAACAGACATGGGGGTTTAGCTTTCTCCTCCTCATTCCGGGCATGCATCTTTTCCTATGTGGTGCTCTTAGCTATGTCTCCATGTATAGGCAAATGCTTCCATGGGAGGAAAGTTAAATTCTTTTTTTCCTTACCAGACTTATAGATCACGGCACTTATGTTACTTAAGCCCATGTTTGATTGATAAGATGTTCTACTTTTCAAAATAAATATTTCAGTATATGTTAAATTCTCTTTTGATATTGGAACTTTGGGTCAAGAAATTCGATAAGAAATTTAAGTTGCAATATTGCTAGGTAACAATAAGTAAAGTGATGTTTTTTCAAAAGAAGAAACCTAGGAAAAGAGGTCAACCCATCTTCCCAAAGATAATGCTGTATAATATTTTAAATAAGACTAACAGTAGTTTTTTTTTTCCTGTTTTCCTTCTCTCCACAGTAATTTAGATTATAAAGTGTGCAAAAACAAAGCAGACAAATGTAGCTGTCTTAACAGTACAAACTGTACCTGCTGTTCATACACTGCTCCAAAGTTCCAAATTTAATTTAACAAAACTGAAAAATCAGAAAAGAACTCCAGAGGTCTAAGCATATTTCTATAGCTGACCACCTCACCTCTTAATGACTTCATTTCTCTTGCCCACATTCCAACCTTGTTATCTGCTATATATGATTTGTATCTTTGCTGTGAATTTCAATCAATGGTATGTCAGAGTGCCTTGGACAGGGTGACAGAAGGGACTGGCACCAGGGAGAAAGGAAGAGTATGGGTAAGGTCATAGCAAGGTAGCATGGTGTCATTTGTACAAATCACATATTACGTTTTGTATTATCATCCCCATCCAATTCAGCCTGAAGTTTGACAACTTTCACCATGCTGTTTGAAAGTTCTTTGTAAACCAGGATATTTGTTATAAACACAAACACTCTATACATCTTTTCACATGTATCAAAACCTGCAATATCCTGATAACATTGTTTATCCTTGGAACCAACTCTGAAAGAGTTTGCTTTTTCTCTTATTTTTTCTGGTCACAGGACTGAGAAAGAAGACCAACATACTCTGATCTTCACTACAGCTTCTAGTCTAGGCCTTTATTCTGAAAACATTTTTAAAAAATCCATTGTCATTCCTCATCTTCCTTATCACTGCCTTTTGAACTCCAGTTCATTCTTTTATCTTCTTAATTGTTTTGCCACTTGGTGCACAGCTTTCTAAACAAGTATATTTCCTTTTATTAATTTTAGTTAATTTTTGAAAGATTTTTTTTGATGTGGACCATTTTTAAAGTGTTTATTGAATTTGTTACAATATTGCTTCTGTTTTATGTTTTGGTTTTTTGGTGCAAGGTATGTGGGATCTTATCTCCCCAACCAGGGATCGAACCTGCACCCCCTGCATTGGAAGGCAAAGTCTTAACCACTGGACCACCAGGGAAGCTCAATTTTAGTTATTTTAATGTGCTCATCAAAGAGCCATAAAACACCTAGCTTTATGGTACTTTTGCCTCAATTATAAAGACTACTATGTTACATCCAAGTTTTACCCATGCTGCTGCTGTTCCTTTTGATTTTCCCTGCTCCATACCAAGTTTCCAAATTATCTCTCTCCTTTCTTTAAAAACCAGATTTTAAAAATAACATATTTTGACTCTAATCATCTCTATTTCCTTAATTCACTTTCATAAAACACATACCATTTAGTCCTTCGCAATCTGAACTCTGCTACCTTAATGGAACCTGTTCTCTCAATGGTTTCCGATCTCATACTTTCCAGATCCAATGACCTTTTCTCAATATTAAAATCTATCTAAGCTATACAATACTATGCTACAGTCACAAATGATTTCCTGAATCTCAGGGATGTAGCAAAATTTTTTTATCACATATTGAAAAACAAGTATAAATCGATATTCCTGGTACTTCTGCTCTCTTGAATAGTTCTCCTTCAAGCAGTGACTCAAGGGTTCAGGCTTATTCTATGCAGTGATTTCTCCATCTTCTCCAGAAGAAGAAAAGCCAGTCTCTGCCACAGTGCTTCTTCCAAAGCACTTCCAAAGCACTTTCTACTGTGGCTCTTATCAAATTGAATTGCAGTTATGGTGCATTATTGGGTTTCTCCATAATTTTTAAATTCATGAAGGTAAGAGACAAAAAATTAAGCATGTTCATATTCCCAGAGCTAGAACAGTAAATATGTCATGTTAGTCACACAAAAATTGTTAGCCAAAGGAATAGGTTAATACCCAATGTTTTCCTGCACAATATTAGTATTTAAAGCTGAGGGCTACTCCATATTTCTTATTTCTCCCTTACTCCTGCCTTAACTTCTTGGTTCCTTTTCAATATCTTGAATTCTTCCTTACTATTTACTTCTCTAGATGCCCATATACTTTCCTCTCTATAAAAATGAAAGTATCCAATATATTCTTAATGGCTAACTTTTTCCCAGTAACCCTATTCCAGCTGCTACATACGTCTTTTTAACTTACTCATGTATATCAAAAGCCTTCAAATACTTCCATATTTCCAGTCCTATATTTCTAATCATCAACCTGAATATCAACTGTATATTCCTTTCTCTTTAACCTTTAGCATATCCAAAGCATAATTAATCTCCGTTTCAAAACTATTCTCTTTTTCATTTCTTATTTTTGTTAAGAGAAGCAGAGCTTTAAAACTATTGAAACTAGATATACGAGAAGTATGTACTT
The DNA here is from genome assembly GCF_005190385.1 of Monodon monoceros. Lineage (NCBI taxonomy): Eukaryota > Metazoa > Chordata > Mammalia > Artiodactyla > Monodontidae > Monodon > Monodon monoceros. Next base: position 16,772,146 of record NW_021703781.1, on the reverse strand, counting down.
AGATGGAAACAAATTTTATTCTTCACATTTTCTTAGGGAAAGCACTAATTTATTTGAAAAAGAATAGGATGGAAATTTAAAATCTTGGGATATTTTTAAATTCAAAAAACGTAATCACTAAACAATATGTATGAAATTAGGCAAGATATTTGTTTTATTTCTGAGTTGGGGAGGAGAAAGAAAATGAGAGTGCTTGATACAAAGTAAAAAGTAGACTGCTGGGATATGACAACTAATATTCAGTTCAAAATTAAAAAATAAAACACACCATTGGAGTGTGTATGTGTTTGTGTGTGTGTGTGTGTGTGTGTGTGTGTGTTTAAAATTGTCAAGGATTCAGTTTAGTATTAAGTTATCATTCTGGGTCATACACAGTAATCTGGGGAGTCAGGGTGCAAGAGATAGAAAAGCTAAAGTAATGTTAAGCTCTTCTGTCTAAATATGTAATGTAGTTTCTTGACACTAGGGGAGCATGCATAGGCTTAGGTTGTATCCTTGACTCCAAAATGAGCAGAGCAGTTGAATTTCTCAGAGTTCTTTTATACAAATATTGGTCACATTTCCCAATACATAAACAATTTCAAGAGGAAGATATATGCCCATGATGGACTGTGGAGACAAGCATCTCTTTTTCTTTCTTGCCTCTCTGAATAATGATTCTAATTATTCATTATGGTGTATGGGTCATTAGGGTGATGGGAGGGAATTAAATTTGTAAGAGTTTAGAGAACATATTATAACATGGAAATAGAGTAAAATTTAATTTTGGACATAGTTTATTCTTTTATCTGGGTTTGTGATATCCTACCATTAACTGCTAATATCTACTCTCTCTATGGTCGTATGATTCTAAACAAGTCCACAGCTTCTAGGGAGTATCCTGAAGGTAGTGACACCAAAAACTTTATTTTTCACAGCTTTACTTTTTGATTTAATTTTTTCCATAAACTCTGATGAAGTTGAACTGTACTATGAAACATCCCAATATGTTGCTGACATGCTCACTGAAGCTCCCAATCTTTTCTCTCCATTTTCTTCTTGGATTCTTAAAGAACCAGCTCACAACTACCTACTCTCTGGGGCATTTCCTCCAGCGTATTTTTCCACAAAATTATTTTTATTAAATATTAATTATTAAATTAATTATTTAATAGAAATGCTATTGATAAAAGTGTAATACAATGATGGCAAACAATTTTGAACAAAATTTGATGGTTACCTCTATAGTGCCAACAAGCCTTTTGTGGAAATTTTGAAAACATTTTATGCGTATGTTTTTCCTTATCTCAGTTTACAAAGATTGTGGGGCTTTTTTACTTTAAAGGTAAAAAGGTAAAGCTGTGTCTTGCATGCATGTCTTATTTAACAATAGTTTCAATTTAATTTATTTTCATATTGTCAAAATATTTATTTTTAAATTTAGTTATCCAAGAAATAGAATTTTCATGAGTTGGTGTCTTTGTTTGCTACTATTGAGATAGTTATGGTGCAATGGGAAAAACCCTTCAAGTTAGGGAATCTGAGCTTAAATTCTGCTTCTTCAACCTACTACCCACATGGCAGTGAGCCTCTAACCTTGAGTTTTTCATTCTTTACACACAATGAGAATATGAACATTTAACTCATAGCAATATATTAACACATTAAAATGATTATACATATGAAAGATCTAACCTTAGTAACTGACACACATTAGTTACTCAAAATTTATTCATTTATCCATTCCTTCATTCATTTATTCATTCACCTATTCTTTTCTACAATGACAAGGCAGAGTGCCCTCCTGAGCAAATTACTTTCTGACAGTAAGTTAAGACTAATACAGGTGCATTCAAATTTTACCTTATCACCAAAAATCCAACTTTTGTAAAGCTCACAATAAAGTAGTGAAAAGATACAGAGATCGGGTGTGGGAAAAGGTGCAGAACTTGAAGCCGGTGAGTGATGTACTGCTTTTGGAACTGTTACCTTGATTCTTCATCACTTTCCCTGGAACAAAACTAGAAAACTACTCTCCAAAGAAATGATAGATTTGCATCGGAATAGCCAGGGCTCTAAATATGAGTGTTGTTGCCATTCCCTCAACAGCAAATGACATTCTTGATCACCTTTCTTCTCCTGAAACACCCTCCTCTTTGTGATACTTCATTCTCTTGATTTTTGCCTTTTCAGTGTTCTCTCTAACTAGTCCTAAGTCCTCTCCTAAACTACTCCAGGCCCTTTACTGCTACAGTTTCCTTTTCTTCTTTACATAAATGCCCATAGAGTCACCTAAAACTTAACACATTTAAAGTAAAACTATAATTTTCTTTTTCCATCTTTTCCTTCTCTCCTGACCTAATTGATTACTTCCTTTGTGTTCCTCATCTCAGTAATTAGTATATCATACCCACAATTGCTTAAACAAATACTAAGAGCCAGCCTTGATTTATCTCTTTTTCTAACTCTTACTACAATAAATTACCAAATCCCTTCAATTTTACATCAAAATATATAACACATCGGTCCCCTGTCTCCATTATTGCTGTCTTTATTCAAGCTGTCATCCTCTCTCCCCTGATATACGTGATAGCCTCTAATTGCTTTTCCTGGTTCCATACTAGTTCTCCAAATTACAGCAATAAGAATGATCATTATAAAATAAAATTCAAACCGCTTTTCTATTGTCAGAATATAATCCATGTAAAGCACTTAGCACAGTGTTTCATACATCATAGGCATTAAAAAAAGTTCTCTTTTCTCTCTGTGTTTTCTATGCACTTTAATCTTTGTACATGCTATTCTCCAAGAATGCTGTTAAGCATCTTCTTGGTGCAGCTTTACCTGAACAACTTGCGATTTTGCTCAAAGTGAAGTTTATTCCTCCTTTTTGTGCCACCATAATTGGATGCATGAGGTTGTGTTATAGACCTCGTGACAATGATTTGCAATTTAAAACAGAAATGTTGGATATATATGGTAAGATGTATGTGATTACCTTAAGGGAAAATAAATGTTTGACGTATTTTTGCACCCTCACTATATCTGATAAACAGTAAAATTTCAAGAACAGTTTCATTCAAGGAATAAAACTGTTTATAACCTTAGTAGTACAATGGAAAAGTTTATTTTCTTAACTAGATCACAGTAGACAGCATATGAGAAAGAAGTTTAAAACCAGAGGGAAAATGTTGGGGAAAGTTAAAACACAAGGTCATTATTTTATCAGTGTATGACATGTATTTAACTTTGAAATATGGTGAATGAATTATCAGAATGTTGGGAGTATGCTTAACATTCTTTGTTTAACTCAAAGCAAAAATTTGCAAGATTTAAAAAAAAAAGACAACCTAGAATATACTCTATAAATAGTCAAAGATATTTATTAATATAGAAACTTCTCTATTTGGATAATCACGTTCATGCATAGTACAATATATGAAATGCATATTTCAGGGACTCTGAATATTTAATTGATATTCAAGTGTTAAAATTACTAAGCTAGTTTCATTCAATTTCAGCATCTGATTGAGAACTGAAAGTTCCAGAGAAGTGATGAAGGAAATAGAACCAACATAAGATCTAACATTTAAGGGAATGCTTTAAAAAACCTATTTCAGCTGTTGTGTTCTACACAAATTTTGATTTACATTACATTAACTTTGAGATGGCCATAGGAAGAATATTTAATTATATGTAATTGAGTTATTATGCAAAGGTAATTAAATATATTTTTCTCTAAGAACAGTGGGAAGTTAAAAGCCTCTGGTGGCAGTTAAAATAATCACTCAGTAAGTTTATTATTTTTTAAATCATTATACTTGATATACAATATAATATTAGTTTTAGGTGTATAACAGTGATTCGACACTTTTATACATTATGAAATAATCACCACAATAAGTACGGTTACAATCCATCACCATACAAAGTTGTACAATATCATTGACTACACTCCCTATGTGTACATTACATTCTCATGACTTACGTATTTTACGTGTTAAGAGGAAGTTTGTACCTCTTAATCCTCTTCACCTATTTCCTCCATCCACCCACCCTTCCCTCTGGCAACCACCAGTTTGTTCTCTCCATCTATAACTCTTTTCTATTTTGTTTTGTTTGTTCATTTGTTTTGTTTTTTAGCTTCCACACTGGAGTAAAACCATACAGTATTTGTCTTTCTCTGTTTGACTTATTCTATTTAGCATAGTACCCTCAAGGTCCATCCACGTTGTCTCAAATGGCAAGATTGTATTCCTTTTTCTGACTGGATAGTATCCCACTGTGTGTGTGTGTGTGTGTGTGTGTGTGTGTGTGTGTGTGTACTTATATAACACCTCTTCTTTATCCATTTATTTATCAATGGACACACAGGATGCTTTCATATCTTGGAAGTATAAATAGTGCTGCAATGAATACAGAAGTACATATACCTTTGTGAATAACAGTTTTTGTTTTCTTTGAATAAATATCCGGAAGTGGAATTGCTGGATCTTATGGTAGTTCTATTTTTAGTTTTATGAGGAAAATCCCAAAAAACAAAAGTCCAGGTCCAGATGGCTTCACAGATGAATTCTACCAAACATTTAAAGAAGAGTTAATAGCTATCATTCTTAAACTGTTTCAAAAAACTGAAGAGGAAAAAAACTTCCAAATTCATTTTATGAGCCCAGCATTACCCCGATACCAGAATCAGACAGACCACAAAAAGAGAAAATTACCAGCCAAAAATCCTGATGAAAAAAGATGAAAAACTCTCCTAACAAAATATAGCAAACCAAATTAACAATGTATCAAAAGGGTTATATACCATAATCAGTGGGATCCATACCAGGCATGCAAGGATTGTTTAACATTTGTTAATCAATCAACATAACACATCACATTAACAAAACAGAGGATAATATTCATATGATGCAGAAAAATCATTTGGTAAAATTCAACATCTATTTATGATAAAAACTCTGAACAAAATGGGTATAGAGGGAATATATCTCAACATAATAAAGGTCATATATGATAAACCCACAGCTAACATCATACTCAATGGTGAAAAGTTGATAGATTTTCCTCTAAGATCAGGAACAAGATAAGGATGCTCACTTTTGCCACTTTTACTCAACATAGTATTGGAAGTTCTAGCCACAGTCATTAGGCAAGAAAAAAAAGTAATAAAAGACATCCAAATCAGAAAGAATGAAGTAAAATTGTCACAATTTGCACATGACATGATCTTATATATGGATAACCACAAAGACTCCACCAAAAACTGTTAAAACTAATTGATTCAGTAAAGTTGCAGGGTACAAAATTAACGTACAGAAACCTGTTTCACTTCTATACACTTACAATGAACTATCAGAAAGAGAAATTAGGAAAAAAATCCTACTTAAAATTGTGTCAAAAAGAATAAAATATCTACAAATAAATTTAACCAAGAAGGTAAAAGACATGCACTCTGAAAACTATAAGACACTGACGAAAAAATGGAAGGTGATACAAAAAAAGGAAAGATACACTGTGCTTACCTATTGGAATAATTAATATTGTTAAAATGTTTATTCTACTCAAAGCAATCTACAGGTTCATTGCAATGCCTATTAAAATACCAATGGCATTTTTCCACAGAACTAGAACAAATAATCTGAATATTTGTCTGAGGGACTTCCCTGGTGGTGCAGTAGATATGACTCTGCACTCCCAATGCAGGGGTGCCAGGTTTGATCCCTGGTCAGGGAACTAGATCTCACATGTATGTCACAACTAAGAGTTCGCACACCACAACTAAGGAGCCCACCTGCTGCAATTAAGACCTAATGCAAGCAAATAAATAAATGAATATTTTAAAAGAAAAAAAATTGTGTGAAACCACAAAAGATTTTGAATAGCTAAAGCAATCTTGAGAAAAAAGAATAAAGCTGGAGGTATCATGCTCCCTGATGTCAAGCTTTACTACAAAGCTATAGTAATCAAAACAGTATAGTACTGACACAAAAAGACACACAGCTCAATGGAACAGAATAGAGAGCCCCAAAATAAACCCACACTTATATGATCAATTAAGCTATGACAAAGGAAACAAAAATATAAAAGAGTGAAAAGACAGCCTCTTCAATAAGTAGTTTTGGAAAAACTGGACAGCGACATGCACAAGAATGAAACCACACCACTTGCTTACACCATAAACAAAAACAAACTCAAAATGGATCAAAGACATATTGAGATCTGAAACCATAAAACTCCTAGAAGAAAACATAAGTAGTATGCTGTTTGACATCGTTCTTAATATTTTTTAGATCTTTCTCCTTTGACAAGGACAACAAAAGCAAAAATAAACAAATGGGACTGCAACAAACTAGAAAGCTTTTGCACAGTGAAGGAAGTCATAAACAACAAAAAATTCAACTTACTGAATGGGACAATATATTTCCAATAAGAGGTTAATATCCAAAATATATAAAGAACTCACCAAACTCAAAAAAAAAACAACTATCCAATTAAAAAATGGAGAGAACCTGAATAGACATTTTTCTAAAGAACACACACAAATAGCCAACAGACATCTGAAAAAATGCTCAATATCATTATATATCAAGGAAATGTAAATCAAAACCATTATGAGATATCACCTCACACCTGTCAAACGGCTATTATCAATAAGCCAACAAATTACAGGGAGTGATGGGGATGTGGAAAAAAGAATCATTGTGCACTCTTGGTAAGATTGTAAATTGGGGCAGCCACTATGAAAACAAGTACTTAGGTTCCTCCAAAATTTCCAAATATAAGTACCATATGATCCAGAAATTCCACTTCTGTGTATTTTTCCAAGGACAATAACAATACTAATTTGAAAATGTACATGCACCTCAGTGTTCACTGCAGCATTATTTACAATAATCAAAATATAGAAGCAACTTAAGTGTCCACTGATAGATGAATGAATAAAGTAGATGTTGTATACACAGGATAGAATATTACTCAGCCATAAAATGAATGAAATCTTGCCATTTGAGACAACATGGATAGACCAAAATTGTATTATACTAAGTGAAATGAGTCAGTGAGAAGTTCATTTTTAATTCCTTGTCATATCACAGTTTCAAAAATATTCCTTTTTGCCTGCTGACTTATATATTTTTCTTTGTGTTGTGACATCTTTTCATAAGTCTTATAAAGAGTTTTACTCTATTTGCTCATGTAACCTTGTATAATTGTCTAGTATTTTATTTAGGTTTACTACTTTCCTAAGAAAGTAGATAAATTCTTAATGAATCTGCTCAAATGATTTTTTATATACTGTTTAGAAAACTGTTTATTGATGCAGTAATATGTAACCCATTGATATAGAAGTGGTAGCTAAGCTAAAATGAAAACTTTACATGTTCACAGTTAATCACTGTGCTTAGCAGAGCCCTTTACCAGAAATCAGATATCACATGGCTGGGATCCATTCTTGATGCAGAAACAACTGTTTTTGGTAAACTACTCACTATCATTACTATCCTCTAATGTGTTTCCATTTTCTGATACAATCTTTTTCTAAGGCTACAACAGCTATTTGGTATAGCCCTCCTAGTGTCAAAGACTCTCACAAATTCAGTCCAGGATTGTGTTGGTTGTTATCACTTTTTGCTAGTAGCAAAAAAAACATATTACTTAACTACACATTTTTTCTTCTCTAAGTCACAGTATATCTAGTATTAATACAAGGAGTCCATCATTTTAGACTACTGTCTAAATCATTATTAACTATGTTATGGATTTTGTATTATGGCACTGTTAAAACCTGACCCCAACATTACTATGTCTGAATGGCCTGAGCATGAACAAGCAGCTCTTCCAAAACTATTATAAACTTCTTCCTGGGATTCCTAGAGATTAAATCAGAGTAAGTTAGTTTCAGATCAAGATCCTTTACATTCTGAAAGTTTTCATTTTCTTAGGCCTAATAAACTAAATCCTAAATTTCATTGCTCATCCTTAGGTTAGTAGCACTAGTGAATCAAAATACCTGAATGATAAAAGTAATGATATTTGATTGGCAAATTAGTAAATTCAAATTTTGAAGGTCTTAGAGACTACAAAATAATTTAATTTTAAATTAATGACAGGAAAACTATTTAGACTCAATAATATTGAGTGATAAAGTAACAGTTTTAAAATGTTTTTTTATCTTTGTATAAAATATTCAGAATATTTGTTGTTTTAATGTATTGACAAAATTCTAACTAACTGCTAAAACATAATAAGATTATACAATCTTAAGGTGGACTACCCTGCTTCTCACCTGTGCCTTTTAGGAGCGAAACTATTTATTTGCAAAAAAAAAAAATCATCCTTAAACTGTAAGTGATCTAACTCAAGGAAAGAGCACAATAGATCATTAAGAAAGAAATAGTTGGGTCACAAATCAAGCCTCGGAAAATTTAAGAAAATTAAAATTGTATCAAGCATCTTTTCTGGCCACAACACTATGAGATTGGAAATCAATTACAGGGAAAAAAAACAGTAAAAAAACACAAGTACATGGAGGCTAAACAGTGCACTGCTAAATAACCAAGAGATCACTGAAGAAATCAAAAAAGAAATAAAATAAATACATAGAAACAAATGACAATGAAAATACGATGACCCAAAACCTACAGGATGCAGCAAAAGCAGTTCTATTGAATATTATAGCAATTCAATCTCACCTCAAAAAATAAGAAAAGTCTCAAATAAACAATCTAACCCTACACTTAAAACAACTAGAGAAAGACGAACAAAGAAAACCCAAAGCCAGTAGAAGGAAAGAAATCATAAAGATCAGAACAGAAAAAAATGAAATAGAAATGAAGAAAACAACAGCAAAGATCAATAAAACTAAAAGCTGGTTCTTTGAGAAGATAAACAAAATTGATAAACCCTTAGCCAGACTCATCAAGACAAAAAGGGAGAGGATGCAAATCAATAAAAATAGAAGTGAAAATGGAGAAATCACAACCAAAACTGCAGAAATACAAAGGATTATAGGAGACTACAAACAACTATATGCCAATAAAATGGACAATCACGGAGAAATGGACAAATCCTCAGAAATGTACAATTTTCCAAGACTGAACCAGGAAGATATAGAAAATATAAACAGGCCTATCACAAGTAATGAAATTGAAACTGTAATTAAAAATCTTCCAACAAACAAAAGTCCAGGACCACATGGCTTCACAGGTGAATTCTATCAAACATTTAGAGAAGAACTAACACCCATCCTTCTCAAACTCTTCCAAAACACTGCAGAGAAAGGAATACTCCCAAATTCATTCTACGAAGCCATCATCACCCTGATACCAAAACCAGACAAAGATATCACAAAGAAAGAAACTACAGGCCAATATCACTGATGAACATAGATGCAAAAATCTTCAACAAAATACTAGCAAACAGAATCCAACAGCACATTAAAAGGATTGTACACCATGATCAAGTGGGGTTTATCCCAGGGATGCAAGGATTCTTCAATATACACAAATCAATCAATGTGATACACCACATTAACATATTAAGGAATAAAAACCATATGATCATCTCAATAGATGCAGAAAAAGCTTTTGACAAAATTCAACACCCACTTATGATAAAAACTCTCCAGAAAATGGGCATAGAGGGAACCTACGTCAACATAATACAGGCCATATATGACAAACCCACAGCAAGCATCATACTCAATGGTGAAAACCTGAAAGCATTTCCACTAAGATCAGGAACAAGACAACGATGTCCACTCTCACCACACTTATTCAACATAGTTTTGGAAGTCCTAGCCACTGCAATCAGAGAAGAAAAAGAAATAAAAGGAATACAAATTGGAAAAGAAGAAGTAAAACTGTCACTGTTTGCCAATGACATGACACTACACATAGAAAATATTAAAGATGACACTAGAAAACTTTTAGATCTAATCAATGAATTTGGTAAGATTGCAGGATACAAAATTAATGCTCAGATATCTCGGGCATTCCTATACACCACCAACAAAATCAGAAAGAGAAATTAAGGAAACACTCCCATTTACCATTGCAACAAAAAGAATAAAATACCTAGGAATAAACCTGCCTAAGGAGGAGAAAGACTTGTACTCAGAAAACTATAAAACACTGATGAAAGAAATCACAGATGACAATAAACAGATGGAGAAATATACCATGTTCTTGGATTGAAAGAATCAATATTGTGCAAATGACTATACTACCCAAAGCAATCTACAGATTCAATGCAATCCCTATCAAAATACCAATGGCATTATTAACAGAATTAGAACAAGAAATCTTACAATTCATATGGAAACACAAAAGACCCCGAATAGCCAAAGCAATCTTGAGAAAGAAAAACGGAGTTGGAGGAATCAGGCTCCTCGACTTCAAACTATACCACAAAGCTACAGTAATCAAGGCAGCATGGTACTGGCACAAAAACAGAAATATAGATCAATGGTACAGGATAGAATGCCCAGAAATAAACCCACGCACATATGGGCACCTAATTTATGACAAGGAGGTAAGAACATACAATGGAGAAAAGACAGCCTCTTCAATAAGGAGTACTGGGAAAACTGGACAGTTAAATGTAAAAGAAAGAAATTAGAACACTGCCTAACACGATACACAAAAATAAACTCCAAACTGATTAAAGATTTAAATGTAAGATCAGACACTATAAAACTTTTAGAGGAAAACAAAGGAAAAACACTTTTTGACATAAACCACAGCAAGATCTTTTTTGACCCACCTCCTAGAGTAACAGAAATAAAAACAAAAATAAACAAGTGGGACTTAATTAAACTTAAAAGCTTTTGTACAGCAAAGGAAACCATAAACAAGACAAAAATGCAACCCTCAGATGGAGTGAGAGTAGTGGTGACATATATACACTACCAAATGTAAAATAGATAGCTAGTGGGAAGCAGCAGCATAGCACAGGGAGATTGGCTTGGTGCTTTGCGTTGACCTAGAGGGGTGGGATAGGGAGGATGGGAGGGAGGCTCAAGAGGGAGGGAATATGGGGACATGTGTATGCATATGGCTGATTCACTTTGTTGTGCAACAGAAACTAACATGGTATTTTGAAGCAATTATACTCCAATAAAGCTCTATTAAAAAAAAAGACAGAAATAGTTGAATAAGATAGCTTCTAAAATAGTAAAGAAAAAAAGAAATTCTACAAAATGCAGAACTCTTTTTATGACACAATAGCTTTTTGATTTAATGCAGTTACTTTACCAATATGAATGAGAAAACCACATTCTCTGTTCAGTATAACATGATTGCTATTGGTACATATTCCACTATTTGCAAATGTGATTCAGAAATACTATCTTAATAGTGAAAATGTGCTGTTTACTAAAACAACGAAAACTTTCCAAATCATAGATAGCAATCTAATTATAGTTCCCTTCTCTTTTCCATCTCTTAAGTTACAAGTATTCTTACGCAAATATCCTAACACAATGAAAATGTTCTTTAAAGCAACTGAGAAAGATTTATTTAAGGGAAGGAAGAGGAATTCACTAGAATCTAACGTTAAACTATTAATAAATTATGAAAAGCTTGGCTTAGGGCAGAATGAACAATGATTAATCTAGGTCTTCAGAGATGCAGCTCTCAAATCACACACTAATGTGGAGATGTCTCCTGCTGATATAAACACTGAGGCACAGAGAGTCTATGCAAATATGCTCAAATATACAGAGTAGTGGATGAATAAGATAGTGAAGATTCAAATTCAAGCCACCTGGCTGGCTCCACTCTACTGTGCTGTGTCTAAATCTGTAAGGGAATTTATCAGTAGAAATTGTAATGATAAAAATAGATGTGTGATAATTTAGTGTTCAACCATCTATTCATTAATTCAAGCTGGGTGTGTGTATTTTAAATGAGTAGCTAAGATCTGATTTAATATCAGATATGAGATTTCAAGAAATTGAAAAATTTAAAGGTAGGAAAAATATAGACATATATTATGATTCCAAACTGTAGTACTATATAAAGGATATTTAATTATAGTAGAATACTATTATGAGTCTAGGAAAAAACTCATTTCAGACTGAATATAGGAACATTTCAGAATCATTGGTAGATCTGAGAATAGATTGGTTGAAAATAATTTTCCTTAAGTAGTATGTCTTTATATGGATCACTCTGGCCAACAAGAACAAGAACAATAAAACACATAAATTCTGTGTAGCTCTTGATCTAGACATAACCAGTCTTGAGTACTAACTTGTAAATTAGTTGATAAGACTGTCAGTAAATCATATTTCTGCAAAGTGATATGTGACTTTGAAATACTGTGGCCCGCAAAAGCAAAAAAAAAAAAAAATCAACTAGAAATCATTAAATCTATAATTTATATGTGGCAAAATTAAGTAAAAAAAAATTAAAAAAAAAAACATTTGTCTCCACTTAAATCTGTGACTGTAGATTGAGCCCTGTCACCAAGAAGTCACCAACCATTATGCTTGTGAGATTCCATCTGACCTTATTTGTACTCCAAACAAATTGAAGATAAAAATCACTCCATATACTCACCTAACATAACACCTTAAAAATTGGTATCTAATCAAAATGTATAAATGGATGAACAGGTGAATGAATATCAGCGGGGGATAATGCTGCAAGCCGAGGAGCCACTGGGACCATCATTTTCTGTATTAATCTGCGGTGGTGATGGCATGTTTTAGAGTCAAAGTGCTTTCTGCCTGAGGATGGAGGGGAGGTCAATTCCTTGCTTGTAGTACATTCCTACACCATTCATCAGGGAGAATTTGAGATGAAAAAGACTATGTTCATATCACACACACTCAGTAGCTGTGTGACTTTGGCAAATTACTCTAACTCTGGGTCTCAATTTTCTAATACTTGTATTAGATTAATAAGTTACTTTTCAGGCCTGACATGAGAAATCAATGAAAGTGTCAATAAAGTGAAAAGCATAGTTCCCAACTCATAGTAAGCATTGACTAAATATTTGCTTCCTTGAGTACTATTAATATTGTGTTCATGACAGTCTCTAACATGTAATTCATGCTAAATAATCAATATCTATTATTACTATAATAATTATTAAACTATATAATAAGTGAGGAAAAAAATATGTTATTGAGTAGAAGTTTGTACCTGAAATGGACTTTTGGAACATTCTAGCCCAATTTCCTCATTTTATAGAAGGGACTATTAAAACTTGGAGACAAAGTAATTTGCCCAATCTCACTCAAACAGTTACGATCTAGAATCTAGTTGGTCTAATTTTGGGCAAGCATCCATTTATTACATCTTGTTCCTTCCTTAATGTATGATGCTATCTTTTTAACTTGGAGACTATAAGGCATTGTTCATATCATCTATAACAATGACTGGCTCCTAAATGACATGCAATCCATGTTTGTTCAGATGAACTCACCCTAGTTAAACTGATGTGTCTCAGCATGTATAAATGTATTAATCCAGATTTATTTATCAAATAACAAACTCACTCTTGGAGGTTGGAGTTTTATTTACCTGATATGAGGCAAATACATTTTAATAAAAAGAGGCAGGTAGGAAAAACTTAATCTTTGGAAACTTGGGAAGTGACAATGCATGAAGTAGACTATCAATGGCACAGTGTCAGGTGTCAGGGAACCTGAAATGAGCAGGGAAGTGTCAGAAAGACTCACTTGAGATTAACGTTACCAAAAGCATAGGTTGATGATGGTTTGATTATGCTTGTGGTTCCTGAATTAGAGGTTAGAGGAGTGGAAGTTGGTAGGAGCTGCACTTATCTTCTTCATGCCACAGTGATATGGCACAAAGACGTGCCAGGAGGGGCATGAGTACCATGATTCTTAAGAAAATTTAGCTCCAGGTTTTTGGGACATAATTCTCCATGGGTTTCTTATGTTTCTCTATTTCTTGTTGTGTTGGGAATCACTAAGACCCCCCCATAATCAATGATTCACTAGGAGGACTCAGGAAATAGTTGTATTCACAGCTATAATTTATAATAGTGAAAAGATTTAAAGCAAAATCAGCAAAGGGAAAAGGCACAAAGGGCAAAGTCCAGAGGAAATCAGGCACACACACTTCCAAGAATTCCTCTCAGTGGAGTCACACAGGACTCAATTACCCCAGAAACTAGCTGTTGACAAAAAGTGTCTAGTGTGACTGTGTAGAAGGGAAGCTCATTAGAGACTCATTGCCTAGGGTTTTTATTGAGAGCTAGTCAGGAGGTAACTTCTACCACACATGTATCAAGATTCCAGATTCTCAGAAGGAAGGTAAGCATTCAGTTTGTACAAACTGTCTAGTCCCAGTGAGTTACTCTTATAATTTAGGGAAAAATTTATGTCAGTGTACAGAACTATTTACCATTCATGTGTTCAGATGTCAACCAAGGGTCAATCTTGCAAGCAGACCTTCTAAGGGCAGCAGTCCCAGATCTGCAATGTTGTCCCCTTATCACGGTCATAAACAGACCCAGCTTTTGTTTTGGAACATCTTTTGAAACATAGTTGTACTGTCAACAGCCTTGGAAGATGAAGATAAAGTCTCCTTCCAGGGCAAACGTTGGGCAAGTTTGCTTGCAGGCCATTATAAAATCTGAGCTCATTCCTCTTTGCATTTGAAGATCTTCAGATTTAATTTGGGATCTACTTAAAGAATTCACCTTTCTGGTTAAGGCCTTGTTCAATATCAGAGTACTCCTTTGGCATTTCAGTCTGATCTTGAGGTCAGACGGTTTCAACCAAAGCTGCTTTAAATGAAACTGTGCCCAGCTGGCCTTCAGCCTATTCCTTTGGAAAAGGCTGTCTTCAGCTAGGCTCCTCTGGGACCGAACTGTCTCCTTAGGACTGGTTGGAATTGGCTTGAAAGCTATTTGAGTTGAGTAGTTTGTGCTATGAGCTGTTTGAAAATTATTCTTTTCTACAGAGGAAAACCTCTATATATGGGATCCAAGTTATCTAAGTGTTTTGAGGGTGTCCCTTCCCCTCATACAGGGACTCTGGCTTATGTTTAAAAACCTTGGTCCCTCTTCATGTGAATTTCTAACTAAAGGAACCAACCTGGTCAAAGGAGTTCAAAATATCAATGGCCATTATGGTGAACTTTGAACTCTCCAAACTTAATTTCCTTAAAACCTCAACTTTGAACTCTCCAAACTTATTTCCTTAAAAATAGCTCAAAAAATTTCAAAACCCAGTGGAATGCTTATTTTGATTGGTATTTTGAGGCTTCCAAGCATTATCAGGAGTCTAAAATTGCCTCTCTGCAAAATAAGATTTTAAAATTAACTGAGGCAAACAAAAAATTAAAGAAAGCAAAATGCTTCCCAAAGCCTCAGTTTCTTCTTCCATGGCTTCATTGTCTCAGGCTCCACCTCTGGCACCACCTTATCTTTCTCCCTCAGCTCCTCATGGCCAGACCCTGCCTCAAGTGGAATCATTCTTTTCCCTTCTACACCAGCCATGCCTCTACTATACCCTCAGTTCCCCCATATTAATTCTCTTGCCAAACTTTCCCTTTTCCATAAAACTCTCCCCACTTCCTTTTCCTCTGAACTTGTCAAAACCAGTCCCTTTAAAATTAACTTTTCTGAGTTACCTAAAGCTAAACCCTTAATTTCTTATACTCTCTGGACTAAAGCTGAACTGTGAGCCATGGTCAAAGATTTCCCCAAAGTAAGCTTAGATCCTCACAGAATTGCTGAGGGATTTAATACAGTTGACCCTTGAACAACATGGGCTTGAACTGCATGGGTCCACTTATAAGCAGAGTTTTTTCAATAGTAAATAGTACAGTATTACAGGATCCACAGTTGAGTCTGCAGATGTGGAACTGTGTATACAAAAGGGCTGACTATAAATTATACACGGATGTTCGACTGTGTAGAGGGTTGGCGCTCTTAACTCCTACATTGTTCAAGGGTCAACTGTAGAGTCATTCACATTTATCACCCTGGCTTCTCCGACTTATGTAAGCTAGTCCATATGCTTGTCAGTGAAGGCCAGGCCAAGAACTGGATGGAAACCACGAAAATTGGGAAAATCCTGAAAGGTCTCTAGAATTACAACTGGGAGGCCAACTCTGCTAATTTATTATATGATAAGCCTTAGGCAATTGCTAGGCAACTCATGGAGCAATTCCTAGTGTTTTTCCAAAGACTGTTGACTGGAACAAATTTAGCTTGTACACAAAATCTAATGGACCTGTTTATGATTTTTACAATCAACTTCAGATGGTTTTTAAACAAAATTCTTCAGATGTTGATTTCACTTAAGCAGCTTTTAACTCCATGTTTATTAATGTGCTGAACTAAGGCCTTTCCCTTCTAGTAAAAAGGACTGGTATGGAATGGGAAACTATGTCCACTCCAGACTGAGTCCATCTGGTAAACCAGCTCTTGAGAGTACTCTGGATGAGTCACCTCACAGGAAGACTTCCAAAATTCTTAATCTTCAACTCCATCAAATGAAGTCTCCTAAATGAAACCAAAACGTTCCTAGTTTCTGCTATTATGGCAAAGAGCCAGGACACTGGAAAAAATTTTTTACAAATCTAAGTGCTTTATGTACCTTCATCCCTCAAACCAGCCCTTTAATGTCTCCCCAATTCTCAATGATGGGACTCCAAGGAACTACAGGGGTTCATTCCAATCCTCCCTGTTAATTGGGTTGGAAAAACATTTCTTTTCCAGATTAGGGATGGATCTCTTCTAGTCCTAATTGATATGAGTCAATCTCTTGGTGCTCAACCCCACTATTATAAAACAGCTCTTGCCTCAAAGTACTAAAATAATTCAAATAGTGGGGATGTCTAATGAACCTCAAGAGGTTCCTGTCTCTAAACCTATCTCCTTTTATTTAGGCACTTTGAGAGATACCCACCCTTTTCTCCTTAGTTCTACTGCTTCTATCCATTTATTAGGCCTAGACTTCTTAGAGAAATATCACACTGGAATTTCCTTCTCTCAGAAGAGAAAAATATAATTCTACAATTTGATAATAGTCAGCAAAGTAACCAACCAGGTGAATTAAATAACCTCTTGACCTTTTTTATTCCATCTCTGATGGTACTAGAGCAGATTCTGGAAACACTGATCATTTGTCATTGAATCAGCTGCCACTTCTCTTACGGGCAAAATCTCTAACTGATGTTGGCAAAATGTACAGCACACCTCTCACCAAAATTCAAATAGATCCCTCAAAGCTCTTCCCAGAATTAATCAATACTCTGTAAGCAAAGAAGACCTTCAAGGCATAAAGCTCATAATAGAAGATTATGGGCTCAAGACCTCATTATCCTTTGTACCAGGCCCTGTAACACATTTTTCCAGTGACAATGCCTAAGGGCCAAGGATGGAGGTTTGTCCAGGACCTCCAAGCAATAAACAAACATTGTTATCCCTTGAAACCCTGTTGTTCCTAACCCTCCTTCATTAGTAAGATCCATTCCCAGCAGAAGTAAATTCTTTACTGTAATTGATTTATATAGTGCATTCTTTAGTACTCCAGGTGATGAAGCTAGCCAATACCTTTTTTGCCTTCACTTGGGAAGAAAAAAAAAATCATATGGACAGTAACGACTCAGAGTTATACTGAGAGTCATTATTTCTCACAAATCCTGAGGGCTGATCTGAATGACATAAAGTTCCCTAGGGTTCTACTTTGTAGCAATATGTAGATGATTTGCTTCTTTTCTCTCCTTCTCAAGCCTTCTCACAGGAAGACAGCATCCACTTGCTAAAGCTTTTAGCCTTAAAGGGACAGAAGATCACCAAAGAAAAACTGCAGTTTGCCCAAACCCAGGTTTTATTTTTAGGGCATCTGATATCAGAATAAGGGTTGCTCTTAGGTCCAGATAGACTTTATGATGTCCTAACTTTCTCAAAATCCAAAAGTCAGGGCCAACTGTGAGGTTTTCTCATGTTAGTTAATTATTGCTGAAAGTGGATTCAAATTTTTCTCTAATGGGCAAACCTCTATAGTAAAACTCAACAAAAGCAACTCCAGCCCAGTTTTATGAAAAGAAATGGACCACATAGCCTTCAAGGCCTTAAAGAAGAGTTTGATAAACCCATCTGTCTTTGGGCATTCCAATTATCAGATTTCCTTTTTTTATGAAAAGGAAGGAAATATCTTGGGGTACTCACCCAAAAATATGGAGACCACCATCAATGCATAGGTTATTTTAGCCAGCAATTGGCCCCTATGGCATGGGGATAGCCCCCTTGCCTTAAAGCCATTAACAAAATATATTTATTTATTATATTTATTTTCTTTCTTTCTTTTATTTTTTTTTGGCTGCATCAGGCCTTAGTTGAAGCATGCAGGATCTTTCGTTGCAGCTCACGGGCTCTTCGCTGTGTGCAGGTTTCTTTCTAGTTGTGGTGTGCGGGTTCTCTCTCTCTAGTTGTGGCGCGCGGGCTTCAGGGCGCGTGAGCTCTGTAGTTTGCGGCACATGGGCTCTCTTGTTGAGGTGCATGAGCTCAGTAGTTGTGGCGCACGGGCTTAGTTGCCCAGCGGCACGTGGAATCTTAGTTCCCCGACCCGGGATCAAACCCGTATCTGCTGCAGTGGAAGGCGGATTCTTTACCACTGGACCACCAGGGAAGTCTCGCCTTAAAGCTATGATAGCCACTGCCCTTTTGGGTAAGGTCACCAAGAAAATCATTGTGGTATCCCCTTTAACCATTTTTTAAACCATTTTTTTGTACCTCATGCAGTAAAAACTCTCCTGAATTCTCATCTCCCTCAACATTTCTCAGCTAGCCACCTCACCTTTCATAATGTCTTTTTGTTAACTGCCCCTCACATGACTCTTTTATGTTGTAATAACGTTAACCCAAATACTGTTTTCCCCTTCATCACAGAGAAAGTCCGTCATGACCACTGCTTAATGCTAATGGATTACCTCCTGACTCCTTATAACAGGAAAATCCACTGGGTAAGGTTGACTTCTCACGGTTCACTGACGGTTCTTACTTAAAAGGTGACAATGGCAAATAATGTGCTGGGTGTACTATTACAATTCCTATTGATGTTCTTGAGGCAGCATCTTTGCCTATGGCTACTTTAGCTCAACATGCTGAATTATACACTTTGACAAGGGCTTGTACTTTAGCTGTCAATATTTATACTGATAGTAGATATGCTTTTGGAATAGCTCATGATTTTGGAATGTTGTGGAAGCAATATGGCTTCCTTACTTCCATTGGAAATAAGATTAAAAATGTCCTTATGTTCAGGAATTATTGAATGTGATACTTTTATCTGTTGTTTTAGCTATCATTAAATTTCCCGCATCTTCTAAACTTGAGTGTCTGGAAGCTAAAGGAAATCACCTTACTGATATTTCTGCAAGGAATGCTGCCCTTAAAGGGACCAACAGCAGACAAACCTCTGTCATGGTCTGAAGGGATATTTCCCCAAATTACAACTTAGAAAAACTGGCTGGAAAAGGCCAACAATTGGACTCAGGAAAAAAAAAAAAAAAAAAAGAACAAGATTGGAAATTCAACAATTGTTGGTTTGATAAAAAGAGAAAGTTCTGATTTGGACCTAATAACAACCCAGTACTGCTGTAGAATCTAAAATTCTCCCTGCTTACCACTGTGCCTGCATTAAACCACAGGTTTACCAATAAAATGATAGTCTTTATAAATCAATATTGGTGGGGAAACATTAACAAAGCTGAAAAAAGTGCCTATCTCCCTTGTCCCCCTTGTCCTAAGTACAACCGAGGAAGCCTGTTTCTACTGCTCCTGGACATTTTAAACGGCCTAATTGACAATTTCAGGTCTGACAATTGGAATTTGGACAATTTCCTCCATCCAATGGATATAAATATATTTTAGTCACATTCGGTATGTTTTCACACTGGACTGAAGCCTTTCCTTGCAGATAAGCTTATTGCCTCTTGTGGCTAAAGTCCTTTTGGAAAAGATTATCTCTACCTGGGGAACTTCACTCAAATTGCATAATAATCAAGAAATCCATTTTACTGCCCAGGTGCTTTGACAGGTCTGTGCTGTTTGGCTGGTCTTACAACACTGTCACTGTGCTTACCACCCTCAATCCTCTGGCTCAGCTGAACACACTAACGGCATTAAGACTCAGTTGGCAAATTTGTAGGAGCCCTCCAATACTCTGGCCAAAAACACTGGTCTTTCTAAATCTCAGACCAACCTCTTTTGGAACTTATAAACTCTCAGTCTTTGAGATAGTCACAGGGTGCCCAATGCACTTGATTCCTGTTTCTTTTGACTCACAACTGATGAAAGGAGAGACACTGCAAAGGCTTAATTGCACTGTTGCTTCTCCTAAGAGTAACCATATTTTGGTAGAACAATCTTTTCACAGTGAGCCTTTGGGAGATGAAGACCTTAAGTGTCATACTTTGCAATCTGAATATTTTAGTTATTGGAAAAGAAACCTCTAGGACTCTCTTCAATGTGGCTGGAAGGGTCCCTATCAGGTACTGCTAACCAAACATTGTGCCAACAAACTCCAAGGAATAGACACTTCGATTCACGTGACACACCTGAAGGTGCCAAACACTGACTGTAACTGCACATTATCTGGTGATCTGAAAGTAAAGACGTCCCAGAACTGAAGCAGATAACATCTGATGAGACAGCTTTCCCAAGATATCCAGAACAGGTCTGTTGGAAGTTTGTTGTCAAAGTTTTGATAATGGCATAACACTTCAGGTGATCTCCAATGTCTAGCATCTTGATAACATATGGACTTTAGATTAAAAGTGCCTGAGACTTCTCGTTCCACCCCCTCTTTGTTTACTCAGATGTTTACTCAGAATTTAATAGGTGTCCAATCCTTGCACTTCCCCTCCAACATAAGACACTACACTTGGGAAGAATTCTGAGGACAAAAAGACAAAAAGGACAAAGGACAAAAAGACTCTAAAACCAGAAAACCTGACTCTTGTTCAGTGATAATTTAGAGAAAGATCTTGATCAAAAGGAGGAAATATAAAACATAAATAAACAGAAACCACAATTAAATAGAGATGGGAGTCCAAAACGGGGAGCTCTCATGCCCTTCAGTGATAGCAGAGCCCAACAGAAAGAAGAAATACTCCTCTTATTTCCTGGCAAGGAGTCAACCAATGAAAAGTCATGGACTCTTTGTTTAATATAGCCTCCAAACTTCTTTTTCCTCTCTATAAAAGCATTCTCCTTCCCTTCCCTTGTGGGTACTTGCATGTTGCTTGCCATGGCTGCTGACACATAATTGCAGTTCTCTGCTGATCCCAAATAAACCAATCTTTTCTGGGGAAATATCTAGCAGTCTACTTGTTTCAGGTCAACAATAAAGTTCATGTTTCGTGCTTTGCTACAAGTAATAAAGTCCTTTGTCTCTTACCCGTGAGCTTCACGTCTTCTGCCAGCACCCAGGAAACTGTGACAGGCTAAATTGTTAGTTTGCAAGCAACGCAAACTCACAAACCCTTTTACCTCTTGACACTAGTCATATTAGAATTCTCTTAGGAGCCTGTGGAAAGAGTGGAGTTAATTGCAATAAGAGAGTTGGAGTTCACAGAACTAATCTGATTGGAGGTTGTGGTGATCAACCCAAGCTATCTGCTGTTTAATTAAAGCTATGCAATTAATCACATATGTAACTCATTGGAAGAAATAGATGGCATACTGTGGGTTCAGCTTATAAATTTAAAAAATTTTAAGAAAGGCTAGGACAGACAGAGACTGAGTTGGGCCTGAAAGCTCTCCTTCAGTATTTTAATTTGTTGGGGATTATTTGAATTTTGAAGATAGATGAAGTTTTATTCCTCTTGCCTTTTTTTAAAAATTTATTTATTTATTTTTGGCTGCACTGGGTCTTTGTGGCTGTGCGTGGGCTTTTTCTAGTTGTGGTGGCTTCTCTTGTTGCAGAGCACGGGCTCTAGGCACGCAGGCTTCAGTAGTTGTGACTCGTGGGTTCTAGAGCGCAGGCTCAGTAGTTGTGGCGCACGGGCTTAGTTGCTCCGCGGCATGTGGGACCTTCCCGGACCAGGGCTTGAACCCGTGTCCCCTATACTGGCAGGCAGATTCTTAACCACAGTGCCACCAGGGAAGCCCCCCTCTTGCCTTCTTAAGTATCCTCTGAAAAATGTGTCATTATGTGTTTTAAATTTTAGTTTTTGTTGGTTGTTTAAATAGAAATGTTCACAAACTTTGCAACCTCTGCATTTTTGTGAGATGTAATGTAAATTTAATAAAGTATTAGGATTTAATATTGATTAGTTTTGACAATTGTACACACCCATTTAACCACCACCTAAAATAAAATAAAGAATGGTGTTGTGCAATGTAGTAACCAATTACTAGCTACATGTGGCTACTTAGTCTTCAATTTTAATTAATTAAAGTTAAATAAAATCTAAAATTCATTTTATTAATCACACTAACCTAACCACATATCAAATTCTTAACAGCTGCAGGTCAGTGGTAGTGGCCATTTACATGCAGCTATCAGACATATTGTACAGAACATATTTAGAACACTGCAAGAAACAATAGAAATGTCCTCTTTAAATTAACAGCCTGCAACATTTGGAAAGTGGCTTCTTTTACTCATAATAATTTTGAGATTCATCCACATTATTGTGTGCATTTGTAGTTTTGTTTCCCATTTTACTGCTGTGTAGCATTCCACTTAATAGTTGTAGTACAATTTGTTTAATGATTCTGCTATTCATTAATGTTTATATTCCTTTCACTTTCAGTTATTATGAATAAGGCTGTCATGACATTTTGTACAATTCTTTTTGTGGACATATGTTTGTTTCATTCTCTTGAAAAAATACCCAGGGGTAGAATCGCTTAATCATGGGACAGGTATAAGTTTATCTTCATAAGAAACTGCCACATGCAAAAAGAAACCATGTATAATAATATTATTTAGCAATGACATACTAATTCAGACAATTAGAATTGGGGGAAAGACTGACAATACAAAATATTGGCAAGGATGTATAATAGGTGGAAATCTCATATATTGCTGGTTGGAGGGTGAAATGGTGCAGCTTCTTTGCACAACGATATATTATTGTGGTTTTAATATGTGTTTCCTTCTTGACTGAAGATGTTAGCAGCTTTTCATGTATTTATTGGGCACTAACATCTTCTTTTGTGAAGTGTCTGTTGAATTCTTTTGCACACTTAGAACAATTAGTTATTTGCCTTTTAATTATTAATTTGTATGAGTACTTTATATATTCTAAATATGATTTCTTCAGATATATTATTTCAAATAATTATATTTTTAAGATTAAAATCCAAATCTTATATTTTTAAGATTTGGATTTTAATTAATATAAATGATTGTGGCTAAGTTTCAAGTTAACTATAGGAAAATGTGGAGCACAAGCTTAGAAAGTCATTTTTTGCTTTTTTAAAAAATAAAAGTCAAAATGTATTAGAGAGTATGCTATAAGCACAGTGGATCAAAAGAGATATCAGAGCCAAGAAAAGCCAGTTGGGGCTCCTTTGTACCAGAAACTTAAAAACCTTAGGAGAGAACATGAAGAAAAAAGTCACTTCAGAGCCTCTATGTATTTAAAGATTTGATTTTTTAAATGTCTCTTTAATATTCCTAATATTGTCTTGCAAACAAAAGCATACTAAGCATACTTCATATGACAGAAAAGGTAAAACTCAATAATCACTATGATTTTTTTGTGTTAGAAAATTAATTTTTCATGTAATGAACACTATATTCAAGAAGACTGGTAATTTTAGCACATAAAATAGAGCCAAATAGACAACTGAATATGTACTCCTATAACAATAAGGTTTTCTAAAAGCTCCATGTCTTTGGTACCACTGATTTACGTATAGAACATTTAATTAGTAAAGTTACCAGTGTATTTTTAAATGAATCCTTTGGCTTTATCTTCTGGGTACCCAGGAAAGATAGAATTCCAAATTTATAAACGGTATTCTTTATTTTTAAAAATACCCCAAATATGGTTGCAGAAGGTAACAGTATGTGCTTGCAAAATCTAATAATTTTCTTTTCACATTTTGCAAATTAAATCTTTCACTTCTCATATACAAAAATCAGAACCTTTAATTCAGTCCAGGAGTACTACATATGGCCAAGTTACATAACTGCTCAAATGATTATTTCTCTTCCTCCAAAACCATCAAACAAAAAAATACCATGCTTATCCCAACAAAGACACACATACTTTAAATCAGAAAATCTCTACAAAGTTGATCTAATATACAAATTCAACATTATGCACAATTCACCTAAAGCTATTTATGAATTTCTACTTTTCCTATGCCTTATATATTCAAGTGAAAACACAAGATGATTCAAAGATGTAGGTACAACAGTTAAAAGTCTTCCTCTATTGCTAAAAGTTACTGGGGGTTAAGTTTAAATGACACTGAAAGAAGTCAGAATCAATAATAAATCTCTGTTTTGTACTCCTTCCTTACTCATATACACAGCCACTTATACAGACACACAATAAACATAGACACAACCACACAGATACATTTATACAAACACACACACACACAAATAATAGCCACACATTCCTCAATTAATATGACTTTCCTTAACTTCCTACAATGTCCCTTAGTTATCTTAACCAACGAGGCAATTTCAGTGTAAGAAACACTTGGAATATCTGAACATAGACATTGTCAGCCCTAGCTCTGTGTATTGCTTGCTTAAAAAAAAAAAAAAGAAGAAGAGAACAAGTCAGTATCACTAAAGCAGAAATGTCAAATACCATCTACCTTTTGGGACTTGCAGTGAGGCTCTCTGGTACACATTTTGATTTCAATTTTAAAACTATGAAGAGGAAAGTTACATTTATAAAAAATGCAGGACTTCTGGTTTTGGGTTATAAAATAGATCTGAAGACTATAAAGAGCTTTATAACTATTCTCTCCAGAAATTGAAAAAGTCTAATTGCATTAGGAATGAGTTTCCTTTCTCTAGAGGTATTCAAACAGAAACTACACAGCCACAACTCCTGAGCCTTTCAGAAGACATCAATCCACAAAGCACCTAGTTAAATTAGATGCCCTCTGAGGTCATTTCCAAACTGCAGTCTCTATAATTCTATAAATTTCTCCTTATTTTAACACCTCAACTACATTTTATCAGAGTTAAGGGTCTTCTAATATCATTGCTTTGCCTCTGTTATTTTTGGAACAAAATGGGGGTATACATACATCCACATTAAAAAGAAGAGGAGACATGAGTAATTAATTGGTCCCTCTAATTATTTACTGTGAATTATTTAACTGTCTGAGGCTAAAAAAGTGACCACTTATGTTTTTCAAGAACACAGTTTTCAAGTTAAAGTAAGTAACTAACTGAATTATTTGAGAGCAATTAAATATTTAAAGAAAACATTTAGATCTTTACACCTTTTTATAGATACAGGAAATATATTAACAGGACCGTTATGTTCCCAGTAAGCAAAAGCACATATACCCGCAGTGTGCTCAGTTAATTATGAAAACCTTTTAGTTTTTGAAATTTCCAAAGATTTATAAGGGTCAGGTAAAGAAAAGGTTTTTGAGAAAGGTAAATGGAGAGGAGATCTGACTGCCTGAGTTGAAGCTCAGGATAAAAACTTCCAAAAGAAATAGAAAAGGAGAGACAAGTATAATTGGATTTTTAATAGGATTGCTGAGGTAGATTCAAGTTCAAAATCTTATGAGGACTCCTGTTTTCCCAGTTAGTATGAGATATTTTATACGTAGGTAACTCATCCACAACCATGCACACCTTTTTAGTTAATAAAGTACATTCATTTTTTAGAATATCAAAGTAAGGGAAATTGCAAAGAAAAACCATTAGTTTCTACATAAATTTTTCTTTTTAAAAACTGCTTTTGTGCATTAATTCAAGAACATTATTTGAGAATATGCTGTTCACATCGGCATAACATATCACTGAGCTAGGCATTGTTTTTAATCTCCTTTCATTGTTATTTAGAAAAAAAAATGCCATCCTGATTTTCTTACCACAAAACTCAAATGACAATCTTGCCCAACCTGTTTTAATGTCTACACAAAATGCTTGCATGCCCTTTGTGTTCTTGAGGTACATTATTTTTCATTG
Organism: Monodon monoceros; assembly: GCF_005190385.1. Lineage (NCBI taxonomy): Eukaryota > Metazoa > Chordata > Mammalia > Artiodactyla > Monodontidae > Monodon > Monodon monoceros. The sequence goes on along the minus strand of NW_021703781.1, from coordinate 16,746,042 downwards.
TTTTCATGACACTTCCTATACATATTTTCTCTCTTCAAGAAGATGGTAAACAACAGAGAGTCAAGAACCATGCCTTCCATTTCCTATTTATTCCTCCCAAATTCCCACAATATTGTTTTTATGCCAATTCCAAATATCTACTTTACTAATTCAACAATTCCATTTTGTTCTTCTAAGAATTATCTTCAGTTAACCACACAAAGTATACTTCTAAACATGTATATAAATATTTTGTATATGTATTTGATTTATCAATGGTAGGTAATAGTATGATTTTGCTCTTATAGCCAAAGAAAAATACAGAAAAATTAATCCCTCGTTACAGTGAAAACCTCTCAGAAGCAAGAGCCATTTGCATTCACCTCTTCACAGAGTGAAGAGTATGCTCCACTATTATTTGCTGAATTTAATTAGACACTCTGGGTAACTCTACACTAATTATGTGGCTTTAAGAAACATGCAATAGAATAGAACCATGCAATAAAAATGCATATTTTAATGACAAAAATTCATAATTTATATACCTTTCATATCATTTCATTCATTCTATTTCCTTGATTCTTTTTTTCTCTGTAAGTATCAGACATAGGCTCTCAATAACCACCTAGTTAACAATGGGGGACATGGGTAAGTTATGAAATGGGACATTCTCCAGCATCTGATTTTGAAGGTACACATGAATTTAACAGTCCTTCTTGATTTTTCATGTCTTCTCATCAGAAGCTATCACGGTTAGATGTTATTTAGTGAGTTCTATAGTTTTTAACTACTTACTTCTGGAATCCAAGGATTTTGAAACTTCTCCTGATTTTGTGGCTTTTACTAAACTAGGTACTATGACATATATGTTAATTTAAAAATTAAATTGTACATCCTATTTCATTCAGTAAATTGGTTATAAAACTAAAATATGATGTATCTTTAATTTTGCAATAGAAGAGTGTCACTATTAACTTTTTAATGTACAATATTTCCTTCTACCATTTGAGCAGACAAATGTGTTTTAAGACAAAATCATGATCGTACTCTGTATAAAGTTTGTGCTTTGTTTTACTCCACATAATATTACAAGGACAGTTTCTCACATCATAATTAATTTTCTTCCAAAACATATTTTTATTCATTCATAGTATCTCATCAAATTACATATACCCTTTTATTAGGATCTTGGTTTGTTTTCTATCACTCCAACAAATAATACAACAGTGGATTTCTCAGCAGATACATCTTTTTAAGTATCTCTGCTTATTTCCCTTGGATAATTCCTAGAAGTAGAATTATCGGACTAAAATTGTGAGTAATTTTAAGGCACATTATTGACATTATCAAATTCTCTCCAGAAATATCTTAGCAGTTTAAACTTCAAGAATCTGAATGTCAAAGTTTTAGTTCTTTGTTGTTGCTTGACATTGAAACACACCAAAACTATACATTTGCCTTCATGTAAATATTTGGTCATATCAATGAAGTTGTAGTAATTCCATATGTTAGTACTAACACTGAGTGTGCACTGTATTCCAGATCTCCCTGACCCATTTAATACAACACACATACAAACGTGGACTTGTGAATGTGTACATACACACATATGTTCACAGGAGTCTGAAAAAGGAGGTTTTCCACATATAAACAAAAGATGCTAAGAATTCTTATTGTGTGAGGTGTTTCATTTATTCATTAACTTAAAGGTGATATTATTAATAGAAAATTCTCTGAATAGAATATTATTTTGCAATTTCCTTGTACCTATAAATAGACTGCCAATATTCTTACATATTCATGATTGGATTCATGAAAAAAGAAGAAATAATAAAAGGGAGACAATAAAATCTAGTAATTTCCCGAAATTGAAAAAACCTACATCTCTTTGCACAGCAGGTTCCTTCAACAGCAGATATCTGTAAAAACACACTGTTCACTCTGTTGATCAGATATTAAGCAGTGGAAATGCCAGAATTACTCTAAGAATTTGAAATACAGATTTTATCCTTCTGAATTTAATGTTAACATAAAATGTAAATTCAAAATTTAAGTATTGGTAAACATTTTTGAGTGTTTTCATATACTTATTTGCAAAGATTTTACTTTTATGTTGTGATAACATTTCATTATTTACTTCACTGGGTCTTTAGAGGACATATATATGGTTAACAGCATATCTGTTGATTGAATCTCAGGGCTGATACTACTTTGTTTATTCATGTATGCTAGATGTGCAGAATGAAATAACATTGGTGAGCTTAACCACAATTTAGATTTCTGCCCTCCGGAGAACAACCACACTGCAATGCTGCCTTTTCGAGTATTCCACCATAACCAAGTCATGAAGAGAGGGAATAGCCCAATTAATTAAAAGAGCTATGGTTGTATGCTTCCTTACCTCCAAAACAGGAAAACAAATTCCATAATTTGGACTGCTTCATGGGTATGGTAAGAGAGCAATTCTAGGTTAGTAAAACAAATAGTGGAAATTAGGAAATTTCCAAGTCCCTAATGCTATATGAAGTCAAGCATCTTTTCCTATGCTTATTTACGTCTGCGTATTTTCTTTGGTGCAGGGGCTATTTAGATCTTCCCATTTTTAAAATTGGGTTGTCTGCTTTGTTATTGTTGAGTTTTAAGTGTTCTTTGCATATTTTAGATACAAGTCCTTTATCAGATATGCGTTTTGCAAATATTTTCTTCCTGCCCATGGCTGTCTTTTTATTCTCTTAACAGTGTACATACTTTTATTAGGATTAGAATAGAATTTTAACGGAGTTCACTTTACCGGTATTCTATTTTATAGTGCTTTTGGTGTTGTATCAAACTCTTCACCAAACTCAAGATTTTCTCCTATGTTATATTCTAGCTGTTTTATAGTTTTGCAGTTTACATTTAGGTCTATGATCCATTGTGAGTTAATTTTTGTGCAAAGTATCTAGATTCATTTTTTAATTGAATATTCAGTTGTTCCTTCACCATTTGTTGAAAAGATGATCCTTACTCTATTGAATGGCCTTTGCTCTGATAACCTCAAGTCAATTAGAATCCAGCAAAAGAGGTTCCTTTGAAAGCAGCCTCTAGTAAGAACAGAATGCTCTGAGTACATTTTAAAATGGTTATATTTTTCCCTCCCTGTGCTGGTAACATGAGGGGATTTTTCTCCAATATTCACCCTGAGAGAATCTTCACATGCTTGGGTTCCTGGAGGTAAAACTCATGAAACTGTAGGGGTCCTCCTAAGACTGGGCCCCCGGAATACCTAACTCAAGCTTGTCCATACTGAGCCTCCAGCAGTTCATCAATCACAGCGTTTTTCTGCTAGTGCTGTCATCAGAGGTGAGCTTCTGCTCCTGGTCGGCTCTGATTCTCAGGATCCATCTTCCTCTGCATTTTTTAGGGTCACAGCTCTGACAGATCTAAGAAGAGTTGTTATTCTACAAATTGTTCAGCAGTTTTTCCTTTTGTAAAAATGGGAGAGGTGACTTCCAAGTTTTTTACATGTCAGAAAGGAAACTAGAAGTCTATCTTACTTTTTTACCATTGATTTGACAATAATTTCCAGGTAACCTTATGTAAATCAGTATACTGGTGTCTATGTATGCAATAAAGAATATTGGACAAAATCAATACTTTCAAAATAGTGTTCTATGATATGTTAATAGATAATCAAGTAGAACACTAGTTACTGGTAAAATAAAACTGGAACACATTCATTGAAGTCTCTCAAAAGACAGCTGATAAGTAGCATCTCTCTTCCTCATATGACTTCATCTGAGAAACAAAATGAAGGAGTAGCATATGGAAATAAAAATATAACCTAAGAAGGACGCTCAGATTATGGAACGTTATTCTATACTGGACAAGTAGACTTGCTCAAACAGGATCCCCAAACTGGTCAAGCTATTCAACCCCTTGGGCCAAACCATGCAGGTCTGTGTGCTGCAATTTTCCCAGTGATGGAGAAGTACCTAGAGTAACAATGGCAACTAACTTTGCGCTATGAGCAGTTTATCCTCAGGAGGAAGAAAGGAAGAGAAGAGTCATGCATATCAAGTTCTTGCTCCCATACTCTCTAATCAAGTCTCACTTCACAACCGTTTGGGGCAAAGTGAGTAACAGTACAGATAGAGGCCAGGCGTGCATTTAAGAAAATTTTATCCATATAGGAACTACTGGAGTGGGGGAAAATCATTCTACCCTGACAACAGAGTTTAATAACTTTCAACATTATGGAGCCTTCATTAGGCCAGTGTCCATAGAGATTGTCCAAAATGGTCAGGATCAGACTGATTTGCTAACTCAGCTTTTCTTACTATCTAAATAGATCTCTCAAACTGGTAGTCTGCAACCAAGTGCGGACTCTGTTTTGCTGCTATACATAGAGTACTGCTTCTCCTTTCTTAATTTCTGCCAACATTTTTAACAGGAGATTTCACCTAAATTTTAGATACACAGCTCCTCAAAAATCTATAGATGGCAACATTGGACCTTATTTCCAAATGGGAATAATGGCCTGCCCCTGAGTAACAGTTCTTCTTACTAGATAAATGGGAGTACTCTTCATTTTGCCAGTTTTCACCATTTCCTCAATGTGATCACGATGCTCTTACACAGGATTTGCCTCACTCATTCATGTGTCTCTCTTCTGCAGACATTTGGGTTTATGATCACTGCTCTAAAGAAAGCCAAGCTTAGTCATATTTTTGCACTCCTATCTCATCTACAGGTAACATAGGGAACTGGTTTGGGATTACAAAGCCAGTAAAACCTGAGCTGCCTCTGTTCCTATCCACAAACCTTCTTTCTCCACATTCCATATGCTTTGTTCATTTCTTTTACAACTTATCTCTTTTTCTGATTTTTATTCTGAGGTTGACTTTGAAAAATCAGCTACTATCCATGTTCCATATCCCCAGGCACCTGGATCTTGTGTGTATAACTTGTGTTTAAATCTCTAGGTCAGCCTAGTTGGAACCCTTAGAATCAGGATATCCACAGATGAAGGCTGCTAGAAAGGCCTATAGATGTCTCCCCCTTTCCCTGCCTAGACTTCATAGGAGCTCAGGCTACACTTATTTATGCTGCAAGGTATACTGCTGATCCTAAGGCAGAGGCAGAACAGCAGGGTTGTGAGTCAGAAAAAGCTGATCATACTGCCAAACTGGAGCAGACGGGAAGCCAGAGGAATAAGGCATAAAGAAGAATAAGAAAATTCTGGCACTTACTTGTAACCAAAAAGTTTTAATAAGCATAAAATTATTCTGACAGAGGGGAAGTTATGTGTTTTAATCAGGGCTTTTACTTTTCATTATAGTTGATACCCAGAAAAAGAGACAAGAGCAGACTTATCCATGAACAATATAAATTATCTTAAAATGAAAATTTTAACCTTTTTTATATTGGAACAACTTCCATATTTTTTTTTCTTTTTACAAAGATAGTGATCACTTAATTTGTACAGTTCCAATAATGCTTACTTTTACATTAACACTTAAATGAAACTTGCGTTTGGTTACTGAATTTCCTTTTAAACATCTATCAGGAGACATTTGTGTGAGTTTTCTCCAAAGTCCTTTTTTATAAAGCAGGTGTGAGTCACAAGCAGCCAGTGCTGGAAGGGTACATTCAGTAATTCTTTTTTTTTTTTTAATGGTATGATAGGAGGGACCTTCTCTGAGAAGTCACTTTTATTTTATTTTTAAAATTTTTTATTATTTTTAAATTTATTTATTTTATTTTATTTTTGGCTGTGTTGGGTCTTTGTTGCTGCATGCGTGCGGGCTTTCTTTAGTTGCCGCGAGTGGGGGCTGCTCTTCGTTGCGGTGCGTGGGCTTCTCATTCCGGTGGCTTCTCTTGTCGTGGGACATGGGCTCTAGGCACGTAGGCTCAGTAGTTGTGGCTCGCGGGCTCTAGAGCGCAGGCTCAGTGGTTGTGGTGCAGGGGCTTAGTTGCTCCGTGGCATGTGGGATCTTCCCGGACCAGGGCTCGAACCTGTGTCCCCTGTATTGGCAGGTGGATTCTTAACCACTGTGCCACCAGGGAAGCTCCACTCAGTAATTCTTAAACTTTCTTTAGGTTCTGCCTCTTCTTAAACATAACATTTCTCAACACATAGAAGAGAATTCCTCTTAATAATGCTATAATATAAAATTGCTTTCTTACCACGGAAAGAAAGACAAGGGTAGGGTGGAGTTTAAAACGGCATTTGCTAGTCCTATATGACAGAGGAATCCCTACAATAGCATTTTTCTCAAAGGCACGGCCCTGGGTGAGGCCAGAGGTTAGAGGTGACCATGCAAACTGAGGCAAGGGCAGGGGTAGGGCAGAGCACAGCAGGTTCATCTCACTGCTGGGGAAACACCAAGCCCCAGAGGGAAGGCTCCTAACATTTTATGGACCCCCGGGCCTGGAGGAGGTTGAGGGGGAAGGGCTAGGAGTAGAAGAGTACTGAGAACTGAATCAAAGTTAAGTGTTTTCAAGCTCCCCTCGCTCCTCTTATAAGGAGGTCCTGGCAGAGATGTCTCAACAGGGTCTTAGTCAAGACCTACCATAAGGAGGCCTCACATAATTGGCCTCCAAATGGAGCACTAGGCTGGGGATGTAGATATGCATGAGGGCCTGATTCCTTGACTGTGATTCTCTACAGAGTCTGCAGTGCACTTGCTATGGGCCAAGTCTGCTGTGGAGCAAGTAGCTTTCCGCTGTGAGCTTTGCTGGGTTAACTCCTTTCACACAAACCATTTTCTTTTCCATCTCTGTGCATTTGCTCATACTGTTCCAACTTCTTAGAAGAAACTTTATCTTCTCCTTCAGATGAACTCTTATGTATTCTTCCGGCCCACATTTATCTCATCAATATTCAAGTTTTCCATAAAACATTTGCTTAAAATGAACTGAAACCCAAGAGAGATGGTCCCCTGCTCTAAGCCCCATGTTTTAAAGAGTCATGGATGTGGCCATCCTGTAACCAGAACCCATTTCTTCCATGCTTAGAGAATGTCCAGGGTATGCAGAAATCCAGAATTCCTTGTCCAAATGTCTTAACCCAATAGTATGTATAAGCCAAGGCATGGGGAGTGGCCAAGGGGTGGCTTTTGGGGATGGTGATGGGTAGAGGTTGAGCAGTACATGCCAGGATGTCCACAGGCCCTTGCTATGCTAGTTGGAGAGTGGGATAGTAAAAGAAAAGGGGTTTCTGGAATTGAGCTTGTAGCCTTTTAATCCAGTACCACCAAGTTCCCATAGGAAACTCACTGGAGCTAAAAGAATGTCAGTTAGTACTGGGCTCTCCAAACAGTTATGAAAGTCCATGGTTTTAGTAGCTAGAATTTAAAACATATTTAGCATAAAATTTTGTTAGTTTGATTTTTAACTTTTAAATATTTAGGCAAACAGTGTGCAGGTCTCTATTTGTGCTCTTGCCTGAGCCTTGCAAATATTGGGAGTGGGCTTGTGTTTGTTATACCAGGTATTTTATCTGCAGTCTCTAAATTTAACTGTTTTCTTCGTCTCTGTGATTTCATAATACTTTGTATGTTCTTCTGTAGTTACATTTTCATGTGCTGTCTTATTTACTCATCTTCATGGATTTTTCCCTCACAGAGCTATAAGTTACATCAGAAAAAGTGTTCTTTTCCTTGCTACTTTCCTCTCTGCCTACACTGATGGCACCACATAAAAATTATGACAAATTCTGAAATTTAGATTCAGAATTTCTTCAGTCTTTACTTTTTTGAATTTCTTCATCCAAAAAGTCCCTCATTTTCCAGTGCTCTTGTCTTTATATATTGCTTTGCCCTTGTTATTTTACTCTGTTTAGAGTCCATGAACTTGTACCTAAATGTCCACTTTGTTACTGACGTAAAAATATAATCATGAAGTTACTTCTTGAAGTTACTCCCAAGCTCTATACTTTACAACTGGAACAAATCCCTGTCAGACCCAAGCCTACAAGACATGTCAGGGTTAAATCCTCACCCACAGTATAATTCTGTACAAGTTAATTACACAAGGTGTACAGGAATAACAATTTAAATGATTATACAATAACACAAGAAGATTATACAATAATACAAGAAGATTTAGCATTATATACTACACATTGCACTGCATAGTTTATATGACTTACAGTTCTCAGTTACTGAAAAGTAGAAATCATTATTTCCCTACTGACGTTGAGGATATAAATGTAAAGAGATAAATTAACTTGACTAAACTCACATAGTTTATGAATAACATATGTAGGATTCATACCCAGGTATTTATTTCTTAAACCCTGATCCTTTCTTCTATGTCTTTTGGTAGTCAACATCTCCCAAATGCTTAATATATAATTTTGGTCAATAAATGCCTGTTAAATTCATGAATGAACAAATTAATAAGAGAGATGGATGGATGGATAGATAGGTGGATGGATGGATAGTAGATTTATAGTTAGGAATAATTAGAAAATAAAGGTCATGTGTAGGGGATTAAAGTGTGACCAGCTAATAAAGGTCCTTTATGCAAATGTAGGTCAAAATCTACCAAACCACAAACAGAAACATTTGAATTTCTTCATTAATTCATATAAGTAATACTCTCCCTCCTGGAAATCATTCAAAATAGAGATAATCATAGAAGAAGCTTTAAAACTTTAGTGTGCATCACACCAACCTAGGGCAGTTCTTCAAAGTGCAGAACCCTTGGCCCCACCTCCAGAGATTGTGCTGCGGTGGGGCTGAGCGCCATATGTTAACAGTCCCACCAAATGATTCTGATGTACAAATCCATTAACTACACTTTGGGAATCTGTTACTGGAAGAAAGTAGCCAAGATATTTTTCCCCCTTTATCCTCAGAAAGAAGGAGAAAAGAATAATTTGATTCTTAACAGAGCCTTTACTAGAATGATCCATTTACAGTGCTTTGGTCCATGTCCCAATCTCAGTTTCAGGCACCTCATGGTGTCCTAAGCCACTCAAGTGGGGCTTCATGCCCCACAGATCCGTGTCACTGCAGGTCGGTGCTCGCTGGCTGCGCTCCATGGCAGTTCTCACGAGGCAGCAGCGAATAGGACTCCAAGGAGGCTCTCTGCTTGCCGGCCTCAAGCTTTTCTCTCTAACTCAATCTTTGCTCTTTGTTTCCCTCCCTTCCACCTTTTCCTTCAACTTTAGGACCGTTCCTCTAGTCTAGGGGTAGAAAAGTCCTCTCTACAAGTTTTTATTTGAATCTATCTGTTGGATTCACCAGTGGCCTTTTCAATTAGTAGATCAATATTCAGAGCCTTTATTTTCTGGTTCAGTAGATTACTAGTTTTACAGCCTAGGAAAGGGGAAAACATTCAAAGCACAAGTGAGAGTTTATGAGAAGCAATGGAAATCCCTTAAATAAAACTACCAAGTAGTCAAACAAAAGACACTCGGAGTCCACAGAAAATAACTTGATAATCAATATCATGCTTTGGATTGTATAGAACAATCTGGTGATGTGAATAGAAAGGGCGGAATACTTTTTAAGTGACAACAGTAAGAAGTAATGACTCATTGCCTATCGATGATATGGCTAAAGTTTTCTCCAAAACATTAAGACTTGGTGACCAAATTAAGGTAGATTGAATAGTGATTTGATGCTTTAAATAGGAAAAAAAAACTATCAAAAGTTCTGCCATGTAACTTGTAAATTTTTTGAAATTTTCTTTCTTCCATAATACTCCTCAAGGGTCATGCTTAGACCCCATGAAAGAAGGACATTGTGAACTTTTGTTTAAACATGGCATATTAAACACTTGTTTACTTGTGTTGCCTTCTAAACTCCCTTAAATTGATGATGAAAACGTTTTCAAAGGGAATATACTCCAAGTAAAAGTAAAAGGAGAATAACAAAACAGCATTACTGAAGCTGAGAGGCAAATGGAAAGGAGTTAGTTAGCTGACTTAGAAAAATAAATCTGAAACCAGAGCTGAGAGTGGAGAAAACCTCCGACACAAGATGCCTTACCTGCACAACCGTAGAAGGGTTCAAGAACAGTGCAGCCTAAATAGCTCTGAAAGTGCCAATGGAATTGAAAGCAACTAGCCTAACGGATCCCTTCCCGTCAATTCACACAGCAAAAAAATAACCTATCCTCATTCCAGCAGAAAACTTACAGCTTACTTTCTCGAGATACTGAGCCCAAGAAACTGAATCCAGGGATGACAGGTACTACTAGTGACTGGAAGCAATATTGGAACAAGGGGATTAACTGAAGGACTATATTCCAATCCATGACACTAAAGGCCCTTTCTTGCTATTGCTCTCAGGATGTTGGCAAGATTCTCCCCCTTCAGCAAGAGACTGGAGAATTCTCTCAGAGGAATTTACCATCCATCCCAAATGCAAAAGAATCTGTAGATTTTGAAAATCAGACATTGTCCAAAAATTTCATGATAGATTTTTTAAATTGTAGTGCCACTTGCTACTGAGAAATGCTTTCCATATACTAAGAGGTTCCAATCAGCTTTTCAGTGCTTCATTCTTAATATATTAGATAATCAAGGATTGCCAGATACTTGAGAAAAGCTGTGGCATGAAATACAGAGACCCAAACAAACAAAAAAAGGGGAATTAGAAATAATCAGAGCCAATTCAGAACAAGAAAAGGAAAACCATCACTAATAAAAAATAATTGTAAGAAATATCCAGTGATATATGATATATCCTTGAAAGAAAATTTAGGTATCTTAAAAATGAAAGTCTAAATAACAGAAAATAGTTATTATATCTAAAACATAAAATGTGAAGTTAGGAGATGACGTTGATATACGAATACAATGTAAGGTTAGTAGAAAGTAACTATATTTGAATAAAAGTCTACTAAATAGTGCAAGCGTATTACATAAGAATATGGACAAACAGAAGAACTAAATGAGCACTAAAGTGGAGCTAAATTAGCGGTGGGTGGTTACTTCCGTGGAGTGGGAATCAAGGACTGGAAGGGGGGTGACGGGGAGAAGGAAACTGTTTTTCTTTTTTTAAATAAACTATATAAAACTATTTAATTTTTAAAACTACTTCCACGTATTATTTGATAAAAGATAATGTTACATTATAAAAATATTTAATTGCTATCCAGAAAATTTTAAATCTTCATAATATGTATTAATTTTCTAATAACTGAAAAACAAAATGCATAGCATCTGTTTATGTTATTGTAGCTCCTAATCTTACTGCAGTACTTGGATATATAGATTCCTATCAGGATACTGCAGATGGCAAAATTGTATATGGGAAGCATGTAGTCATGAGCATCACGGAGCTTTAAAACCACTGAGCTATGTATTTCAAATGCCACATAATAATGGTGTGCGTGCAATCTTAAGATACAAAGTCTTAAGAGTCTGCTGTCTGTAACAGAAACATGACTGTACTGTACACAATGAATATATGTTATTCTTTATTTTATGTTAAAGACTTGTAGATGCAGCATAAAAGAAAATCTGTTCTTCAATAAAACTAGGATTCCAAATAAATCACACATCAAAAGAGAAACAAGCAAAACTTGTTTACCTGCATTGCTATTGTAACAAGCGCTTGGAGTCTTTGGTACACTATGAAATCATTTATTATGTGTAGATTTCCAGGAAAGTACAAACAAATCAGAGCAAATCTGTTTTCCCCCTTAGGACAGAGCAAACTCTGAAGAGCGTATGTTGTCTGTTTGTATTTCTGTGCACTCTAGATTTAGGACTGAGGACGAAAAAACTGATTTAAAGGTGGTTTTCTGTGCTTCATGAAGTTTGCTATTAAATTCCTACAATAAATTTCTTCCTTTCATGAATAAACATGTTTCCATAGCCTTTAAGAATACAGGGTCTTTCTCTTTCAAGGTTTTACTGCCCACTCTCATCAGAAGCAAATAGCCAAGATTAACAAGTTAGAATTATGGTGAAGAAGAAAAAAACCATAAAAGTAACTCTCAATGTTTAACTGAGTAAGAACTTTATGAATAATTTTTAAATGAATATTAACAATCCTTATAGGACTTTAAAGTATATAATCATATATTATCTCACTTGATTGTATGGCAGGCAAGGCCATCATTTTACTGAGAAATAAATTTAGATTCAGGAAAGTTCCAGAAATTGCTCAATGAACAGGATGCAGGATCAGTCTCAGATTTATAACTTCTCATTCTGAGTCCAGTATTATTGCCCTGAATTCTCTATCACTACACGAGGACACATATTAAAAGACTATCGATATTTTACCTGAACAGCAGGGAGGGGGTCTGATGTTTAAATTGACAACTCTGAACAAATGTCTACCTGTCTTCAAAACTTAGTTTAATTATTTGGGTCACATGAAGTAATTGCACTGACCTACTCATACGTGACCTCTCTGTACGCATAGATAATCGAACTAGGAAAATCCCCCTGAGTCCTTTATCCTTCAACTGATAGCTGAGGCATAATAATAAAGATTAAAAACAATGACAGTGACAAAGATAATGATTTTGGTAGCTAACAATGATCACTTACGATATGACAGGCTCTAAGTGCTATAAGTATAATTTTTTTTCATTTTTTTAATTGAAGTATTGTTGACATACAATATTATATAAGTTCTAGTATAACATAGCGATTTGACATTTATATACATTATGAATTGATCACCATAATACAAGTTTAGTACCTGTCACCATACAAAATCACTGCAATATTATTGACTATATTTACTATCCTGTACATTACATCCCTGTGAAGTGTGTACTCTTCACCTATTTCACTCACCCTCCTACCTTCCTCCTCTCTGGTGATCACCACTTCTCTGAATCTATGAGTCTGTTTCTGTTTTGTTATGTTTGTTCACTTATTTTGTTTTTCAGATTTCACATACAAGTGAAATCATATGATATTTGCCTTTCTCTGTCTGGCTTACTTCATTTAGCATTATATACTCTAGGTTCATCCAGGTCATTGCAAATGGAAAGATTTCATTCTTTCTTATGGCTGAATAATATTCCATTGTGTGTGTGTGTGTGTGTGTGTATCACATCTTCTTTATCCACTCATCTATTGATGAACACTTATGTTGCTTCCATATCTTAGCTGTTGTAAAAAAATGCTACAATCAACATAGGGGTGCGTATGTCTTTTCAAATTAGTGTTCTTGTATTCTTTTGATGCATACCCAGAAACTGCTGGATCATATGGTACTTCTATTTTTGTTTTTTGAGGAACTTCCATACTGTTTTTCATAATGGCTATACCAATTTATATTCCCACCAACAGTAGTGCTGTACGTATCTTAATCCTCATTACAATTTTATGAAATTGGCACTAGAATTATACACATCCTGTAGTTAAGAAAAATAAAGAGTAGAGGTTAAGTCACCTACCTAGAAACAGGCAGCTAAAAAATGGAGGATCTATGCAGTCTGGCTACAAAAAAGTACCTATGCCTAAATTCTCTAGTTATGGCTTTGTAACACTTTCTCTTTTGCAACCTCAGGTGCACATGTAAATCGAATTAGTTTCCACACTTAGAAACAACTATTCCTTCTGAAGTTTATATTACACCTCTAGAAACACTTTTTCATTAATCTCACAGTTCCCGTGGTACCCAGTAAAGTCATGAACAAAGAACACCAAATTAGGCAATGTATTTTTATACCCATTTGGATGCCTCATTACATGATACCGTGTATCCAAATGAAAACTGTGAATTCTTCACTGAGCAAGACCAGAGGTGGGCACTAGTTTGTCAGGAAGCAATTCTGAGCTCTGAGCTCCACAAAAGGTTCCAGATGAGTTATAAAGCCCCACACCTCAACCACAAAATGTTATCAGGGAAGCGACAACAGGCTGGACAAGGACCTTCGCCTCAGGGTAGCCTTGGAAACCAGCTTCGCCAACCACAAACACTCAGAATATTAGCCTCCACTTTAAGTGTAAAAGCACTCTTCTCATCCTCCACATACCCAGAGGCCATCCTGGAGAGAAGCCAGGAAGGCATTAGGAAATTGAATCTCTGCAAGACTAGGAAGTTTTCCTATTTGTGACTGAGTATTGCATAAAATAAACTATTGAAGTTACCAGTTTTGAACATGAGTACTGAAAATCGAATCTCCAATCCCTCTAGGCATCTTGTGAAAACTTGAGACAAAGACTTGATTAGTCCAAAATTAAACAAAGGCCTTATATTTCCACTGAACACAGAAGGTGTAGTTTCAATAACTGCGTTTAAATACTTATAAACCTCATGGGGCCAGTTGATGATGGCTGGCATTGAACTATGCCTCTGACATCGTCCGGAACAAGCGATGTTTTGTCTATGCCTCTTTGTATATCCCTTTGCCCTTGCTCACCTGCATTAGTCTGTGTGTATGTCCCTTCCGTACTTACCTTACCCCCTTCTGTTATAATCTGAAGCTATGGTCAATTTATAACTTTAGCCTCACACCTACACTTCCTCTCCTTCTTTTCTCTCCTGTCTCTCTTCTCTCCTTGATTCTTTCTAAGTTAGTTAATTCTATGGTTGTCATAGAAAGTATAGTTACAAAAAAAAATCCTGAAGAGACTGTTTTTATTGGAAAAAAGGAGTAAGTGAAGACTGAGAAGTGAGTGGGGTTGTGAGGTGAATGACAGAAGAAGAAAAATCAAGTTTCTGCAACACAGCATCAGGAGAACACGAGACAACTGCCAGGGCCTGAGGTATCAGAGAGGACAAGGCAGGAGGGTAAGACAGTCCCTCTAGACTTCGCTGTGCTCCAACAAGAAAGTTTAGTAAATAGGGTGAGAGCTTCCCTGGTGGCGCAGTGGTTGAGAGTCACGGGTTCGTGCCCTGGTCCGGGAAGATACCACATGCCACGGAGCGGCTGGGCCTGTGAGCCATGGCCGCTGAGCCTGCGCGTCCGGAGCCTGTGCTCCATAACGGGAGAGGCCACGACAGTGAGAGGCCCGCGTAATGCAAAAAAAAAAAAAAAAAAAAAAAAAAAAAAAAAAATAGGGTGAAAGGTAGAGATTTCCTCTTTGGTTAAGGAGCCAAAGGTGAGACTAACAGGCTGTTCAGTATGTTTGTCCATAAGGAGGTCCAGATTATTCTGCAGTCCGGAGCGCTCACAGTCAGGAGGAGAGTCTCTTCTAGGTAACAGCTTCAGCTACAATTACCTCACGCCTTCCTAAATGTATGTGCATGTGCACTGTCAGGGGGCTGCTTCTTTTTGTCCCACACATATTTTTACTAAGTCTTACTTACCTGGATGTCTTTTTCTTCCAGTTGTAGTAATGTCCGGGTAACTCTCTGCTCTATGGTTCCCATGTCTGAAGCTGCTTCAGATGCTTTGCTGGCCTGCTTTTGTTCCTTGAAGACAAATCTTCAAGTGACCAGTTGTACATGTTGCACTCTCCTGGTTGGGTCTGTTAAGGAAAAATTGTACCAGACATGATGAGAAGACAGAAGTTAATTTTATGATACCATTGCCACTGATAGAGGAGAGAGCATAGAGCAACTATGAATACCCAATTCCCCATAGACAAAAAGCTGGGGAATTTTTAAGAGCTAGGCAGGGGTACAAAGAGAGGTGGGCAGGCTTCCTGGTCATCTGTATTTGGTAACTAGCCTTACCCAAAGGAAAAGTAAACATTCTCTTATCTTCATGACAGGAGGTAGTTTTACAACTTGGAACAAGGCAAGTCCCTTTTCAGGCCCCTACCTCCCACAGAAAGAGGAACCCAGGGGTGCAATCTTCCTTGATGATTGCATTTCAAAGAGTTGGCTCCCAGGTTCTTGAGAAACTCAGTCCTGGGTTGTAAAACTGACAAGAGCCCAGAAGAAAATTTACAAACATTTCAAAGGGGTAGAAAAGGGTTTACAACTACAAGTTTAAAGTAAATGCTCGGGACTTCCCTGGTGGTGCAGTGGTTAAGAATCCACCTGCTAATGCAGGGGACACGGGTTTTACCTCTGGTCGGGGAAGATCCCACATGCCGCGGAGCAACTACGCCCATGTGCCAAAACTACTGAGCCTACGCTCTAGAGCCCTCGAGCCTCAACTACTGAGCCCACGAGCCACAACTACTGAAGCCCGTGCGCCTAGAGCCTGTGCTCCGCAACAAGAGAAATCACCGCAATGAGATGCTCACACACCACAAGGAAGAGTTAGCCCCTGCTCGCCGCAACTAGAGGAAGCCTGAGCACAGCACTGAAGACTTGATGCAGCCGAAAATAAATAAATTTACTTAAAAAAAGTAAATGCTCTAAGAAAAGGGAGGTCAAAGGCCTGGAATCAGGAAGAAATCTGTCTGAAGTTTCGTCAGGCTGGGTGGAGTATTAAGGTCATCTTGGTCAGGCCACAGTCACAGTTACCACTGTGGACACTTAGACTCTTCAGTAGCTCTAAGGAAACCAGAAAGTAGCCATTAGTGCAGCCTGGATTATTGCTTTCAGGAACATTGCTCTGACTTTGCTGCCACTCTTACCAGTGTCCCATCAATGTCAACTCTACTCAGTTGTCAAATGACTATTTTTTGATACTTACCTGGTTGAGCATTCTATACTAAGCACTCAGAGTTGAAGGTGGCCTTCATACTCATACAGCATGGGTTGTCCCTGCTCTTAAACATTCACTATCATGTTCACTATGAGCAAAGCTCCTGCCTAGAAATAATAGGCCTGTTTCTCTGCCTTCGCCATAAAGGTAAAACAAATCAAAACATAGGAAAACAAAAACAGAAACAAAAAACTAAAAAGTGAGAGGGTACTTCTTCCCCTTAGGCAAGTTTTATACTCCTACTATGGTGCTGCTCTGGGCTATATAAAGATAAAGTAATACTAAAGGACTTTGGAAAGACAAATAGAAGAAACAGAATCCTTTTTTGGCATAATAACTGGTGTTATACTATTGTACTAAATCTCAATGTTAGAAATGCATCGTTCTGCTATAGAGTATTCTCTCAGTTAAGGGAGGGCATCTTTCCCTCATGCTTTACACACATTTAGTGGCTGTGAGGCTCTCAATCCTCCCACATCTGCATATGTTTTAAAGGAGATACCATAAAGAACAGAACACCTGCAGAAGAGGCAGAGGCTTAGAGATAAAAGGACCCTGTGGGGGAATGTGGCGATGTTAAGAGATAAGGGACCAAGAGAAATGAGAGAAAATAAAGGGACACAGAAGAAGCAGTTCTCTTGTATCTCTTCACTGTGGATTTATTGAACTGAACCTACTGGAGAGAATAACCAATTTGCCCCATTCTCTGGGTTCCATACAAAAATCTCCAGTGATGGCCCATACTCTCTTATATTTTTGGACGTTAAAGGCAGAACAATGTTTAATTAAAAAGAATGAAAAAGGGGGAGGGGTAAGAAGGAAGAAAGAAAGGATGGGAAACTATTTATAGCACTCTATTTTTTTCCAAATAACAGATAAAGGGATTTTGAGATCATGGTCTTTTCACCTTTTCTTATAGGGAATTTCACTCCACTCAGCATTCTAAGCTTGGCATTAAACTTATTAAATTACTCACTACAACCTTATGAGGTAGGTAGCAATATACCCATTTTCTAGGAGCAGAATTTTAAACTGTAGGTGAGAAAGACACTTGCTCGAGTCACATAAAAGGTAAATAGTGAAACCAACAATCAAGCTCAGACAAGCTGGCTCAGAACCCTGTGCTTTAACATGTGAGCCCTCTGTCTCATTAGGTGCTCCTTTTCTATATTGAAATGGTACAGGGTATAATATGAGGAAAGTAGCTAATCTTTAGTAAGGCTACTTTCACCTTTAGTTAGTAAGGCCCTCTTTCACCTTCACCACTTCTCTCAGAGTTGACACCTTGGACAGGAATCCCGCTTATCTTGAACATCAGTCATGACATACATCATCTGAGATAATTAGATCCCAAGCTTTGAATAGCTGTAGAACAGAGGAATAAATTATCCTTGGTTGTTTTTGCATGTTTGCACATAATCAAATTTAGAAGAGTAGAATTTAGTACAGAGTGAAATGTGGTAGCCACAAGTCTAGAGAAAGGGCAAGGAAGTAAATGAACAAAACATATACTGAAAGGTGTTGTAAAGAGCGTTTGCCATATATCTGCCATATAAGAATTAAAAAGCTAAAAAATGGATAGGGTACTCTATACTGACTAAAATTATTAAGAGTCAGAAACACTGTCCATAGGAATGGAAATGCTGACCACACGGAAGCAAAGCACACTTATTATCACAGGTTTATCAGACATAAAGACACCCAGCATGGAGTTCAACATATTTTACATACCTGCACTGGCTGACTAAGGAGTACTATACAAGGTTATCCCAAATTAACTTTCCAACACACTCTCTCCGATCCTATTTATGTGTTAAGGGGCCACACTAGAAAAGTGAAGAATCAGTGAAGCTAGTAAATTTTCCTTTTATCATTGGGATGGCCTATATGGACAGTCTCCATCCAGAGCTAAATAAATGAGGGAAGAATAAGTTATCTACCTGAAAGGATGATCAGGAAAATTTTTGTAAGGATATTCCACGAGCTAAGCCATGAAGCTGAATATATAGTCATAAAGAATACGGGGGTGGTGGCTTCCCTTGTGGCGCAGTGGTTGAGAGTCCGCCTGCCGATGCAGGGGACGTGGGTTTGTGCCCCGGTCTGGGAAGATCCCACATGCCGCGGAGCTTGCGCGTCCGGAGCCTGTGCTCCGTAATGGGAGAGGCCAAAACAGTGAGAGGCCCGCGTACAGCAAAAAAAAAAAAAAAAAAAAGAATACAGGGGGGAGGGAAACATGAGTAAAAATAATGTTCTAGAGAATTAATGTAATTAATGTAGTTAGGAATGGCTGGATATAAAATATGTATATGATGCTTCTAGATGAGATTAAAGTGAAAAATAAGGGTAGAGAGATAAAGAAATGCCAGAAATCATAAAGCTTTGGAGATCATACCTAGGTGTTGATACTGCCATAAAAGTGACTTGAAATTACTAAAGGATTTTTACTTTGGGAAGTACATTTAGGGATTTTCATAAAAAGAAATTAAGTTTTAGAGCAGTAGGGAATGCTTGGAAGAGGTGAAGACTGGAGACAGAAAGACCAATTTGAAGATTATAATAATGAAAGTCAGAAAGGACAAGAATTCTTTTTTATTTATTTAACTAATTAATTAATTTATAACATCTTTATTGGAGTATTATTGCTTTACAATGGTGTGTTAGTTTCTGCTTTATAACAAAGTTAATCAGCTACACATATACATATATCCCCATATCTCCTCCCTCTTGCATCTCCCTCCCACCCTCCATATCAAACTACTCTAGGTGGTCACAAAGCACCGAGCTGATCTCCCTGTGCTATGCGGCTGCTTCCCACTAACTATCTATTTTACATTTGGTAGTATATATATGTCCATGCCACTCTCTCACTTTGTCCCAGTTTACCCTTCCCCCTTCTGGTGTCCTCAAGTCCATTCTCTACATCTGCGTCTTTACTCCTGTCCTGCCCCTAGGTTCATCTGAACCTTTTTTTTTTCTTAGATTTCATATATATGTGTTAGCAGACGGTATTTGTTTTTCTCTTTCTGACTTACTTCACTCTGTATGACAGACTCTAGGTCCATCCACCTCACTACAAATGACTCAATTTCATTTATTTTTATGGCTGAGTACCATTCCATTGGATATATGTGTCACATCTTCTTTATCCATTCGTCTATCGATGGACACTTAGTTTGCTTCCATGTCCTGGCTATTGTAAATAGAGCTGCAATGAACATTGTGGTACATGTCTCTTTTTGAATTATGGTTTTCTCAGGATATATGCCCAGTAGTGAGATTGCTGGGTCATATGGTAGTTCTATTTTTAGTTTTTTAAGGACCCTCCATACTGTTCTCCATAGTGACTGTACCAATTTACATTCCCACCAACAGTGCAAGAGTGTTCCCTTTTCTCCACACCCTCTCCAGCATTTATTGTTTGTAGATTTTTGATGATGGCCATTCTTACTGGTGTGAGGTGTAGTTTTGACTTGCATTTCTCTAATGACTAGTGATGTTGAGCATTCTTTCATGTGTTTGTTGGCAATCTGTATATCTTCTTTGGAGAAATGTCTATTTAGGTCTTCCACCCATTTGTGGATTGGGTTTTTGTATTTTTGATATTGAGCTGCATGAGCTGCTTGTAAATTCTGGAGATTAATCCTCTGCCAGTTGATTCATTTGCAAATATTTTCTCCCATTCTGAGTGTTGTCTTTTCATCTTGCTTACAGTTTCCTTTGCTGTGCAAAAGATTTTAACTTTCATTAGGTCCCATTTGTTTATTTTTGCTTTTATTTCCATTTCTCTAGGAGGTGGGTCAAAAAGGATCTTGCTGTGATTTATGTCATACAGTGTTCTGCTTATGCTTTCCTCTAAGAGTTTTATAGTGTCTGGCCTTACATTTGGGTCTTTAATCCATTCAGAGTTTATTTTTGTGTATGGTATTAGGGAGTGTTCTAATTTCATTCTTTTCCATGTAGCTGCCCAGTTTTCCCAGCACCACTTATTGAAGAGGCTGTCTTTTCTCCATTGTATATTCCTGCCTCCTTTATCAAAACTAAGGTGGCCATATGTGCGTTGGTTTATCTCTGGGCTTTCTATCCTGTTCCATTGATCTATATTTCTGTTTTTGTGCCAGTACCATACTGTCATGATTACTGCAGCTTTGTAGTATAGTCTGAAGTACGGGAGCCTGATGTCTCCAGCTCTGTTTTTCTTTCTCAAGATTGTTTTGGCTATTCGGGGTCTTTTGTGTTTCCATACAAATTGTGAAATTTTTTGTTCTAGCTCTGTGAAAAATGACATTGGTAGTTTGATACGGATTGCACTGAATCTGTAGACTGCAGAATTACAAAAGATCATGAGAGATTACTACAAGCAATTATATGCCAATAAAATGGACAACCTGGAAGAAATGGACAAATTCTTAGAAAAGCACAACCTTCTGAGACTGAACCACAAAGAAACAGAAAATCTAAACAGACCAATCACAAGCACTGAAATTGAGACTGTGACGAAAAATCTTCCAACAAACAAAAGCCCAGGACCTGATAGCTTCACAGGTGAATTCTATCAAACATTTAGAGAAGAGCTAACACCTATCCTTCTCAAACTCTTCCAAAATACAGCAGAGGGAGGAACACTCCCACACACATTCTATGAGGCCACCATCACCCTGATACCAAAACCAGACAAAGATATCACAAAGAAAGAAACTACAGGCCAATATCACTGATGAACATAGATGCAAAAACCCTCAACAAAATACTAGCAAACAGAATCCAACAGCACATTAAAAGGATCATACACCATGATCAAGTGGGGTTTATCCCAGCAATGCAAGGATTCTTCAATATACACAAATCAATCAATGAGATACAGCATATTAACAAATTGAAGGAGAAAAACAATATGATCATCTCAATAGATGCAGAACAAGCTTTCGACAAAATTCCACACCCATTTATGATAACACCCTCCAGAAAGTAGGCATAGAGGGAACTTACCTCAACATAATAAAGGCTAGATATGACAAACTCACAGCCAACATTGTTCTCAATGGTGAAAAACTGAAACCATTTCCACTAAGATCAGGAACAAGACAAGGTTGTCCACTCTCACCACTATTATTCAACATAGTTTTGGAAGTTTTAGCCACAGCAATCAGAGAAGAAAAAGAAATAAAAGGAATCCAAATCAGAAAAGAAGTAAAGCTGTCACTGTTTGCAGATGACATGATACTATACATACAGAATCCTAAAGACTCCACCAGAAAACTACTAGAGCTAATCAATGAATTTGGTAAAGTAGTAGGATACAAAATTAATGCACAGAAATCTCTTGCATTCCTATACACTAATGATGAAAAATCTGAAAGAGAAATTAAGGAAACACTCCCATTTACCATTGCAACAAAAAGAATAAAATGCCTAGGAATAAATTACCTAAGGGGACAAAGGACCTGTACGCAGAAAACTATAAGACACTGATGAAAGAAATTAAAGATGATACAAACAGATGGAGAGATGTACCATGTTCTTGGATTAGAATGATCAACATTGTGAAAATGACTATACTACCCAAAGCAATCTACAGATTCAATGCAATCCCTATCAAAGACAAGAATTCTTAAGAGATCACAGGACTCTCATTCTGGTTTTTATAATTGCAGCGGAATCACTAGTAGAGATGGATGGATAGAGAGACAGATTAGATAGATAGACAGATAGATAGACAGATATAGAGAGATATAGATAGATAAGATAGAGATAAATATACTTACATAATTTATTAGAAAAGTCTGCCCTTGCACAATTGTGGGAGTTGGTTAAAGAGTCTGTGTTAAGATTGCTCTGCTGGACCTCCCTGATGGTGCAGTGGTTAAGAATCTGCCTGCCAGTGCAGGGGACACATGTTCAATCCCTGGTCCAGGAAGATGCCACAGAGCAATTAAGCCCACGCGCCACAACTACTGAGCTGCACTCTAGAGCCCGCTAGCCACAACTATTGAGGCCACGTGCTGCAACTACTGAAGCCCACGTGCCTAGAGCCCATGCTCCACAACAAAGAGAAGCCACTGCAGTGAGAAGCCTGTGCACTGCAACGAAGAGTAGCCCCCGTTCGCCACAACTAGAGAAAGCCCGCACGCAGCAACAAAGACCCAAAGCAGCCAAAAAAGTAAAAACAAAATTAAAAACAAGCAAAAAAAGATTGCTGTATTCACATCTGATCCTAGAGGTTGAAATCCGTAGGGCAGCCAGTGAGAAACAGAAGATGGCTATGAAGTGGGGGGAGAATAAAGATAAACTGGAACCCAGGAACATGGGCTGGAACCCACAGGACAGACTGGAACCTAAGTGTCTTACTGCCTCCAACTTTATGACATAGCTGTCCTCAGGAGAAAATCGTGCTCTTACCCATGAACTTAAAAAAACGCTTGGCTCAGGACTTGGAGAAGTTGAAGACAGACCTCAGAGAAGGTGGAGTAATTGATGCCTCAAGCCAATGAGACCAACTAGCAGGTAGGTGACAACATGCCTGAGATATAAGACTTCATGCTGCCCTTGCACCAACACTGTAAACAGTAAAAAAAAAAAAAAAAAAAAAAAAAATTGTGCTTCACTTTTACCTTCTAATCTCTAAAATATCACTTTTGTGACCCATTTTAATAAAATATACAATGAAGGGTATTCTGGGAAATGAAATGTAGTTCACCCTAGCCCTGTTGACACAATACAAAGACACAAGCAAAGACTGATATGAAATGGTTTGATAAAAGGAGAATAGGAGTTCATGTCTGATTAGATATATCTCATGGGGTGGAACAATATTAAAAATGAAGAATTCATTAAATTTGGTAGCTGCAATCCAGTACAATGATATTTCAGGGGTAGATTCTGAAACCAGAGACTAAAAATATAAATGGGAATTATCAACAGGAAGAAAGTTCTTTCCAGGAATTTGGAAAGCAAAGGGCAGAGAGAGGAACATAGCTTTGGAGGAACCACAATAAATGTAGTAAAATAATGAAAACAATAATATGGAAGATTTGCAATATAGCTTATATTTAGGGCCTTCTGTAAAGAGCCAGTGAGTGTAGACAAGTTAAAATTTAGACAAGAAGGGAATAATATGAAGAAATAACAATGCTTAGAGGCCAGGAGAATATTATATATAAGTACAAACACATAGGTGGAGAGATAAGTGCCAACCTAAGAAGGGACACATTTTCTCTTAGAAAGAGGGAATAAAAGGTAAAAGCAGAGCTTGTCATAATTAGTCATCACAATATTTCTGAAATGTTCAATTCTATACAGGTTTACTGACACCTAAAAAGTGAATGTTTTATTATTAGTTTTTTTCTTATACAAGCTTTATAATATTGTCTAGACACAATACTATCAATTGTACTTGTGTCTAGACAAATTAAGTCACTTGAAGTTTTATTAAGAAATCAAAATTTTATATAATATTTCCAATATGAAAGCTTACAATATTAAGTGATATATTTTAATATCTCGGTATGTGTGTGTGCTTAGTAAAGATTCTACGTGAGTTGAGTTAGATTCTAAATTATCACTAGGATAATGCAAGTTGAATTGTAAAGCTATTGTACTTGAACTTGTCAAACAGATTCGCAGTATATAATGTTAAATATATTTAGATTTGATAATATCTACGGTTCTAGGATTTGCCGTGTTACCTCTCTGGTGTAAATTGCACTTATTCTTCTAGCAATATCTGTTAATTAAGTGTTCAGAGTACACAAAAACTTTTGGAAATTTTCTAAAATAAAAAAGTAACTTTTCAAGATATATCTAAGGGATTAAAGTTAACTTTGATATGCAGGCACACTTCTTGTTAAAGAAGCAAGTCAGCTATTACCTTAAAAATTAAGGTCACATCTTATTTTGCTCAAGAGTAAATGAAATGACATAGGATAAATAATGTATGCATTATAAGACTAACATATTCTCCATTTTCATCCTGTTAATAATACATAAAACCTATTGATAATCACGTTGCTGTACTTAAATAAACAGTACATTTGAAAATAAAAGACAGAACTTAAAATTCGGGGTCATAACACACCTGCAAAATGTCATTATCCAGAAAATCACTGTGAATCCTTTCATGCATCTTTGAGATAAGACTGCATCAAATGAAATATTATTTAGTTTTGACTTTAAGTCCAACACTTCTGTGATTATAAAAAAGTAAAACAAAAAATGAAATTAAAAAAAAAGTCTCTCTTTTCCTCAAATGTATAACTGAAGCTAAAGTGCATGTTTATTTTAATTTAGCAAAAAGGAAAATGCTTGTCAATCATATATTAAATGAAACAACTGTTAAGATAAGTGACCATAAATTGTAATGAGAGTAAAGTGAATTATACTTAGTCATGTAGAACAATGAGATATTTTCATCACTTCTTTCATGCCTTCATAAATTGAAAACATTCATTTTCTGTCTACTTTTGCCTTTTCGTATCAAATTTTTTAGTTTCCACTCAGAGCACTACTCTTATTTCTGGTGTTCTTTTCTTTGCCATTTTTTCCTTGGCATGTGATTCTGAGCTACCTTTGATAGAGATGACATATTGGTAAGTCTTTAAAGTAAACTATATCTAAGCTTCTAAGAATCTCTCTCTCTCTCTCTCTCTCTCTGTCTCTCTGTCTCTCTGTCTCTGTCTGTCTCTCTCTCTGAATATCCCACTGCTAATATGTACTTCATAATGTCACTTATGAATCAGGGTGTTTTATTTTTTTATTTTATTAATTTTTATTGCAGTATAGTTGCTTTACAATGTGGTGTTAGATTCTACTGTACAGAGAAGTGAATCAGTCATATGTATACATATATCCCTTCTTTTTTGGATTTCCTTCCCATTTAGGTCACCACAGAGCACTGAGTAGAGTTCCCTGTTCTATACAGTAGGTTCTCATTCGTTGCCTATTTTCTTTATAGTAGTGTATATATGTCAATCCCAACCTCCCAGTTCATCCCACCTCACCCCCACCTTGGTATCCATACATTTGTTCTCTACATCTGTGTCCCTATTTCTGCTTTGCAAATAAGTTCATCTGTGCCATTTTTCTAGATTCCACATATAAGTGATATTCTACAGTATTTGTTTTTCTTTCTGACTTACTGCACTCTGTATGACAGTCTCTAGGTCCATCCACATCTCTGCAACTGGCACAATTTCATTCCTTTTTATGGCTGAGCAATATTCTATTGTATATATGTACCACATCTTTATCGATCTGTTGATGGACATTTAGGTTGCTTCCATGTCCTGGCTATTGCACATAGTGCTGCAACGAAAATTGGGGGGGCATGTATCTTTTTGAATTCTGTTTTTCTCTGGGTATATGCCCAGGAGTGGGATTGCTGGATTATAAACCCATGCCCTTATAGTCACCTGATCTATGACAAAGGAGGCAAGAATATACAATGGAGAGAAGACAGTTTTTTCAATAAGTGGTACTGGGAAAACTAGACAGCTACATCTAAAAGAATGAAATTATAACACTCCCTAACACCATATACAAAAATAAACTCACAGTGGATTAAAGACCAAAATGTAAGGCCAGACACTCTAAAACTCTTAGAGGAAAACATAGGCAGAACACTCTATGACATAAATTGCAGCAAGATCCTTTTTGACCCACCTCCTAGAGTAATGGATATTAAAAAATAAATGGGACCTAATAAAACTTAAAAGTTTTTGCACAGCAAAGAAAACCATAAACGAGATGAAAAGACAACCCTCAGAATGGGAGAAAATATTTGCATATGAAGCAACTGGCAAGGGATTAATCTCCAAAATATACAAGCAGCTCATGCAGCTCAATATCAAAAAACAAAAAAACCAACCCCAAAATGGGCAGAAGGCCTAAATAGACATTTCTCCAAAGAAGACACACAGATGGCCAACAAACACATGAAAAGATACTCAACATCACTGATTATCAGAGAAATGCAAATCAAAACTACAATGAGGTATCCTCACACTGGTCAGAATGGCTATCATCAAAAAATCCACAAGCAATAAATGCTGGAGAAGGTGTGGAGAAAAGGGAACCCTCCTACACTGTTGGTGGGAATGTAAATTGGTACAGCCACTATGGAGAACAGTATAGAGGTTCCTTAAAAAACTAAAAATAGAACTGTCATTTGAGTCAGGGTATTTTAAAGGAAAAAACCCTACTAGATTCATAAGCAATACGTGTATAAAAATGATGTATGCAAAAGAAAGTAGTCGATAAACTGATAAAACAAAATCTAGAGTTTGGTGTCCTCAGGAAACTAATAAAAGAAACTGTAAGCTATTTCCTTCCAAGTAGATTGCTGATTTATAGGACTCAGGAAAATCATTTTTAACTGATCCCAGAGTCCTCATGTTAGAGATTGAATGTCTATGCTAACTCATCGTGGGAATACCGTTTCTATGACAAATCCGCTGGAGATTCTGCCAGTTACTTCGTGAGTCTAGAAGGACTCCTCAAGAAAGTCATCAGTGTTATAAATGTAGGACTGAAGCTGAAGACAGCTCATGAAAATTATAGATATGTATTATTGCAAACATTTATAATAGCTTATTGTTTACCCTTAAATTTGCTTTGGCAAAAAAAGAAGGCATAAGATTTTACTGATTTGAATACTCAACAACCCTGTTGTTTTAGGATGCTGTTGTGTTAAGATATTATATATAGAGTACTCAACAACTAATTTTTATTGCAAAAGTTTTTAAGGAAAAACTGACTTAGGAAACTTGGATCAAAATTGTAACTACATATTGCAATTGGCTCTCTCCATCCTAAATCTCTAGAAAGGTAGAACAGTCATGTTTAAATTAATGAATTTATAATCAGATGAATAAATAAAAGTGGAACTACAAGTACTCTTTGAAGGATATTGGGCCATGAGATCTGATTAAAGAAGGGACCACAACACAACATATTTTCAGAGACAGCAGTGAGAAAATGCAGGTACCCCTCTAGGTGCAAGTGAAGGATGGAAGTGTTAGATGTTCAGAGCATAAAGAGACTGGGATGAATCTGCCTACACATTCCTCTTCTCATTCCCTTAGACCAGGGCAGTGAGGGAGGCCTTTGCACCAAGTGTAGGGTCAGAGGCCAGATAGTGTCCTATGGCCTTGAAGAGGAATGGGGAAAAACATACCCATTGCTAAGTTTTGTCCTTTGTGTTTTCATGTTTTAGAATCAGCTCATCAATTAATAATCATAATATTATGATTATTTGGTTGGGTTGCATTGAACCCAAATGGTTTGGTTGGGTTGCATTGAATCTAAAGATAAATTTAGGGAGAATTAACGTATTTAAAATATTTAATCTCATTCATTGTGTATGTATATGTATATACATATACATACAATGTATAGAGACAATGTGTATGAGAGAATATATATATACACACATATATATGAGATATATATATACAAATACACATACACTGTATTCATGGTATATCCCTACATTCATGTGGACTCTGAATTTCTCTCAATAGTGCTTTATAGTTTTCACACCATCCACTAGATTTATTCCTGAGTTGTTGGTATTTTTGACAAAACTGGAAATGGTTCTTCAAATTTAATTTTATCTTTTTTGTTTTGTTGCTGGTATATAAAAATAAAATTGATTTTTATGTAATGATCATTTCCCAGGGAGCATGCTCAATTCATTTATGAATTGTAAGAGTTTAACTGAAGATTCATTCAGCTATTTGAACCAAAAGAAAGTTTCTCTTTCTTATTCCTTTATTTCTTTTTGCCTACCCTATGTCAGAAATTGGATGAGATTTGTAATATAACATTTATGTAAAATTAAGAACTTGTATATACAACCACACTAAATACATTTTAAAGAAAGGAAACAATTCTAAATAAATGGTTGGAAAAGAACTGTAAGAACATACAGTGAATACTCATGGGAATGAAAATGATGACTAAAGGAGAAAATAATAAAATAACACAATATGAGAGGGGTTTTACATATATTGATAGATTTTTATGCCTTGAATTTAGAGGTAAGAATAGCTTATTGCTCTACTTTAAAAGTAAAACAATTTACAATGGAAGACAGTTGCCTTGCCAGATAATGAAATGAATTATTAAGGTTCTACAGCAAAGTAATATGGAAAAAAAGATAAGTCAACAAAACAGAATAAAACACAGAAATAAACAGAAGATGATGTACAAACTGCTATCTAATAGATGAGAAAATTAAAATATGCAGGGGAAACCTGCATTATTATAGATTGGATATCAACAACTGGCATCCCAGTCAGGAAAATAAATAAAATTCTATTATCAACACTTTCTAGAATTTATAGTGAGTACTATTATTATTCACATTTTATGAATGAATAAACTAGCCACAGGGGGAAACACATATACACACACACATCATGGAAATGATTTAAGTTTGAGAACCCATTGAAATTTCACAAAAATGATAAACAAATGAAACTACGTACTATAAGACATCTATAATATCACATACCATTAAAGAAATTTAAACAAATAACCTACTTAGAAACTGAGAAACAAAATTCAACAGTATGATGTTCAAAGTTTTCCTGTCTCTAATTAATTATATTAATATTAATTAGATATATAAACATAGAATATAAAAAGTGAAGTCAATAAAAATTCAAATGGCTAATAGCTATGTAATGAGATGCCCTAATTTATCCAAATAAATATAAATTCAAAACACGAAATTTCATTTTTCTTCCACTATCAAATCTAACAAAATGTACAACTGTATAAAATTTTGTTGAATGTATTTAAAAGAAGATGCCCTCACACCTATAACTAAAAGTGTTAATTAATGACAATTTTTGCAATAAAATTTGCTATATCAATAGAAATTAAATATACATATATTGTTAAACCAAGCTATGTGGCTGACAAGGTCTTGGTGCTCTAGCTGAGTGTCAGGCCTGTACCACTGAGGTGTGAGAGCCGAGTTCAGGACATTGGTCCACCAGAGACCTCCCGGCTCCATGTAATATCAAATGGCAAAAGCTCTCCCAGAGATCTTTAACTCAACGCTAAGACCCAGCTCCACTCAACGACCAGCAAGCTGCAGTGGTGGACACCCTATGCCAAACAAATAGCAAGACAGGAACACAACCCCACCCATTACCAGAGATCCTGCCTAAAATCATAATTAAGTCATAGGCACCCCAAAACACACCACTGGACGCAGTCCTGCCAACCAGAGAGACAAAATCCAGCCTCATCCACCAGAACACAGGCACGAGTCCCCTCCACCAGGAAGCCTACACAACCCACTGAACCAACCTTAGCCACTAGGGGCAGATATCAAATACTATGGGAAGTACGAACCTGCAGCCTGTGAAAAGGAGACCCCCAAAACAGTAAGTTAAGCAACATGAGAAAACAGAAAAACACACAGCAGATGAAGGAGCAAGGTAAAAACCCATCATATCAAACAAATGAAGAGGAAACTGGCAGTTTACCTGAAAAAGAATTCAGAGGAATGATAGTAAAGATGATCAAAAATCTTGGAAATTGAATGGAGAAAATACAAGAAACATTTAACAAGGAGCTGGAAGAACTAAAGAGCAAAAAAGCAATGATGAACAACACAATAAATGAAATTAAAAATTCTCTAGAAGGAATCAATAGCAGAAAAATGGAGGCAGAAGGATGGATAAGTGACCTGGAAGATAAAGTAGTGGAAATAACTACTGCAGAGCAGAATAAACAAAAAAGAATGAAACGACTTGAGGACAGTCTCAGAGACCTCTGGGACAACATTAAATGCACCAACATTAGAATTATAGGGGTCCCAGAAGAAAAAGAGAAAAAGAAAGGGACTGAGAAAATATTTCAAGAGATTATAGTGGAAAACTTCCCTAATATGGGAAAGGAAATAGTCAATCAAGTGCAGGAAGCACAGAGAGTCCCATATAAGATAAATCCAAGGAGAAACACGCCAAGACACATATTAATCAAACTATCAAAACTTAAATACAAAGAAAAAATATTAAAAGCAGCAAGGGAAAAACAACAAATAACATACAAGGGAATTCCCATAAGGTTAACAGCTGATCTTTCAGCAGAAACTCTGCAAGCCAGAAGGGAGTGGCAGGACATATTTAAAGTGATGAAAGGGAAGAACCTACAACCAAGATTACTTTACACACCAAGGATTTCATTCAGATTCAATGGAGAAATTAAAACCTTTACAGACAAGCAAAAGCGAAGAGAATTCAGCACCACCAAACCAGCTTTACAACAAATGCTAAAGGAGTTCCGCTGGGCAGGGAACACAAGAGAAGGAAAAGACCTACAATAACAAACCCAAAACAATGAAGAAAATGGTAATAGGAACAAACATATCAATAATTACCTTAAACGTAAATGGATTAAATGCTCCAACCAAAAGACATAGGCCGGCTGAATGGATACAAGAACAAGACCCATATAACTGCTGTCTACAAGAGAGCCACTTCAGACCTAGGGACACATACAGACTGAAAGTGAGGGGATGGAAAAAGATATTCCATGCAAATGGAAATCAAAAGAAAGCTGGAATAGCAATTCTCGTATCAGAGAAAATAGATTTTAAAATAAAGACTACTACAAGAGACAAAGAAGGACACAACATAGTGAACAAGGGATCAATCCAAGATAAAGAATAACAACTGTAATTATTTATGCACCCAACATAGGGGACCTCAATACCTAAGGCAAATGCTAACCACCATAAAAGGGAAAATTGACAGTAACACAATCATAGTAGGGGACTTTAACACCCCACTTTCACCAGTGGACAGATCATCCAAAATGAAAATAAATGAGGAAACAAAAGCTTTAAATGAAACATTAAAGAAGATGGACTTAATTAATGTTTATAGAACATTCCGTCCAAAAACAACAGAATACATCTTCTTTACAAGTGCTCATGGAACATTCTCCAGGATAGACCATATCTTGGGTCACAAATCAAGCCTCGATAAATATAAGAAAATTGAAATCATATCAAGTATCTTTTCTAACTGCAGTGCTATGAGACTAGATATCAATTACAGGAAAAGAATCTCTAAAAAATACAAACACATGAAGGTTAAACAATACATTATTAAATAACCAGGAGATTACTGAGGAAATAAAAAACTACCTAGAAACAAATGATAATGAAAACACAACGACCCAAAAACCTATGGGATGCAGCAAAACCAGTTCCAAAAGGGAAGTTTGTAGCAATACAATCCTACCTTAAGAAACAAGAAAGATCTCAAATAAACAACCTAACCTTACACCTAAAGCAATTAGAGAAAGAACAAAAAGGCCCAAAGTTAGCAGAAGGAAAGAAATCATAAAGATAAGATGAGAAAGAAATGAAAAAGAAATGAAAGAAATGATAGCAAAGATCTATAAAACTAAAAGCTGCTTCTTTGAGAACATAAACAAAATTGATAAAACATTAGCCAACTCATCAAGAAAAACAGGGAGAAGACTCAAAGCAATAGAATTAGAAATGAGGGGCTTCCCTGGTGGCACGGTGGTTCAGAGTCCGCCTGCCGATGTTGGGGACATGGGTTCATGCCCCGGTCTGGGAAGATCCCACGTGCTGCGGAGTGGCTAGGCCCGTGAGTCATGGCCGCTGAGCCTCCATGTCCGGAGCCTGTGCTCTGCAACGGGAGAGGCCACAACAGTGAGAGGCCCACATACCGCAAAAAAAAAAAAAAAAAAAAAAAAAAGAGATGAAAAAGGAGAAGTAGCAACTGACACTTCAGAAATACAAAGGATCATAAGAGATTACTACAAGCAACTATATGCCAATAAAATGGACAACCTGGAAGAAATGGGCAAATTCTTATAAAAGCACAGCCTTCTGAGACTGAACCAGGAAGAAATAGAAAATATAAACAGACCAATCACAAGCACTGAAATTGAGTCTGTGATGAAAAATCTTCCAACAAACAAAAGCCCAGGACCAGATGGCTTCACAGGTGAATTCTATCAAACATTTGGAGAAGAGCTAACAGCTACCCTTCTCAAACTCTTCCAAAATATAGCAGAGGAAGGAACACTCCCAAACTCATTCTACGAGGCCACCATCATCCTAATAGCAAAACCAGGCAAAGATGTCACAAAGAAAGAAAACTACAGGCCAGTATCACTGATGAACATACATGCAAAAATCCTCAACAAAATACTAGCAAACAGAATCTAACAGCACAATAAAAGGATCATACACCATGATCAAGTGGGGATTATCCCAGGAATGCAAAGATTCGTCAATATATGCAAATAAGTCAATGTGATAAACCATATTAACAAATTGAAGGAGAAAAACAATATGATCATTGCAATAGATGCAGAAAAAGCTTTTGACAAAATTCAACACGCATTTATGATAAAAAACACCCTCCAGAAAGTAGGCATGGAGGGAACTTACCTCAACATAATAAAGGCCATATATGACAAACCCACAGCCAACACTGTTCTCAATGGTGAAAAACTGAAACCATTTCCACTAAGATCAGGAACAAGACAAGGTTGTCCACTCTCACCACTATTATTCAGCATACTCTTGGAAGTTTTGTGTGTTTTTTTTGTTGTTGTTTTTTTTTGCGGTACACGGGCCTCTCACTGTTGTGGCCTCTCCCATTGCAGAGCACAGGCTCTGGACACGCAGGCTCCAGACACGCAGGCTCAGCGGCCATGGCTCATGGGCCCAGCCACTCCACGGCATGTGGGATCCTCCCGGACCGGGGCACGAACCCATGTACCCTGCATTGGCAGGCGGACTCTCCCCTACTGTACCACCAGGGAAGCCCCCTCTTGGAAGTTTTAGCCACAGCAATCAGAGAAGAAAAAGAAATAAAAGGAATCCAAATCAGAAAACAAGAAGTAAAGCTGTCACTGTTTGCAGATGACATGATCCTATACAAAGAGAATCCTGGAGATGCTACCAGAAAACTACTAGAGCTAGTCAATGAATTTGGTAAAGTAGCAGGATACAAAATTAATGCACAGAAATCTCTTGCATTCCTATACACTAATGATGAAAAATCTGAAAGAGAAATTAAGGAAACACTCCCATTTACCATTGTAACAAAAAGAATAAACTACCTAGGAATAAAACTACCTAAGGAGACAAAAGACCTGTATGCAGAAAACTATAAGACACTGATGAAAGAAATTAAAGATGATACATACAGATAGAGAGATATACCATGTTCTTGGATTGGAATGATCAACATTGTGAAAATGACTATACTACCCAAAGCAATCTACAGATTCAATGCAATCCCTATCAAACTACCAATGGCATTTTTCACAGAGCTAGAACAAAAAATTTCACAATTAGTATGGAAACACAAAAGACCCCGAATAGCCAAAGCAATCTTGAGAAAGAAAAACGGAGTTGAAGGAATCAGGCGCCTGGATTCCAGACTATACTAGAAAGCTACAGTAATCAAGAGAGTATAGTACTGGCACAGAAACAGAAATATAGATAAATGGAAGAGGATAGAAAGCCCAGAGATAAACCCACGCACATATGGCCACCTTATTTTTGATAAAGGAGGCAGGAATATACAATGGAGAAAAGACAGCCTCTTCAATAAGTGGTGCTGGAAAAATTGGACAGCTACATATAAAAGAATGAAATTAGAGCACTCCCTAACACCATACACAAAAATAAACTCAAAATGGATTAAAGACCTAAATGTAAGGCCAGATCCTATAAAACTCTTAGAGAAAAACATAGGCAGAACACTCTATGACATAAATCACAGCATGATCCTTTTTGAGCCACCTCCTAGAGGAATGAAAATTAAAACAAAAATAAATAAATGGCACCTAATTAAACTTAGAAGCTTTTGCACAGCAAAGGGAACCATAAACAAGGTAAAAAGACAACCCTGGAATGGGAGAAAATATTTGTAAATGAAGCAACTGACAAAGGATTAATCTCTAAAATATACAAGCAGCTCATGTAGCTCAGTATCAAAAAAAACAAACAACCCAATCCTAAAATGGGCAGAAGACCTAAATAGACATTTCTCCAAAGAAGATATTCTGACATTACAACAAATACATGAAAGGATGCTCAACATCACTAATCATTAGAGAAATGCAAATCCAAACTCCAATGAGGTATCACCTCACACTGGTCAGAATGGCCATCATCAAAAAATCTACAAACAGTAAATTTTGTAGAGGGTGTGGAGAAAAGGGAACCCTCTTGCAGTGTTGGTGGGAAGGTAAATTGATACAGCCACTATGGAGAACAGTATGGAAGTTCCTTAAAAACTAAAAATAGAACTACCGTACGACCCTGCAATCCCACTACTGGGCATATACCCTGAGAAAACCATAATTCAAAAAGAGTCATGTATCACAATGTTCATTGCATCTCTATTTATAATAGCCAGGACATGGAAGCAACCCAAGTGTCCATTGACAGATGAATGGATAAAGAAGATGTGGCACATATATACAATGGAATATTACTCAGCCATAAGAAGAAATGAAATTGAGTTATCTGTAGTGAGTTGTATGGACCTAGACTCTGTCATACAGAGTGAAGTAAGTCAGAAAGAGAAAAACAAATACTGTATGCTGACACATAAATATGCTATCTAAAAAAAATAAAAAAAAAAAAGGTCACGAACCTAGGGCCAGAACAGGAATAAAGAGGCAGACATAGAGAATGGACTTGAGGACACAGGGAGTTGGAAGGGTAAGCTGGGACAAAGTGAGAATGTGGCATGGTCATATATACACTACCAAATATTAAATAGACAGCTAGTGGGAAGCAGCCGCATAGCACAGGGAGATCAGCTCCGTGCTTTGCGACCACCTACAGGGGTGGGATAGAGAGGGTAGGAGGGAGACGCAAGAGGGAGGAGATATGGGGATATATGTATATGTATAGCTGATTCACTTTGTTACAAAGCAGAAACTAACACACCATTGGAAAGCAATTATACTCCAATAAAGATGTTTAAAAAAAATTTATCATACAAATACCATTTGTACATGGATAAAAAGGCATTTGTAAAATTGCAATATTGTTCACATTAGAAAAAAAATTTATAGAAGATTAGTTCCATAATTATTTTATGCCCTAAATGGAATAGTGTGTGCCCTTTGAAATGGTGTACTTCCTTCATGTTTATCACACTTATGTCAATATATATGAATGGAAAAAATCTAGGTACAGAAAGCTGAATTTTCTAGGCCATTTCTCAAGCAATTACAATCATGTATAGTTAGCTTATGCTACTATTTCCAGGAGGTTGTCATTCAGTGGCAGAGATAGAGAGGTGGGATCAAGATGGCAGGGTAGGAAGATCCTGAGCTCACCTCCTCCCATGAGCACCAAGGCTACAACTACATGTAGAACAACTTTCTCTGAGAATGACCATAAAACTAGCAGAACAGCTCTCCTACAATTAAGGAAATAAAGAAAAAGCACATTGGGGAGGGTTGGAGGGACAGAGATGCAATTTAGTCAGAACCCATATGCCCAGCATGGCAACCCATAAGTGAGAGGGTATATTACAAACTCAGAGGTCATCCCTAAGAAGGGAAGGGTTCAAGCCCCACATTGTGCCCATCAGCCATGGGAACTAGCACTGGGAAGATGAGCCCCCATAACTGGCTTTGAAAACCACTAGGTTTTATGAAACGGAGAGCCAGAGGGTAGTAGGAAACCAAGACTCTGCTTTTAAAGGGCTTGCACACAAACTTACTTATTTTGAGTTCTAGTGCAGAGGCAGCTGATTGAAATGCACCTGGTGCTCTAGGTGGCCTGGCAAGACCACCCTAGCATGCCCCCTGGCCCATGCCTGGCTCCAGCTTTAGCACTCCAACCAGTTGTCAGCCCCAGGTGCACCCAGGGAAAAGTCTTAGGATGTACCTGGGACCATGTCTAGACCACCCAACAAGACAGTGGCCCCTGGTGTGCTCTGAGAAAAGCCCTGGCCCACACCCATTCCAACTTCAGCCCTCCATCCAAAGCCACTGGACACAGCAGTTTACATAGGGATATTCCTACACAAGGCCATACCTAAAGACTAGAAGAGGTAAAAGTTTTGCCTATTTCATAGAAATAAACACAGGAAGTCAAACAAAATGAGAAGATAGAAGAATTTGTTCCAAACGAATGAACAAGACAAAATCCAAGAAAAAAAAAAGTTAGTAATACAAAGGTAAGTGCTTTACCTGATAAAGAGCAATGGTTATAAAGATTGTCACTGGGAAAAAATGGAGAACCACAATGAGAACTTGAAGAAAGAGTTAGAAAGTATAAAAGAAACAATTAGAGTTGAAGAATACAATAAATGAACTAAAAAATACACTAAAAGAAATGAACACTAGATTAGATGATACAAAGGAATGGATCAGCAAACTGTAAGAGTAATGGAAATCACTCAAGCTGAACAGAAAAAAGAATAAAGAATTTAAAAAATGAGGATGGTTTAAGAGACCTCTAAAATAACATCAAGCATATTAACATTTGCATTATAGGAGTCCCAGAGGAGAAGAGAGAAAAGGGCAGATAAATTAATTGAAGAAATAATAGCTGTAAACATCCCTAACCAGGGAAATAAAGCAGAAATCCACATCCAGGAAGCATAGAGAGTCCCAAACAAGATGAACTAGATCAAGGAGGTCCACATCAAGACACTTTAAAAGATACACAAAATAAAAGATGTAAAAAACAATGTTACAAGATTAAATGTCAGGGGGAATAAAAATGCAGAGTTGTTAGAATGTGTTCAGATTTAAGAGATCATCAACTTAAAATAATCATAGGTATATGTATATATTTACATAAGAAACAAATGGTAACCACAAACCATAAACCTATAATAGATACACACACAAAACAGAGAAAGAATCCAAACATAACACTAGAGATAGTCAACAAATCACAAAGGAAGAGAGAAAAATATAAGAAGAAAGGCACAAAAATCAATACAAAAATAACCAAAGAGCAATTAAGAAAATGGCAAGAAGTATATACCTATCAATAATCACTTTAAATATAATGGACTAAACGCTCCGATTAAAAGACATAAAGTGGTTGAATGGATTAAAAAGAAAAAAAAACAGATCATATGTATGCTGCCTACAAGAGACTCACTTCAGATCTAAACATAAAGGCTGAAAATGAGGGGATGGAAAAATGTATTCCATGGAAATGAAAATGAAAAGAAAGCCATGGTGGCAATAGTTATATCAGACAAAATGGACTTTAAAACAAAGACTGTAATAAGAGACAAAGAAGGACATTACATAATGATAAAGGGATCAATCCAAGAAGATATAACAATTGTAAATATATATGCATCCAACATAAGAGGACTTAAATACATAAAGCAAATATTAACAAACATAAAGGGATAAATTGACAGTAACACAATATTAGTAGGGGACTTTAAAACCCCACTTACATCAATGAACAGATCATCCAGACATAAAATCAATAAGAAAACCGTGGCTTAAATGACATATTAAACCAGATGAACTTAATATATATAGCACATCCCATCCAAAAGCAACAGAATATGCATTATTTTCAAGTGCACACAAAACATTCTCCAGGATAGTTCACTTCTTAGACCACAAAACAGTCTCAATAAATTTAAGAAGTCTGAAATCATATTAAGCATCCTTTTCTGGAAACAACACTATGAGACTAGAAATCAACTACAAGAAAAAATAAAACTGCAAAAAACAAGCATGTGAATGGCAAACAATGTGCTACTAAACAAACAATGGGTTACTGAACAAATCAAAGAGGAAATCAAAAAGTAACTGGAGACAAGTGAAAATGGAAACAAAATGATCCAAAATCAGACACAGCAAAAGCAGTTCTCAGAGGGAAATTTACAGCAATACAAGCCTACCTCAAAAAACAAGAAAAATCTCAAATAGACAATCTAATCTAGAAAAAGAACAAACACAACCCAAAGTTAGTGAAGGAAAGAAACAAACCAGATCAGAGCAGAAAAAATAGAGATTATGAAAACAATAGAAAAGATCAGGGCTTCCTTGGTGGAGCAGTGGTTGAGGGTCCGCCTGCCGATGCAGGGAACGTGGGTTTGTGCCCCGGTCCGGGAGGATCCCACGTGCGGCAGAGCGGCTGGGCCTGTGAGCCATGGCCGCTGGGCCTGCACGTCCGGAGCCTGTGCTCCGCAACGGGAGAGGCCACAACAGTGAGAGGCCCACATACCGCAACAAAACAAAACAAAACAAAAAAAAACCTAGGAATAAATCTAATTAAGGAGGTAAAAGACTTGTACTTGAAAACCTATAAGACATTGATAAAAGAAATCAAAGATGTCACAAATAAGTGGATATACTATGCTCTTGAATCAGAAAAATTAATACATGTAAAATATCCATGCTACCCAAAGCAATCTACATAGTTAATGCAATCCCTAACAAAATACCAATGGCATTTTTCACAGAACTAGAATAAATAATTCTAAAATGTGTATAGAAACACAAAGACCCTGAATAGCCAAAACAATCTTGAGAAATAAGAGCAAACTTGGAGGCAGCATGCTCTGTGTTTTCAGACTGTATTTACAAAGCTATAGTAAGCAAAGCAGTACTGTTCTGGCAAAACAAACAAACCAGACACATAGATCAATGGAACAGAATAGAGAACAAAAAATAAACCCACACTGATATACACAATTAATCGACAGGAAGGAGCCAAGAATATACAGTGGGGAAAAGACAGTTCCTTCAATAAATGGTACTGGGAAAACTGGACCACTCCAATCAAAAGAATGAAACTGGGCCACTTTCTTACACCATACATGAAAATAAACTCAAAATGGATTAAAGACTTAAATGTGAGACCTGAAACCATAAAATTCCTAGAATAAAACATAAGCAGTACCCTCTTTGACATCTGTCTTAGCAATATTTTTTTGGCTTTGTTTTCTCATGCAGAGGCCAGAAAGGCAAAAATAAACCAATGGGACTACATACATCAAACTAAAAAGACTTTGCACAGTGATGAAAACTATCAAGAAAAAGAAAAAGGCCACCTACTAAATGGGAGAAGATATTTGCAAACAATATATTTGATAAGTGGTTAATATCTAATGAACAAGGAACTCATAAAACTCAATATAAAAAAAAATTAAAAATGGGCAGATGATCTGAATAGATATTTTCCAGAGAAGACAGGCAGATGGTCAGCAGGCACATTAAAGGATGCTCAACATCACTAATCATCAGAGAAATGCAAATCAGAACCACAATGAGATATCACCTCACACTTGTCTGAATGGCTATTATCCAAAAGATAACAAATAACAAGTGTTGGTAAGAATGCAGAGAAAAGGGAACCTTCATGCACTGTTGGCGGGAATGTAAATTGGTGCAGTCACTACTGAAAACAGTATGGAGATTCCTCAGAAAATTAAAAATAGAACTACCATACAATCCAGCAATTCCACTCCTGAGTATTTTTCCCAAGAAAATGAAAACACTAATTCAAAAAGATATATTCACTCCAGTGTTTATTGCAGCATTATTTACAATAGTCAAGATATGGAAGTAACCTAAGTGTACATTGAGAGATGAATGGATAAAGAAGGTGTGATATATCTGTACTATGGAATATTACTCAGCCATAAAAAAGAATGAAATCTTGCTATTGTGACAACATGGATGGGCCAACAGGGTATTATGCTAAGTAAAATAAGTCAGACAGAGAAAGACAAGTACTATATGATTTCACTTATATGTGGAATCTAAAAAACAAAACAAACAAACATAATAAAATGGATCCAGCCTCACAGCTGCAGAGAAAAAACTTGTGGTGCTAGAGGGCTGGGGTTAGGTGGATGGGTGAAATAGATGAAGAGGATTAAGAAGTACAAACATCCAGTTATAAAATGAATAAGTCACATGGATGTAAGGCAAAGCACAGATAATACAGTCAATAATTTGTAATAAATTTGTGCTGTGAATGATGGTAAATAAACTCATTGTGGAGATCATCTTTCAATGTATAAAAATATCAAATCACTATGTTGTACACCTGAAACTAATATAATATTGAAGTCAGCTATACTTTAATAATGTTGTACACCTGAAACTAATATAATATTGAAGTCAACTATACTTTAATAAAAAATATTAAAAAATAAATGGCAGGGGTAACTTCTTTTGGAACACATGCAATATATTTTTAATATGTAAGGGCACATAAAATATATTCTTAAGAATATTCTTAATATTCTTAAATATGAGCAGCTTAGTGCAAAAGACAAAATAATTTCTTTTTATAAAATAGAAAACAAAAATATAATTATATTAAAATAGAAACTCAAATATTAATTACTTTATGAGCAAAAAATATAAGGAACATGGAAATGTTCATGGTGGATTATACACCAAAAATGTAAAAATGAGTATAACTAACACATATGCACATCAAAAGACGATATCAACAAAACTATTAATTCTTTAGTCATTTTCTTTTGGTCGACGTTTAGAAAAGTTTGCATTTCTCTTTTTTGGGGGGCATCTGTATTTTATAAACATTTATTAATTTGCATTTAAAAAATTCTAAATACCTACAGTGATATAAAAAATGTTTTGAAATAAAATTTACAAAATCATAAAACTTAGGCAAAGCCTTGATGTTCCCTCTCTAATACCCCAAACTGTAAAATTCCTTACATTTGAAAAATAGATTCATCTTTCATAAGTACATTCTTATATGTTCATATAATATATCCATTGCAAAAAATAACAACATAAAAATCTTGCCACTATAAGAAAAAAATTATTTGGATTCTGGCCTATTTCTTTCACATTGTTTTTGTTTTGTTTTCATTTATTTGTTGATCATTGGAAAACCCAAGAGATTCTGAATGCACGATGAATTCATAGGGAAAATAATTGAACATTACACATTTGAAAAGTAAGTCTTCTCTCCCTTACTCTGAGCTTCTTAATCCTTCTTCCCATAACAAATAGTGTTACTTGTAATGTGTGCTTGCAGTGAGATTTTACATATAAACAGGCATAGTGTGTGTGTGTGTCTTGTGTATGAGTGTGTGTTAGTCGAATGAATATTTATGTAAAAAGAGAAAACATAAATAGTGGCATTATATACAGTGTTTTCTTCTCATTATTTACTATATATTCAGGTTTTCATTTTACATAACAAAAGAGATATATTATTTTTAAAGGATTGCATATTGTTCTATTGTGTGGCTCTAGGATAATTTAAAGTTTCGGAGTGTTAGAGATTTTGGTTATTCATTTCCAGTGTTTGTTTATACTTTAAAATTTGATCAAATAGTCTCTGTGCAGATACGTCAGTATACTTTGGCTGTATTTTTGGAAGGGAAATTTCTGGATCAAAAACAATAAGCTTTTAAAAAAAGTTCTGATGTATAGTGTTAAACTCTTCCTCATACATTTTAAGTCATTTTTATCAATAGATCATATAAGGTATTTCACATCTCTTTGGTAACAAAAAGTATCTTTGCTATTATTAAACAGAGATTTTTAATTCTGGTTTTAATTTGTATTTCTTTGACCTTAAGAGATATATCATCTTTTCATTCACTGAGTAGTCATTTGCCTGTTTTTGTGCATGTGAATATGTCTGTATGGAGAAAGTCTGTTTATGTCTGCTGTTCATTTTTCCAATAGATTGTTTGATTTACTTTTTTCTCATGAGCTGCAAGAAATCTTTAAGTACTAAGGATATTAATCCTTTGTTAGCCATATTCTTTGCACATATTTATTTGCAGTTTAATTACTCATTTGTCT
The DNA here is from genome assembly GCF_005190385.1 of Monodon monoceros. Taxonomy (NCBI): domain Eukaryota; kingdom Metazoa; phylum Chordata; class Mammalia; order Artiodactyla; family Monodontidae; genus Monodon; species Monodon monoceros. Next base: position 16,703,730 of record NW_021703781.1, on the reverse strand, counting down.
TTTGACTTGCTTCATCTAATTGTGCCCAGATCCCCTTCAAAAGAAGAATTCATTGACCCAACTGCTGCCTGGGGAGCTGTTAGTTGAGAGTCTTTAGCTGTCAATTTCCTACGAATTGCCTCAGCTTCAGTTTATTTGCTCTCTGCAAGACAGGTCCTTCTGGAGTGGCCAATAACTAATGATTGATTCATTCTGGGGTAAAAAAGCCTCCCAAGGACACTCCTTAATACACACCCTGAACATTAAATTCTGAATCAGAATTTACTTCTCAAAGAGTGCAACTTATGCCACACACACACACACACACACACACACACACACACACACACACACACAGCATTTACAAAGTTGCGATCCCTTTATATCTTCCTTAATTCTATATATGCCTCATCCAGAGGTAAATTCACTCCTCAAGGAAATCTGTGTTCATATATAATATTATATATATATATCTACAAGTGAGGTAAATTATACATTATAAATAATGTAAATTATAAATATATAATTTTTACAAAACATATCTATAAATAATGTAGAGTATCATTTTGCACATTTAACATTTTCTAATATATATCACCACTTAATTTTTTCACTAACTTTTTTCAGATTCAACTATTTTGTTAGAAATGGCTTAGCTCATTCATTTTACCTGCTATAAGGTATTCCACCATATAAATACCCACTGTCCTGCTGATAGTCATTTAAGTTGTTTTCTGTTGTTCACTATCAGGTATATTTTTCATCATGCATATGTGCATGAGTTTCCCTGTAGTACATATAACTAGGAATGGAAATTCTTGTTCAAGCAGATGAAAATCTTTAACATTACTAGAGAATTCCAAACTTATCATAAATGAAATTTCACAAATGTTCTAATTCTAAAACATGTTCTCCAAATAATTTCTTGCTTATCCATGAGATAGGTAGGTGGATGGAAAAATCATCTCCCATTAAACTAGGTGCCAGTTGCATAGTGGGTGGAAGATGAATTCGTGACATTAGCCCTATTTAAGTCAATACCTTCCTCCCACTCCCTGAGGTAGGACCTTTGGAAAGCTTTGTTTTATAATCAATTTTCTGATATTCACTGCTTATCACTGAACACTTTTTTCTCTATTAACCTCATAACTCTCATGCTTATTTTTTTATAAGCATCGTTATGGTAGAAAAGGCTTTCAGGCTATTTTGGCTCTCTTAGGATCTCAGAATTCAAGGTATTTCTGCACTTGCTGTCTTTAATTAAAACAAGGGAGCAAACATATCTTTCCAAAATGTACCTTTTTCATTGTTTAATTGTGAAAGCATGTGAAAACTGGATTTTGCATCTGCTCCCTGTTCCTCAGACACTAAGCTTTACCTGGTCTTCAGACTTTATCATTTCAGTGAGAGCTCTTATTTAGGAGTCAAATGTGTGAGGAAAAAAGTACTTATGGTGTCTCTGCAGGCTTATTCCCGAACCATTTCTGCTTTCTCTGCCATGAACAGCTTTTATTGAACTCAATCTACTCTAACATAGCAGCTCTTCCTCCCACTGTAATTAATTACTATGAAAAATCTAATATCTCTGCCTCATGGCTGCTCCAACTGAAATAGTTTTAGACTGTTTCTTAATGCAGGTTCAGATCCTTCCTACAAGGAAGCACATATATTTCTATACAACTGGATGTCAGTGGAATTCCTCTGGAAAGAATTTGAAATGGTAGAATAAGAAAGAGATGAGTTTGAATCCTCTGCTCAGTGCTTGTGTGCATTCAGTTATGTTAATCAAACTTTTCAAATTTTCAATTGCTTTATCTGCGAAATGACAGTATTTTTCCCTGTCAGGCTATTTGTGAGGATTAACTAGAAAAATTAATGTAAAAATTTCTAAAGGAGTATCTGGCACACAGTAGGCTCTTAATAGCTTTACTTCTTGTTTTGTTTCTCTTGCAGAAACCATTTCTCATATACTTTTAATTAAATGGTAAACCCTTATTTGATTCAAAAATATTTAAAATAGTAAAATATGTGAGACTATTTCAAGTACCCAAATATTTCATTGTAAACTAAAATAACCATATTTAAATTGTTCACTTCTGCATCAAATTATTTCATTTATGTTTTTTACTTATATTCATTGTAGACTTGTAGACTTGATATCTGTATGTTAATATTCTTGGCTTTGTCATATACAGTAATCACTTCTAATTCTATTCTGCTTGATAATCACATTTCCAATATGCTGTATTTCCAATATAATAACATCCTTATACTTCAGTTTGTCTCATATTGGGTCAAAAAATTCTCTCATTAACTCTAGTTAGAGTTCCAGTTTCCAACATTTTGAAGATTCACCAGGTAACTTTATTATGTTTTCCATGATTCATCTTGAAAAATAGCCTCTTTTTTAAAAAGTTTTTTAAGGAAACTCCATACTGTTTTCCATAATGGCTGTACCAATTTACATTCCCACCAACATTGTAGGAGGATTCCCTTTTCTCCACAATCTCTCCAGCATTTTTTGTCTGTAGGCTTTTTGTGAGGTGATACCTCATTGTAGATTTGATTTGCATTTCTCTAATAAGTAGCAATGTTGAGCATTTTTTCATGTGCCTGTTGGCCATCTGTATGTCTTCTCTGGAGAAGTATCTATGTAGATATTCTGCCCATTTTTTGATTGGGTTGTTTGTTTTTTTGATATTGAGCTGTATTAGCTGTTCGTATATTTTGGAAATTAATCCCTGTCAGTCACATTGTTTGCAAATGTTTTCTGTAGGTTGTCTTTTCATTTTGTTTATGGTTTCCTTGGCTTTAAGTTTAATTAGGTCCATTTGTTTATTTTTGTTTTTATTTCCATTACTTTAGGAGATGGGTCCAAAAAGATATTGCTGCAATTTATGTTAGTGTTCTGCCTATGTTTTCCTCTAGGAGTTTTATAGTATCCAGCCTTACACTTAGGTTTTTAACCCATTTTGAGATTATTTTTGTGTGTTGGAGAATGTGCTAATTTCATTCTTTTACATGTTACTATAGGATCTAGCAATCTCAATCCTGGGCATATATCTGAAGAAAACCATAGTTTGAAAAGATACATGCATCCCAGTGTTCATTGCAGCACTATTTACAATAGTCACAACATGGAAGCAACCTAAATGTCCATCGACAGATGAATGGATAAAGAAGATGTGGTACATATATACAATGGAATATTACTCAGAATAAAAAAGAATGAAATAATGCCATTTGCAGCAACATGGATGGACCTAGAGATTATTATACTAAGTGAAGTAAGCCAAAGAAAAATATCATATGACATAGCTTATATGTGGAATCTAAAAAAATGATACAAATTAACTTATTTACAAAACAGAAATAGACCCTCAGACATAGAAAACAAACTTATGGTTACCAAAGGAGAAGCAGAGGGAGGGATAATTTAGGAGTATGGGGTTAACATGCACACACTACTATATATAAAATAGATAACCAACAAGGACCTACTGTATAGCACAGGGAACTATACTCAATATTTTGTAATAACCTATAAGGGGAAGGAATCTGAGTAAGAATATATATATATATATATGTATTTACATACATATGTATTATATATATACACTTTGCTGTACACCTGAAATCACTTTGCTGTACAACTGAAACACAACAACCTTGTAACTCCACTACACTTCAATTTTAAAGAAAAAGAAAGAAAAATAGCCTCCTTTAAAAACTTTTTCTCTTTATCCACATACTCTTAGTCCCAAAATGAGCTTGGATATCAGTGCAGTGCAAGATGGCAGACTTTGTAATAACCTCAGCTGATTCAACAATGAAGGATGACGAGCCAGACCATTTGCCCATAGAAGAAAATGATATAGACAATATGACCACCAGTAATAAAGAATCAGTAAATTCAAGTGGAAATGGAAGGAATGACTAAAGGAGCTCTGACACAGACCTTGGAGATGAGAGAGAACTTCAAAGCAGCTGCTGGAGATAATGTCTGCAACTTCAGTAGTGAAACCCCAAGGGCAGAGGATTTCCCTCTCAAGAAACGGTTGTAATAGTGCCTCTTCAAACCCTGACCGCACTCGCTCTGCCCACAGCCGACAAAGTAGAGTCCTGAAGGCACTGAGGCAGTCTCGCCAAACTGATGTCAACACAGAGCCCTCCCAGAATGAACAGATCATCTGGGATGACGCCACAGCCAGGGAAGAGAGAGCGAGACTTGCCAGCAATTTGCGGTGGCCTAGTTGTCCCACGCAATACTCTGAGCTTCAGGTTGACGTTAAAAAATTGGAGGATTCTCCTTTCCAGGAGCCTTTACATGATTCAGAAATTGCTGAACAGGCTGTGATCCTGGGAACACATGTGTGACTGAAGCCCCTAAACACCCGATCTCTGAAGAACTGGAAACTCCAATAAAAGACAGCCCCCTGATCCCTACGCCTCAAGCTCCAGGTATTGCCTTCCCCCTAGCCAACCCACCTGTGGCTCCACACCCGAGAGAAAAGATGATAACGGTAAAGGAGACTCACGAAGACTTAAAAAAACAGTACGTATTTCAGCTGTCATCTCTGAATCCTCAAGAACGTATTGATTATTGTCATCTGATTGAAAAACTAGGTGGATTAGTGATTGAGAAGCAGCGCTTTGATCCTAACTGTACACACACTGTTTTAGGGCATCCACATCAAAACGAGAAGTATTTACCCTCAGTGGCAGCTGGGAAGTGGGTGTTTTATTGCTCCTACCTTGAAGCTTGCAGGACTGCTGGGCGCTTCATGCCAGAAGGCTAAGAACGGGGAAGCAGTTCCATACTTGATGTTTTGACTGGAATCAATGTACAGCAACGAAAAGTAGCACTGGCAGCAATGAGATGGAGGGAAAAAATCCAGCAAAGACAAGAATCGCGCATTGTTGAGGGAGCATTTAGCAGGTGGAAGATTACTTCACATGTTCCTAGGTCCCGAGAAGCAGGATTCAAATGCCATCTTCAGTCAGGAGGAGCAAAAGTGCTACCTGGTCATTCTGTATCTTTATTTAAAGAAGCTGCACAGGGGCTTCCCTGGTGGTGCAGTGTTTGAGAGTCTGCCTGCTGATGCAGGGGACACGGGGTCGAGCCCTGCTCTGGGAGGATCCCACATGCTGCGGAGCAACTAGGCCCATGAGCCACAACTACTGAGCCTGCGCGTCTGGAGCCTGTGCTCCGCAACAGGAGAGGCCGCGATGGTGAGAGGCCCGCGCACAGCGATGAAGAGTGGTCCCCGCTTGCCACAATTAGAGAAAGCCCTCGCACAGAAACGAAGACCCAACACAGCAAAAATAAATAAATAAACTCCTACCCCCAACATCTTCTTTAAAAAAAAAAAGAAGCTGCACATCTCTTTTGTGACTTTAATAAACTGATACCAGATGACTCGGGAGTTAATACAGAAGAAGCTGCTGCCCAGAATGTGTACTGCTTGAAAACGTAATACATTACTGATTTTCTTATGCAGGAATCCCCTCCTCAAATAGAAAATTACTGTCTACCAGAAGCTGTTTCATTTCTTCAGAATAATAAGGAAACTGGGACTGGATTCTCACAAAAGAGGACAGCTCCTACACAGAAAAATAAAATCGAATGACGTAGAGTATAGTAATTGTATTTACTTAGGTAACAAATGTTAAATGGTTTTTAAATTAATAGCTTGAATGTGACTGTGATGGATTTGTATAGTAATTTAAAGACAAGAACCTGAAGAATTCAGCTTCAGTGTAACAATGAGCCTGCTTGAAGTTAGTTTTAAACACCTGAAATTTTAATCATTGAAATATTAACTATTCCTGAATGGAAAGTTACCTGAAATAACAAAACACAACTCCTTAGCTAGCTTGTCATTAAACCATATTGACATGTGTATGGGGCTTTTTGTTATTTATTTTCTTGTAAATATCTGAGTCTGTAGCTTAGTGGAAGCTTTAGCAAGGTGATTGATTTTGCCTTAAAATGTCTGCTTTAATTCATAATAACAAGGAAGTTGTCAATTGAGATTTACTAATGTTTTCCCTGATTTTTAGCTTCTCACCATTTTACCTCTTTTTAACAGGAGCCTGGGCACAAGGTTTAATGAGGAATTGAGGCTTTCAACTTAAATGTGTGTGTATACACATATATTCATATACATGAATATGATGTTTGCCAAGTTTGGGTGACAAAACTTGGAAAACAAAGACAAAGAATAAAAGTAGTGACTCAAAGTAGTTGTTCAAATTGATAAGTTTTTAAAAAGAAAAGCATTCTGGGGCATATACCCAGAGAAAACCATAATTCAAATATACACATGCACCACAACGTTCATTGCAGCACTATTTACAATAGCCAGGTCATGGAAGCAACCTAAATGCCCATTGACAGATGAATGGATAAAGAAGATGTGGTACATATATACAATGGAATATTACTCAGCCATAAAAAGGAATGAAAATGGGTCATTTGTAGAGACGTGGATGGATCTAGAGACTGTCATACAGAGTGAAGTAAGTCAGAAAGAGAAAAACAAATATCGTAAATTAACGCATATATGTGGAACCTAGAAAAACGGTACAGATGAACCGGTTTGCAGGGCAGAAATAGAGACACAGATGTAGAGAACAAACGTATGGGCACCAATGGGGGAAAGTGGTGGGGGGTCTGGTGGTGGTAGGATGAATTGGGAGATTGGGATTGACATATATACACTAACATGTATAAAATAGATAACAAATAAGAACCTCCTGTATAAAAAATAAATAAAATGAAATTCAGAAAAAAAAAAGCATTCTGGCATCCACTCTCTTATTGAAGCAATAAAAGATTTGTAAAACAGCTTAAAAAATGTTTATCATTGTATTTATAAAAAGACTAGTGCCTACTGTTGGTCATTTCAAAGTGCGACAATGTATTTATGAATATATGATTTACTTCCATTTTGATAAAGCTTTTATGACTAATTATGCTTTGCTTTTGGATTACTCCCTCCCTTGTAGAAAACAAAGCAAAATATTCAAATAGGTAGCAATACATCTATCCATGTGGTTGGAAATAAATGCTCTTGAGACTGCAGCACAAGAAATACGTACAAACTTTAAAAGTACATGGGGAAAAAAGTAAAAGCATTGAGAAGAAATCCACACTTTGTCATCTAAATGAACTTGGAAAATGAGGGGAGCTAAGAATATATCACACTTGTAGGCAAATGCTTCAAGAGTAAGATTGTTTATATAATACTGAATATGACATGGATCATATTACCATTGTAGAGCATATGTTCTTTGGAAGCAAGAGAACATCAACCCACTATATAGATAAAAATAGTAAAAACTGGAATCACATGAGAGAAATGCTCAACTTCTAAACTTTAATAGATCCAAAATGAACCTGCAAATTGAGAATTAACACCTGTTCTGGATCATTATCACAGTAAAGTGCCAAGTGGAGATTTGTCTATATGTGGGAAATGCTTTATTCTTCAAGGTCAGCTGCTAATATGTATCATTTACATAAATGTTTCTATTAGCAATCTCATATCAATTTGGAAAAAAGAAAAAGTAGAATATATTTGCCAAGTTTTTCTACTAGGATAAATTGGGAGAGTCATTTATCCAGAGTCACTTACCAAAAATTTTCCTCAGCTGTAACAAAGATAATACTACCTGGAACAAAATGATGACAGATGGACAAATGACGCCTAATTCTTCAGTCATGTTCAGGAGGAGTATATAGGGTGTGGGCCATGAGACCAGCAAGGATGTTTGAAGAGTTATCTCAGTACTTTTCAGGAGGGATCAGAGCAAATAAATGAGACTTACTGATCATTCTTCTCCTCTGTGGGTCAGAAATAAACTTTGAAGTACAGTCTCAAATTATAACACTCAGAATAAAGGTCCATAATCAATTTATTCCTAAATAGCAATGTGTCCCCCATACACCCCAATGACAAGTTTGAGATACATGAAGGATTAGAGATAAGAAGCAAAAAGTGTGTCAAAAAGGAAGCAAGGAGGAAAGGAAGGAGGTAGGTATGTTGGAGGCAGGGATACATTTCTGTCTCTTTGGATAATAATTGCCCAGAGGACCACTGTGTAGACAGGTACATATCGATTATTTCAGATACCAGCTAAGTAGAGAAAACCTGAGAAGTAATTCCCAGTTAGAAATAGTTTAATTCTATCAGTTAAAGAATCTCATGCATTTTCAGAGTTCTTTTAGTGAAGGAATCCTTTGTTTCAATTAAATTTTAACCTTGTTAAAAATTGTATTCACTTATAGCCATATCTGACATTTAAAAATTTCTTTAGTCCAAAGTGGAGCCACAACCTAAACAAAGCACCTTTATTAAAGTATAATGATTTTTGATATAGAAAACAATCTAATTGCTTAGGTAGATATATTGTCTTTTACTGATGATCAGAAAGTAAAGAACCATGGATAAACATTTATTGTAGTAACTTTATTCTTTCAAACCCTTTTTAATATCTATCTTGCACAAGGCAACACAACAGACACCTTGAGGGATGTAGACATATAAACTATGATCACCGTTCTCAAAGAAATAAAGTCTCATAAAGAAATGATACTTATACCTGAGCAATGACAGCTCAAGGTTGAAAGTTCTAAGAAACAGAAAAATAAATGAATATGTGAATTTAGAGAGGATACAGAGTTTATGGGAAGGCCCAAGCAAAAGGAAAATTTTAGCTGCAGGAAATGATGGGTAAGCAAACTTTCAAAAGATTGTTTTCTTAGGACCACCACACAAACACCAAGCTAAAATGAGCAAAAGGAGAGTGGGGTAGCACTTAGCAGGACACAATTGAAGACTGAAATAAGGAGCTGGTTATTATGCGTGATCTCACTGTCTCCAACTTTCCCTCTAGCAGACCCCAAATGTCCTTTTCTGGCCAGTACCTGCTGTTCTCCTGCATTCTTCTCCTCCTCTTCTTTGAGAGATAATTCTGGTGTCACTATCAGGCTGAATCTTAAGGTCAACTCTCTTTCTCCAAAAGAGCCTTTCAGGGGCTTCCCTGGTGGTGTAGTGGTTGAAAGTCCGCCTGCCGATGCAGGGGACACGGGTTCGTGCCGCGGTCCGGGAAGATCCCACATGCCGCGCGGAGCGGCTGGGCCCGTGAGCCATGGCCGCTGAGTCTGCGCGTCCGGAGCCTGTGCTCTGCAACGGGAGAGGCCACAACAGTGAGAGGCCCGCGCACCACAACAAAACAAAACAAAACAAAAACAGCCTTTCAGAAGTAAGAAACTTGGATGAAGTAATTCAGCTCCCCAATCCACATTGCTTGCATATGGCAGGATATTTAAGAAGTTGTTGAAAAAGGCCTTTGTTAGTTATCAGTCCTTTTATTTATGGCTTGTGAATGTAGTAAGGTTCAAACAGTATACATCATAGTTAAAACAGTCAGCCACATATTTGTACTGTTCTTTAGCAAAATTAACCAACTCAGAAGCAGCAGTGAGAAAACAGATGCTGGATCAAGTAGCTAAGTCAGAATGAGAGACAGAGAGAAAGAGAGACAGAGAGAGACAGAGAGAGAGACAGAGAGTGACAGAGAGAGAGACAGAGAGAGAGACAGAGAGACAGAGAGAACTACTACTGAGTCATACTGAGTCACTACTTTTATTCTATTATTCTAATGAGAGAGAGAGAAAACTACTACTGACTCACTACTTTTATTCTATTATTCTAATGAGAGAGAGAGAGAGAGAGAGAGAGAGAGAGAGAACTCCTTCTCCTGAGTCACTACTTTTATTCTTTTATTCTAATGCACCCTGTTTGCTTTCTTCAAATCCCTTGTTTAATACAATTCTGCTTTCACGTGTTTATTTACTCATTTTCTGCCAGGATTTCTTAGTAAACACTAAGCTCAATGAAAGTCAGTAATTGCTTATTTACCAATTATCATCAGAACACAGCATACTGCCAGAAACATAGGAGTTCATCAATTACTTGTTAAGGGAATTATTTCTAACGAAGACCTGTAATGGTTGTAATGTTTGACCTTAAGACTCAGGCTGGTAGTGACACCAGAAGGTCTAGAGAAAGAAAGGGAATTACCACTTATCAGTAATCTACTACACATTGCTACTGTGTTTTCCTTACGTAATCTTCACAGAGACATGTTAAGGACAAACATGTTTTATCCACTTTTCCTTTTTCCCAGTGAACAAACTGTGCTTAGAGAGCCAGAAAAAATGTGTTACGAAATTATACCATGAATGAAAAGAAGAGCCATGAGTCTAGGATTTTATACTCATCTTACACTGGCTAAAAATTCTAAATTAATTCCATCATTTCTGGTGATTTCCAGAGACTAGTGCAAGGCAAATTTCAGGTTGATAAAGGTGATTTCAGTAGATCAGAAAAAAGTAGAAAGATGTGAGGTTAATAATACTATAATACTTATATATTAGGCTGGACTACATGACATTGCTATTTTTGTCTTCATCACAGCTGGTTGATACTTGTGCTTTCAGATAGTTTAACTTAATATGTTGTTCTAGTCCTTTTTATGACAACACACTACATGCAGGTGCTGCGACGCAAGAGAAAAGACTGTCCTGATGAGATCCAAGGTATGACTTTAACAGTTAACTAGAGTCAGAAAAGTTGTGCATGTCAAGGATTGGTAATCAGAGATTGCTGTGAGTCTCAAAAGTCTGCTTATTGATGTCCCTAAGAATGCTTGCAAGGTACTTACAGTGAGGTGGCTTTAAATGAGGGTTTGAGGGTTTGAAGTTAAGAAAATTAAGAAAGAAGTGCACCTAAAATATATATATAAGCCTATATCTATATTATATATATAAGCCCTCAGTTAAAGCCACCTCACTTATATCAATATTATATATATAATAGAACATATATAATATAATAACTGCATGAAGCTGTGCCATCCAATATGTGTTGATTTTGTTGTAACCTATTTTGGGTAATATATATATAAACAATAATAAAAAATAATTATAAATTATTACTTTTTTCTGAGACAAGATAGCACTTTTAAGAGAGAAATATGGTGTAATTTTTATTTTTTTAAAATTTGTTGGATTGACAGCATTTGAAGGGTGTTAGAAAGATTTCTGTAATACATTTAAACGACTTTTGTAGATTGCCATCTCCTATCTCTATCACATTACTAATTGTAGCTAAAAAAATAACAGGAGAAAGAAATGGAAAAAAATACCCAAACTTTGAAGGCACATTTCAATTCAATGAGGTGCTTTTATCTGTTCATTTGTGGGTATTAAAAAATTTCTGTCACTTATTATCATGGGTTCTTTTTCACCCACAGCTACAAAGTCTCGATGAAACATTCTCATTGTATTACAACACATTTTGGTAATTTCTTAGATTGGTTTGAAGTGAAACTAAAAAAAAAATAATATATTAGAAATAAGCATTAGCACTGTCACGTTAGATATCACTCTATAAGAAAATTTTTTTATTTGGGGGGGAATTTTTAGATTTACAGAAAAATTGCAAAGATAGTACAAAGTTCACGTATACACCTCATTCAACTTTTGCCTATTATTTTCCCCTTACATTACTGTGGTACAAACTAAGTTTCATCAAAACTAATAAACCCACATTGGTAACTATTAACTAAACTCCAGATTTTATTTAGATTTCACGGGTCTTTCCATGGATGCCCTCTTTCTGTTACAGAGTCCAGTCTAGGGTACCACATTGCATTTATTAATCTTGTTTCCTCCATCTCCTCTGGTCTGTGACAGTTTCTCAGTTCTTGCTTGTTTTTCAAGACCTTAACATTCTTGAGAATTGCTATCCAGATACCCTGTAGAATGTCCTCCATTCTAGATTTGTCTAATATTTACCTCATGTTTAAATTGAGGCTATTATGTTTTGGAAAGAGTCTCAAAGAAATGAATGCCTTTCTCATCACATCACATCAGGGTGTACCTGATATACACATGATATCACTGGTTAAAGAGTTTGCCAAGTTTCTCCCCTGTAAAGTTATTATTTTTCCATTTATAAACTTGATTATTTAGAGCACATTTTATGTTTAATCCACCTCTAATGAGGGGGATCGAAACCTGTCACCATTGAACACTTATTTCTAGCAAGCCTACCTTTTATCTGGCTTGGAAAAAAATATTCAGATCCACCTTAATTTCAATATTCCATATGTATATATATACTTAAATATATATTTAATTATATACACATATATGTGTATATATATGTGTGTGTGTGTGTATATATATATACACACATACACATTCACATACCTCTGTGTGTGCTGAAATTTGGGGAAATTAGTGTATGAGATAAATGACATAATCCAGTTAGAGTCATTTTTATTAATCCTTAAGACTGTCACTGAGAAAGAAACTATAAACCCTTTGTGGAGTATGTGCTTCTCTTAAAAAATATTTTGAGTTTACCACAGAATCCAAGAATATTACACTTAAGTACAAATGCAGAAACTAAGTTAAAACTGTAAGTTCCCCCTCATATTTTGGCTGTGCAATTAAAAAACAAATGGCAAAAAAAAAACAAAACAAAAAAAAACAAATGGCGTTACCTACTGTGAGAAACATTGAGGCCAAGGATCATTCCATGAAACATTCTTTCTGGAAACCCCTTCCCCAGACTGAGTCCAATGAGGTCATCTCCTTTGTACCTCAACACTCTGTACATGCTCGACGCCAGTACTCTCCATATTCTTCTGGAATCACTGGTGTTTTATTTCACTAAGTAAACTGAGCTCCTAGAGGCTAGGAACAGGGTTTTGTTCCTCTCTCTTTGCTTAGGGCCTGACATATGGCAAATATTTAATTGTATTTATGTTCATTGAATAAAGGAACAAATATCCTATAAAATTTCCATTAGAAAAAATTTGACTCTACACCAAAGTAGTGTTTATGCGTATATTCAATGTCTTTATATAAATTCATTATACAATTTTACCTTCCTAAAACACAGCTATTAAGCTTGCCATTGCAACACATCTGATTCTAATAACATCTGCCCAGAGTATTTTTTAAAAACTCTCTGGCAGTGAGGACTGTCTCTTCCTTCAAGTCTCACTGACTTTCTCTTAACATGAAGCCTAGATTGCAGCTCTCAGCCTGCACCTATTTTAGTTATGCTCCATTATCTGAAAATTAATGCATAGCAGCCACGTTGGGCTCAGTGAATCTACCTTTAGTCTGCTCTGTTCCTCTGCAGGAATCTCATTACCCCTCTGTCTCTGTGAAGTCAGTAACTGCAGGAAGCTTCTGCTGTAGATAAAAGTCCATTCAAGCCTGTTAGCTTGTTTAGGTTTGTTCCCATCTTGAAGAGACACTGGTTTTTTCCTTCATTTGTTTTCTACCCACCGAGAATGCTGATATTAAATACTGAATCTTTTCCATAGAAGTTTATTTTATATTTTCTCAATTTGTCCTATATTTGAACACAAATAATAAATATCTTTCCTGTGAAATGAAATTCAAAACTAAATTAATATGTAATAGCTCATTTAGATGCAGAGTGTTAGGGGGCATATAGATCTTAAATTTCATGTGGTCCATCTCCCAACTAATGGTTGACTACCTTTATAACATTCCAGATAAAATAGCTTCCTAATACTTAGGTCGTCAAAAATGAAAACTGTCTCCAGACTCCAAACCTGGACTTAAGTCTAAAAGGTGCTATTCTTATTTAATAGGAGGAAAATTCAATAAAAATTTAATATGTACCAAAATACTACATAGTTACATGAAGATCTAGCTAAAATATAACACACTGTACTAGACTGAGAAGCTCAATGTAAAAGAGAGGTAATGATATGGAAAAAAAACAAATGCCAATACAATAATATGATATGACATGATCCAAACGTTCCATGTTTCATCAAGTTGTTGTAACATTAACATTAATATAAAATAAGTTGTGACTATATGTTTTCCCAAAACACATGAACCAAACAGATCTATTGTAACCCAAGATGAGGAAGTCACCAAAAGACTGTAGGCTTCAAGAGCAGGGTTGTAACTAACCTATAAATGGGCCAGAACCAGGGCTGAAATTGCTGTCAGCATCCTAGGAATCCGAGCAGCCCAAATTCACAAAGTAAATGAAAAGCTGACATCCCCCAGTTTCCTGGCATATATTATCTACATTCCAGTGATCTTCATGGTTTGTGTCATATGCCTACTCTGTTTTGTTGATCAGCAATGCCCAAGAGATTGGGGCTACTTAGCTAAAATATGGATAATTATGATAAACGATTGTGTGTGCAAGAAGAAATTAAGGGCGTTATTCTGAGCTGGGAAGATCCTCAAAGAAGTGATTTCTATAATATTGAAATTACAATGGCACTTGATGCCTCTGGCTGGATGGAACTTTGGCCCCTTACAAATTTCCTCTGTCCAAGACGATTTTACACCCCACCCAACCCCCCACCCCCAGAAGTGCCTTATTCCTAGCCATGAAGAAAGTATGGTTCCTGTTGTCTGTTCAAGTTAGCCAAACCAGGAATTTGTGGTCACTGGCTCTCACAGCTCCATAAAAGTGCCAACCACAACAGTGGGTTTTGCTTAGCAGTTCTCTGCTGCTAAGCCCCCATCCCTCACACAGCCTTATTTCTCATCAAGTTGGAGTTGTCTCGCACTAGCCAAGCAGAGATATGACAGCCCTTGGCCCTAGTACCATTGCAGGGGTTGTGCTCTGAATGAGACCAAGGCATTTCCACTGGCCCCTCTCTCCACAGATCTCTGCTTATTCATGTGACTATTAATATTCTTGTAAAATGAAAAGGAGAATTTCCCTCCCTCTTTGCTTTCTCTCTTAGGAAGAGGGTACAGCAGTTGGTTTAAAGACATTGTCATGTTTACCACATTTAGTCATTTCTTTTTCTCTTCTCAGTGTGCTGTTATCTTCCAAAACCATTATTGTTTCACAACATGGGAGATGGAATGTTGCATAATTCCATAAGACAGATGGACCCACGCTCTTTTATATATTCTTTATCTATCTCTCTCTCTGCCTTCTGTAATTATTATAAATACTGAATGAGATAGTAAATATAAAAGTGCTTCAAATCTATCAAGTTGCATAATCATAAATAGTTTTATAAGAAATATAATGTGAAGATCGTACTTTCCTTATTCCTATCTAATCACTCAAATTTTCTTTCTAATATTAGAGTAGAATGTGTCTTCTCCCTACCTTGTTGAGAAACTATTGATGATGTGTCCTTTGGAAAAGCGTGTGCTAATTCTCAGATAAGTAAAGTTCTAGGGAGTATGATCCTCAACATTCCTAGAAGCTCAAGAAAATAGTTACATTTGGATTCTACTTCTTTCTCTCAGATCTTTCCATTAATATCTATGTCTCTCAATTAATTGCTAACCAGAATAAATTTCTCATTATCCATCTCTCTCAACTAGGCATGGGAAACCCCTTAGTCATTCAAGACCATCAAACATGGAGACCCCAATAAAGTTCTGGAAAAGGACACAAGACAGATAGTACAAAATCAGATAATTCATAAATATATTCAATTTCATTAGTAATAAATGAAATCTTTACTATAAGATTAGCAAAAACAAAACAATGCAACATTTAATGCTGGCAAGTATGTGTGGGGCTATCATCACCTATTTGTTGGAATGTAAATCTATTCAATCTTTCCATGAAGCATTTAAAAAATGTGTGTCAAAGCCCTCTAAAATGTTTACTTTTTCAGGGGCTTCCCTGGTGGCGCAGTTGTTGAGAGTCTGCCTGCTAATGCAGGAGACACAGGTTCGAGCCCTGGTTTGGGAAGATCACACATGCCGCGGAGCAACGGGGCCCGTGAGCCACAACTACTGAGCCTGCGCGTCTGGAGTCTGTGTTCCACAACAGGAGAGGCCACGACAGTGAGAAGCCCGCGCACCGCGATGAAGAGTGGCCCCCACTTGCCGCAACTAGAGAAAGCCCTCACACAGAAACGAAGACCCAACATAGCCAAAAATAAAAATAAATAAATTAAAAGAAGGCTCAACGTTAAAAAAAGAAATGTTTACTTTTTTTAAACCAGTAATTACAGTTGGATAACTTTCTCCTAGGGAAAACTATCCAAAACCCAGGCAGAAGTATATGATAGTACATTATTTTCATGGCAAAAAAATTAGAAATCAAATGCAATCTTCAACAATAGAGGAATAATTAAATATTCATATTTAATCCATATAATATTTAAAATATTGTCCAAACGTTAGACAGGTGTTTAAAAAGCATTTCAATGAGATATGCCTTTCTCTCCAAACGTGTCAATAAATCCACCTCTCTGAATGGGGGAAAAACATAAAGATATTTGGATCCCACGTGAATGCTTATAAAGAGGTGACCTCAGCTGAGGAGGATCTTAATAATTAAGTGGCTAGATAACACATACTGTGGATACCAGTCAGCCTCTTCGCACAGCTACTCCAATCATCATCCAATGAGCTCAAGAACAAAGTGGCAGGGATGGAGGTTATGCCTGGGCTCAGCAACATGGACTTCCAATTACCAAGTCAGACTTGACTATGTCTACTGCTGAGTGCTAGTCTGTCAGCAGCAGAGACCAACATTGATTCCCCGATATGGCACCATTGTCTGAGTCATCAGCCAGCTCTCTGGTGGAAGATTGACTACATTGGACCACTGCTATCGTGGAAAGGAAACATTTTGTTCTCACTGAAATAGACACCTACTCTGTATTTGGATTTGTCTTCGCTGCATTAAATGCTTCTGTCAAAACTACCATTTGTGGACTTGCAGAATACCTATCCACGCTCTTGTTATTCCACAAAGCATTGCTTCTGATGAAGAAACTCTCTTCATACCAAAATAAGTGTGGCAATGAGCCCATAATCATGTAATTCACTGATCTTACTGTGTTCCCCACCATCCTGGCTCGAGAGAATGGGGGAATGGCCTTTTTAAGACTCTGTTGAAAACTTGTTAATGGATCCACCAATACTTGTTCCTCAGGCACAACCTTTAATCACAAGGATTTCTATCCTTTCACTAAATGAGGACAAACCTGACATGAATATTTGAGAGAATGTGCAACATAGAAAGGTATACCTTCTAAGAATTGCTAAATGTATTAATTCCCTTCATTAATTAGGCTACTTGCACCAGACATTCTACTTCCTGAGCTGTACTACTCAGAAGAGCATATAGCAGTAAATTAGCCTCTGGTAGAAATCCCCTGTGGGCTTTACTTGTTTGAGCTTTTAATTAAATTGCTGAAAGCAAACAATAATCCCCACCATATTATATGAGGCTGTTCATTCCACAAAACAATGAATCTAGCTCCTGCTTTTAACCGAAATCACCTCTCCACACAAGAATGTTTTTGGCTCTTTTTCTCTCACAAAAATAACTGTAAAGGGATAATTTCCTGAGGAAATTACATTATAAAACTGAGGATATAAAAGATGAATCTTAACTTGGAAAATATTATATAATAAAGTTTTTCTTTCACCTGAAACCAGGTCTCCAGGCTCAAGTGTTATATCCCCAAATGACTTGAATCTTTTAGTTCTCATTATTTGTGCTTCCCATTTGAGTAATAAACAAAATTTAATAATTCAAGCAATGATCCCTGAAAAAGTGATATAGAATTGAAATTCAAATACTCATGCAAAACACAACACTTGGTTGAGATAATTTTTTTTTAAAAATGTGACTAAAAGTATCACACAGAATATCAAACATGATCAAAGTACCAGATCTTTAACTCAACAAGTGAAAATCTTTCAGCATGCAAATAATGTATTGGGTTTAAATATATCAGCCCTTTATTACGTTGCACCTTCTCTCATATATTCGTGTCAAGTTTGGCCTCAGTAAATGAAAGGATAGAAGTTCTTGTGATTAAATGTTGTGCTTGAGAAACAAGTGTAGATGGACCTATTAATAATAATAAGGCACACGAAAGAGAGCCTACATTTTCCCCCAGGCTAGTCCCCAAGGTGGTACTGAAAAGGTAAATAGCTCTTCCTGTTTAAGCTATTTCTCATTGGTAGTATTTCAGAGAACTGTTGGAAGTTTATTAAAAACAAACAAACAAACAAACACCTAAAGCACTATTAATTTCAAATAAATACACCTACAGAATGGAATATTTAAATTGTGTGTAGTTAGTAATTTATTTAACATTTATCTCTTCCAGGCCTGTACCAGACAGTATCCTCAACACTATACAAGCATACCCCTATAAAAAAGTGGCAGATAAATACTAAAAATAAAGGCTTGAGAAAGTACAAAACATACAGAAACCCAAGTAAATAACAAAAGAATAAATTGTGTGACAAAAGACACACAAGACAAAAACATTTAATAAAACAAATAAAGGCATTTTAATGATATAGATACTGCTGGTTGCTCAGGGGCTGGGTGCTGAAACTTGGGCTTTAGAGGATAGACCTAGGGAGAAGACTGTATGGAGACAGCCCAAAGGGCCTGGAGTGTGGTCTGTGCCACAAATGGAGGTACATGTAGGATAGAGCATGGGTCTGTCATAGGAGCCTCATTATCAGCACACAAAAGGTGGGGCATGGGTCTGCCATAGGAGCCTCACTGTCAGCATGCTCATGGCAGGCTGTGGCCCCTGCTGAGGTAGGCTTTGGGAGCATGCGTGCACCAGAGGCAAGGCTGATATTCTAACTGATTATCAGGATTCCTGCAGCCGGGGCAGTTCCAGGGGCAGCACCAGCAGCAGTGGACTTTGTGGGTGAACACACTGGGTGATGGGTGGACTCACAGAGTCACATGTCCTGGGGGACAGCTCCTGTGGAAGAATATGCAGTGGGGGTGCTCTGGTCCCACCTACCTCACACCACATGTTAGAACTGGATCTGAGGGCTTCTACTCCAATAACTGCAGAGCAGATCCTGTCCCTGACAGGTCTGTGACAACCACTGAGCAAAGAGGAGGCCCCGCTGAACATCCCATGCAGCATCTGGTCACCACAACACTAACCCCATTCCCTATCTAGAGGACAACAGCCATCACACTCTGAAGAAAGATGTGGTAGGCATTCATACCAAAAAACAGCCCTTGCACCAAAAATACTGGACTCACATGGTCTATACAGGAACACTCCCACATAAAAATCACCCTTCAAGAACCCAATAGATTACTGTTTCTCTTAAATTCATAGAGTCAGAGAAATAAAAGTAAAATGAAAAAGCAGAGGGACTACTCTCAATTAAAATAACAAGACAAATCCCCACAAAAAGACAATGAAACAGACCTGTCAAGTCTACCAAACCCTGAGTTCAAAAAGGTGGTAATAAAAATGCTAAAGGAATTAAGAAAGACTATCAATAGAAATGTAGATCACTGTAACAAGGAACTAGAAACTATAAAGAGAAGCCAATGAAAATTAGACAACTCAATTGCCAAGATAAAAACTGAGCTAAATGCAATGAATAGCAGACTAAATAATGCAGAAAAATTAGTGATCTGGAAGAAAGAATAATGGAAATCACGCAATTAGAACATCAGACAGAAAGGCAAATGAAAAATAATGAAATCAATATATGCAACCTACGGGATAATATAAAGCATCCCAATCTACACAAAATAGGATCACAGAAGGAAAAGAAAAAGGGAATTGAAAATGTATTTGAAGAAATTATGGCTGAAAACTTCCCAAATCTAAAGCAAACAGATATCCAGGTACAGGAATCACAGAGGCTCCCACAAAAGATGAACGTGGACAGACCCACACCAAAACATATCATAATTAAAATGGAAAAAGTTAAAGATAAAGAGAGGATTCTAAAGGCAGCAAGACAAAAACAAAGAGTCAGTTACAAGGAATCCCCATAAGGCTATCAGCTGATTTCTCTACAGAAACATTGCAAAGGAGAAGAGAGTGGCAAGATATATTCGAAGTCCTGAAAGGGAAAATCTATAACCCAGGATGCTCTACCAAGCAAGATTATCATTTAAAATAGAAAGAGAGATAAAGAATTTCTCAGACAAACAAAAACTAAAAGAATACAGCAATATTAAACCTATCCTGAAAGAAATATTGAATGGTATTTTCTAAATAGAAAAGAAACAAGACTCTGCAGGAAAGGAAAAATCACAGTAGAAAAGGCAAATTTATAAAAGGATTGAAGATCACTGAAATAAGCCAGGATATAGATTTAAAATAATCAAAAAAAATTTGTGAAAGTAATTATAACTACAATAAACAGCAAAATTATAAATATGAAGATGTAAATGAGGACATTAAAAGCACAAAATGTTGGGGAGGGGAGTAAGAAAACATAGATGTTTTAGAATATGTTTTAACCTGTATGACTATCAGTCTAAAGCAAGTAGATACAGTAAGTCTCCTACATATGACCCTTCAAATTGAGAACTTTCAAAGATACAAATGTGCATTCCATCAACATCAGGTGTGAGTGAAATTGCAGCTTGCCCTCTGTCTCCTACTACTGACAGAGGAGGGAATATTCCCAAAGTCATTTTATGGAAGACACCATCACCCTGATATCAAAACCAGACAAAGACACTACAGAAAAAGAAAAATACAGGCCAATATCATTAGTGAAGATAGATGCAAAAATCCTCAACAAAATATTAGCTAACTGAATCCAGCAACACATAAAAGGGATCATACACCATGATCAAGTTTGATTCACTCCAGTGTCACAAGGATGGTTCAACATATACAAATCAATCAATGTGATATACCACATCAACAAAAGAAACGACAAAAACCACATGATCATCTCAATAGATGTAGAAAAAGCATTTGAGAAAATTCAACATCCGTTCATGATAAAAACCCTCACCAAAATGGGTATAGAGAGAATATATTTCAACATAAAAACCATTTATGACAAACCCACAGTCAATATAATACTCATCGGTGAAAAGCTGAAAGACTTCCTGCAAAATTCTGAAACAAGACAAGGATGTCTACTCTCACCACTTCTCTTTGACATAGTATTGGAAGTCTTAGCCACAGCAATCAGACAAGAAAAAGAAATAAAATGTATCCAAATTGGAAGGGAAGAGGTAAAATTGTCATTATGTGCAGGTGACATGATACTCCACATAGAAAACCCTAAAACTCCACACAAAAATTATTAGAACTAATAAATGAATTCAGCAAGTTAGCAGGATACAAGATTAATATATAGAAATCTGTTGTGTTTCTTTACCCTAACAATGAAATATCAGAAAGGGAAAGTAAAAAACAATGTCACTTAAAATCACATAAAAAAAAAATACCTGGGAATAAACCTCACCACGGAGGTGAAAGACCTATACGCTGAGAACTATAAATCACTGATAAAGAAAACTGAAGATGATTCAAAGAAATGGAAAGATATTCCATGCTCTTGCATTGGAAGAATTAATATTGGGTTACATACCATACTACCAAGAGCAACCTACAAATTTAATGCAATCCCTATCAAACTACCCATGACATTTTTCACAGAGTTACAGCAAATAATCCTAAAATGTATATGGAAGCACAAAAGACCCAGAATTGCCAAAGCTATCCTGAGGAAAAGTAACAAAGCTAGAGGACTATCCCTCCCAGACTCCAGACAATACTACAAAGCTACAGTAATCAAGACACCGTAGTGTCTGCACAAAAACAGACCTATAGATCAATGGAACAAAATAGAGAGCCCAGAAATAAACCCAGACATCTACAGTCAATTATTCTTCGACAAAGGAGGCAAGAATACACAATGAAGAAAAGAAAGTCTCTTCAGTATGTGGTGTTGGGAAAGCTGGACAGCCTCATTTAAATCAATGAAGTTAGAACATCATACACAAAAATAAAATCAAAATGGCTTAGATATTAGACATGATACCATAAAACTCCTAGAAAAGAACATAGGCAAAACATTCTGTGACATAAATCATAGCAATATTTCCTTAGATTAGTCTCCCAAAGCAAAATAAATAAAAGCAAAAATAAACAAATGGAACCCAATAAAACTTACAAGCTTTTGCACAGCAAAGGAAACCATAAACAAAATGAAAAGACAACCCACAGGGATGGAAGAAAATATCTGCAAATGATGCAACTGACAAGGGCTTAATTTCCAAAGTACACAAACAGCTTATACAACTCAATAACAAAAACACAAATAGCCCAATCAAAAATGGGCAGATGATTTAAGTAGACATTTCTTCAAAGAAGACATACATATGGCCAACAGGCACATGAAAAGATGTTCAACATTGCTAATTATTAGAGAAATGCAAATCAAATCTACAATGAGGTATTACCTCACGTCAGTCAGAACATCCATCATTAAAAAGTTTACAAATAATAAATGCTGGAGAGGGTGTGGAGAAAAGGGAACCCTCCTACACTGTTGGTGGGAATGTGAATTGGTATAGCCACTATGGAAAATTGTATGGAGGTTCCTTAAAAAACTAAAAAGAGAGTTATCCAGCAATGGATAGAGAGTTATCCCAGTGGTATCCAGCAATCCCACACCTGGGCACATATCTGGAGAAGACAAAAACTCTAATTTGAAAAGATACATGCACCACAATATTCACAGCAGCACTATTTACAATAGGCAAGCCATGGTAGCAATCTAAGTGTCCATCAACAGATGAATGGATAAAGAAGATGTGGTACTTATATACAGTGGAATATTAGTCATTAAAAAGAATGAAAAAATGCCATTTGCAGCAACATGGATGGACCTGGAGATTATCATACTAAGTGAAGTAAGTCAGACAGAGAAAGACAAATATCTGATGTGCTCTTTAATTTTCAGGCAAGTACTTTGTAAACTATTTGTAGCAATGGCCAGTGTTCAATAAATATCTTATCCTTATTGACAATTTCACAAGTCAGAAATTCATTGATCTTCGCAGTTGCTGAAGGTATCTATTTCAACTCTATAATCAGTAACTGAAAATATTCCCAGGATGGGTTTCAAGTCCTATTGGATCTTCCAAGATATAAATGAGGGTTAAAATCTCACTAATCATTTGACTTCCATCAGTTCCTCTATTGACTATGAGACCATAGTAACACTCTGACTACCCTAACGATGTAAGTACAGATTCAAATCCAGCAGTTCTTAAAACACCTGGCTTTTCTCCTTGCTCAGGACTTGTAAATACATACACGAATGGCCACAGGTGTTTGTGCGGAAGATTAGAATAATGGCAGTGGACATTTGCATTATTATAGGAGTATTCTTCCCTGGGTGTACTCAATCTCCTCTTTATTTAGTGGTGTCTGAGTTAGTAGAACTGACTCAAAGGTAAAAATTGGTTAAAGGATTACAACTCCTTTTGGCAACTCAGTTAATTCCTGAATTTATACACACACACACACACACACACACACACTACTACAGGTCATTAATGTGAGGTGTAGAATGCTTATAAATTTTGTTCCTAGGAATTTCCTGATTATTAACCATAGCCAGAACTTGCTTATTCCTATGGGTCTTTAGTTCTCAAATGCTACAAATTGATTCACTGACTGGCTAAATTATGCCAGTTTTTAATTAGAATGATATTTGGTTAATCACAGAATTGGCTGGAAAACTAGGAAAATAAAATTCAGAAAGTAACTAACTGAAATATATGTTCTACATAGTTCTGTTTTCTTTTAAATATCTTTTTATTAACTTTGAATAACATTCAAAATATGTGAGGAGAGAGTACCAAATTGGCTTACCATGTGCTTTTGGGAAAAGGGTTGCAGGGCACATTGAATTATAGCACCACCAAGAGTGCAAGAGTGGGAAAGAGGCAGTTCCCCAGAAAAAAATCTCCACTGTAGTTAGGAAAATGAGGGCAAACTGATGTTTGGTAGCCAAACCCAGCAAACATCCCCTAACCTTGCTTTTATTTAGTGTAGACTACTGGGCACTAAACCAAATACTGAGCATAAATATACCACTGAAAAGCTAAGTCTAGAAGTATCTTTTTTTTCCCCCCTGCCGCTCAACAGAAAGCTTTTGCATTATTTTGAAAGAAAAGGAAAACAATACTGTCCTGTACATGAACAGCTTGTATTTTCCTTTCAAAGTTCTTTGAAATGCATTAGCCTTCACCAATACTCTTGGAAAGAAGAAAATACTATTATCCTAATTTTTCAAGTAAGAAAAGCGAGACAGAAAGAGATTAAGTAGCTTGCCAGAGGCTAAAGCATCAGAATCAGGTCTGGTTAGAATTTGTGAATTAGAGCAACTCTCCCTGTTGCCCTTTCCCTCACTAAGAGCAGAGATAGAGGTGGAGTGGAGGAGGACTGGAAATTATGGAGCTTTGGGGGTACAAATCATTGCTAGCTTGTCATCAAAATTCTGATTTTGCCCTGTAAATGCAATGGCAGTAGATGTGGCAAAAAGTCTCCCTGCCAAATACACCTCAGAATTGTAACATTACCCTTTAGTCCAATCTTCACTGGCAACTTTATTGAAAAGCCCTGAGGTCATTTCTGTTGTGTTACAGACCTGCAGTGCCCTCTTCCGTACAGACTTCCCAGGAACACATCCCCTCTGTGTAAAAAAATGTCAGGTTCTCCTTCTGCATACAGCATTTCCTTTTTACTTCCTTTTTTGTATACTCCAGCTGTTCTCTGTGCAATACATCACTGGAATGCTCTTCACTTGAAAGCTCAGACTGTAGAAAATTATTTCCCTCATCCTAGTAGATAATTCTCTAATAATCTTTGACAGATTTTACTTTAACAATAGTTTGATCCATGGGAGCTAATCATAAAAATTATTGATTGGACATGGTAGATCATCCTCTGCTCATCAAGAAAGAGTTACACATCATAAAGAGGCACCGTGTCTGTACAAATTCTCAATTGAAATGAGAATAAAAAAGAGAAACACTGATTCACTTGCTGACCTCCAATTCAGTTGTAATCTCCATGTTACGGAATTTCCTTTCAGTCTCTCTTCCTTGGTACCCAAGTTTTAATTTGACTGAGCAAAAATAAAGCCTCTGCCAATCACTTTTTTAGACATGGATACTCAAATCCAACATACTGTACTGGTATGCTGTTACTGTAGGACAGTATTTCTTTAACAATTCATTTATAAGTTGTGTTATAATCTTCCAAATTCAGTGAAAGGGATTTCAAAATAATAAATAATATTGAAGATAATAGAAAAGCATTGAGATTAATTTCTCATTTCATCCTTGTCTTTCAAAATAAATGAAAATTATTGCAAAAGACTGCACTTTGATGCATAAGAAGGTGATTCACTGATAAATATTCTTTAAAGT
Source organism: Monodon monoceros (assembly GCF_005190385.1). Classification (NCBI taxonomy): domain Eukaryota; kingdom Metazoa; phylum Chordata; class Mammalia; order Artiodactyla; family Monodontidae; genus Monodon; species Monodon monoceros. Next base: position 16,678,477 of record NW_021703781.1, on the reverse strand, counting down.
AACTTGTACCATGTTTCTCATTCCCCTTCTCCATTTTTCAGGACATTTACTCTGTGTTAGGAAATATACTAAGTACTTTATCTGCAGAGCATAGACTCTAGTATTTTTCCCTCTGTTCAAATTTCATTTCCATGATTTACCAGCTATGTGAAATTAGGCAAGCTACTCAGTCTCTCTAAGCTGCAGTTTCCTGCTCTGTAAACTGGGGACGATATTTATGACAATCTCATAGGATCTGTATGGAGATCAATTGAGATAAGGCATTAAAGCTCTTGCTGAAATTCTGGGACATTGAAGTTACTCATTGCATGTTAACTAATGCTATTAATAAACCTTATGATAATTCTACTAGTATCGTATTAGTCATTTCTAAGGTGAAGACTTTAAAAGAGTTCAAATGCTCTTTTTAAATTGCATATATGTCCAGTCTGTGCCCAAAGCCCATAATCTTACCTGATTATAATACATAGATTACTTTCCCTTGGAATTTTTGGCCCTTTGATCTAATTTCCTTGTATCTGAATCAGACCTCAGTTTCCTTATCTTTATTCTGATTGCCTTGATATTAGACTTCCTTTTCCAGCTCTGATCTCAAAGCTCCTATACAATACGGGCCCATTTTCATCCTTGTGCTCTACCTATGATGACCTGGACTGTCTTGGTACCTGCCCTTCCTCTACCAGGACTACTGAGAGCCCTGTGGGACTGACATCATCAGTTCCCTCTATTAGAGGAGGCTAAAGGATATTAACTATGGGTCTATCTATTCCAGTGGTTCTCAAACTTTAGCCTGCATCAGAATCAGTTGGAGGACTTTGATAAAACACACATTTCCAGATTCCACCCCCAGAAGATTCGTTATATGTAGGGTGGGACACAAGATCTTGCATTTCTAAGTTCATAGATGATGCTGATGCAGCTGGTCTGGGGGCCATATTTTGAAAACCACTGGACTATTTGTTTCCATCAAAGCTCCAATAGAACATGCTTGTCAGAAACATTGGTTTTCTTTCCAAATTAAGAAATAGCCTGCAAAGGAAACCGTAAACAAAACGAAAAGACAACCCACAGAGTGGGAGAAAATATTTGCAAACGATGAGACCGACAAGGGTTAATTTCCAAAATTTACAAACAGCTCATGTGGCTCAGTATCAAAGAAAACCAAACAACCCAACCAAAAAATGGGCAGAACACCTAAACAGACATTTCTCCAAAGAAGATATGCAGATGAGCAAGAGGCGCAGGAAAAGATTCTCAACATTGCTAATTATGAGAGAAATGCAAATCAAAACTATAATGAGATATCGCTTCACACCAGTCAGGATGGCCATCATCGAAAAGTCTACAAACAATAAATGTTGGAGAGAGTGTGGAGGAAAGGGAACTCTCTTACACAATTTACATTGTGTAAGAATGTAGGTTGGTTCAGCCACTATGGAGAACAGTATGGAGGTTTATTAAGAAGCTAAAAATAGAGCTACCATATGATTCAGCAATCTCACTCCTGAGTATATATCCAGAGAAAAACATGATTTGAAAAGAAACATGCACGCCAATGTTCATTGCAGTGCTGTTTACAATAGCCAAGACATGGAAGCAACCTAAATGTCCATCAACAGATGGATGGATGAAGAAGATGTGGTACACATATATACAGTGGAATATTACTCAGCCATTAAATGAAATAATGTCATTTGCAGCAACATGGATGGACCTGGATATTATCATACTAAGTGAAGTAAGTCAGAGAAAGACAAGTACCGTATGATATTGCTTATATGTGGAAACTAAAAAAATGATACAAATGAACTTATTTACAAAACAGAAACAGACTCACAGAGAATGAATTTATGGTTACCAGGGTGGAAGGGTGTGGGGAAGGGATAGATTGGGAGTTTTGAATTGACAAATACACACTGCTATATTTAAAATAGATAACCAATAAGAAGCACAGGGAACTCTGCTTAATATTCTGTAATAACCTAAATGGGAAAAGAATTTGAAAAAGAATAGATACATGTATATGTATAATTGAATCACTTTGCTGTACACCTGAAACTAACACAACATTGTTAATCAGCTATACTCCAATATTTAAAAATAATAAAGTGTAAACTGATGCCTGAGGAAAGGAAAATAATATCATAATTATTAATTAGACTTTCTAACTACAGTTTTCAGTGAATGCCAATTATGATCAGCATTTAGAAGTATCAAATACTTATTAATATTTACACTACATAGCAAGTTACATAGCTATTAATTTGAATATTGCTAGTATGCTTTTTAGAGTGAAGTTATTTCAAGTTGAAAATACAAATTGTCTTGTATTTAAAAATGTCTTTTTACTGAGTTCAGGACATTCCACACATAGAATTTGCTTCCTCTGCTGTGAAGATAAGAAATTAGTTTTATTTATAATATCAATGTTTGAAAAGACAAAAGTAAAAATTTGATTATATCATTAGTTGAAAAATATTGAAACACAACCTGACATGATTATAATTTTGAAGATGTATTTCACAGAACTTCACTAGTGATTTTAGAATATTTAGTTTGAACCTCACCTCTTTTAATAGAGATTTCTAATAATTCTGTTAGGAATAGGCCTATGAAAGGGTTATTTGGGTATAAGGTCAATTTAATTTTAAGCATATTTGGCAAATTATATGCTTTGGCAGTCAAGCTTTTATGTTTATCAGGATTTATTGTATGTACATAATTTGAATATCACCCATTTTCAAAGTAGTACAGTATAATACTTTATCAATACCACAATGTATATAATACAAACATTTTTGTGTGCTTTTTCAGATCCTGTGCTTTATTTTGAATAGCATGACAACTGTTGTGGCAAAAAACCAAACCAAAACAAAAACATAAGAAAAAACAACAGTACAGATCCATAAATATTAAAATCTTAAATAAAATGGCTTTAATTATCCATTATTTTAATATTTTTCTAAATACTTAAATCTCTCATTTCAGTATTAACCTAAACTCAGACCTGTGGGATTTTAAAGGCCAAAAGTTTTGCAACAACCTACTGTAAACACCATATAAATATGCACTGTCCCATATACTGTATAATAGGTGTTCCATTTGAGCTCAGTTTCTACAATTATTTTTCTGCATAATTCTGTGAAAGATGTGCTTCCAACATTTCCCCACCATATTACATGTTTTGAAGTTCCTTCTTCCAGCTTTCTATATTTGATTCTTAAACACAAACTTATTTCCTCAATAATTTGTGTACAATATTCCACTGTTAAATTAGGGAAATGATATGGGATTTAAATTTCAATTAAGGCAAACATCTAAGCCAAATGTTATACAGCTTACTAAAGTAACATTTATAAACTGATTGTGGGATACAGCAGTCAATTACTACAGATCATATTATAAAAGAGATCAAAGTCTAAGCTTTCTATGTGTCATGAAAATGAATTGTATATACTCATACAATCATTCACTCTCTGGTTCACTTAGTTAAAAAAAAATTGGCTGTCTTCTATGAAACCGACATAGAATGGAAATTGTTCTCTTAAAATTAAAATGAGCTCTTCTAATCTGGTGTGTACTTCATACATGTTATAATACTTTTTAAGTCTTTATGTCATATATCTATTTCAAAATATCTGTTTTTTGCCAGACTCTAAGGTGTGCTTATTCATTCACGTATTCTTTTATTCATCCATGCAATGAACTTTTGCTGAACACCAACTATAAGTAAGGCACTCTTTTGGGTGAGATAAGTAAGAATAATGCATTTGTCAAAAAATGGCATGTACACAGTGACTCTAAAACACGGTAAATTGTGAAGTTGTACAAGAAAAAGTGAGATCAAAAGCTCCTTGAATTCACAGGAAGCCACTGTCTTCTGCTGGAACATTTAGCATTTAGATCCTGTTGTTTTTATAGATCCTGTTGTTTTTATGGATCCTGTTGTTTTTATGGCAGAATCTCCATGGTACTTTGGATATTTATTACTCCATTTAAAAGTGCTCAACTGATACAGAGACAGCGCTTTAGAGAAATTACCTCCAGCACTCTAGCACTGAAGCAGAATTGCCTCTGCAGACAAGGAAAGAAGGTCACGGACATAAAAACTTTCAGCCTCCCCATTCTCATTCTGGTGATATTTCTGCTGGTACCTGCTGCTCTTTCCTTAAGAGCATTTTCTGTAGAGAAGATTTATGTGGGTTGCTCAAGGAAATTAAGATCAATGGGAGATCATCTTTCTGTAACCCTGAGTCCCTAAGAACTACCTTTAAAATCTTCACAGTCATGGAGCAGTCAGCTTACAACAATCCATATAATACTACATTTATTAGTTTTGGTTTGAATTTGGTCATTGATATTTGAGCTTTCAGGTATTTCTAAGATGAATTTATGACAACTGGTTTTGTTCAGCGATATAACTTCTTTTTAATTTTAAAGGTAAATAGGACGGTGTTCTAGATTGCATCATTTATTCCTGTATATTCACCAAGAGTATTTTTTCCAGCACTATTCATGTTTTTAAATATAAAAGTAAATGATAGGAAGCTCAGTAAATTTACCTTTGCACCAGTATTTCAAATATCCTTTATTTTGAAGAAAATAAGATATATTATCCTATGTAGTATTAAAACTAATTGGACCTTCTTTTTCCCATGCCACTTCCCCCTAGGGATTACTCTTGAGATACTTCATATTAATATTAAACATGAGGGTTTAATTTAACATGCTGGTAAACATGATTTACCAGAAGAATTTAAACAACTACATATCTTAATATAGAGCTACATCTAATGATTCTTTTATTGAATTGTCACATTTTTCAGTTTAAATCCCACATAGTAAAAGACACACTTTTTAAAAATATATATTCATATTTTATATACAATGCAAGTAATAAAGCTAGTTCAACTTCATTTCTTAAGGAATCAAAATATTTATGCTTCTGATATATTTTGATCACTCAATGGAGGCATGACATACTTACCTTAAACTTCTTTTGAGTAAACATTTAATTACTAAAGGAACTTCAAAGCTGTGATATAACATTAACTGAAATAGTTTCTCTAATATTTTTAATACATCAGTTTGTCAATTAGCTATATACAGAGATTATACATTTTACATTGTTTTAATATGAACCAAATGCCAATTTCTTGAGTCCTTACTGAATGATGACTCGCTATAATTTGTTGCAATCTTTTGTTTGCTTATAAAAGTTTCCATTTACAAACCTTTTTTAAAGATTTATATAATGTATTAAAATCTTAGATTAATAAACTACTACTTTTCTCATCTTTTACAAATAATAATGGGAGCTTATCAAAACTAATGCATAATATCAAGTAATAAAATAAGGTGCCTTGAGTTCTTAAGTAAACTTAATTTGGTGAAATCTTAAAAATAGTATATAGAATAGTAAGATACCATTTTAATAAAATGTTACACAAAATAGGATGGAGTAAATAATGTTGTCCTTTACTCAAAAGTAATCATTTTCAAAAATTAAATAAAAGACATATTATTTGAGAATATGCTGTGATTCTAGGAAGCAAAAATAAGTACCTCAAAATACGCAATATTTTATATATACTGTATCAGACTACAAGTATTTTAAAACTTGCCTTAAAAAAATTATATTTTTGGAGTTCTTTTCAATTTAACACCTACAAATATAATTCACAGGTTTAGCCATTCCTCTCTTGATAGACATTTAGGCTAATTCTAAGTTTTATAAATCACAAAAAATCTGCAGTGAAAAAAACTCATATATGCCAAATGTACTAGTTTATGTTGTTGCTTTAGGGTAGATACATGAGTCACATTTTATATTTTAATAGGTACTGAAAAATTGACTTTTCATATTGGAAACTAAATTTTTGGTGGTGAGCATGTTGTAGGGTATAGAGAAGTAGAAATATAAGGTTATACACATGTAACCTATAATGTTATAAATCAATGTTACCTCAATTTAAAAAAATAAATAAATAGATAAAATGTATTAGAGAGCACATTTCTTTAAAGGAATTTTTTGATAAATTTATTTATAAAACAAGAATGCCTGGTATCATATTTTGAACTGTTTTGTGGTCACATATTACATTTCATTAAAATCAGACATAATTATATCCCTAATTGGATGTATTAAGTCTCATCATGTTTCTATGTATATGGTGGTATAAAGTATATTCTCCCATTGTGACAAACGATGACAAGTTATGTTATTTCTCCTCCTCTCCATTAATGGAATTCAGCCATAAAATGCATATCTAATATTAAATAAATTCTCCACACAATCCCAAGCATGTGTTATTATCAACATTGCAATTTTTGCCAATCTAATGGGTGAAATATTAGCACCTCTGGACTTATTCCAGGAATGATGAATCAGATAATTAGAACCAACCCTCATAATGAAGACAACATAAATACTTGAACAATTTATGTACTTTCAATTTATATGTATAGTAAATAAATGTTAATTATATTTATTATTTTCTGTATTTTTATTTTCACATTTACATATTCTTAAACACATGAAAAATCTAGCAACATTCTGTAGTGCAGAATCAAAAGACTGTAGTCAAAATTAGGGTGGCTTTCACAGGAGTTTGGGGAACAAATTTTATATGGAAATACAATTGTGTTTTGTTCTTATAGCCCATAACCATGGTAAAACCACTTATTAATTCCATTAGTCTTTGAAATATATTATTTGCTATATTATACCTAAACAATCTCTCTCTGTCTCATTAATCCAAAAGCTAGAATGTGTAGTAGAATGTTAAAAGGAAGAAGTGGTGAGAACAGAATCCTTGCCTTTTTCACAATCTTAGAGGAAAAAATTTCAGTTTCACCATTAAGTATGATGCTAGCTGTAGTTGTTTCTTAAAAATGCCTTTATCTCTACGTCTTTAGGGTGGGAAGGAGACGCAAGAGGGAGGGGATATGGGGATATATGTATATGTATAGCTGATTCACTTTGTTATAAAGCAGAAACTAACACACCATTGTAAAGCAATTATACTCCAATAAAGATGTTAAAAAAACAATAATAATAAAATAAAATAAAGTTTCCAAAAGAAAAATAAATGCCTTTATCAGTTTGAGGAAACCTACTTCTCTTCCTACTTTACTGAAACATATTACCATGAAATTTTGTCAAATTCTTTGTGTGCATCAATAAAAATTTCATAACATTTTTAGCTTGTTGATATGATGAATATATTTGGGCATGCTATATGATCTTTTTTACATACTGCACAAAAACTCATTCCAAAGTATTTCATTGAGGATTTTAATGAATATACAAACAAAAACCTCTGGCTGTGTGTGTGTGTGTGTGTATATATATACATATATATATATTTAAAAACTAAACCTTAAGAACAAGTTTGTACACATATATATACCCATTTATTTTATTATTTCTTTAAACGATAGTTAAGAAAGTTATTTGTAGTACCATTTTAAAATGTATGCTTTTTAAATAAATTTGACCTAGATCTTGGTTTTTCATCTTTCTTTGTTAATTATATACATTTTACATACTTTTTGTGGTCCACTGTAAATAAGAAAAAGAAAGAAAGGAAGGAAGGAAGAAAGAAAGGGAGGAAGGAAGGAAAGAAGGAAGCAAGGAAGGAAGGGAGGGAGGGAGGGAGGGGGGGAGGGAGGGAGGGAGTGGGGGAGGGAGGGAGGAAGGAATGCAGGGAGGGAGGGAGGAAGGAATGCAGGGAGGGAGGGAGGGAGGAAGGGAGGGAGGAAGGGAGGAGGAGGGAGGGAGCAAAGGCGTGAGAGAGTTAGGAAAAGAATAATTCCTGAGTTACTCACAGCCTAACAAAGTAACTGTTGTTTAGGCAGAAAGCAGATTCAGGACACATTTCCACTGTTCATTATATTTGTTAATTTAAGATATAAACTTATATTTTTATACATTAAGGGTGAGATTAATCCCTAGATACTGTCGTGCGGCTGGAGTAAGAGGGTGACAGCTAAGAAGAAAACCAGAGAAGGTTAAGAATGTTAGGAGCAGTGATATTGATATTTAAACTTAAGATGTTTGCTATTTTGTGTTGTTTCTCTTGGTTCTCATCAAATTTTTAAAATTTTGTCACATTAAAAAACATGTTTTTTTTTTAATTTAACAAATTTACATTCACACATAATTTCAAATAATATTCTATTGTAGAATAGTTGAATTATTAAAGTCTATTTGCTACATACCTGTGTTCTGGTTCTCATTACCATATGAATTTCTCATCATTTATGCTATTATTAGGATAATGGTACCACATTGACATTTTCCTTAGTAAACTGGAAATAAATTATCCCATGGAAATTTGGACACAGATTTATACCTAGTACATAATAAGACTGTAACCTGAGATACTAAGCTCTCTAAAAATAGTGTCACTCCAAAAGTGTGTGTGTGTGTTTTTCAGCCAACAAAACAAACAGAAAGCAGTTATAAGGACTATCATAGTGAGAATTAAACATTTTACATATAAGTGCAAGTTCTTGCCAAGCAAATTCATGATTCAGGGCATTTGGCAGGTGGCCTTATTTTGGAACGGGTAAGTAATGACATTAAACACTTGAATCATACAACTACAGTCTCTTGTTCTAAACTTTTTGATGATGGCCATTCTGACTGGTGTGAGGTGATATCTCATTGTAGCTTTGATTTGCATTTCTCTAATAATTAGTGATGCTGAGCATCTTTTCATGTGCCTTTTGGCCTTCAGTATGTCATCTTTGGAGAAATCTCTGTTTAGATCTTCTACCCATTTTTCAATTGGGTTATTTGTCTTTTTGATATTGAGCTGTATAAGCTATTTGTTTATTTTGGAGATTAATCCTTTGTCTATTGCATCATTTGCAAATATTTTCTTACATTCTGTAGGTCTTTTGTTGTGCAAAAGCTTTTAAGTTTAATTAGGTCCCATCTGTTTATTTTTGTTTTTTTTATTTCCATTACTCTAAGAGACAGATCTAAAAAGATATTGCTGCGATTTCTGTCCAAGAGTGTTTTGTCTATGTTTTCCTCTAGGAGCTTTATAGTATCTGGTTTTACACTGAGGTCCTTGATCCATTTTGAGCTTATCTTTGCGTATGGTGTTAGAGAATGTTCTAATTTCATATTTTTAATATGTAGCTGTCCAGTTTTCCCAGCATCACATATGGAAGAGACTACCTTTTCCCCATTGTATATTCTTGCCTCCTTCATCGTAGATTAATTGACCATAGGTTTGTGGGTTTATTTCTGGCTTTCCAACCTGTTCGATTGATCTGTAAGTCTGTCTTTGTGCCAGTACATACTGTTTTGATGGCTGTAGCTTTATAGTATGGTGTGAAGTCAGGGAGTCTGATCCCTCCAGCTCCATTTTGCTTTCTCAAGATTGCTTTGACTATTTGGGGTCTTTTGTATTTTGATACAAGTTTTTTAAATGTTTTATTTTAGTTCTGTAAAAAATGCCATTGGTATTTTGATAGGGATTGCATTGAAACTGTAGATTGCCTTGGGTAGTATAGTCATTTTAACAATCATTCTTCAATCCAAGAACACAGTATATCTTTCCATCTGTTTGTGTCATCTTCGATTTCTTTCATCAGCATCTAATAGTTTTTGGAAGACAGCTCTTTTGTCCCTTGAGGTAGGTTTATTCCCAGGTGTTTTATTCTTTTTGATGTGATGGTTAAGTGGGATGGTTTCCTTAATGTCTCTTTCTGATCTTTCATTGTTAGTGTATAGAAATGTAACAGATCTTTGTGTATTAATTTTGTATCCTGCAACTTTACTGAATTCATCAATGAGTGCTAGTAATTTTCTGGTATAGAGCATGTGGAGAAAAAGGAACCCTCCTGCACTGTTGGTGGGAATGTAAATTGGTATAGCCACTATGGAGAGCAGTATGTTAGTTCCTTAAAAAACTAAAAATAGAGTACCATACGACCCTGAAATCCCACTCTTGGGCATATATCCGGAGAAAACCATAATTTGAAAAGATACATGCACTCCAATGTTCCTTGCAACACTGTTTACAATAGCCAAGATATGGAAGCAACCTAAATGTGCATCGACAAAGGAATGGATAAAGATGATGTGGTACATATATACAATGGAACACTACTCAGCCATAAAGAAGAATGAAATAATGCCCCTTGCAGCAACATGGATGGACCTAGAGATTATTATACTAAGTGAAGTAAGCCAGACAGAGAAAGACAAATATCATATGATACCACTTACATGCGGAATCTAAAAAACAAACAAACAAAAAAAGAGCTACAAAGGAACTTACATACAAAACAGAAATAGACCCACAGACATAGAAAACAACTTATGGTTACTAGGAGAAAGGAGGTGGAGAGGGATAATTTAGGAGTTTGGGATTAACATGTACACACTATTATGTATAAAATATGTAACCAACAAGGACCTATTGATAGCACAGGGACCTATACTCAATATTTTGTAATAACCTATAAGGGAAAAATAATCTTAAAAAGAATATACATATATATATATACACACACACACATACACACACACATACATATGTGTATATCTGAATCACTTGGCTGTACACATGAAACTCACACATTGTAAATCAGCTATACTTCAATAAAAATAAAGTCTCTTGTTCTAATCTCATGCTCGTCAAACAACCTTCTGAAAAAATATGTGGTTTCCTGTGTTCATGTATCTACAAGGAGAGAATACACGATCTCTGTGACAGAGAGCCTCTGAGTCGTAAATTAATAAACTGGCATTCTAATGTTATTTGTTAGCCTCAGAAGCTCAGTCAATGTGAACAATCTTTAAGGAATGCAGAGACACCCCCCCCCCCACCCGGGATGCTGGCTGATCAGGTAAATATACCAACATGATGTCTGACTGTGGGTACCTATGAAGGAAACCAATGGGCCCATTCCAGGCTACAACTCCATGTATTCTTGGTAACTGTAAACGTTTCCTTCCTGAAATTACAATGTCTAGTATGTCCTGTTACGATTCAATGTTTAATGAATTAGTTGAAATAATCAACATATATGACCTTAAGCTAGAAAAACATATAGTACCATTTAATTTACCTTCCCTTATTTTATCACTCCAATGATAATTACAATTGTACTCATTCTTCTTTCTCTAATATAAGATCATCATTATTTTAATTATTTAGTATAATTTGAACTATTGAACACACAGTCTTTTTAGGAATAAAATTCACAGTAGTCCATGAAACAAATATTTCTTGTATATACAGTTTATGAAATTTTGTTTTATCGATTTTATTTATATGATTTTACTTATTAAAGACTGAATCATTTCTTTCATTATTTTCAATGAAACAAATGCCTCTTGGAAACACGGTTTTTAATAACTAAGATATCCATTACTTAGATGAGGAGAAAATGTCCTGCACCTGCTACATATTAAGAATTTTCTGGGGCTTCCCTTGTGGCACAGTGGTTGAGAATCTCCCTGCTAATGCAGGGGACACGGGTTCGAGCCCTGGTCTGGGAAGATCCCACATGCCACAGAGCAACTAGGCCCATGAGCCACAACTAGTGAGGCTGCGCGTCTGGAGCCTGTGCTCCGCAACAAGAGAGGCCGCAATAGTGAGAGGCCCGCGAACCGCGATGAAGAGTGGCCCCTGCTTGCCACAACTAGAGAAAGCCCTCACACAGAAACGAAGACCCAACACAGCCAAAAATTAATTAATTTAAAAAAAAAAAGCAGACCTTAAAAAAAAAAAGAATCTTCTGGAAATAGATTTTTCTCATTGAAATAAAAAGTAACCTTAATATTAATTTTAAGGTATATTTTAATACAAAAGTATATTTTCAAGTGTCCCACTAAAATTAAGAGGTATTACAGAAAAGTAAGAATTTAATATATACTATACATTTAAAAGAAATGGAAAAATTTCACTAGACTTCAGAAATAATTATAACTTTCTCCTCATATAGAAATGAACAAGTTATGTTGGATGTCTCAACTCCTACATTATTCTGGGGAAATATATTTAACATCTAATGAGATATCAATGCTCTGTATGAAATGGGAACACCTAATTTTCAATTTCACATTGCATCACATAAGTGGAACGTATTCTTTGGAAAAGGAGCTAAGGAGATCTCATGTTCTTTACGTTTTAGATTCTCTTCTCTAAGTTTTAGCTGTTCAGGTTGTCTCTTGTCAACATGTTTACATAAAACCTTCTAAGAAATCAGAATGTACTGGCTAGATTTGTGACTGGAATTCACATGGATAGTTTCCATGTAATTCTTGCAGCAAAAATGTCTCCTAAACTTAGAAAAATCACAGGAGTACAATGGATTACACATCCCTTGACAACTGAAGGTTTGTGGGTCTTATGCATCTTGATATCAAGAAACTTCCAACAACCATCTTATAAAGTATATAAGCTTCTGGTATAACTACATTGTTTAGGAAATGCTAATCAGCTAATCCAAGGGAAAAAAACTCACCGTCACTCCCCCAATGCAAATTTTCCTCTTTATAGATAAGTTTTGTGTGCATACTAATTGTGATGTTTAATACTGACTTGAAGTTAGACCAGTTACTTCCCTTCCTCCCTTTCTTTTCTTCTTTCCTTTCTTCCATTCTTCCTTCTTTCCTTCCTTCCTAGCTTCTTTCTGTGCAGCATATTTTACTAGAATTTAGATGGGTAACAAGACCCGCCCTATTTCCTCTATTTCCAGTCAGACAGCTCTTGGATTGGAAAAAGACTGAGACTTAGAAAAACTGGCAGCATGAAGAACCAAGAGCTGATTGTAAAGTTACCCTAAAACTGAGGTTTTTTGTCTTCCCCTAATCCATCAAGAAAGTATATCATATTGTTAATATTCATGCAAAAACTATTATTCAGAGTAGACGAAGTTTCCATTGAAGAGTGACCTTCTTATTTCCCAACAAAGACTGAAGCACTTATTGGGCCTAGATATACATACCACAGAAATCTCAGAGGACAGAGGCATGGGTTAGAGCAAATTGTGCTGTCGGGATATGATAAATCTAGAAAAATCTAAAACATAGCTGGTGTTATAATTTCTAACACCTGTAATATAAAAGAATTTTATGATATCTGGCTGTTTAGCCAGTTTTAAATTTAAAGTTTTGGCATCAGACAGACATAGTCATAAATTTTTCACACGTCTGAGTACATAATAAAGGAAAACATTTCTAATAAAAATACTAAAGCCCGATGTTTCTTTCAGAAAGTATCACATCTGTTCCTTTCAGTTCCCATTTCCAACACTCTAATCTATTCTCTTAACAACTGTAGCTTGAATAAATAATACTGATCTCTACTCCTCAAGTTTAAGTTCTATCCAATTAATTCCTCACACTGCCTCCAGAAGAGTCTATGCAAAATAATACCTTTGTTCAGTTTATTTTAAAAAATGTTTAAAATAAACTATTAATAACTCAAGGTAAACTTGGATTCAGAAACTTCTATAATCAGGCATTTATATACCATCTTAATCTCAATTTCTTATCTTCACATGAACACAATCTCCAACCTAGTTTAAATGGTTTCCCTCGGATGTAAATAACTTTTAAGGTCTTATCTCCACAGTGTTACTTATACTCTTCCCAACTGTATGCATCTCCCATTTTGGTCTACCTATTTAAATTTTATCTTTTTCAAAATCCACTTTACAGTCATCACTTAACTGAATTCTTTGTGAAAATACCTAATCCAAAGAAGTCTCTTTCTTTTCTGATCCCCAAGAACGCAGCTTTAAATTGTCTATGTCGGACCTTTGCTTGCCATTAGTCATATATTCAGCGTCTTACGTGTGACTTTATAATGTCAGTTAAATTTTTCATGTGTACCTTTACCTACTCTACATTAGTGATGTGTTACTGAAGTCTAGTGCTTTGCTTTTATTATATTCTCGGTACAGCTGGTTTACTGGTTTATGTATTAATCAATATAATTGTGGACACCATCAAGAACCATGAGTTATTGATACAATTTTATATTATACTCCATCAAACTTCTCTGTGCAAAAATGGAAAGGCAGGCTTGGATTTAGTTTAGGGTATTTTATATCATATTAGAAAAGTGCTGATTATCTGAAATTACTAAATTAATATGTGATTTAGTTAATAAATTAATATAATGTGATTTAAACTGCCTCAGCAGTTGTTTTTTTCTCTTGTTCTGAATTTGTTAAAGCAATCTTTATGTTTTCAAGAATGAATAAATGCCCAAGAAGAAGAAAAAATAATCAAATATAAGTGAACTGCCTTATCATACCCCAGAAAAACAAAACAAAGCAAAATATAAAGCTACTGTAATCACATCATATAGATTGTTATGGGAATAAAAAACAGTTAAGTGGAACAAAATAGAGAATAATAAAAATATAAATCCCAGTTTATATATGCGATTTTAACAAAGAATGAAGATGATATTTTAATAAATGGAGAAAATTATTGACTGTTGAATAAATGATGCTGGTATCTATCTGGAATAAACTGAATTTACACCCTTATCTTAAAATGAGAATATAAAAATAAAGTTGGTTAAAACCTAAATGTAAAAAAATAAAAGAAATTTTCATAAGAAATCTTAGAACGCTACTTGTACTATTAGAAAAAGAGAAAAGTTATTAACTAAAACTAAAAGCTCAGAAGTTTTAAATCACAAATAAATACATTTAAGTATACACATACGTTTTAATAAAATAGATGGTAATTGATATCACAAGTTAAATCAAAATGATATGGCAATGTCTATTAAAATACAAAAAGTATTCAGCAATTCCATTTCTAATAATCTGTTTCACAGAAAGTATAGCACATAAGTATATGGATATTTATTACAGTATTATTTATGTTGGCCCCAAATACTCAAAACACAGTTAATACCTACTAATAAGTAAATGGTTGGATGCATTTTACTATATTCATATTTAGAAATATCAGAAAGTCTTTAAGAAGAATTAATTAGAGCATATCAGGTGATTTAAAGGGATCCTCATGTTGTATATATGAGTAGAAAGACCAGGACACTAAACGTGTATAATTTGATATTGTTTGTATAAAAGCAAAAGCAAAATGTATACATTTATTTGCACACAAGCATATATCATATATCATGTAGTATATAGTTACATGAGTATACAGGAAACTATGGAAAACATTGCTTTGGTAATATGAGATACTTGGGTGCTTAATAGTAATTTATTGGAGAAAGAAGCATTGAAAAAAATAAGCAAAAGGGAAATGGGAAGGAAAATAGCTTGTAAAAACACAGCTCTGTATGATATAATCACATTCATGCTTTTCTGTTTACATATACATTCCACAATATATAAATTATATATTTGGAACATAATTGGAACATATATATGTCACACATATGATTATATATGTGGAATATATATGAATATATGTTAGCATATAGGAGGATATGTGTGTAGTGTGTGTGCACATATATATCTATATCTATATCTATATTTCTTCATGTATATATATATAAAGGGAGAGAGAGAGAGAATTTTCATAAAATTAAATGCACTGGGGAGAGTATAAGGTGATACCAAACTTTAGAGGCCTTCTACCCATGATATATGTCTGCCATATTTATCAACATTCAACCTTTAAAATGTACAATCCAGTTCTAGAAATGTACCCCTTGGGAATTCTTGCTAACACTCTTTTAAGTACTTCTTCTAAACACTTTATATACATAAATATATAAAATAATGAAATAAAATAATAAAAATAAAATTAAAGTAATTAAAAATAGAAATGTATGGCAGCATTGTAATAGAAAAAAAACAAAAAGCACAAGCAAAAGAAAAATATAATAAAATGAAGGTAAGTAGGTTAAGACTCTGTGCTTCCACTGCAGGGGGCATGGGTTTGAACCCTGGTGGGGGAACTAAGATCCCCCACGCTGTGTGGTGTGGCCAAAACCAAAACAAAACACAAAATGAGGGTAAGTATATAAAAATAATTTCAAAGTATATTTAAAAAATACATTTGAGCAATTGGAAAGAATATAGCCATTAAAATGTTTTACTTATAAAAATTAAATGAAAATATAAGCAAAGAGATTAGACAAATAAGAAATAAACCAACAAGAGTTGTATTATTACATTAACTACAGAAGGATGAGGTAAAATTTAAGCAGTTAATAATAAAAATAGAAGTATTTTTAAAAACCCAATTTGTATGTACTTTGAGAAGAAAACAATATTCAACTTTGAAGTTTAGGTAAATAGGCATTATCCCTGAAATTAAATTTTACTGAGTCTTTCTCACAATGCTGATAACTATCTGATTCCTTGAAAACCGAACTGCACAGTATTTTCTATTCTTCACTGTTCTTTTATATTCGTGTGTGTATGCATGTGATGGAAAACCTTTGGTTGGAAAACAAGTCCTATTTAGCAATGCCACTTATTTTTTGAGCATAAAATACAAATGTACATGTTTAATAAGAAATAAATTTTCTTATAAATGAACTTATTTCTTAACATTGTTGTAAAACACTTTCCCAGAAACGTGTCAATTATTTTACCTACTAAAGCTGAACAGCTTCAACTCAATGGTAGAATAAACACCTCAATACCTGCAGCTGTTCAGGGGGTTCTAAGACACAATCTGGGAGAACAATCATGTTTGTTCAAGACATGCCTTTTTTCAATTTGTTGACTCCACCTTCAAAAATTTCAAGATTCCTCTTATATGAACATGAATTGTTCTTCATCATTTTTAACAATTTTCAATACTTTAGTTATGTATAAATCAAATATTATACTGCTTTTAATTAGGTTTTTTAAAAAACCTTCTGAATAAAAGCAAGAATTGTAAAATATTACAATCATTAGCAAAATGTTTTTGAACTTTAATTGCCAGTTTCATCTGGACTCTGACTTCATTTTCCTTGCATTCAATTACCCAAATACCCCAGATTATTAAATTTCTGATGAAGTGCAATTTCTCCTAGAAGGCTGTCCTGATAAGTTGCACTGAACTCTTATCTCCTTTGTCTTCCTACAATATTATGGCTACTAAATAACTAAGAACTTACCATTATCATATAAATACTATCTTGAACTTAGGGTTTACATTTTGGGGGATTGTGTTTTTAGAGACCAAAGTCGCTGTTTGAAAATTGTGTATTTCAGCTCCCTAACAGAATTTTGGGCATTACCTTTATAAATACTTATTTAATGAGTATGTGATTAAAAATCAAAAGGTTAGAATTATATTTAATAGGAAAATACTAGATGAATCCTTACTGAATTCAGAAATTAAATAAAGAGGCACACTTTCTGCTCTGGACCTCCAATGTGAGGATATTTGGAGATAAGGCCTTCAGGAGTTAATTAGATTTAGATGAGATTATGAAGGTGGGGCCTTCATGATGGGATACGTGCCACAAATTTTACTCAGCATTGTCTTAAATCACACTAAGCTAGTATGGTAAAGCTAGTCCCTAAATAAACAGCACAAATAGATTAATTTATTCCATATTGGTATACTTATTTAGAATATGGAATTGTCCATGTTTACCAGACAATAAACTATGAAGTGACAATTAGATCAATTGAATGATCATATCTGAATAAAAATATAAATACATTACATATCTATATGTCACTTCCTATATACCAACCAAAATATCCTGGACCAAATAATTATTAAAATTAAAACTTTAAAAGAGCTAGAAAAAAAAAGTAAATTGTTTTAAGAATATTGTGGTTGAAAGTCTTTTTAAGCATGACATAACATCCAGCAGTCATATAGGAAAAGGTTATTGCTTGACAACATAAAAATTATAACAAATAAGATGAGAAAAAGTACTAGATTTGAAGCAACTCTCACTGACCACCAGAATACTGTCTAAATTATGGTACATACTGATACACATTGCTGAATGAATATTCTTTCATGAGAAAGATTCTTATTAATCAATAATACAAAGGTGTACAACTTTATAGAAAAATAGTCAAAGGACATCACAGGAAAGCAACAGAAATATCCATCAAGTACATAAACAAATCAACCTTTCCCCTAATTACAGAAATGCATATTTGATGATCAATAATATACATAATTTTCTGTGTTAGAATAGAAAATATTTTTAAAACTGATATTATTCAGTGTTGCTGAGGATGTGGAGAATAAGGTATTCTAACACCATGGATATACATTTGGGAAAAAGTTTGGAAACCAGTTTTTCAACACGTTTCAAAATGTAAAATATATGTTCTTTAATGACATGGCAAAATCACTTCTATTAATTTATCCTAGTGATATATTAGCACATCTAAGCAAAACATATGATTAATAATGTTCATAGTATCATTTAGCCAAAAATTTGAATAAAATGTAAATATCTACCAATGAGAGAATTTAAAATATAATTATAGTATGTCCACATGTAATGAAGAAGTTGATGTATTGATTTTTTTAAAGATAACATCGAATGAAAAAGCAAAATGGCAAACTTTTTTCTTTTTCTCTTTTTCAATAGCATAGAGATTCTGGAAGATGCATAAGAATCACTGGGGAAAAAATGTATATCCTTTTTGTATGGTTGCAACATTTGCTGTGCCAGGTAATATTTTAAAAGTAAGAAAAAAATAAAATCAATAAAACCAAAAGTTGGTACTTTCAGAAGATCAACAAGATTGACAGCTCATTACCTAGATTAATAAACAAATAAAAACGGATTCAAGTTATTAAAAACAAGAATGAAAAAGAGACATTACTACCTGACTTAGAGAAATACAAATGATTGTAAAGGAACACTATGAACAACTATATGCCAACAAATTAGATAACATTGATGAAATGGACAAAGCTCAGAAAGATACAAATTACAGAACTGACTCAAGAATAAACAGAAAACCTATTAAAAATAAAGAGACTGAATTAGTATTTAAAAAGCAATAAACAACAACAACAAAAAACCCTAAGGGAATCTTAGGCCAAGATGTCTTCACTGGTGATTTCTACTAAACATTTAAAGAAGAATTAACATCTATACTTCATAAAGCCTCCCAAAAGTAGAAGAGGAGGAACATGTCCAAAGTCATTCTATGAAGGCCAGTATTAATCTCATACCAAAACCAAAGACATCAAGAGCAAAGAAAATTATAACCCAATATCTCCTATGAATTATAGAGACAAAATCCTCAGCAAAATACTAGCAAACTGAATTAAACAAAATATAAAAACAATTATACTAAATGAAATTTATCCCAAGAATGTAATTTTTTACATGGGCTGAAAATTACCACCTTTCACAAGGACTAAGAGAAGACAAATCTCACCAGTTAGAACAAGTTGGGTCTATGTCTGACATTGCAAGAGAGAATTGTTCTTTACAAAATGCAACAGAATATGTGCAGTTTCAAGTAGCTGTCACCAAAACATCTTTCTTAACCCACTAGAAGAATGAAAAACAGCTTCAGGAATCTGAAAAAAATGTTTTGGATAAGTTATTTTTAGCATTAAAGAAGCCTAAAAGTGCTTTTAAAAGAAACTAAAGAATGGAAAGGGAAGTAAGTAAACTTATACAGGAAAAAAAATATTAGAAAGCTCTAAAGAAAGTTTTATGAAGCCTCTGGGTAGACATTTGTAGAAGATTAGGCTGCACTTGTTGAAGAAATATTAATAGATGCTGGGATCTTGGGTTTGGGTGTAACAAAATGTATCAGTAAATGGAGACCATTTAGGAGATGAATAAATGTATTGAAGAAATTGATAGAGTTGAGTTAAATATTTACGTGAAAACTCTTGAGGAAGAAAAAAACAAATGCACACTAAAATAACTGAAGAAGATGAAATAACAGATGCACTTAAAGGTTGTATGACAAGTCACCAAGCTGAGAAAGCTTCAATCTAGTTGGGCGAGGAAGAATCAAAAACCCCACACACATGAGAGAAGGAGAAGCAACAGCTCTGGTAGAAACTTCAAGTCCTTCCTAAGATAAATCAAGAAAAATAAATGAAATTTTTGCCAAACATCCAATTTAGAGAGAATTTATTCTGCAGTGAGAGAGGGAAATCTTTCCAAAGCACATGACAAAATCAACCATTCAGGTGAAGAGCTGATCTTCTATAAAATACAACCAAAAATTCTCTTAGAAATACTAAAAAAAATTATTTGAGTTTTTCATAGTAAAACAGTGTGGCATATTTGTTATTGCTACTTAACAATATCATTTATTGATCCAGAAACAACAACTTGTTTCTCACCTCTAAAATAAATTTGAATTTTTTGTATCCAGCTTGATTGCTGTAGTTGTGATTACACAATTGCCAAAATGGAAGCTCAATAGAATTGTAGTTCTTAGTGTAGTGTTTATAAATATTGTTTATTTAAAACTGAATTTCATGGGTAAATTGCCCACTTTTCCTCTATTTGTAGAAAATGTAAGGATAATAATTTTGTCATTGCTATTTAACAATGTCCCATAACAACAACTGTGATGAGAGTTTTACATTAGTGGTCTCACAACTGGAGACATTTAAAACTCAAAGTTTACTTCTGGTAACAAATTTACTCTAGTTTTAAGCACGTTAACTTAAATAAATTGTAGGTTAAACAAAGATAATGTATCGACAAATGAATATGCCAAACTAGGTTACTAAAGAGTGGTTCAAAATAAATATGCTGGTTGACTAAATAAATATTCAAGCTAATCTAGATAGCTAGCTATAATTCTCATAGGGACATAATGTGTACTACTTGTAAACAAATTTCTACATCTTAGTCTCTGAGAATCGTTGGAAAGAAAAAACAAGTTAATATATGGAAAAACATATTAATTTCTGGTTAATAAATGTTAAATGCTATTACAATAGGATAAACTTTCTTAAAGGAGCTTAAGTTTTTCTTTCTTGAGAAGTAGGTCCTCTATATGAGAAAAGAAAAAATGCTGAGGAGTGTTTATATAAAGAACTCTAGCCACAATAAAACCATTTCTTCTTTTCAAACTCTTGAACTAGTGCCCCAGATTTCTATGGTGTTCTGGTTTTAGAGAAAGCTAATAGTAGAATATTTTGAAGTAATATTAGGGAGACAATAAAAAGAAATAGTTTATCCATACACAGCATGTGGGGATAAGAGCAATTAAATAGGAGATTCAAACAGAGAATACACCATTTCCCTTCTACACTAAAGTTGCAATATGCTGATGTAGCTAGCTTCTTAAATAGGTAGCACAAAGACCATTTCCACACTAGATCACTGTTAGGTATTCAAATATGCACTGGACATAAGAGTGAAATAATGCCATACTTTCTGTGAAATCAGATAATGTTTGAAACAGCAACCCACTGTTCAGCAGGCTGAGCCCAGAAAGCAAGTCTGAAATGCTTTCTTTCCCTTTATTTGTTTTGTGCCTCACTTCTTATAGAAATCAGAGAGGGGGAAGAATTCTGATTCAATTTACTTAATGGATGAAGAAACAGGATATTATACATGAAAAGATATATTTAAGGTTTCGTAGCTAGAAACTGGTAACAAAAGAAGTGAAATCCAAGTTACTTCGCAGCTTGTTCTTTGGTACATTAATGCTGCCCACACAACATCCATAGTCTATGCTTCCTCAACAAATTAGATACTCAATAAACATTATTACTGATTTCATCAAGCCAAAGGCCAAACTCTTCATGAAAATAAAAGATAAAAGCATTTTGAAGAAAGGGAAAATAAAGTTATAATATCAAGAAGTAAATAAGATAATTGCTAACATTGGAAAACTTTATGACTAATTCCATGTCCTCATACGAGATAAAGGTACAATAATTATACCTCATTTACAAAGTACAAGATGACCTAGCACTTAAGAACGTGAATAAAAATACTTTCCAACTTTTCTTTAAAACCATCTAATATGGTCAGACACAGAGAATTAATGGATTGGCATTTCTCTTTAAGTAAATAAAAAGCTGAGAATTCAGAGTACTTATAGACACAATCTTTCTGTGTATGAAACAACCTAAAATTTGTACACATTTCAGGCTTTATGGTAATGAATACAATTACACTAATTTTTTTTAAAAACTAGCATTGCTAACATAGGTTCTATAAAAATACATTTAAGAACTGAAAAACATATGAAGACACTTTTTTTGTTATTCTATAAGAGTTTTTGTTATTTTATGTTCCTCTATTTGCTATTAGTTCCTGACAATACCAATGTCAACATGTAAGAAAATAATTATTGTACACAGAAAACATCAAAATGTATTTTAAATACATTTCTATACTTTGTATTTTGTTTACAAAGAGCTACAAACCCACTGTAGAAAATTGTTTCTATAACAATTGTTAGGACAATTGTTTGGACAATTGTTTCCATAACATTCTTCTTGTGTTTATACAAATAGGAATACATATGTATGTACATACTTGAATGCATTTAATTTAATAATGCTAAATTAATAATAATAAAGCATTTTGATGGATACTATCAAATTGCTCTGTGAAAAGACAGTATATTTCAACAAGTAGTTTCATCAGCTTGCCAATTCAATAGTCAAGAAAAAGCCCTCTATGTCATTTTAATGCATTTATCAGTAAGGTGAATGTTTTATCTCACATTTTCTTGTCCTTATTTGGGGAGAAAAGAGGGCCAAAACACTTGAGTTTAATGTATTTAATATTTTTAAGTCAAAGTTTAGGAAAAGCCAAACATGTTTCTATCCCCTAGTTATAAATTAATTCTTGTCCATTACTTTTCCCTCAAATTTTATTATTCTGTTGATAACAAGTTGTATTGATCTAATTTTTAAGCCATTAATTATTGGCTGCTTTTAAGAGTTGAGGTTCTAGAGCATAGGTCCCCTTGGTGTTACTCTGATTTTACCAGTTACTGGTACATGCGTTTTACAGTTTAAACAATTCGCCTCACTTTTCTATGACAGATTTCTCATTTTGTAAATCAGGCTGTTAATAATTACAACCTCCTAGCTTTGGTGCTATGATTATATAACACAAGTAAAG
Source organism: Monodon monoceros (assembly GCF_005190385.1). Taxonomy (NCBI): domain Eukaryota; kingdom Metazoa; phylum Chordata; class Mammalia; order Artiodactyla; family Monodontidae; genus Monodon; species Monodon monoceros. The sequence continues at coordinate 16,655,462 of NW_021703781.1, read as the reverse complement.
CATCTAGCAATATGCTTAAACATAATAAGGTTTAACAAAATGTAGTTCAAGCATTAAATATAATAATAGATTGATACAATGATAATGGTAATATAGAATATCTAGTTGTGTTCATACTACCTATGTGATTTCTCTTCTTTATTTCTAATAAGACACCCTAACATGAATAGTTCCAAAGAAACAGCTAAAGGAAGGGTTTGAGTTCTACATTCACCTTCCTTAATACTCCTGATTTTATATCTAACCACATTATATGGGTGTGGTTTTGACATCAAGGGTGGGCCACAAATCAAATTTGAGAAAATATTTTCTTGAGCTTAAACTTTATAGTTCTCTCATTTAGCTGAGTAATCATGGTGATCTGGGTTAAATCCAAGCCTGTCAATTTGCTAGCTATGTGAGGTTACTAACTAAACTTCAATTTCTTCATCTGAAAAAATAGAGATTAAATTGTATAAGACAAAACAAAAATTAATTTGGAAATGATGTCAACAGCACAGCAGCAAAAGCCACTTATTTTTGTCCCTCCCTTCAATAACAAAAATTAGGTAACCATCCATGAACAGAAGTGCCTTTGTGGAAGTTGTGGGATCCAGCACCATATTCCAAGGGACCAATTAGAAGTCACCCACCTGTGCACTGGGTAATAAGCAGACAGACTTCAGTATTAGTTGTAGAAACTACAGGAGACTATGAACCACCTCTAGCTCCTCTTGGCTGTGGTATGGGAGTGCCTGCAAAACACTAACTTGGGGAATCACCTAATAACAAGAGAGCCTTTGTGAAAGTTCAGGTTCCCACTAGAGGAAAAAAGCATTCCACTGGAGTAAAAAAGGTTTGAATGCATTGGAGTGGGTAAGAGGAACAACTTGACTTTGCCAGCATCATACCACCCCTGAGATGGCACAGCCCATGGCTTCTCCTGCAGGGGAAAGAGAAAGCCAGTGAGTGAATGTCTGACTTCCCCAACTGTGTGGGATGCTGCTGTAGAGACTCCTTTCTTTGTCAAAGCATTCAGAACCTTGTTGTGAGGGCTCCATAACTGAGGGGAGGGAGCAGATCAGGAGAGGAGTATATGCCCACAGAGTGCCATATGCCAAACAACACCTGCCTTTAATCTGTGGCTGGCTTCCTGTGAGCACTCCCTAAGGCAGGAGCCAGAGCTCTGGTAGACAGAGAGCAAGCACAGAAGACATGCCAGCCAGGGTCCGTTGGCAAGGGGGAAACTGCAAACTTGAGCTGTAGTGCCACCTTCAGGAAAACAAAAGAGAGGCCATCAGCCAGCCTGGGGTGCTGTAGATTCTAGAGAAGACATATAAGCTTAAGAATTCTGCCACAAAAGGGAACAAGAGTCATGGAGCAGGTATATCCTTATAAGGTCTGAGAAAGCCTCACAATGTACAGCAGGAAAGAACAGAGCTGGAAGCATCAATCTTCCTGCTTTCAAACTATACTACAAAGCTATAGTAATCAAAGCAGTGTGGTACTGGCATAAAAACAGACACAAAGACCAATGAAACAGAATTGAGAACCCAGAAATAAACCGCTGCATATACAGTCAACTAATATTTGACAAGGGAGCCAAGGATACTCAGTATGGAAAGGATAGTCTCTTCAATAAATGTTGGGAAAACTGGATAACCACATGCAAAAAAGTGAATTGGACTCCTATCTTCCATCACTAACAAAAAATGAGCTGAAATGATTAAGGACTTAAATATAAGACCTGAAACTGTAAAATCCTAGAAGAAAACATAGGGAAAAACTCCTTGACATTGGTCTTGGCAATTTTTTTTTTTTGGTGATACCAAAAGCACAAACAAAAAAGGCAAAAATAAATAAGAGGGCTACTCCGAACTATAAACTTTCTGCACAGCAAAAGAAACAATCAACAAAATGAAAAGGAAATCTATAGAATGGGAGACAATACTTGCAAATATTACATCTGATAAAGGGTTGTCAAAAATCCAGACACAGCAAAACTAAAACCACTAAATCAATAAATAGCATTTAGTAAGAGTTTGTGCATGTAAGAACAGTTTGCAAACTGGGAGTTTCCAAATTCAAAGACTGATATGAAGCTCAAGGGTATCAACTTACAGGATGGCTTATGAAGTGAAAACAAGGAAGTTCTTAAGCTTTACAATGATTAGTTATTACAGTGGGAATTTCCAGACAGCAGGGCATTGGCTAAAAGTGTTTATCTCATACCATTTTAAGAAAGATGACTTAAGTTTTATTTTTTGGTTTGTTTTTTTATGATTGTCAGAGGCATTTACAAGAAATAACCTAAGTTTTGCTTATGTTCATAAAATATGCTAGATTTAGTTTTGCTTACATGGCTTAAATGGTGTTGTCTGCTCAGGGAATTCTCAAGTCCAGTCTCCATTTTGTATTTAATTTTAATTGGTTAATATCCAAAGTATATTTTTAAAAACTCATACAAAATAACAACAACAAACAAAACAAAACAAAAAACAAGCACTCTGATTAAAATTAGGTAGAAGAAGTAAATAGACATAGTTAGACATTTTTCCAAAAGAGACACACAAACTGCCAGTAGATACATAAAAGGATGCTTAACTGATCATCAAGGAAATGTAAATCAAAACTTCAATGAGATATCACCTCACACCTATTAGAATGGCTATCTTCAAAAAATCACTAGATAACAAGTGTTGGCAAAGACATGGAGCAAAGGGAACCGTTGTGCACTGTTGGTGGGAATTTAAGTTGGTGCAGCCACTATGGAAAACAGTATGGAGGATTCTCAAAAAGTTAAAAGGAGAACTACCATATGATCCAGTAATCCCACTTCTCAGTATGTATCCAAAGGAATTGAAATCAGTATCTCAGAGCGATATCTGCACTCTTGTGTTTATTGCATTATTCACAATAGCCCAGATGTGGGAAGAGCCTAAGAGTCCATCAACTGAAAAATGGATAAAGAAGTTGTGGTCTATATATACAATGGGAGATTTTACAGCCAGGAGAAAGAACAAAATTCTTCCATTTGCAACAACACAGATGGTGCTGAGGACATTACACTAAATAAGTCAGGCAAATACTGTATGACATCACTTGTATGTGGAATCGGAAAAAGCTGAACTCGTAGAAACAGAGAGTAGAATAGTGGGTAACAGAGTCGGGGGGTGGGGAAAATGGAGAGATCTTGGTCAAAGAGCACAAACTTCCAGTGAGAAAATGAATAAGTTTTGGAGATCCAATGCACAGCATTGTGACTACAGATAACAATTCTGTATTATATACTTAAAAGTTGCTAATAGAATACATATTAAATGTTCTCATCACAAAAAAAGAAATGGTCATTATGTTATGTAACAGAGTTGTTAACTAACACTAAGGTGGTAATCATATTGCAATATTTAAGTGTATCAAACCAACACGATGCACACATTAAAGTTACACAATGTTCTATGTCAATTATACCTCAATAAATTGGGGGGAAGTAATTTAAAAATCAATTTCAGTTTTTAATGATAGTATTTAATGATACTATCATTTGATGGTAGTATTAAAATGTGGTAGTTATTTTCTCTGCGTTTAAAATTAGACTCAGTTCACACATACAAAAATAGCATTTAACCACTTATAAAGTGAACATTTTATAACTTTTAAGATGTTTTGTCTAAATATACTGCCTATAACTTATCCCAGGGAAACATTTAAGTATCTATAGGAAAAATATACAAATGAAGGCAAAATGTCATACTTTTCTTAAGCCTTTTAATAACTTGAGAAGGATCATAAACATATTATTTCTTTCCTTCTCTCTTATGCTGGCATTTGAAAACCTGTATTCATTCAAAATTTTATTAACTCATTCTGCTGAAAAAGAACCATAATTGCCTTGTTATTGGCAGAAGAAAAAACAGAGTCTATTTCAATGTTCAATTAGGATTACATACAGAGATGCAACTTTATCAGTGTTGACATTTGCACAAGTTCTGCATATTTAAAAAGTGATCATACTCTGCTGAAATGAGTACTGCTCCTATAGACAAAATATATTTTAATTATCACATTAATATTGACATATCATCATCCCAGGTCAAGATAAAACAGTAAAATAGCCATTTAAATTAAATTACTCACAGTACTGATTTTATTGCTATTTCTACAGATATAAGAGGATGCTTTAGTTTTAGGTCCATATTTGACAGGACACTTTAGTTCTATCTGATTTAAAGAGTCTGAGAGTGCTCTGTGTGGGTGTTTAAAGTCTAAAAATATTTAAAAATTGAATTTCTTCCTGAATTTCATCAACCTGATTTTTTAAACCAGAAAAGAATGTTCCCAAAATAAGTTTCTAAAATCTCTTTTGCTTTCTTTTCCCACTGACTTCTCTGCTCATTCTGACTTACAAAAACATGTTATATATATTATATCCACTTAGAAATGAATATATAAATGGATAAGAACTTCATAATTTTTTTTCATTTGACTTTTGTTTAAAAAAATTATCTACTACCAGAGATGGCTGATGCTGTATATAACATTAAATATTTCAGGAATTTTAAAAGGTCACTTATTAAAGGAGTCTAAACATGCCAACTTAAAATACATATCATAATTCCTTATAAGTTATTTTAAAATTAAAAATAATTATTCAGAACTCATCTCCTGACCAACCTGCTATGAATCAAACTAAGAATTCAAGTTTAAACAAAATAGGATTTGTTTCCTTGAGAAGCACTATTTTTCATACTCTCTTTTTGGCAGCATTAAATTATTATAAGAACTTTTGGATTTAGGAGAGTTTTATTGTCTTACTGTCCATGAAATCTCTCTGAAAACATTAATAACTATTTTTATAACTAAAAATATAATTTTCTTATTTTTTATTAATTGTACTGACATTAAGGTTTGGGAAATGTCAAGAAAAAAAAAACCAAAATAAAACTTGTTCCTACCCTTAAAATTATAATCTATTTAGAGACATAGTTACATATACATTTAATTATGAAAAAAGCTAATGTAAATTAATATTTATTTTAGAGAATTTTTTTGTCTCACTCTTTCTCAGTTTCATAGGTATATTGAAAAGCCTTCAAAGATTAAGGAAAAGTGAGAGGCGACATGTGGTATTTCAATTGCCAAAAAAATAATTTTGATTCTAACTAATATCAGTCAATCTGGAGGTAAAATTATGTAATATCAAAGTGAATGCCAACTCTATTAAGGGCATGTTTATTTCTTTTTAGGAGGACTTCTTGTTTGGTTTTGGTTTAGTTTTTAAGTACAAATTCAGTGTAAATAGTCTTCTCAGAATCTAATTTGGACATCTGTGCATAAAAAAGAGATCTCTCACTTCTTTCAACCTAGAATGGACTATCCTCAGAGTAGTTTCTATGAGGTACGGGAATTCCACATAATTGGAAGCAGGACAAGCTGAAAGGGTACAGAGTTTATACATTTCCAATTCAAGTTTTTACTGAGATGATCTGAAATCACAATATGTTTCCTAGGCACCCAGTACTGACCAGATGCAAAATGGTGGCAGCCAAGTCAAAATTGGCTATGGCTATGATCCCAGGAGGAGGAAGGAGAGAATAAGAGAACCGAACACTAGGGAACCAGACATCTATGTAATAATCTTACCATTAATTCAGGAAAGTGTCAATCTTTTCAAGTCTGGAGCTCAGGGAAAGTTAAGTTAAATGGATTTTCCAAATATGTATAATAAGGCAGTTAAGCTGTGATTAGTTTTCTGAGGTTTACCTTCCAGGAAAGGGCCAGTAGATACTAGTTACTACTCATTTTTCTACTCTGTCTGTGAAGACAATCCAAACTCTTATAAAAGTTTCATAAGAAATTTATTAGGAAATTAGAGGGCTATGTCCCTCTTCTCATGTGGCCCTACATTCATTCACTGGTTCGTTCATTTATAACAGTTACTACTTTGAAAAATCTAAAACAATATTTTTGCTTTTATAGAGTTTCTATTTTTGTAGGGGGTAACAAACAGACAAGATAATTTCATATGGGAGCAAATGCCATGGAAAGAATAAAGCAAGGTTTTTTTTTTTTTTTTTTTTTTAGGGATTTGACGGTGGAAAGAATGCCTTCTGCCCGTGCAGTGAAGTGTGCAGTAAAAATTGGCAGAGCAAGTGCAAATTTTTGATTATACTTTATAAAAATACATGACTCCCAGAAAAGTATCTCTAAGATTCAGCATTTTTTAACAGTGGTACTTACATGTATTTTAATGACCTGTTAAAGTCATAAATGCATGCTTTTTATGGCTTTAATTATACAGTAAATTTTCTAATGTTATAAAATCTGAATAGCTGGTGGGTAGAAATTCTCAAAATAGCATGATGGTCTTCAGACAATACACAAAATGGCTATTAATGAGTTCTGTGCGAAATGCATTGCCTGATTACTTGGTTGCTTGAGGCAACTTGACATGGAAATGAAATTATTGACTGAACTGAGCTTTAATACTGGCCTTGACCCCAGCTAGATGAAGGTGAAGTAACTACTCTGGACCTTAAGTTAATTATCTATAAAAAGAGGATTGCATAAGAGGGAACCCTCACTACTCGATCTTGCATTAGAAGCTGCTTAAATGGGAAAAGAAGAGATACAGTGGTACCTTCCAGCTTCTGTTCAGGGTGAGGATGCAAAGGAGTATCAGAGTGTGATGTAATAGGAATACTGGCATTTCCCAATCTTTCACCCTAATTTGCTGATAAGACTATGGAAATAAAGAGTAGTCTCATTCAGGAAGAGCCTGAGGATTTCTAAGCAATAGAGCCACTAATGTGCTTCCCAGTGCCACATATTCTAAAATTTTATTCCACTCTATTTATAGACTTTACTTAAAGGTCTTCTCTGGTTTTAGGGAAAAGAAGATTAATTAGTAATTATTTTCTGAGCTGATTCTTAAGTCCTGCTTAATTTTGGTTTAAGTATCTTTACAATCCAATATCTATCTAAATATTATAGCATACAATTGAAATCTTACAGATAATATTGTCGAGCCAGTAAAAACATGCATGACTCTGTAGGAATGTGGTTTTACAGAATGGCTTCTTTCATGCATTGCTTAATGTAAACAAAGAGTGACTGGGAAGACATGGTTGGTCTGCTCAGACATGAATAAACTTTGTGCTACAAAGAAGGTAAGATGCATGGGGACTGACGTAGGTCACCACATTCAACTCTTTCATTGTCCCTTCTCTTACTCATCTTATTTTTAATGCATCTTTATGAATTCCCTATCTTCCAAGTACAGAATTTCTTTTCTCTTCATTTCCCTTGATATCTAAAGAAATATCTTACTGCTAATACTTTTGATTCTTATCATTTTTGTTACTTAATTAACACCCACTTGTACTTATTACAAACGTAGAATTGTGTAGTTTTATGTCTTAGAAACTGTTTTTTTAAGTTTAACATACGTATGATATCATTAGAACATATCAAGGCATTAATTAAATAGTATGTTTCATAAAACATGGCTTATATAATATGTTACATGAAATTATATTTTTTAATGCACAAGGTACTTATATACCAGATATTGATTTTCTCTTCACTTTTAATAAGTGACACTCAGCTGGAGTTATTTGATGCACATATCAGAATGTCCTGGGTAAGAGGTACTGTAATTTGAATATTAAATATATAGTTTACAATTTCATTTTCTGATTAAGGCTTAGATATTCTACTTGATGTTTTTTGAAATTTCAAATTAAATGAGGTCACAAAATGGCAAGGTTTATCAAAAATAAGCAGGTATTAAAAAGATTATAACAAGACTAATTGATCACTCATTTTTTTATATGTCATAATGAACGATTCCCGCTTAATGATATTGGTCCATGATCTGCAACTGAGAAATCATTATTATTTTTTCCTTACTGCCCTAAAATTCAAAACCTTTACAATTCTTAACAGAAGCCCTATTCCTCTCCTAGGTCTAGGGAGATTGTTTTCCACAGGACCACTATGTATCCTAGATTTTAGTAAAACCAGTAAGCTAAGGCAGATGCTGGAAGGAAGTGAGGCTATTGCAGCCACAACTTCTGCAACATCAAGAATTCATTCAAGACACAGCACTCCAATGCATGAGCATACCCCTACTCAAAATATATACTATGTCACCCAGAAAAGCAACACATTTCCTAATCTTGAGTAGTTATAATTTTCTTATACAGATGATACCACATTTACAAAGACATATTTGAAGATTATTTAATGTAATAGATATTCCAGATAAGGTTTTTCAGAAATAGAGTCAGAAACAAGAGTTTCGACTGGTTTGTGATGATTCCTGTTTTGTTTTTTAAACCCTAAATAGATCTCAACTTAAGCAAAACAAATAATTCTACTTTTCAGTGTAACAAAAATTGTAGGAAGACTATTTTAGTGCCCCTCAAATAACTTTTTTCCTTTCGAAACATAAACGTGTATTTTAAAATAAAGCTAACTGTAATTGTCAGGATTCACAATGGGGTATCTATTGCATGCCTGTTTTGTACTCAGTTGCATTTAAGTGCATTATATAACATAGTAACGATTATACTAAATTCAGTGAACACTTTCCCAAGGCACTTTTTGCATTATATGTTTACACTATTTCTCTTTCTATTAGAGTTGCAACCACAACTAGCATTCAGCAATAACTAGTCTGCCTCTTAAGGAAACTGGGACCTCTCAATTATTTTTACATCTTAAAAGCCTGAAATTGCTTTTCTTAGAAGCGAATTTTATTTTGCAGTGTGTAAACTGTGTAGAAGCTATTTTTACTTCCTGCTTTAGATTTGATAAATAGCTGTCATTTTCTCGAATTATTTTGAACTTGCAGTCACAAAACTCCCTAATTAGCAACCTGCCTAAGTAGAGTACATGATAAGGCAGAAAAAGCAGCCGTCTCTAGATGAGAAATTTGCTCCAGTTAGCTGCTTGCTGCTCAGCTGACTGAAAGTTTAGAATGGAAAAAGTTGCTTTATTGATGACAATAGGTTTGGACAGTGACTTCTGAAATCAATGAAATCTACCCTTTACCTGGGGTGGGGGATTTAGATCTAACCATTTAGAAATGGATTCCTCCCTAGCTCCTCCTTTACACTCATGGAAAAAATTACGCTCAGCTCTTTAATTTTAGTGATAAGGGTAATAAAAATCAGAGTAATCTTGAGTTGAGTTGAGAGGTGGCTGAGTTGAGAGGTGTATTTTCATCTTGATCATATCTTGCAACAATGGGATCATACATATTTTCTACCTCTGCTTCCTCTTATAATTAAAGAGTCTTTCAGGCCATGATCAGGGAGATTTCTGGCTTTTTTGCAAACATATAATCAAAGAAAGAAAAAAAACTCTCTTGAACTGGACAATAACAGAAAATATCCCCCAGGGCAAAAAGATATAACAGGATACATGGATATATATACAGATAAATGGCAACTATACCAGAGAAGTGTTTCATATTTGTGGCTTATATGTGAACATACATTTCCAGATAATTAAGTATAGAAATAATAAATGACTCCAATTAATTATGAAGGGAAATTATAAGTTTATCTTTAACTGATCTTTAAATACTTGGCAAACTTCCCCTAAATAAGAATCAAAAAATAATCAGTCAGGGATGGCTTAGTCATATTGTCTAAATGCAAAACACTGAAATACACAAAAAAATGAGAAAAAAAATCAATTCAAAATGTTTTATGGAAGAAAGATGGTTTGAATATGAAGACCCAAAAAACGGCCCTATCTCCCTACCTCCACGCTCTCCCTCTTCTCTTTCTATCTCAAATCACAAACTCAGATTTCCTGTTTTTCTTTTTTTTTATAACCGAAAAAGGAGGATAAGCTATTATCTGTCAGGTGTCCATTATGTTTTGGATGGGCACTTGTCACCTTATTGCATTCTCAAAACAAACTTGCAAGGTATTAATTCTAACAAGCAATGTAAACATTCCATAGCAAGCACTCTACAAGCATTATCTAATGGGATCTGCACAAAGATACTTATGAAATAAACATTAGCATCTCCATTTTGCATTTTTGATATTGATTATAGATTACAGATTAAGTATGTTTCCCAAGGACATCGAACTAAAAGCATCTGTTACGAAACCCACTGATCATTCTGCAATCTACATACTGATTCTATAAAGGAATTTGTGTTTTTAAGACTACTTTTCATTTTATATTGTCTTCGCTTTAGGTTTCAAACTCAGAGAACTAACCAGCATATTTAACAAGATACAGATGATACATGCTCCCAAATGTTGCCAATTTGACATGGTTTGGCAGAAATCAGAGTTACAAAATCAAGGAAAATAGAGGAGGCTTACTATTGGGAAGACAGGCAATCATGTCCACAAGTTACAGAGACAACCATTTTCACAAGAGTGAATTGGAAATCATACTCCATTCAGTTTCGGTCAGAGGAAAAAGCTCCAAATTGACTCAAAGTCTCTTCTAACCCTATAATTATACAAGTAAGGTTTATTTATCCAAGAAGTCCCTTATTATGTTGTGCATCTCATAAGTAATTAAACACAGCTAGTGCATCCATAAATTGGGCCCTGGAAATCTCTGTAGATTTGAAATTTAGACATATCAAATAAGGAATTCCACATCAATTGCACAGTCTCTGTCTCAAATTCATTACCATTTTACTCCCTATGTATTAATTCATCTGATTACAAACATATACCCAATTACTGAATAGTGACCTTTGCATTACTTTTAGTTTTTGTTTTCTCTCTAGTAACTCATACTCATGTTTACCTTAATGCCTAGTATATTAGTTTGCTAGGGCAACCATAACAAGATACCATGAACTGGGTAGCTTAAGCAACAAAAATTTATTTCCTCACAGTTTTGGAGGCTAGAATTCCAATATCAAGGAGTCAGCAGGGTTGGTTTCTTCTGTGGGTCTCTCTCATTGGCTTGTAGACAGCTATCTTCTCCCTGTGTCTTCATATGCTCTTCCTTTCTTTCTGTGTCTTAATCTCCTCTTACTATAAGGACACCAGTCATATTGGATTAGGCCTCATCCATATCACCTGATTTTACCTTAATTAGCTCTGTAAGACCCTACCTCCAAATATAGACACATTCTGAGGTACCAGGGGTTAAAAACTTCAACATAAGAATTTGGGGAGGAAAACAATTCAGCCCATAACACCTAACATATTTATTTATTTTCTTACTGTTGCTGAAAAATATTTTAAATCAAATTTCAAATGGCACTCCGTAACAAAGCTATCTACATTGCTTTCCTCAGTGTACTGACAGAGCACATAGAGTTTCTGTTAAGGTTCTAAATGAAATTAGAGAGGTAATGTAATTTGCACCATCCTCCTTGAAATATTTGGTTCTAGTATAGAAGGGTCAGATGTACTGTTTTCTTATTTACAAACATGCATTTTATCTGTAAAATTTAACATGATTAATTGTAGAGAAGAGATAAGGTTTCTTAGTGTTTTTTGGAATAAAATTTTATTTTAAAAATTACTCCGATAAGTCCTTGTAATTTTAAGCACTAAGAGAAAAGTTATCATAAATAGGAGTTTACATGAGCAGGAATGTTTTCTAATGCAGGTGCTAAAACAGGACCCTTAAATAGGTTTGTGAAGTGGAAATATGCATTTAGTAATGTCTGAGTTGTGAAGAAAACACAACCCCGAGTGCAGAATGGGTAATTATATTCTTAAGCAGCCTCCAGGACAGGCAAGCACCAATTTTCATGTGTAATCATCTATCTGAATGTGCAATACTTAGTCACGTGTAAGTGTTTGGTAGGGGCAATTTCTGTTCTTTCTCACTCATGTTACTATAGCTCTCTGTCTAATCCATAGGAAATATTATACATTTTCTGTCGGTCTTCCGTATAACTAAAGGGGAAAATAGCAACAGCAAAGTTAAAGCAGCAAATGAACAAAGGAACTACAGCTAATAGTAGAGATTCTACCTAAGAAAAATTTGCTAATGCATCCTTTTGAATAGTCCTTACTCACTAGGGGAAGTTTAGTTTCAGTCAACAGATGTGAACATAAAAAATTACTTTTGGGGATGAAGGGCACTTCAGCAGAGACTGTGAACAGCACCAAGCTGAATTATCAAGATGCACATCTGGACCATTGTAGTTAATAACAGGTTGCTTCTTTAATGTGATTCTGTGGGGTGGCAGCATCTCCAGGGAGGAGGGTAGAAATGAAGACACTGAAGTGACCTTTGAGTTCTGTCCTGTATATCTGTGTCTTAATATAATTTTTATATTAAAAATGTTTTCATAAATGACTTATCTAATAACAAACACAAATAATGAAAGCAATGTTACTAGCTATATACCGTGTTGCTATGGGGATTGGGGTCAATATATGTTAAAATGCAAAGCAGAGTACTTGGCACCCAGGAGACAAATAGTTGCTAAAATTACTACTACTGGTTGCTATTTCCAATTTTATGTGATAATTCCTTTTTTGCAATTAAAGTTCAATGAATAAGTTATAGCCCATTATTTTTTAAAATATGTACTGACTTGTGTAAATGAGGCAAACTGAATGTATGAATTTATCTCTCTGTCCTGTCAAAATCACATTAAACAGCAGAGAATAAACTCACAAGGTCAAGGGCTATCTTTATACTCTTTACCACCGTTTTTATTAAATGTTAGGAGGAAGTGGTGATCAATGCCAGTGTATGGTCTCTAATATTTAACCAGAAATACAGAAGGATTTAAGGTCATTTTCAAAGGTACATCAAACCCCACCAACTAGCATATATTAAAGGTAGAGAAAGGAAAAGGGAAACATAAATATACATACCATGATCTTCTAAACATTTGCCTTGTGACTACAAATTTAGCAATAAATTTTCCAAGGGCCAAAGTGTAAAATGACCAAAAGGTTGGTCATTCAGGAAATATACAAAGCCTAACAAGATAAAGGCTAATTGTCAAAGAGAAATATAAATATTATTGATACCTATTCTCCCATGAAAGCTCATGAAGAAGCTATTGAATAGCATAAATAAATAACATCCTTAAAAGTACCCTTAAAATAAATGTTAATTCATTTCATAGAAAGAAATTTCAATATAGAACTTGAGGTATCTTAGAGTTCAATAGAAATAGTTCTGCAGATGGTAGTAGGATATGATTTTTTTTTTTTTTTTTTTGCGGTACGCAGGCCTCTCACTGTTGTGGCCTCTCCCGTTGCGGAGCACAGGCTCCGGACGCACAGGCTCAGTGGCCATGTCTCATGGGCCCAGCCGCTCCGCTGCATGTGGGATCTTCCCGGACCAGGGCACGAACCCGTGTCCCCTGCATCGGCAGGCGTACTCTCAACCACTGTGCCACCAGGGAAGCCCAGGATATGATCTTTTAAAGCCAAAGCCAAAGTGGCTTTAAAATGTTATAAACCTTGTCTTTTGAGCAATTTTCCAAGGTTTCAGTTCTTTTAATTCACAGGTAACTTCTCATACATTTTCCCCAGAACACAAGACTGTATCAGGTATCTTAATCCACAGCAACTTTCAGATTCAGTGTGACATATTCCTGGAGCTAACCATCTTCCCACAAACACCTGAGATCCTGTTGTTGTGTCTGGATTACTAGACCAGGGTCCATCTTCTCATAGCAGCCCTTGTTGACTTCTTGCCAATGGACCTCAATCAGAACTTTTCTAATCAACCTGAGGATTTCTTATTATAGTGAACCACCAAAGGGAAGGTACCAGGGTTTTAACTATTTACTCTCTTGGAGTTCGTCACCATATGCAAATGTATTCATTTTCTTCCTAATGACAAGACCTATATGACTAGGAATTTGGGTAGAAGTATTTTTTGTCAAGAGTGAGTCCTCAAAAAATTTTTGAATTGGTATAACTTCCCCAATAGCCACAGTATCTGGCAGTCATGAGTCTTGTTTTGGCCTGGAAATTTGCTCTCTTTACCTTAAAGGAGCTTCTAAGAGTTTACTCTCCAGTGGGGAAGATCCTTTCCTGGAAGTACTAAATTGAGACATTCTACATCCACAAACACGCCACAGGGACTTCAGCGGGTAAATAAATAAATAATATCACAGACACACCAGTTTAAGTGGAAAGAAAATCCTGTTGCCCTTGAAATATTCTTCATTTATCTGGGAGTAGACATCTAAACAATAGTGAGTCTTTCCAGAAATATATCACTACATAATTGTATTTCATCTAGATATCTCTTGTTTCCAGTCAAATTTTCTAATGTCTAATGCAAGAACTTCATATTACATTTTAAGGTTTATTTTTATGTATTTTATGTTTTTGTGGCTATCACTAGTATAATTTTTATTACATTTTGTTTGTTATTTAATAAAATAATATTATTCTCTTTTTTTCTACAAAGAGATATTTATTTACCTTTTCTGAATTTTCTCTTTTCTTCTGAAAATTTCAGTTATTTTTCTTAGATATTCAGGGTACATGATCATATAATCACAGTCATTTATTTCTAGATATTTACTGCTCAAGAAGCCATCTGTAGGCGAAAGTTTTCTATAATCATAAACAAATGAATAACCAGAAATGCATTTTACTTAGAAGTGGATCTTTCAAAATTAGAAGGCCCAACAGACAGCTGATAGGGAGGTTAAGAATATATTCCCATAAGTTTCTTGGCTTTAGATCTTAGATATTATGACGAGTTTGTCTTATCACTTATGTTTCTACATCTAAGAGTTACTGTCATAACATATTATTTGAAGTTAGTCCTTTAAATACAAAGATGAGTCATAGTGTGATTTCAAAAAAAAAGTCTTTGGGAAGCTTGGAAACATTTTCAGGACTCAGAGAAACTAGCATTTATAATACGCTCTTGAGCTACTCCTTCCAAAGTATAATAATGATATTTTATCTTCTATTTCAGCAGCCTCCAATCTTGTGACATTTATAAACACTTTATATGAGATTTTAAAGGTAGTAAACCTATCACACAAAACCATTTTGATTTCTCTTTTATACACTGATAAATTACATGTGATGGTTTCTTTCCTGATGCCCTTAATGCAATACATAATAAATAGCTGAAAAATCACCACATACTAAAAGACAAACTTAAAGCTATTTCTTTTCTAAAGTGGTTTCTCTTTATAAGTTATGCTTCTATTAAAATTCATAATGTGACTACAGTAGTCCACCCTTCTCTGAGGGGGATACTTTCCAAGACGCCCAGTGGATGCCTGAAACCATGGATAGTACAAAACCCTATATATACTGTTTTTTCCTATATGTACATACCTCTGATAAAGTTTAATTTATAAATTAGGCACAGTGAGAGATTAACAACAATAATCATAAAATAGAACAGTTATAATATTATAATAAAAGTTACGTGAGTGTGGTGTCTCCCTCTCTCTCTCTCTGGCCTTCTCTCTCAATGTATCTTGTACAAATATCCTGCCTTTTCTATCTTAAATACCTATGCACTGTGGCCGTAACTTTTGCAGTTTGAAAGTTAAGACCGCAAAACTAGCACACATTTCTTTTTCCTTCCTCACAATTTCACGGATAGAAGATTTGTTCTTACCGTAGATTTTAGCAACTGCAGCATAAGGTTTTTGTTCCTTTCCTTGTTAAGTCACGAACTTACACCTTCTCCCTTAAAGGAAGCACTCAACGGCCTCTTTTGAACGTATCTGAATTGCCAGCATCTCTACTCGTGTGCTTTGGGCCTTTATGAAGTAGTTACTCGAACACATGCACAGCGTTACCGCAAATCTCACGACCCAGACAACCCTTAGTGACTAAGCTGAAGGCCGGAAGTGCCGGACAAAAGGACGGTTCACTCCCGTAGCAGGACGGAGTCCTGCGAGACTCCGCGAGATTTCATCACGCCGCTCAGAGCTGGTGCAGTTTAAAACGTATGAACTGCTTATTTCTGGAGTTTTCCGTCTAATATTTGCAGACCACGGTTGACCACAGGTAACTGAAACCAAGGGTAGGGTAAACCACGGATAAGGGGGAACTACTGTATGATCCTTTCCCTATATTTTTTTATTTCCCCTGCCTTACCTCAGGTTTAATTATAGTACATTCGAACAGCGCGTTGGTGTCTGCAGTGTATTATGCCTCCTCTAACTTCAGAGCCCTCTCATTGCTATGCTTAATTTGAATCTCTTTTGTGTCTTTAGAAAACCATCTGTCACTAAATTATAGTTTGGTGGCCCTAGCTGACTCACGAAACTAGGAGTTACATGCAAAAAAAAAAAAAAGTGGTTTATTAGAAACTGTAGTTAGTTAACACGGCTTTAAAAAGGAAACGAAAATTTTTTGGCTTGCCTGGTGGCACAGTGGTTGGGAGTCCGCCTGCCAATGCAGGGGACACGGGTTCTGCCCTGGTCCGAGAAGATCCCACATGCCGCGGAGCGGCTGGGCCCGTGAGCCATGGCCTCTTCCGCTGCGGAGCACAGGCTCGGGACGCGCAGCCTCAGCGGCCATGGCTCACGGGCCCAGCCGCTCCGCGGCGGAAGAGGCCACAGCAGTGAGAGGCCCGTGTACCGCAAAAAAAAAAAAAAAAAAAAAAGCTAAAAGTAAGTATTCCTTAAAAATAACTAATGGAAGAGTTTTACTAATTTCAATATTTTTGCTTGTGTGAACTTGGTTGCAAAATCAAGGACAGGTGTAGACAAATTGTTCTACGAATTTTTGCCCTTGGTGAATAAGAAATTGCTGTGATGACGTTTACTATTTTATTTACTCATTAAAGAGGGACGTTTGAGGAATAGTTAAAATGCTCTTTAAGAGTCTAATGATTTAATACTTTCCTCCACGTTTAGCTGAATTTATATGCACACTTTATCCTAGATAAACAATTATGCATGTATAAATATATGTTAGTCTCTGAACCTCAATTTAAATTTGTGTCTACCTAGAATCTGTCAAAAATAGGAAAATACTTTTTCCACATTTGTAGCTATTGGATGTAAAAAATTTACTAGCGTAAAAACTTATTCAGGATACTCAATTTCAAATAAATCTTCCTGCTCAGGAGTAAGACTGTCAGAATTCTCACCAGCAAGCAGTGATTGCATGGTGTCAGAATTCCTTGACAAGATGACAAGCAGGGTCCAGATCCCTTTACAAGAACCCAGATCCTTTCTAAGCAGCAGCCATTATAGGAGGTGAGTTCAGTGAAGTTTTAGCCGTGATGGGTGGGGAAGAATTAAGCGTATGATTATGGGGTATACTGTAACAGATATGGGGCTAAGAGTCTGAAATCCTGAGTTCTGGGCCCACTTCTGTCACTAGCTATGAATCTTAAGTCAAAATGTAACCGACATCTCTCTTTCTCTTTTAACATGTAAAATGAGAATATAATTTTTAAAAAATTAAAATGTTTTGTAAACTGTAATGTACTATATAAATGTAAGGCATCATAAATAATTACAGACTCTCTTAACCTGGGCCAGTAATTGTGAACTAGGGTCAGAATTCAAAGCCAGTATAATAATCTGGTTTAACAGCTTGCTCCATCTCTGCAATCTAGACTCTCACATAATTTTTGAATGGCTATTTTACCTCATAACCAATTCCCTTATAACTGAAGTATCATTGGATTGATTTTGCTCCATTTTATCATTTTGTATCTAGTTCACTGAGGAGCCAAGCTTCCCACTCCTTCTTCTCATTATTATTATTTATATCATCATTATTATGATTTTAATTATTTATACATGTGTAGTATTTTGTGCAAGATAGAATTGGTTTGTATTACTGTGGTTGTCTTTTTCTTTTCTTACTTTTTTAAATCTTCATTGAAGACTACAGACCTTTTAGCCCGTTTGTCATATATTATAGAGGTGACAGTTTCACACTGAAGGCCATACTGTTGCCCTGGCCTTTGATCTAACGATGTAAGTTGCATACAGTTGTGAAACTCTTAGTGACAGTCACAGTGAAAAGGAAAAATGCAGAATGAGGTGTGAATGGAGAAATCAGAGAGTAGTGGCATCTTCTGATGCAGAAAAAATAGCGAAACCTTGAGGAAAATATGGAGGTGATCTGTGGCTGGGACACCAAATGATAATGTTTGCTATTGATTATCTTTTGCCTCTGTGGCATCTGCTAATAGCATTAGTTTGATCATCTTGTATCTATAAATTCACTATTATCTAATCAGTTACAGGTTTTGAAAACTAAATGCATCAGTTTTAAGTAGAGATCTGACTGATTCATCTCACCTTTCATTTCACCAAAATACCAATTCTTCACTGAAAAGAAAGCTGCAGTATGTACAAATTTGATTAACAGTCAGATAAAGGGATTCTAACCACTAGGAAAAAAAGTAACAGTGGTAAAATAGTTGTTTAAATTTATAAGGAGTGTTATAACTTGGATTAACTTAATTGCTTGTAACACATAATTTAGTAGAAGTACTTTGAAAGAAGTATTATTTTAAGAAATGACCTCAAAAATGAATTTAAAATGCTTGAAATGACTTCTGGTTCCCGATCTTGCATATAAAAAGCTTGGAAGTTGCCACTCTGTCTGTGCTAACAACAAGTAAAAAAGCTGAACAGACTGAAAAATCAACAACTTTTACTTGGATACATAAGACAGGGGAGGACACAGGTGAAACTCCTGGCCCTAAGATTGGAAAGACAAGCAGGCAAATACAGGGAGTCCTGGCTTACCAGAGCAGAGCTTCAGAACTGAATCCCCTATGGGAACAAGTGTGGGGCTAGGAAAATCTAACTGTAATTGACTAATTGCTGGAGGCTCAGTGCTAACACTCTGAGTGTTAAAAGCTCCAGGGGGATGCAATCATTAGGAGGTCCTTACAATATTGTGAGATTTACCTCCAGGAGCTGGACCAGATTCTCACAGTAAATATCCAAGAAAAATCCCTTCCTGCTTCTCTCAGGAAGAAGAGGGAAAATTAATTTCCGAAATACCTCAGAGCACTCTGTTCTTCTTAACAAGGTCGGATAATAATAACAATCACTAACATTTATCATTGTTTATTACATGCCAGGCACTGCTAAGTGCTTTTCATGCATTATATTATTTTAGAGATAAGAAAGATGAGGCTTGAAAAAGGAGTTTGAACATGTCAATGAAATTGAAAAAAGAAAATTAATACAGAAAATCAATGAAACCAAAGCCTCATTCTTTGAAAAGATCAGTGAAATTGATAAGCCTCTAGCTAACCTAAGAAAAAAGGGGAAAGAACACAAATTAATAATATCAGAAATAAAAGTAGGGACATTATTATAGCTCTATGGAAATTAAACGGATAAATAAAGGGATACTGTAACAAACTGTATGCCCACAAATTTGAATAACCTAGGTGAAATGGCCCAATTTCTTGAAATACACAAACTACCAAAACTCACATAGGGAGAAGTAGAAAGTCTGAATAAGCCTATATCTATTAAAGAAATTGAATAAATAAATAATAACCTTCCAAACAGAAAGCACCAAGCCCAGGTGGGTTCACTGACATATTCTACCAAATATTTAGGAAATAAATAATACCAATTCTCTACAATATTTTTTAGAGGATAGAAACAAAAGAAATACTTCGTGACTCATCTGTGAGGCTAGTGTTACACTAACACAAAATCAGACAACAACCTTGCAAGAAAAGAAAACTATAGATCAGTATCTCATAAACATAGCTGCAGACTCCAGAGATGCTGTGTCAATACCTGTTATGGATTTTAGAAAGCTGTGTTTTATATAGATATCTCAGATGATTACGTATCAAATACCTCTATAATATTCTTAGAAACACCAATTTCTTAGACAAATTTATCTAGAGCCATTAAATTCTAAGCTGAATTGGTAGATATTAGTCTTATGGATTATAACTTATTACTGGGGATCACCCAGAAAATCCACAAAGGGACTTTGAGAATTCGTAGCAATGCCATTTAGCAACAGGTCCTCATAAACTAAGACACTGATAAATACTATTGAATTTAACCAAGGTTGTGTCCTTTTCATGACTGCACTGAGAGAAATTGAAGAATCCCGACTAATTCCTTTGAAGTCTTTCTTGTTTATGAAAACTCTTTTCTATTTTTGTATGTATGTCTCATACATATATATAGTCCCATTGTTTTCCATAAAAGTCAGAATGTCGTTGAAGGAGAATTTCTCTATAAATCCATTTTATAGGGCAATCCATATATGGTAGGGGACCCACTTTCCTGGATGAAAGAGCTTCCTGGTGGAGCCTAAAGAGAGTTAAAGAATACATTTTGCGTCTCTTCCATCATCCACACACAAGTACTGAGGAAACGAAGCCAGTTTGCAAGAACAAGACTCTTCGTCTGGCAGTTGATGATTATCGTCTTCAGGCACAGGAACGAGAGCAGGACAAATAACCTATGTGCATTTTTTGGCCATTGCATTTGATACGAAGGAAACATGAAGAGCCTTTGGGTCTGTCTCTTGGTGCTCATAATGTTCCATTTCATTCTGACAGAAATAGTGAAATTTTACAAGGAGTCAGTCCCAGGTTTGTCAGACACTCAAACATAAGGACATCGTATTTATCCATAAATAAATGAAAAGAAGAAATACATATAAATGTATATATATTCATGTATATATTTAGAACACATTAAGCACAGCAGACATGATGCTACATCCTGGGTAGGATACAATATATTGTGAAGAAAGAGAAAAGTGTCATAAAAATTCATAATATGCTACATATCAAAACGGAGAGTAATAAAAGTCAAATGAGAGACAAAATTTCCCTGATATTTCAGAGTGCAAGAAAGATCATATCTACTTGGTGAGAACTAGAGAAGGGTACATCTGAAGAAGATAAATGTGGGGTTTATTCACGGAGGTGATAAGCAACTACTTTTAACCCAGAGGAAGAATAAACAAAGACAGTAAAGGTGGAAAATATCTAAGGAATTTATGGAGGTGAGCAAATCACAGACTATGAAGAGTGATGGAGAAAATCTGGTTGGTGCTTAAGGTAAATATAATGCCAAACCATGGACACAACCACCAATTTCCTAGAAGTCCAGTAAATGTTTAGCTTGTTGTTAATCATGAGGAAGACATATTATAACCCTTACCAAGTTACCTGGAGCAGAGTCAGGATTTCCTATCAAAATGCTGGAAAGCACAAATGAAAAAACAAATGAATGGAGACTTATAGGAGACTAGCCTGAATATCAAGAATTTGACTATGTTTGTATTCTGTACTTCTCAATTCTGACATATATGATGTCATATAGATATATCATTTCTAAGGTTGATAAGCTATATTAGGCTCAGATGAGGTGGTCTGTGGATATATTTAGGATGATTAATGTCTGGAACGTAACAGAAACTGGCATGATTAGAGAAGTTTATATATTATATATATTCCTCACTTACCTCAACATTATCACCCACCACTATGACTTCTGATGAAACTCAGGATGCTTCACTCAGGGTGGATAATCTGGCTCATCCCTCTGACTCTGAATCATCTGAACTGACCAGTTTCTATATATCAATATTTTAAATCATAAATCCTATTTCATATCCCCATGAAATTTGTGTCTGGTATTTCCTTAAATTTGTAATTTCAGTTAATATTTGTCAACAGTATGGTTGAGCAGTAGATCTATTTTCTGAATAAATTTATTTGAAATGGCAGTTCCTCTAAAAATGGCATATCATGCACATGTAAGTAGTTCCCTAGCAATCGATTACTGGATATCCTCACATAGTACAGACTGGCACTTGAAGATGGCTGAGGCAAGAGGAAACAGGAAGACTTTCTGTCTGCAGGAGTGTCAGTCTAGCACTTAATCAGCAAAGCTTCCTGACCCTGATAAAAAGAACAGGACAGGGCTTCCCTGGTGGTGCAGTGGTTCAGAGTCTGCCTGCCGATGCAGGGGACACGGGTTCGTGCCCTGGTCCGGGAAGATCCCACATGCCGTGGAGCGGCTGGGCCTGTGAGCCATGGCCGCTGAGCCTGCGTGTCCGGAGCCTGCGCTCCGCAATGGGAGAGGCCACAGCAATGAGAGGCCCGTGTACTGCAAAAAAATAAAAATAAAAAGAACAGGACAATATGTAACTCAATGAGAGATTAACATTGAACTAAGGATTAAACTTTGAAAAACTAAAGTTTCTGATCACTCTAGCACCCTTGCTTACTGCCAATAGAAATTTCAAAATTTCCTTCATTCTAGTTCCCTAGAGATAATCAAACTCATGGAAGGAGTAATTACCGCACCTTGGTTGTTTCTGAGAAGTAATACTGTCACAATCTGTGATGAGACCATATGCTAAAGATTAGTTTTTCCACCCACAGCTCAAAAATAATCATTTTATTTTTAGAAACTGAAAAGTAGGATAGGGAATGAAAAGTATTCTGAGAGAAAGGAGCCTCTTGAAGCCTGAATAAAGAGGAACATCATGGACAAAGTACCTTTTTCCACTTATAGTCTCTCTTCAAGTATGCTTTAGGTTAGCATAGCTACTAGAAAAATGTAATTGTTGTAATAAAAAAGATCTGACTTCTAGGAGATGGCATTGTGTTGTAGAAAGGACACTAATGGTTAGAATTCCCTAGGTCTAGATACAGACAAATAGTTGTCAATTTTGACTCTGAGGGAGGAACAGAAAATGATGAATGTGAAATATCTGATATATGAGAGACAAGATGTTCTAGTTTGTGATGCTATATTGTGAAGAAAGAGAAAAGAGAATGGGAACATAAGATGAATAGGCATCTATTAGCCCATTGTACTCAATAGATACTCTATTGTGTTGGCAGAAGACATATTGTATAATCAACACGATCAGTCTTAGGTGGCGATGTCTGTATCCTAAAGTGACGTCTATACCATTAAAAGCCATTTGAATGGGCTGGTAAGCACTTACTAAATATGTATTGAATGAATCTATCAATGAATGGAGCCATTAGCCACATTTGGAGTATCTTTTGTTTGCAGAAAAAAATGATTTCTGCTGACACAAAAGGGGAAAACTTTGTGATGCTAAATTTACTCATGTTTCTATAGTTTATATTCTCCATGTATTCTCTACAATAACTGAGACTTGGGTCGATCATTTGCAAGGCCTTTGTGACATCACTGATCTTAGGAAAGCCTCCAAACACATTTAGGTTCAATTTCCTTCATCTGCTATTTAACAAAGGAGTACACATGAATATCTCTAAGCAATTTTCCCACTCCAACATTCTGTAATTCTTCTCAAATGGTAGCAAATGGTTCAGGTCATGCATGGCTCTGCTTGACTTTGACTTCTTTTGGGAAATTGATAAGACCTAACCGACCTTTGCATGTCACCTGTGTGTCACAGGAATTGGTCTGTATCAATTGAAGTCACAGATGGATACCCATTTGCTGCTACTGAATTCACTTTTGAATTTATACTTTTAAAAAAACAACTTTTGATATTGGGGACAATGTAACAGCCTGCTCTTTAATACTGATTAGGGCTGTCAAATGTGGTTGTACAGTACTCACCCTCCACAAAAGTGGTTGGCTTAGTGGACTTAGGGAATAAAATGTCAACCACCATCTGCTTGCCAATCCATATACTATGTTGTGAAGTCATTTTACCAAAAGAGCACCTTTTTCTAATTTATACAAAGTTGAGATTGGTTTTATTTATTCATACACATGATTGACAGGACTTAAGAGACTAATAAACTATACTCTCTACATTAAGTGGAACTTCTGAGTCGTATGTTTCCAACTCCACCTCAATTAAAACCACTCTTATTTGGTAGTTGGTCTGTCACTGAAAACACTCCTAAGGTGGTGCCATCAGAAAAAAAAAATGTTTCTATTGATATAATACCCTTAACTATAGATATCTTCCATAAACTGATTTAATTTGTATGCCTTTTTTAGAGTTTTCTATGTTTATGTTTGTATGCATGTGTGTTTTCAGTATGTGTTTATACACATGTATTGCAAAATATAATGAGGGTTTATCCAATCATAGTTGATAGAATGATGGAGAGGATAGTGTTGAGGGGGTGTCAGATCTGTTTTCTTATTCCACCAGATCAACCACATAATTTCATCATTGGATAAGTGAGGATCATCAAGATTTCTGTGTACTTGCCCTATATTTCATCCCCCTGGTTCTGAGAAAAGAAATATTTACTAAGTGCTTAACAACTCACTTGCAAGATAAAGTGGATAAGGTATATGTATCATGACCTGCTCATAAGAAACTTTCAATACACAGTAAACTGAATCATAGAAGTAAAAGGAATAGCTATAAAAGCCATCAATCGTGCTGCAGTTCAATCTCACATTTTATAGAAAATGAAACTTGGCTGAGAGTGGTCAGTTCATGTGTCTGAGATCACACTGATGTTAGGGGCAGAACAAATGCGTTTTAGCTACACTGGACTTCACCTCAGGACTTGTCCTAAGTCAATCTGGTGTAGTAGATAAGATGATGAACGCTGGATTCCAAATGCAGTTCTGAATCTTGGCTTCATTCACCATGTACTTACCTGGGTTACACTGAGCAACTAAATTAACTTCTCTATGTCTGTGTTTTGTCTTCTGTAAATTGGGGAAAATAATAAAACTTCCTTTTGTATGAATTCAGTGACTTAAAATTTCTGAAGTGCTTAGATCAAGGCCTATAACATAATAATAATACACAAGCACATTTTATGATAATGATGATGATAGTTTCTTTTGATGACCTTAAAACAATGGGAAATTCCTTTATAGGGCAGTTGCACACTCCAGTATTCCCACACACACTGTAGTCAATTGCTTTAAAATAAATAACAGGAACCAAAGATCATTATGAACTGTGTTAATCTGAGGAATCCCAAAGTTAATAAATGAATTAAAACAGTATCCATTGTGTATATGAATTATAAAACCATCAACAGAATATTTCTAATGGTATCTCTCTGAATCTGGCCAAATAGACAAGGTTTCTTTAAGTTTTTAGCCATTGGCACTACCACTGCTGCTTAACTCTGTGACTGGGCCCACCCTTGGGGGAAAATTTGCAAGAGAAAAAAGAGAAAATGGAAAACTCACCCATGTATAAGTTGCTTTTTCATAATTTTCCCCTTCCAAAATTCATCTGTTTTTGGGGTTTTTTTTGTACTTTTCAGAGACTTCAGGTAGTTGCTTTGTATATCTTGTCTAGAGAATTTTAGTTGTAATCAACAGGAGAATAGGGTTGAAGTGTGCTTACTCCATCTAGTCTAAAACCAAGATATCTTATGGGGGAAATTCTGACATTTGAACAGCAGCTGTTTTGCATAGCTCAATGATATGGGTTGGGGAAAGGAGTATGAAATAATAATAACAATAATAATGATAACTAGTATATTGAGGTCTTACTACATACCAGGTACCTTTTCTTTTTTGTGTGTATTTCATTTTCATTGCAGTCTATTTAAAAAATTATATTGTGCCTACCCCACAGCAAAAGAATCTGAGACTCAACACTTAAGCAATGTATCTAAGAACACATTACGAAGTATTGATAGAGATGTGATTGAAACACAGGCCTATAACCTATAGGACCTATTTAGCCTCTATGCTGTCTAGTCACCTTCTTGTTCTCTTCAAACTCTTCTAAGGCAGCATAAGAAAGAGGCTGTGGATTGAGGAAACCCTGTATTTTAATTATGGCTGTGTGTCTTGGACAAATTGTTAAGTTTTCTAAGCTCTACTCCTGTATCTATAAAGTGGAGATAAACTCATATATATATATATATATATATATATATATATATTTTTTTTTTTTTTTTTTTTTTTTTTTTTGTGATACGCGGGCCTCTCACTGTTGTGGCCTCTCCCGTTGCGGAGCACAGCCTCTGTTCGCGCAGGCTCAGCGGCCATGGCTCACAGGCCCAGCCTCTCCGCGGCATGTGGGACCTTCCCGGACCGGGGCACAAACCCGTGTCTCCTGCATCGGCAGGCGGACTCTCAACCACTGCGCCACCAGGGAAGCCCCTCCTATATATTTTTTAATGAAAAACAGAGAGTAAAAATGTGAAGTACCTGTCTCAATTCATGGAAAATGACCAACACACAATAAGCCCTAGGAATTGTTATTTTTATTTAAAAAATGTGAATGTAAGTTCTAGTATATAGAGATTACTTGTATGTAACTATTGTTGCTGATATTGATGGTGTGTAAGTTAATTTTTAAAATTTTGTTGTTTAGTCAATATTTAGTCTGAGGAAAGATAAAAATTGGCATTAGAAATCATAGTTACTATATTAAAAACATATCATTTTAATGTTAATATATAATTATTGAAAGGCTATAATATCATCTCATTATTTTTGGTATAAAAATTGATTTAGGAATGGTGTTTTGGAAACTGAAGAGGAAATAAAATACAATATAAGGACTGTGATTTTGAATATGCTAATAAGTAATGTAATACGTAAGCTTCTGCAACTTGTTGATGTTACTAACTATTTCTCCCACCAGGAATTTCCTGTTTGCTGTGAATGTAAATACCTATCCAGAAATTTACTGAATTTTTAAATGTTAGCAAAGTGAGTGACCAAGACACAAACAGGTTCCTCTTGTTAGAATAATGAAAGGGAAAGGAAGAAAGCATTCTAGCTAAATTCAAAATCAGAGATAAAACTTTTGGTAGAGCTAAGCTAAGCGTGAATTGCAAGGGTATTGCCTCCTGACCTTTACAAAGATCTGGAAAAGTCAAGTGATCTGGAAGCCAGATCAGTCTCCTGTGGCAGAAATTTCTTGAGGCTTGTCAAGACTTGCCCTTAGCCATTTTAAGTAATGTTGCTTATATATTGACAAATATTTTGGTTAGCAAAACTACCACACTCAAATGAGTACAGTTATCATTTTAAAGATTTCTTTGCTCGCCTAAACAACCTATTTTTTCCCTCAAAATAATTTTATTTTATTTTGAGAAATATCTTGTACTGAAACATAATCAAAGGGAAGTCAGCAAATGGCCCAAGTTAACTAATTCAAAAAGAAGGAATAATGCCTGGGGAGTTGCTGATATGAGAGAAAACAGTACAGTACGTGTTAACTTGAATCACAATAGCAATTTGTTTGCTTATTCAGTTATCTTTCAACTTATGTATTGAGTGCCCACAAAATGCCAGAAGGCATGGCTAGGCCCTGCAAATAGAAAGATGAGCAAGGGAGACCTGGACCCAGCTCTCATAGAGAACAGAGTTAAATGAGGTAGACAGTAACATAATTATGGAAAGGAATATAATATTTTTATAAGAAAAGTTACAGTGTTTCATGGGAGCATTAGTAGCGAAAATATTTAGTCTGAGAGGTGAGACAAAACTTTCCAGAGAAAGTAATGATTGGGCTAAAATTAAACTCAAAAGAAGATTTAATTATATGAAGGGGACCAGGGTAGGCAAAGAGAGGAACATTTCAGATAATTCAATATGGGTTCTATTTAGGTACAGATTGCACATTCAAAAGAATTTAACTGAAAATAATTTAAGGCAAGGGTTAAAAGAATCAACAGGGTAATGATGAAGCACAAAGGAAGTAGAATCAGCATGAAGTCCTTGCAATTTTTTGTCCTGACACGGAGTGGTGAAGATATCGTCCAAAACCAGTGTATCTGGAGCCATGGGAAAAGCCCCAGAGAGAAGTTATAATTGATTGAACAGGATCAGAAAAACCATGGCGTGGCAGAGAGGAAGGGGTGAGGATCTCCTTACATCCCTACAATATCCTGCTAGTGAGTAGGGGTGGGAGCAAAGGAAGGATAACCAGAACATCAGTCACATGGAATGACATATACAGAGAGAACCAAGAATGAAAGAATAAAAGAATAAATTCCATTTGATCTTGGGGTGCATAAAACATGCTAAATGCCTACTCTTTCTTGCTGTCCAGGGTTCTAAAAAGTTTAGGTGGAGAAATATGAAGTGTATGGCTTAAAGTTGTGTAAGGCTCAAAAAAAATTTTTTTTCACAAGCTATTTCTATATTTGTACAGTCAATATAGATATTGAGTAAGCTTTAGAAAGGAAGTGAGAGAAAAGACTATGTAAAAATTTGGGGAAGCTGAGATTTTAGATTCAATGATTTTATAATGATTTTTCAATGTTTATTGGTTCTGTTAAGGTAAAAATATTATTCTAACTGTTAAAGTTATTTATGATGTGTTAAAGATGGTAAGGCAAACTTTATTCAGGGAGACTATTAGACTTAAGTTTAGGGAAGCACTGCAATGGAGTTTTGCAGTGAGGGAGAGAGAAGGGGTTCAACTTCAAATACAACAAGAAAAAGTGGGAATTTATATTCAAGGAGCAGGATGGAGATTAGTAGTTAGACAATTTCTTAGAAGAAGCATCAGTGATAAGGATGGGTGTGGGGTTTCTGGCTGATAAGATTTTTGCTGAAGGCAGGCCAGGATGTTCATCCTAGGGGATGCTGAAAGATGATACCCAATCAGATACCGAGGGTGATTCGTTCTTAATGATGGGGGATTCTGGCTAACTTGACTTAGCCAGAATTGGACAATGTAGAGACAAACACAGAAGCTGAAAAGTAGGGCCTAATTGAGAAGATAACTCAGAGGAGTCTGAGCAGAATTTGGTCAAGAAGAGAATCTTTGTCAGTCATAAACACTGGCCATTTCTTATATTACATCAGTATAAGACTTAAAAGAGGATTAAAATAGATCATGGGCTATGCTTGCTTCTGAGAGTGGTCAAAGGGGTGAAGTTGACTAGGAAACCCATTATGAATCAAGGGAGTATAAAAATCCAGACAAAGCTTTATTTATTAGAGTAACTAGTCCAAATCTTAGGGGGTTAAACAAAATCATGAAGAGGATATGTAAGGAACAAGCTCAAAATATAGTAGAATCATATTTCTACCAAAAGGCTATGATGCCTTGATTCTCTCTTCCTGAAACAGTAGGTCATTCTCCAGTCAGAAGATTCACTGCACACAAGTATGTCTCATGTCCATGCTTTATGACTAGTAGCAATTTTACTGACTTCAGTGTACAGGAATGCAGACCGGAAAAAACGTTGTCTGCAGGTATTGCACTGTCATATTTATGATATAAATGGCAAAAGCTTGTTCAAGATTCATTATTTGTGACTGCATCACTACTTTTCTCAGTGACATTGAACGGAAAGAAAACAGTGATTGATGAGCAAGAAAGAACATTGAAGGAGAAAGATAAAATGTCAAAAGTTCAGAAGTAACTGAGGAGCTAGCAAAGAAATTTTAAACAATCTTTATCATGATAAGGGATTGTATTTATTACGAGTGATTTCTCTTAAAATTGTGGATATGGGATACACTAAAAGTAATGGTATATATATGAACAAAATGCTATTTTTTATAAGCACGCGTATCTTAATATCTCTTATGAGGCTGCGTTCCCACTGAAAAGATTTTCATTTTATACTCATATACTCAATAATACTCATTTTATACTCATATACTCAATAATATACTCATCCACTGATCTTACTTAAAAACCTACATTGAATGGAGACATAGAAAAGCATTGACCTCTGGGTATGATGGAACAGGAAACATATATAAGGAATGAAATAGATGTATGAAATGTAGATAAAAGTTATCCTTTAAAGAGAAATTCAAGTACCATTGCTTTCTAACTTGGATGGACTATATATAGTGGCAAACACACAATCTAACCTATGAAATATGAACATTTCAAAAAGTACTTTAGTTTAAAATTATAAAAGAACATACTAGAATTTACAGAGAGAAAAACAAAGGAATATCTGAGAAATCACAACTGATTTGCTCTCAGGATTCTTAGAAGATTATGTTTGTTACGTGTATAAAACTGCTAAGGTTTAATATAAGTAGGATAAAACTTGTGTTCTAGAATAATAGCAATCATATAATTAATTTCAGGGGTTTTTTTTCATTTAGGTTAACCACAAAGTTTAAGTTCACTTTTTAAAAAAATAAGAAACTGACCCAGATAATCTGCATAGTAGAAATGAAATTCTTTCTAAGTAAGTGAATAATCCAGGAGCCACGCTGATGATATCCTCTGATTAGAGAATGCTGAAACAAAATTATTATTGTGTTTTACAAAGAGACAAACAAAGCTAGTTTCAAGGTTCAAATTGAAACTGGTCCAAATTTAATTTGAGCATTGGAGTAGAGAGGAAGGATTTTTATTGGCCTTGGTTATTTATAGAGTGTGATCATGCTGTATGTACCTTGAGATTTTTGTTTGTTTATTTTAGTAAATACATGGAGATCAGTCTGGGAAGTTTGATGGCTTCATCCTATTAACTGCTGTTACTAGCTTGAGGAATTAGCCCATCTCCACCACCTCAGATGCTTCATGTACTTTGCAGAATGCTTCTAAACATGAAGAAGAGGGTTATTGGTTTTGGCATCCTTACGAAATACAAAGGCTCTCGGCCAACTGCAGAGCATCTTCCTCCGGAAATTGCATCATGCTCTTTACCATTCCAGCTGTAATGTTGCGGAAATCATATATCCTGTAAACCCCAGTTAGCCAGGTGTCCTCCTAACTACTGCTAATAAAGGAATCTTGCCAACATAGTAATGAAATCTCATGATGCTGCAGCACTGCTTGCCTTTATCCAGCAGCTCCAGGCCTGCAGAGAAATGGGCTTTCTCAGGCTTAATTAGGCCAACATTTGGCAAGAAGTTTCTCAATATGTAGAAACCTCTTTTCCAGAAATGGGCAATCAGATTCTTGCTCCTTATACTTTCTGGAACAATCCATCAGAATAAAGTTCCAGTGAGGCTTCTTATCCTGTAAGCTTCCATATTTATCCACAGTTTTCAAAAATCACATTGAGAATTTGAAGAGACTAAACAGATTTCTTGTATTTCAGAATGAAAAATGTATTCTTGGGCTTTGGTGAGTGAAGCAGTGATATTGTAAATAGATTCATCATAGAGTTGGCAAGAATTATAACCCAACATGTAGTTATGGTCCAAGCCTGGCACTTCCTCCAGCATTTCTTCTTTGTCTTATTTGATGAATAAACTAAAAAATAAAAGCATATGCTTTTGTGTTACTCAGGGTTCTCTAGGTAAATAGAACCAATAGGATGTGTATATATAGAAAGATATATACTATAAGGAATTGGCTCACATAATCATGGAGGCGGACTACTTCAAAATCTGTAGTACACACTGATAAGCTAGAGACCCAAAAGAGCATGAAGTGTGGCTCCAAGCCAAAGCCCAGAAACCTGAAGACCCAGGTTGTTGACAGTGCAGATGAAGTCTGAAGACGGTCAGCTGGAGAATTCTCTCCTGCTCAGGGAAGCTAGGCTTTTTTTTCTATTCAAATCTTTGACTGATTAGGTGAGCTCACCCACTTATGGAGAATGATATACTTTACCCAAAGTTTTTTGGCTTAGTACACACTAAGCCAATAAACTCATCAAAAAACACCCTCCAAGTTGATACATAAAATTAGCTATCGTGAGTCCACTGCTTATAAATGGCACCCATACACATCTCCTTAAATCATACTTAATTACCAGATGAAGACAATTACAAGGTCATACTTCCCCCTAACATAATACAACTATTATGTGTACAACTGAAAACGCACTAACCCTTTCCCCAGAAAAGAATGCAAAGGCCTGGGTTGTTGTAAATTCTTCCTGATATCCTGTAACTTAAATACTGTGATGTAAAGATAAAATACTTAAATACTGTGTTATAAAGTCAGTACATCTACTGTATATGATAAAGGGGTAAGAGAGGGAAGAAAACAAATGTATATATTCTCCACACACAGCATACTCATAACAAAATAACAAGGAGATATTCATGACAATTACAGTCCTCATTTGTGTAACTAGTCAAATAGTCATAGCTGGTATTCATAACTACTTCCTTCCACTAACCATTCTATATTCCCTTTGCCTTCAGGAACTACCTAAGCTGGTTGTGGTTCTTTACGTGGTGGAGTGACCCAAACCTTTATTCCTGAAGGGTCTGAGCCATAGTAGTCCTGCCTGAATTCAATTGTTATAATTTTCCATTAACTTTAATCACAGGGCATGGTAACACTAAGACATGACCTAAGAGATCTCCTGTATTCCTATATTTCTTACCTCTAATGTAGAGCACCAGTGCAATTTTCCTTTGGTAGTCAGGATCTATCACTCCAGCCAGCACAATAACTCCCTTCCTGTATGTTGATTCAGAGGCACGAGGAGTCCAAAGTGACCAGGTGACAGTCTTAACTTCCAGTTCAATAAATTGTTAATATGAAGTATTCCTCACTTTGGAACTAAGATCTCTAGGGCAACAGAGCATAGCTCGTGGGAATAGGAAGCAAATTTTTTTCTAGTGGGTCACTAGGGATATTAACGAGTGGTGCTACTCTCATTTCTACCCCTTTATTCCTAGACCCATGAATTCTGGCTATGGGAGAAACAACACCATATATCGGATGCTGATTCAAGGCATACACATCCTTCTGGGAATGTTGCTCCAGGCTTGCAAGATATTGCCACCTCGCCGGCTGAGTCTTCAAAAGGCCATTCTACTCTTCTGCCAAGCTAGTTGCTTCAGGATGGTGGTGAACATGGTAAGACCAGTGAATCCTATTAGCATAAACCCAATTGCTGCACTTCCTTTGGTGTGAAGAGAGTCCCTTGCTCAGAAGCAATACTGTGTGGAATATCTTGATGGTATTAAAACAGTATGTCTGTGGACAGTAGTTTTGTCAGAGGCAATGAATACATGGGAGGCAAATCCTTATCCAGCGTGAATATTTATTCCAATAAGAACAAACCTCTTCCTCTTCCATGATTAAGGGGTCCACAGTAACCAAGCTGTCACCAGCTAGCTGGCTGGTCACCCTGGAGAATGGTCTCACATGGGGGACTCAGTGCTGGCCTCTGCTGCAGGCAGATTGGGCATGAGAAGTGGCTGGAGCTGGCATGGAGTTGGACTCCCACATAGCTGAGCTGAGGCGCAACCTCCATCCCTGCCACCGTAGTCACTGTGTTCATGGAGCCCATTGGGTGATGACAAGGGTGGCTGGGGAAAGAATCTGACTGTTACTGCAGAATGAGCCATCCTATCTCCTTGATTATTAAAATCCTACTCTGCTGAGGTCATCCTTTGGTGAGCATTCAAGTGGGAAACAAATATCTTCATGTTTTTTGTCCACTCAAAGAGGTCTACCCACAAACCTCTTCCCCAGATTTCTTTCTCACCAATTTTTCAAGAATGGTCCTTCCAAGTCTCTGACCTTCTAGCCAAACCATTGTAGATAGTCCATGAATCAGTATATAATTACATGCCTGGCCATTTATCCTTTCAGGCAAAATGAATAACCAGGTGCACTGCTTGATATTCTGCCCATTGAGAGAAATTCCCTTCACCACTGTCCTTCAGGGGTATCCCAGAGAGGGGCTGTGGTGCTGTGGCTGTCCACTTTCAGGTGCCTTCATATAATGCAGAGTCATCTGTAAACCAGGCCTGAGTTTTCTCTTCCTTTATCAATTAATTGTAGAGAACTCCCCATGAGGCCATAGGCGCAGGCTGGGAAAGACAGATAGTATGGCAGGAGGGAAGATCATGGACATTTGGGCCAAGTCTTCATGTAACTTACTTGTGCCTTCAGTGCCTATTTGGGACTGATCTTATTATTTACCTTTGATAATGGAATTCTGCTTTGCATGCCCACCTTTATAGCTTGATGAGTCAGAAAACATGAGGGACTGCTCAGGTGACATGATAATTTGGTGGCCCATGGTTAAGCATTCAGTCTCTACTAAGGCCCATTAGCACCCCAAACACTGTTTTTCAGAAGACTAATTATTATCCACAGAGGATGGCAAGGCTTTGGTCCACAGTCCTGAGGGCATACACTGTGATTCATTTATAGGAGCCAACCAAAGACTCCAAACAGTATCCCTGTCTGCCACTGCCACTTCAAACACCATTGGATCTGCTGGGTCATATGACCCAAGTGACAGAGCATCTTGCATGGCAGTCAGACCTCTTCCAGAGCCTTCTCTTGTTCTGCGCTCCTTTCAAAACGAGCAGCTTTTTAGGTTACTTAGTAACTGGTTAGTAGTAATGAGAATTGTTTGCCTCCAAAATCCAAAGAATCCCACTAGGTACTGTGCCTCTTTTTCTGAAGGGGTCAGATGCAACAACTTATTCTTCACCTTACAAGGGATATATCAACATGCTCCACACACAATTGGACCCTTAGAAATTTTACTAAGGTAAAGACTCCTGAATTTGTTGACTTTATTTCTTACCCTCTGACACCTAAATATCTTACCAGTAATTCTAGAATATTTGCTACTTCTTCCTCACTGGTTCTAATCAGCATGATGTCATCAGTGTAATGGACCAGTGTGATACCTTGTAGAGGGAAAGGTGAATAAGATCCCTGGGAACTAAATTATGACATAGATCTGGAATGTTGATACACCCCTAAGGTAGGGCAATGCAGGTATACTGATAGCCTTGCTATCTGAAAGCAAACTGCTTGTTGTGGTCTTTACTAACAAGTATTAAGAAAAAAAGCATTTTTCAAATCAAAAACTGCATGCTAGGTACCAGGAGATGTATTAATTGCTCAAGCAATGAAACCACATCTGATATAGCAGCTGCATTTGGAGTCGCCACCTGGTTAAGCTTACTATAATCCATTATCCTTCTCCAAGATTCACCTATCTTCTGCAAAGGCCAAATAGGAGAGTTGAATAGGGATGTGGTGGGAATCACCATCCCTGCATCCTTCAAGTTCTTGATGGGGACACTAATTTCTGCAATGCCTCCAGGAATATGGTATCGATATATTGCAGTTCTAGTAGCTTCCACTTGGCCTTTCTCACCATAATAACCCTCACTCCACAGGTCAGGGAATCAGTGTGAGGATTATGCCAGTTGCTAAGTATATCTATTCCAATTATGCATTCTGGAACTGGAGAAATAACCATAGGATGGATTCAGGGACCCACTGAGACTGGGACCCACTGCGGCTGGGACCCACTGTCAGATGGACCTGAGCTAAAACTCCATTGTTCACCTGACCTCCATAAGCCTCTATGCTGAGTGGTGGACCATAATGATGCTTTGGGTCTTCTGAAATTAGTGTCAGTACAGAGCCAGTGCCCAGTAGTCCCTGAGAAGTCTGATTATTTTCCATCATACACAGTCTCCTGGTGTGATGGTTAATGTTTTGTGTCAGTTTGACTGAGCTAAGGGATGCTAACGTAGCTGGTAAAATATTTTTTCCTGAATGTGTTTGTGAGGTTGTTTCTGGAAGAGATTAGCATTTGAATTGTTGAACTGAATAAAGCAAATTGTTCTCCTCAATGTGGGTGGGCATCATCCAATTTGTTGAAAGCCTGAATAGAACAAAAAGGTGGAGAAAGGGCAAATTTGATCCCTCTGAGCTGGGACATCCATCTACTCCTGCCTTTGGACATTGGCCCACCTTCATCAGTGTCTTCCCACACATCACCATTCCTTCCCAATGAATGCCCTCATTTATTAGTAGACACTCTGTGAGGCTGGGAATTCAGTTTGCATTGTTAGCTACTAACAGGATGAGGTTCTGAGTTTGGTTTTTAGCAATCTCAGCCCTGCGGCTACAGGAGAAAAGGGTCTCTTTCAGGGCAGACATAGAAGCTTTTAGATTATTTATGTGTTATTTGAGCTGAGAATCTCAATCCCTGAGCTCATCTTTTGTCTTTCCCCATTTTGTCCATTAACATTAGGCATAACCCACCAATCTCATTACACCCATTTGTTTGACAAAAATGTTCTAAAGTATCATAAACACTATCACTCAACCCTTTCTTCTTATAAGTGTTTGATTAGGAGTATCCATTAGTAATATTTTGTGTAACTCTGTTGCCAGATCATGCCATGGGCTATCAATGCTTTTTTTTGGGGGGGCGGGGTACGTGGGCCCCTCTCACGGTTGTGGCCTCTCCCGTTGTGGAGCACACGCTCTGTTCGTGCAGGCTCAGTGGCCATGGCTCACAGGCCCAGCCGCTCCGCAGCATGTGGGATCCTCCCGGACCGGGGCACGAACCCGTATCCCCTGCATCGGCAGGCGGACTCTCAACCACTGCGCCACCAGGGAAGCCCCTATCAATGCTTTTTTAATACTGAAAATAGAGTCATTAGTATCTTTAAATCTAATCAAATTAGAGAGACAATTGCAGAAACCAATTCAGAAGCAATTCAGAAAATTTATTCTTAAGATTGCATTCTCTAGAACCACTCTTGGTACCAACACCTGTATGAGTTTTCCAGAGAAACAGAACAAATACTATATATATATATATATATATATGTATATATATAAAGACATATATATAAGACTTTATATATATTTATATATATATAAATACTAAATATATATATATATACTATATATACTGTAAAGACTTGGCTCACACCGTTATGGAAGGTGGCATTCCAAAATCTACCATGTGGCCCAGCAGGCTGGAGACCCTGCAGAGCCAATCACCCAGCTCTAGTCTGAAGACTGGCAGGCTAAAGACTCAGGAGAGCTGATGGTACAGATGAATTCTGAAGGCAGTATGCTGGACAATGCCTTCTTGCTCTGGGACACCATTCTTTGTGTTCTGTCCAAGTCTTCAACTAAGTGTATGAAGCCCACCAACATTATGGGGGGATGGTCAGCTTTAGTCATTGTTCACCAGCTTAAGTGTTAATCTCATCCCCAAACAATCCCCAACTTGACACAGGCAATTATTCATCACAATTTCTAGATTTTGAAACTTATAGAAAGCATCTCATAGCTAAAAATCATGCCAATTTCAATTGGATTTTAAAATCGGGTTCTTTCAACTTCTAACACCTGTCTCTTTGGCTAGTGAAATGGTCTTTTTACACTCTTGAATAAAAAATTTTTCTTAGGAACACATTTAGTAGCAAAAAGTACCTGAGATTACTACTGGTAATGATGTAATAGTTTTGTGAGTGTGTGTGTGTGTGTGTGTGTGCATGCCTATGTGCGTGATTAAGAGCAATTTAGTAAATTTACGGGCATGCAAATGCAGATACATTAAGCTGACACATTTGTGGAGAAAGGTTTCTAACTATAGGGGACAATATTTTATTTTTCCTCCTTCAAGGGCACCTCCTTCTGAATTCACTACTTGAAAGTTGATATTGCTCAGCATCCTGTTCACACTGTACATGCCCAGAGTGTAATTGACCCTTCATTCATTCAGAAATGTCTAAATATCTACTATATGTTGGGTACTGAGTACAAGCTGGGCATAAAATGCTCCCCCACAAAATGACTTCATAGACCTTTTGCAATAGAAAATGATACAGGAATAAATCAAATGTTCGTACAAGTAAATTACAGTTGGTTCTATAAAAGAAAGGAAGGGCTTCCCTGGTGGTGCAGTGGTTGAGAGTCCGCCTGCCGATGCAGGGGGACACAGGTTCGTGCCCCAGTCCGGGAGGATCCCACATGCCGCGGAGCGGCTAGGCCCGTGAGCCATGGCTGCTGAGCCTGCGCGTCCGGAGCCTGAGCTCCGCAACGGGAGAGGCCACAACAGTGAGAGGCCCGTGTACCGCAAAAAAAAAAAAAAAAAAAAAAGAAAGGAATATGATGCCTTAAGAGAATATAAAAGAATTGTACCTAGGCTGGAGAAATTAGGGATGATATACTGAACAGATATTTTGTATAAGCTAAAATACAAATGTATTCAATAGTATAGAATTAACTTAGATAAAAGGTTAGAGGAGTACAGAAGAATATCTCAGCAGTAGAATAGCATGTGTAATGCCACTGTATCATTCGGGTGCATTATAATTATATTTTTAATTTTACTGTTATTATTATATTGCTACTACTGCCCTTTCTACCTCAACTGTTGCTACTACTAGCTAAATGCTTATGATTTCTGATTTTAACTCTAACCCATATCAAAATCTTGAGCATTTCCAACTTCCTCTGTAGTAGATACTTCCACCTGGAAGAAATAACCCAGGCAGGGACAGGACTAATTTAGCCTTCCACAGGGAAGTTTTACAGAATCACATGGGAGGTGATCTGAGGAATTCTTGAGATGATGTATAGATGCAATTGTGACTTTTTATATGATATGTGCCTAGACAGTTTCATGGCATGGGTACTAACATTCTGAGAATGTTTCATATTCAGTGTGCCCCAAGTCACACTTTTATTACTGTAAAGCTGTGTGGGGCAATAAGCAGAGAATGGATTTTGGAATCAGAGTTCCTTGATACGTTTAACCTTGGGTGAGTTATTTAACCTCTCTGAGCCTCAGTTTCTTCTTTGTATAAAATGGGCATTGGAATATCTGCTTCAAGGGAATCATTTAAAAAACAAAGTAGGTAATTGACAAACACCACCTAGCATAGCACCTGGCACAAATTAGGCACATAATAAAAGTTAGTTCCTTTGCGTATCCTTCGATTTGACTGCTGGAATAAATTAACTAATCTTTCAAAGAAGAGTTCATGTCTTTTCTCATCTCTGTGGTCACTTCAAATGTATTCTCTCCAGTACTGTATAAATCTTTTTTTAATATCATTTATATTGTGTTATTGGTACCTACTTTCCATCTGCTTCCCAATTATTCAGGAAGTGGCTAAAATGTAGAGATTAATCTTGTTACCTCAGTAACTAGTCCCATATCTGTCACCTAATAAATCCTCATTAATTGTTAAATTGGACTAAACTGCTTTCACTCACAACCTATGTTTGACTAAAATCTAGATGTTAACACAGTGAAGCTCTGATATCCATGTTTTAACTTACCTTTCAATCTTTTAATTAATTTCAATAATTTCTAGGCTCCTTTCTTGCTTTCTAAAACTTCTGTTTAAAATTGTGTCTGTTACTACATTCTCTTTGCCACTTTCCAAGATGGTTTCCAATGATCCTCACTCCAGGCATTTAAGCCCTTGTGCATTTTCCTGGCACACTGAATCTGGGCTTTCCCTGTGACTCATCTGACACTGAATGATCTGGAAGCAGTGCTGTGTAACTCTGGTGTCTCAGTTTTAAGAGATCTGAGCTTTCACTTTGTCCTGTTGGAACACACTTTTTGAAACTTGGTCATCATCGTGTGTAGGGAAGCCCCAGTGGTCATGTGGAAAGGCACCCATGAAGGTGAACTGAGCTGCAGCTGACCTCCCAGCTGTTGACCACCACCAACTGGCCGATATGTGTTAACACCAGCCTTCCTAGCAGCAGTCAACTCACAGAATTGTGAGAAGAAATTATCGTAGTAGACCACTAAGTTTGGGGATAGTTTGTTATACAGCAATAAATAATCAAAATACCGAACCATGCAGTGATCATAATAGTCTTTCATAACAGCCTTTCAAAATTAGAATGGCAGGGACCATAGCAGCCATACAATTTCATTACCATCTGATGATCTTATTTACTATCTGAGATCTTATTCATTACCCATCTGAGATCTTATTTACTATCAGGTGGCAATTTAGCCTCTACTTAAGCTCCAAATATGTCAATAAACTCACCACTTGTTAAACCAGTTGATTCATCTTTTAGGTAATGCTATTTGAGTACACTTAATTTCATTTGTAAAAATCTCTTTCCTGTCCTTACTCATTAGTTCCATCTCTCTCTACAGTCCACTATCATAAACCTTT
Source organism: Monodon monoceros (assembly GCF_005190385.1). Taxonomy (NCBI): domain Eukaryota; kingdom Metazoa; phylum Chordata; class Mammalia; order Artiodactyla; family Monodontidae; genus Monodon; species Monodon monoceros. The sequence goes on along the minus strand of NW_021703781.1, from coordinate 16,615,834 downwards.
CTAACACCCTTCACTACACACATTAAATCTTCATTATCTTGTGGCTTGGATAGTAGATCCTCTCTACCTCAAGTCTTTAACCTCAGAATATGCTCTAGTCTATGTACCTCTTAAAACAGACAGCAGTTCTCTTGGAGTAGCCTACTGTGTGCTGGATCTCTTACTTAGAGGTATTAAGTGCATTTGTATGGCACTTTATACTCTTCAAAATGTCCCCACATCATATAAACTCACATGATTCTCATGCCAGTTCCCGGAAGTAGGGTTGAGCACTTCTTCATATCGTTTTAATGAAAGGTAAACTTAGACCGAGAAAAATTAGGAAACACTACCAGACTATTAGAAATTTCTGAGTCCCAGGCTACTGTTTTGTTTTGTTTTGAGTTGTTTTGACTATTTTTCCATCTCTTTTCCCTCAAGTGTAAAGACAGGGTGGTGAAGAGATACTCTTCCTCAGCTGTACCCTCAAGCAGAAATGATTATATTTCATATAAGCGACAGGTGAAAGATTAACTAAAGTCATTACACTACAAGATTTGTCCAGCCTTGCTGAAGGTGAGACTAATGCTGTGTATATCCCAGAACCTTTGGTCACCTGTCTTCTCAGGCAGCAGAGCATCTGCCTAAAAGCATGGATCAACAAATGTTCAAAATAAATTCTTTCTCAGAATGAAAAAAATCACTCTACTTGTCTTCATGGAATTATCCTCTGTGGGTCCCCATTCAATAAATAGAATAAGATGTTCAAGGTATATTTCTTTTCTAGCTTCATTAGATGATTTGCTGTGATAGCATTTTAGGGGAGCCAAATTATTGCATATTAATCATGATTTTTGAAGAGGTAAAGAAACTGTCTTCCACTTTCATACCTAAATATTTCCTGGGCATATGTATAAATATTGAAATTATAAAAATTGATAAAGGAAAACCTATCTTATAAGTGTGGATGTAAGTATAAATGCATGTGCAAGTGTGTATATCTGCGTGGGTGGGTGTGTAAGTAGGTTCAATCCAAGATAGTAATGTATATATGATTAAATAAGATATTTGAATGCTTATTTAGGTTTCTAAATTAACCTATATTTTCAAATTTTAGTTCTTCTTGCTTAAAGTAATATTTCATAATGGATGTTGATATTTGTAGATGCATATTCTTATCATGTAAGGACTGAAAATAATATTTTAGGAGAATTTTGAGGAGAAATTTGATAGAATCTTACTTATATTTTGGAAAACTTGTCAAGATAAATATGAAAACTAAGTTTTTCTTACATAGAGAAATCTGCATAAAGCTCTCTTGAACCATCACTCTGTATACCTAATTACCTTTCTTTACATTTGGAGACAATGTATTTTATTGTGATCATCATTTTTCACATCCCTATACAGATTTCTTTGATTTTTCTATCACTTCATATTACTTCAAGATATTCTCTTTCATATTGCTTTCTGGAATTTCATGTATTTTCTTTAATTGGAACATATGGCCAGCTTTACATCTGTCAGTCTTTGATTACGGCTAGGAAATCACTACTTTCAGCATGCCTAATTATCCCAAGCCAGCTCCCAATTGTACTGTCATTAGTTTCAGCTCTCCTCAATCTTTAATCAATTTCCTTTCTAAAAAAAAGACAAGATTTAACACAGTATTCAAATGATAACACAAATCATCTGTGGTGAAGAGTTTTGTGTCCCTGCCAAACTGAATTTATATTATATGGGAAAATGTGTGTTTATTAACTGATATATAATGCCCTCCTTCATTTAAGAAAAATTTAGTGGTGTTAGTGTTCGTATGTGGAATAGAGCTTGTTTAAATTCAGGGGCCTTTTACAGCAATTTTGGGACTCTTTCTATGTTGCTTTCAAACAGTACTGGACATTATTTTTGATTTATCAGATAAGTATACTGATATCTGAGTTGTTAGATATGATGCTTAAGAGCATACAACCAGTAACAAAGTTTAGAGTCATGGCAAAATCTGATGCCAAAAATCCCTGTTTGTTTTTCTACATCTTCCATTCTATTGATAAATAGATGTCAGGAGTTCTAAGTTCTACCGCTTTTTATTCTGTTAACTGTCAACTCTTAACTGATTACATGATCACAAGTTAAGACACTTAGCTTCAGTTTCCTTATGTGCAAATGTAGTGTTGTAGATGAGAAAATCGGGATTTTACAGAAGTCTCTTGGGTGATACAGCCTTTAGTCATGGTTCTCAACCATCCACTTCTGTTCCAACCACATTTATCAATTCTATTTCTTAGGGTCCAGCGATCTATTATGTTTGAAGAAATAATTCCACTGCCATTAAAAAATCCGTTGGTGATCCATTTTTGCATTCACTAATCATGCCCACTCTCCAAGGCTCAGCTACTTGTTAACTCAGTGAAACTTTTCTGATTGTCCCTCTTAGAGGCAGACACTCCCTGTTCTGAGTTATTACTCTCAAATTGCCATGATCCTGCTAGCGATTTAGAACATTTTGATTAAGATGTAGATACTCTTTAAAGATACATTTTACCTAATTTTTATCAGCCATAGGATTGACAACCCATAAATGTTACTTGAATGAACAAATGAGTGAATAGTCACAGAAGTCTGTCACAGCTCTGAAACTTCAAATATATTTGTCTAAATCTCAAGCTAGCAATTGTTGTTCATCAGAACAAAGTACATTAGGCTTGCAAGTAAATGTTTTTTAAAACATGTAATTACATATTTCTTAGTATTCAGATTTAAACTATATAATTCAGAAAATCATAACCTTAGAAAAGTTGAAAAAAATTATGTCAGACTTTAATTTTCATCTTTAATCCATGCTTCTATTGGACGAAAAGTAAAATTAAAGAACAGGAAATGAATCAATCTATTTTAATAGTCTCATCGTAAACCACATTGAGTTTCATATATGACATGTACCACAAAATTTTCTTCAGAGTAATCAAATTTTATCACAGCTCGTTCACTCTGTCTCTCAATGAATATGTATTTGTATTGATTTCTGCATCTATGTGTAAGTATATATGTGTGTGTGTGTGAAAATATATACATGCATGTACATATGTTCATGTGTGTGAACGTGTGTGTGTGAGTGCACAAAATATGTGGCAGGGCCACAGAACTATTTTTTTATAAGGCATGAAAGAAGTCAGGTGGCCAAATTTATCGTTTATTTGAATATATATATATATGATATATTCTAGGTTTTTTTATGTGAATAGATATCCCTTTCTGATCCTTCATTCTCAATAACTGTACTACTAGTAGCCATCAATGCTGGCTACGGAGAGGTCATTATCCCTTCTATACAGTATTTCACCTGACCAAAAATGTCCCCAATGAAGTTCTCAGAGGTTCTATACAAAAGTGTTAAGGAAGTTGTTTTAACGTCTTACAAAGTCCAGCTGTGTGTGGGGAGTGGGAGTGGGCATCAGCTGATGGTGTTTGACTCATGGTTTCAGGGTCACACCCTCATGTCTCATCCTCTTTCCTTTCACCTTCACCTATTGCTTACCATTTCCCTCAACTTCACCCACCATTCTATTTCTTTGTTCTCTCTTTCCTGGGGCCTACCCACTTTCCCTATAAAAGTAATCCATTTATAGGTCCTTTTTACAACTCACACATTAGATAAGCATAGACTTCTTATGTGTTACTCTTTTTTCTTTTCTACCAAATTTTATCTGACTTGTTACAGGGGAGAGTTCTGAGCTGTAGGTGTCTAGAGTATATGAGAGCTGGTCCCATGTGGGTAGGTGCATTGTGAATGGCTTCCACTCTGATCTCAAATAGCATTATTAAGATATCTGAAATTCAGAACACCTCACAACAAGAGCTTTATTTTGTTTCTGGAGACTATGTCTCTATATAAGAAATCTATATAAATTCAACTAATTCTTATTGAACTCTTACTATGTACCAGATACTGTGTTAAGTCCTGAAGACAGTATTGTGAACAAAAATGCATTTGGATGCCCTTGGGAGGTTATAAATGAGAAATCCATAGATTAATAAAATAATCTCAAAATGTTTGTTAAATTGCTACTAGTATAATTATTATGAAGAGAAATATATAGTAAGAGAGCAGATAAGGTGGAGTTTAATTGCATGAAAGATGGCAGAGAAAGTTTCTCTAAGGAAGAACAGATTAAGCTGGAGCCTATTCATGCAATAGATTTTATTCCTCTTGGTATACAGCGTCTAAGCATTGTCTAGGCTAGGGGGAAGAAATAAATTTCCAGACAGGTAAAACACTCCTTTGACAAGAATGAGCATGAATATAGTACAGGGTCGCTAGAAAGCCAGTGCAGTTAGAGAAGAAGGCAAAGTGCATGGTACAACGTAATGATGCAGAGGAAATGGGGTGCCAGCCATGAGGAGGCTGTAGATTATATCAAGGACTTTCGTCTGATGATAGAGCAGCCTTCAAACATTTAAACTAGAGTGGGCATGGAGGAGATTTGCATTTCACAAGATAACTCCAGTTCCATGCGGAAATTAGAAAAGTGCAAGGTTATTGGGAAGAAGAAATTGGAAGTCAAGGAGACTAACTGAAGATGTTTAAATGGGAAAATGACATGATTAAAGGTCTTGTTCAAGTTTATATCTGTGGAATTTTCTCCCTTTTATTTATGATTTCTAAAAATCAAATCTGATGGGAACATTGGCTAATTAAAATTCTAGGCAAGTCAGGTATCAGTTAATTGAGTTTTTACTGTACTTGCACCATCAATTTTCAATGCTTTTAATGAAATAGAATGTGTTCTCTTTGGAATTTAAATGTGTCTATTGTATTTCAGACGGTAATCATCTTCAATTTCTCCTACAGATTGCCATCTGTAAAACTTCTGTAAATGTTATCTAAAAATAACCAATAATCTGTGATCATTTGTTATTTTTTTTCCCAGTGGAGACCTTGGCCCATTTTTCTTTTTATAAATAAGGAAATGGAACCAAGGGGGAAAAAAAAAAACAGAGAACCAAATCCCTCCTCTCAGCGAATGATAGGGCACTATGAGCAATAGTATATTCTGTGATTTTCTACAAGGCAATAGTTAGCTGTGGAATTCAAATTAAAAATGAGATGATGAAATAGATATTTATAGTTTTTTTTATTTAGCTGCACAATTTAAAATTTCTGACTCTCTGTCTCTCTGTCCCTCCCTCTCCACACACACACACACACACACACACGCACACACAGAGAGAGAGAGAGAGAGAGAGAAACACACAGAAACACATATCTTGTCGGTTTCTGTTGGTTCTGGGTTTTTTTGGTAAACCTCAACTAACACAAAGACCATAAAAGGTCAACTAACACAAAGACCATGAAAGTTCTTAGTTGACACACTTCTTATTCCAGTGTTTTGTCTGATTAGCTTCTTCTTTTGCTTTGAAATATATTTTAGTTTGGTTGATAAATTATGTGAAGAAGCATGGCATATAAGAAATGTATCAATGAGGTGGAATATTTCAGACTGGACACTGGATTGGGAGAGTGGGGATGGTAGCTGTAAGGGAAATAAATGGATTTTGCTTAAGCCTTTGAGTGTCTGCTTGTGTTTCCCACCAAAGCGAGAAATAGAATAGCAGGAGAAAGATTAGAATTAATCTGAGGAATTTTAATATGAGTGTACATCTTCTAGTGGAGGTGTCTAACAGGTAATAGGTAAATGGGAGAAATCACATGTGAAACAGATTTGGCTATCATTAGGATATAATTGATAATTAAATCCAAATGGAATTCAGTGAATCCATCCATGGAGAACATATGGAATGAGAATAAGGGGTAAAGGACAAGACTTATGGGAAATGCCAACATTTAAATATACATGGAGTCAGAGAAATCTTAAAGTGCTTGTCAAGTTTCCAGAAAGACAGGAGAAAACCAGAAGTGAATTTTGTCTTATAAACCTGGAAAGGAGAGCACTTCATTAAATGGGAAGACTTTCAAACTTTCAATAGTTTCAGTCAAGCGGTAGAAATATAAGCCATATTTAACTGTGTTGTCCCATAAAGAAAGAATCATGTTTACAGAAGGGATGTAGGGTGACATTACTTGAAAATCTAGGATGCTTAACTGTAAGGTTTGCCTGTGACTGAGGGACTTCTCAGGGTGCAGGACTTCCAGTGTTAAAATCAGAACAGTTCCAGGCAGACAGTGATGGTTCATCACCCTACAATGGAATTGTCTTTGCATGAATGTGAAAGGGACTACTTTTGAGGCAGTAGGAATAATCAGAAAAAAGCTGAAATTTCCATTCTCCTTGCCTTCCCCCATCATCTCTGATCTTTCTGTATATACTTAATGAATGAATGAATCTTCTTTACTCACTCAGAACGTTTGTAAGGACCCCAGTACACTTAGAGGAGAGGAAGATTTTATTTAAGGCAAGGGGTAGAGAACATTCAGTGAATATGCTGATGTCATGTAATTGTGTGTTGTTTTGCTTTGTTTTCAACAGTGCACTGGTGTTCCAGATGGCATAGTGTAATGGGTTGGCAAGGAAGCCTAGAGTGAGAAATTAAATCAGAAGGGAAGAAATACATAGCAGCAACGGGGTGAGAGAGGAGTAGAGACAGATGACAGGAGTGACTTGCATTTAGGGGACAATATAGGATGACAGACCTGAGGGATATTATACTATTTGCTTTGGTTAAACTATGTATCTGAATTGTCATGTAATGGTGATTACGTCAACCAAGGAAGAGAAACGAGTGGTACTAATGAAAACTTAATTATATTTTCTCTTTCAAATATTGTGGCTTTGCTTAGAGTTTCAAATAGAGCATTTGTTAAAAGATAGCAAAACAAATATTACTCTCCAACAAACGAGCAGTGAGAGCAAACAACAAAAAGAGGCAACTCTGTTTCCTCTCTGAGCAAAGCTCAATTTTGGCCTGGGGTTTGACATCAGTACAATTCATCATCCAGAAAAATGTTAGACCCAGACCAGAATATAAGGATTCGTGCTTGTACACCTCATCACTTAGAATTTTTCAGGCTGTAGAAACATAATCAAGCTAATATAATTAGGGAGACATGATAAGGATGCATGAGGAAATAAAGAAAACAGGAAACTCTAGGATTGACTGTGTAGTCATGTCACATAGAAATTGAAATGGCATTCTGTGATAAAACCTAAATCTAATGAATCACCATTATGGTGACTTGGTCACTTTCTGTTCCACTTACAGCTCTTTTCTATACCATTATAACACTTCTATTTAATCATGGGTTCTGCTTGCTATCATCTCATTTTGTGTCATTATTCTATATCATTCCACTGTCTACTGAGTTTCTCTGTATTTCTCAAACGCTCATCAAAAAGGCTGATATGTAACCAGTGTAAGGAGTTCCTTTATGGCAGAGGTTTTTAATCATACTGCTTCATAACTACAGAAAAATCTAGATGCCTACCTCAGGTCCAAGGAGGTATATCGAGCGAGGCAGAATGTGGCAGGGTGATAAGGTTCAAACTGTGAAGAACTGTAGTTCAAAAAAGAGTTCAAAACTATAGTTCAAAAAAAAAGTCTATCGTAAGAGTGCTTTAGGTCTGACTCTTGCCTCAGGAGACGGCATCTCTAGTACATGTTTCCCTTAGATACACGCACTTTAGTGAAGAGCCTGATGTGAGAGGAAAGGATGGAATTCATCTGAGATTTAAGCGTCAGACAAGTTTAGTCCAAATTCAGTAGGTCTACATTAAGAAGTTATCAAGTTGCTATGGTGTTTTCATCATCTTGGGTGATTCAGCCTTTATCTTTAGCGTGTTGTATATTTCAGGGCAATTGTGTTAACCATTTAGGTTCATATTTAATCTGTTTGGGACATAGATTATACATTTCACTTGTCCCTTAGGCATCTACCTTTCATAGATAAGTTACTATATCTCCTCCCTAGTTTCCCTTATTTTTTTATTCACATTTCACAGCTTTTTCTTGTATTTAGCCAAGAGAATCCAAGTAAGAATTCTTCATTTTTCACCTCAATGAGGTCAGTGCTACAAATTCATTATAATTTCTTCTTCCTTAGTTTGGGTCTAATTTCTCACTCCTGTAAATCCATAATCGTACTCTCTTGGTAATAAAGATAGCAGAGTTGCATACAAGATATGTAATTATTATAGTAGAGGTATCACATAGAAACTTCTCTTAGCAACGCCAAGTTTTTATAATCTGCACAAGTAAGGTAATTCCAACAGTGTTTTTTTTAACCTCTGTTAATGTGATTAACTTGAAAGGCTAATTAATTCAGAGATGGAGATGTGGAAGAAATTTAAAAAACATATACAATAGGCCATTTTCTATTAACATATATGTATTATTTGAATTGATCTAGAGATTGATGGCAAAATTATTTCCTTCATTTGCAAGACATTTCTCTTTACTAACTCACACATGAAGATGAATTTATGAGACGCAGTACCAAGGGGAACATATCAGAAGAGTTAAAATAATTATTCTCATTCAATTTTTAGAAAACCTGATTCAAAACAGAAATTTGCTAAAATTGGCCATTAATGCATAGGGTATGAAGGCAGTTGGCAGATCAAAACTAAAATTCATTTTTAGAGTAGCTTCTTTTTCTCAATTTCCAGATAGTTTCCATAACTTGATCAGGGCAAACATGACAGAGAATAAGAATGAAGATGTTTGGGACTACAACTCCTATATATGTTCTATTATCTGATCCTTAGATCCTTACTGTATTAGTTAGGGTTCTCCAGAGAAAGAGATATGTATATATACACATCTTTTTTTTTTTTTTTTTTTTTGCGGTACGTGGGCCTCTCACTGCTGTGGCCTCTCCCGTTGTGGAGCACAGCCTCTGTTCGCGCAGGCTCAGCGGCCATAGCTCACAGGCCCAGCCGTTCCGCAGCATGTGGGATCCTCCCGGACTGGGGCACGAACCCGCGTCCCCTGCATCGGCAGGCTGACTCCCAACCACTGCACCACCAGGGAAGCCCTATATATATACATCTTATTGTATTGGTTGTCTCTCTCTTGCTCTCTCTCTCCATATATATATACATATATGTGTGTGTGTGTGTGTGTGTGTGTGTGTGTGTGTGTGTATATATATATGGAAGAGAGTAAGTAATGAGGAATGGCTCACGCAGTTATGGAGGCTGAGAAGTCTCACGACCTGCTATCTGCAAATTGGAGATCCAGGAAAGCCAGTGGTATATAATTCCAGCCCTAGTCCAAAAGGCTGAGAACCAAGGGAGCTGATGGTGTAAATCCTTGTTCAAGGGCAGGAGAAGACTGATGATTTAGCTTAGGCAGGGAGGCCAGAAGAAAAAGGGGTGAATTTCTCCTTCCTCTGCCTTTTGTTCTAATCAGTTCCTTAATAGGTTGGATGATGCCACCTACACTGGGGAGGATAGTCTACTGAGTTCACTGATGAAAATGTTAATCTCATCCAGAAGCACACTCACAGATACACCCCAGAAATAATGTTTCATGGGCTATCTGGGAAATCCTTAGCTCATTCAAGTTAATGTATAAAGTTAACCATTACATTTACTTTTATCTGTGAGAAAATTCAAGGCCAGAAAGGAAAAATGATATTGCAAAATATATCAAATAGACATGTTTTTAGCTGCTGGTAACAGAACATCATTTACAAGACAAGCTTAAGCAATAGATTATTTTTGTTCACATAACAAGAAGTATAGATCAAGTCAGCTGTTGGATTGGTTCAAGGGCTCTGAGTTGTCAGAACTGATGACTTATTCCTGCTGTCAATACAACAGTCTCCAGCAGGAAGCAGGAACGTGAAGGTAGAATAGCACCTATGTCAAGAAAGCAAAGCTTTTCTAGGAACCCAGAAACAGATTTCTACTTCGTTTGGCCAATAGTATGCACAAGTAGCCAAAATGTAGCTAGGAGAAACAAATTTAGGAACAGATATTGGAGCAGCTAAGCAGTACTGTCTGTTATAAACTCAAGCATGTGGCTTTTTTTTCTGGAAGAATAAAAAAGCTCAATTGTTTCTATCCAGTGATTAAGTGATCATGATAAAAAGGATAGCAGGCTTTCTGAGGGGCTGCCAACAGGCACCATAAATGAGCTAAGAAGCAAATCCTCCCTGTCAGGCCTTAAGATGACTCCAGCTCAACCAACAGCTTGAATGCAACCACATCAGAGACTCAGATGCTGACACACAGAAACTGTGATATAACAGATATTTGTTGCTTTAAAAAACTTTAAATGGGATAAACTTAAAATGACATGAGATAATAGAAAATAAAAAAGGATAGTACCACTAGGTCAATGTTTTTCTTTAAAAATCAATGCTAAAAAAATTAACGTGGGCAAACAGAGCATCAGCAGGTTGGGACAAAACATAAGGGATGAAGAAGAAAAATTCACATGCTAGATTTTCTTAAGGAAGCTCAGTAAAAATATGCATTAAATTATCTCTTCCTTTAAGGAAATAAGACAACTTACTATGTACTGTTTTGAGCAGAATTAAAACAACATAAATTGCAGTACATGGATATATGTAACATTTCCTTTACTTTATGTTGAAGATCAACTTGTATAAAATTACAAAGATTTTCCTGAGGAGTACTACCATCCTTAAGTTTATGGTATCATAATCACTAGTCCTGTTATCTGACAGAAAAAGGGCAGCTACAGCTTCAATTTATTGATCATCTCCTCTACTGCAGGAATACATGTCATCTTCATTAATAATAATATGTTGACATTAAAATTAATATTTAAAAATTGGAAGAATAAAACCCAAAGAGTCTAATTAACCCCACTAGATTAGTGAAGCAAGAATACTTATAGTAGTACAACCCAAGTAGGTCTGGTTCTAAAGCCTATGGTGTTTTTTCACTCTACCTTCACTTAGAGAAAAGGAGATATGGTACCAGTAAGTGTGCTTCAGAAACTTTAATGTATTTTATTACAACTTTATAACAAATCACACATATGCTTTTGTTATTTAACACATTTGTAACATTTGGAATGTAGAGGTAAAAAAGTCTAGAAATACTGAATTAACACTATTAATAATTTCCAAATAAAGAATACTGTAAAGTATCGTGATGGTAAATAAAAGAATCAGTACTAAAAGGCAGACCAAAATATTGAACTCTGTAATCAGAAACTCACAACCCTCAAAATTTACCTTTCAAATGGTCTCTATCCATTACCATGAGTTCTTTGCAATCCATCTCCTGTTGCACCATTTGTCATCTACCAAACTACTTATTTTATAGAGCAAAATATGTCCATCCTTATCTCTTAGCACACATTAAATATTGGTTTTCACATTCTTCAAATTGTCTTTGTAGCTCATTTCTTCCTGCATAGTCACTGGTCACTGATTTTGCTCTATCTTACACTCGTTTCCCACCTACCAGAACTTTCATTTGCTTGACCAATACGTAGTATAGGTTCTCAGATTTTTAGGTCTTTGGAAACTTCCTTCAGTTTTACCTCTACAATAAATAATATCACTTTAAAAAAATAAATGGCAGTCATAGTTTGAAAGAAAGCCTTTAAGTTGTCATTTCATATCTCTTAGCTGACATATTGTACAATTAGGAGTTCCTAAGTGCAATTCTTCAAAGAAAAGCTGGAAACAGAGTTCATATATTTGTCAGTGAGTAATACATAGTATATCCAACTCTCCTGTGGTTAAAAATTAGTCTTTTTTTCCCCTGAAAAGTGCAATAGGCACTAGATGACAAGTCATTTGTTGAAACAAATATGATCTCTACATGATTCATCCCTTCAAGGAGGCTTGGCCTGTCTGCTGTGGGATATTTAAAAAAGACTGTTTTACCAAGGAGTAATACTTGATGTTATCCATGTTGTTACCTGAATTCTCTAATGGAATTGAGTGAAAAACAAAACAAACAAACACACAGAAAATTCAAGCAGTTTTTCAGTCAGATGAGAAAATGGTGATCATGAAACCTAAGCCACATATATTACTTTCCAAAAGAGTCAGCTATTTAATTATGATCCACAATTAAGACTCAATCTAGAGGAAGAAATTTAATGAGCATTTTTTTCTTGTAAGTAGTTTCTCTTCCAATTCAACCTTGGGTAGATAGTTTCTCTTCCAATATCTCAGATGTGTACTCTTAGACATTGTTAACTGTCACCATCTCCACACATTGGTGGGATATAAGAGAGGTATTATAAGTGAGTAAATAAATAATAAAATAATTCAAAGCAGCTTTGGGCTCACCCACATGATGTTATGCCAGAGTACCCCTAAAATAACAGCTCTAAGGAGCCTAGATGAACCCTATACATAAATGTCAGAACCCACACACCCAATCAAAGCAAAACCAAAGCCACTTGCTTCAAGACTTCACTCCTTCAAGACTTCTTTGCAAAATAAATGCTCCTATCTCCCATCTACTCCTTTTATTTTGTTTTATTTGTTTTTTTCTTCCTAATCCTCTCAAAATTTCTCCTTGTTCTTTAGAAAGAACTCTTTAAAAGCTCAAAGGTATACCTTATTCATTTGCATCATAATTTCAACAACAGAGACCATATAATAGGATTAATGTGCAAATTTATATATATATACACATACATATGTATACATAAACACATATATCCTTATTGTGCTGATGTTGTTAAAAATAGTCAATATGCTTGAATAGTTATATTATTGCTCTATGATGTAAGAGAGAAAAAACTTGGGAAATTTAAAAGAAAAATTATTCTTATTCATGTATATAATATACAGTATACATGATACACTATATAAATAACAATATATATTTATATTATACTTTCTAATATAAATAGCAACTACATGTGTGTATACAAATATAGCATAGCATTATTTACTTAGAGAAATTGTAGTAATACACATAGTTAAGAATGTTTTAAGTTTGGAATCATACTACGTATCATCACTTTTGTCAAAACTGAAACACATATAATTTTTTATTAATTGGGTTTTATCTTTCTATGGGAAATTGGAATTTAACATGCATTGTACTTTTTTCCACTTTGGAATTATGAAAGAAAACTCTACCATGCAAGTTAAACAGACAAGGAAGAATTTATTCAAAACCCTTGTAGAAGGGATTAAGAAAATTGCAAAAGGGCCAAGAGCTTAAACTCAATCCCACAGAAATAAAAGACAGGAGAGTTTTTAAATGCTGGGATTAGTTAGCAGAAAACTACTAGAGGACAATAATGGGGAGGTTAGTCAATATGATTAGACTAACTGTGTTTGCTAATTAGGACTTTTGGAAGTTAGGCCACTACCCTCCCACAGAGATTGGGAGATGTGGACCCCGTCTTTCTTGATGATTGTATTTCAGAAGGATGGCTCCTAGGTCACTGAGAAAGATGTTTCTGGGCTGTAAAACTGGCAAGAGGCTGCGAGAAGATTTGCATCTCAAAGAAGCAGAGAAAGAATTTACAGTTGTAAGTTTTCGAAAGTAAATCCTCTAAGAGAAGGGAGATTAGGGGCCAATAGTCAGGAAGAAATCTATCTAAAATTAGTAAAGCCGAGAGGAAAGTTAAGGCCAGCTATCACAGTCAGAGTATATAAGTGTGGAAGGGAATAGTATATTTTATAAATTTATTCTTTTCTAAAATTAACCTGGACTTAAATTCATTTGTGGCATTACCAAAATATAGACCAGAATGAGAGTCAAAGAGCAGCTGAAGTCAGGTTAGACTCCTCTTTTATACAGTTGATATTCAGTAACCACTGTTTTTCTTTTGCCCCTATCCTGTCCCTCTGCATTAGATAGTGTATGAATTCAGAGCAGTCTGTAGCTCATTTTGGCTCCAAAATCCCACCTTAGAACCTAGACAAATTTTAGAGAAGTGAAGGAAAAAAATTACCTGACTTTACATATAAAATGCCTTCTATTAGGATAATGTCATTACCAAAGAAGTTAATACCCTTGAAATGGTTTTACTATTGTCGTGTGTAATAAGACTTTGGGGAATTTAGAGGGAAATGATCCTAATTTGATCCTAATTATCTCTGTTTTAATTAGAGCTTTCAATGTTCACTTAGTGAAATTTACTGAGGTATCACAAGAGAAGCACTGAATCTCTCAATTTTATAACTGGAAAAGATCTTAGACAATATCAGGTACAACCAAATCATTTTAAAGAAGTAACAAAGATAAAACAGCTTGTCCATATCTCTTACACCTCCCATACACATATGCACACACACATAATAGTAATCAAAGTGATAGAATATTTTCTTTCTAAATTTCTATATTCCTAAATTTCATTATAATGTTATATCCCATCAAGGTGATTTTACATGACATTACAATTTTTATGATTTATGATTACACAGTACTAAAAACTAACATACTGTATTTTGCATGGGACAGAAATTAGGATAGATACTTGAAAATGTTCTTTACATTCTTTTCATTAAAGGTTAATTAAAAGTTTTAAATTATTCCTCAGTTACCATAACTTACTTTATATGTAAAGAATAAACTCCCTAGTTGATTTCATTCTCATTCAGATAAAATGAGCTTTGAGACCTGGCCAATGAGAAACAGAACTCTCAAACTGCTCATTATCAAATAGTCTTATAATGAATCCACCTATTTTTGTACTAATGCTTTTTAAAATCAGCCCTGATTTAAAATTTTAGGAAACAAGGAAATCTTTATATGTAAATTTTAAGAGAGAATCCATCTTTTTAAGAACTATTAGATATTTGCTAAGTCTTTTAGATTTTGTATATTCAACTGAGCCATATTTTCATGATTAGAGCAAGTGTTATGCCTAAATGTTTGTGCACCCTCAAAATTTGAATGTTGAAATCATAACCACCACCACCCCTGCAATGTGATGGTATTAAGAGGTAAGGCCTTTGGGAGGTAATTCAGTCATGCAGATGCGGCCCTCATGAAAGCAATTATAAGAAAAGACAGATTCTTGTCTAGATGTTCTACCCATTATTGAAAGTGGGGTATTGGAGTCTCCTACTCTGTCTACTTGTTGATTTCTCCCTTCAGACCTGTCAATATTTGCTTTATATATTGAGACCAAATGAACCTAACAGATATATACAGAACTTTCTACCCAAGAGGAGAGTACACATCCTTCTTAAGTACAAATGGAACATTCTCTAAGATAGATCACATATTAGGTCACAAAACAAGTCTTAACCAGTTTAAGATCAGAATAATTCCAAGTATCTTTTCTGACTACAGTAGAATGGAACTAGAAGTCATGTGATTATAATTAACAATACTGTACCATGTACTTGAAATTTGCTGAGTGTAGACCTTGTGTTCTCACAACAAAAGAAAAAGGAAAGAAAATGAAAACTATGTGAAGTGATGAATATGTTAATTAGCTTGATTATAGTAATTATTGATATTTCACAATGTGTATATATATATATATATGCTATACCTTAAATATATACAATTTATATTTGTCAATTAGACCTCAATAAAGCCATAATAATAATTGAAATCATTGCCATTCTTTAAAAAATAAGACAGAAGGACTGAAGAGCTTGCTTAGTCACTCTGATACCTACATGGGAGAAGATGGTCCTTTGCAAACCAGGAAGTGGGTTTTCACCAGATCCTGGATTTCAAAGCACCTTGATCATGGACTTCCCAGCCTCCAGAACTATCAGAAATAAATGTTTGTTGTTTAAGCTATCCAGTCTATGGTAATTTGTTATAGCAGCCCAAATTAATTAAGAAGACAGCTAAAACTCAGTTATGAAGTATCTATATAATAACACATTTAAAAATTATCAGATAACTTACATGAAAGTAAAATGATGATTACCTTACATATTAGGTTGCTTTCTTCCACAATTGAATATCTGTTCAAACAAATAACATATGATATTATATATTTAAACAGTTTAATTTTTAAAAAAAAATGATTTTATTTATTTATTTTTTTGGCTGTGTTGGGTCTTCATTGCTGTATGCGGGCTTTCTCTAGTTGTGGCGAGTGGGGGCTACTCTTTGTTGCAGTGTGCAGGCTTCTCACTGCAGTGGCTTCTCTTGTTGCAGAGCACAGGCTCTAGGTGCACGGGCTTCAGTAGTTGTGGCACGCAGGCTCAGCAGTTGTGGCACACAGGCTTAGTTGCTCCATGGCATGTGGGATCTTCCTGGACCAGGGCTCAAACCCGTGTCCCCTGCATTGGCAGGCAGATTCTTAACCACTGCGCCACCAGGGAAGCCCTAAACAGTTTAATATTTAAGAGGCATGGATAACAATCAGTTTCCTTCTACACTATACCAAAATACGCTTAGCATAAGTCCTCTCATTAATATTCATTTTCAAACAATTGAATCATTCTGTACATTTCCTTTTTTTTTAAGACTTAGGTAGGTTAGTTTTTAAAAAATACCTCTTTCTGAGCATAATACAAATGTAAACATTATCCTGAAATATAGCAAAATAAAGTATTGGTTTCCAAAGTTACTTAGCTAAGCTACTTCGGCATCTCTTTTAGAAAGGGTGTGCCATGCATTTATAATAGATTCATTCGTTACAGTCTGCCATGCATCATGTGATCACCTGGCATTTTGGTTGTTTTTTTCTTTTAATTTGCACACTGTACCCAGTAGAATTCACTCTTCGTGTTGCTCAGTTTTATGGATTTTTGACAAATGCATAAAACTTCCACCAACACAATACCATACAGACGAGTTTGGTAACTTTTGTGACTCCTTTATACACGCATTTCCTGTCTTTCCAAGTCCTTGGCAACTACTGATCTGTTTTCTGTTCCTATTATTTTGCCTTTTCCAAAATGGAAAATTAATGACCGGTAGTCTTTGAGTGCGACTTCTTTCACTAAGCAAAATGCAGTTGAGTAAATTAATATTTCAAGTTTGTTTGTTGTTGCTGTTGTTGTTGTCATTACAGTTTACGTTTTATTTGACATTTAAAAATTGCTGAATGGTAGCCTACTCATGTATTGATATATTGCTGAACTTTCTATGTGTTGACGAACCACAGTTTATTCACCTGTTGCAGGACATATTGTTTCCAGATTTGGGTGACTATAAATAGAGATGTCATAAACACCCATATAAAGATTTTTATGTAAACCTGTTTCCCATTTACTTCACAAAATACCTGAGTGAAATTGCTATGATGTATTAGCAAGTATATGTTTAAATGTATAAGAAATTACCACACTCTTTTTCAAATTGACTATATCATTTGCCACTCCCACTGAGAGTTTCTTCTGCTCCTCAATTTTGCCAGAATTTGATATCTTCCATCTTTTAAAAAATGTAGGCATTCTAGTGGTTGTACAGTGTTTATTTTTGTCTAAAGACTAATAATGTTGAACATCTTATATGTCATCCACATATCTCCTTTGGTCTAGTGTCTGTACAGGTATTTTGTCTGTTTTTTATTGAGTTATTTGTTTTCTTATAGTTGAGTTTTATTTGTAAATATTTATTCCCAGTTTGTGGCCTGTGGTTCCATTCAACAGTATGTTTTGCAGATAAAAAGTGTTTAATTCTTATAAAGTCCAGTTTATTATTTTTTCTTTATAAATTCTGCTTTTGATGTTTTATCTAAAAACCGTTTGTCTGAGTCAGTGTCACACAGATCTCCCAGTATATATCCCCAAAGACATTTGATAGTTTTATCTTTTATATTTAGGTCTGTGATCCAATTCATGCTAAAACTTGTGTATATGAAATATGTGTCAAAGTTCTCATTTTGCAAAGGGTCATCCAATTGTTTCTGCACTGTTTGTTGAAAAAACTATCCTTTTTCTAATAAATTAAAAAGAAAATGGCCCCTATGTATCTTCATCACAAATCAG
Source organism: Monodon monoceros (assembly GCF_005190385.1). NCBI lineage: Eukaryota > Metazoa > Chordata > Mammalia > Artiodactyla > Monodontidae > Monodon > Monodon monoceros. Next base: position 16,598,031 of record NW_021703781.1, on the reverse strand, counting down.
TTCATATATTTGTGTGAATCTATTTCTTAGATTGTTATGCTGTTCCATTGATGTATATGGGCTGCTCTTAACCTTTCACTTAGTGTGGTGCCTGAGTATATGAAAGGTTTTTCTCTGTTTTTACTCTACTCTTAGCTTTTAGGAGTCCCTGCAAGCTTGTGCTAGTCACAGAAGGGTGTCTCTCTACACTCTTTGCCCCTCTCAGAGCTGTAGCCTCCTGCTTGGTACTTGATTGTGATACTTGGTACTTGGTACTTGACCAGGTGGGCTCTCAGTTTTCCTGGTAGAGACTTGGTCTTACGTAGGCTTTGTGAGCCCAGACCTTGGATTTGGCACAGTCTCCGAATCCCTGCCATGCTTCTTGTTTGTTGACCAAACAATTGATATCTGTGATGGGTTTTGAGTGGGAAAGGGTTTCTTGTACCTCCCTAAATAATAGCAGACCTCTAGTCTGTATTGAAACAAATCCTGATCCTAAGAAGGGGTTGTTTTCCCCTTTTCTGGGAGACAGAGAGTTTTAACTTACCCTCCCATCAAAGCATTGGGGGATGGGGTGGGAGGGGCAGAAGCCTGTGTGCTGGAAGCAGAGGAGATTCCTAGCCTTCCCCTGAGCCAAAAGGGCTTTTGCCTACCCCCTTTCCTGAAGTAAGGCCCCCAAATTCTTGCTGAGGTACTTAGCAGTAGTCCCTGTGAGATTTCTTGAAATCGAGCATTTCAGTGTTTCTCATGTCTTTTAGGTATGAGTTTTATTTCCAGGAGAAGAGAGTGTTTTCCCTCCCTCTCACTGCAGAGAACCCCTCACCTCATGGAAGACTTTAATAGGTGGTTAATAAAATAAGTAGAATTGCAGCATGCTAGTTAAAACTGTGTCTTATTCATATCACATTTCCTTTTCCTTTTTCTTTGATATTTTATATAATGATTTAGTGATAGGTTAACTGATACTTTTATTTTCCCTGCCATTTAGATACTTGGGAGAAATGATAAATTAAAATTCTATTATACAGAATGGAAGACAAGCTGAGCAGAAGATTGATTTATTTTGCAGATTATAAACTTTGAAATGCATAGCATAAATAACTGTTTTTATCTTATTTTACATTTCTCATTTCATCCTGATTGCAAATGAGGTCAGCAAATGAGTTTTCCTATAGACATAGTAAATTTAATTCCAATAACTTGTTTTAAAATCTTCAGTAATTTATAAAATTATTGACAATTAAACATAAAAATAGTTGTAAAAACACATTTCTCACTCCTTGTTTAAAATAAATTTCTTAATGTTTTTCCACCATCACTGACAGTTTCAGAGCACCTAACAATTTCATCAGCAGTGTTCTAAGCACAGGGGAGAAGAAAAGAAGTAAGACTGGAATATTAGCCTATGTGATTATTATACAAACCCTGATAATTATTCAGGTGTAGATGTTGTGATATAGAAAATGAGTTTCCCAGATCATACGGAAGAAATTTAAAGATTCAGATCTCCAGAATATCACTATAGTTCTTTTCCACCTTTAAACCCTGCTGCAAAGTGTTACTTATCTTCTCTCATTTAAAATGACAATAATCCAGTTTAACAATCCCACCCCAAAAGTATACTCCATCCTTCTCCAACATTCTATTTGTCCTGTTCTAATTCAAACACACACACACACACACACACACACACATTCATACAATTCCAATTTCTTATATTCCAGTGGAAAGTATCAGTAAATATTAGATAGTCCTAATACACACTGCCCTCAACCAGGTCCTAATAGACCAAACAGAGAAGAGGGGACCAGAGTAGGAAGGTGTAAATAAAACTCCTTTCCCAGGGCTTCCCTGGTGGCGCAGTGGTTGAGAATCTGCCTGCTAATGCAGGGGACATGGGTTCGAGCCCTGGTCTGGGAAGATCCCACATGCCGCGGAGCAACTGGGCTCGTGAGCCACAACTACTGAGCCTGCGCGTCTGGAGCCTGTGCTCCACAACAAAAGAGGCCACGACAGTGAGAGACCCGCGCACCGCGATGAAGAGTGGCCCCTGCTTGCCACAACTAGAGAAAGCCCTCGCACAGAAACGAAGACGCAACAGAGCCAAAAAAAAAAAACTCCTTTCCCAAAGTAGCGTGGACAAAGATCAAGTACTGAAGTACACAGTATCCTAGTAGGAAATAAGTCTATTTTATCATTTAAAGTACACATTATGAATTCTGCTTTCGTTTAAGATATAGAAAGCCACAAGACAAATGGTTACCCTACAAGTAAAACTTGGAAAATATACAAAAATCATAAGGAAATTTTCTTGTATCCATTAGAGAGCCAGGGTTTCAAGTCAACTGGGTTAACTGACTTCGAAACCACAACAAGCTTCTGTAAAAGGAGATGAAGACTGGCAAACTTTGTCACACTTGGCGGCATGGAAGGGGTGGCTGCCAGGAAGCAGGCAAGAGGGGATTCAGTGAAAATGTCAGTAAACCGTTAAAGGCCAATATTGGACTAACATGTCAGTTTAGAAAAGAAACTGTGACCTTCAGACACAAAGGAAGTTCAGAGTCACTTGCAAGCTCCTCTTTTACAGACTTTCACTGGGTGCTCATGAGAGAGACTGGGGGGAAAATAGAAGACTAGAGAGAGTCCCTTGGTGTCACAAGTATCTGGGAGGTTATTGATTGTTCCTAGAGACCAGAAAAAAATACTACCCGCATCTGGGGACTGTTCTTTCATATGAAAGAAAACTGCTGGAGGAAAAAAAGAAACATTATGGTCCTCAGGCTTCTAGAAAAGAGCTACTGCTTCTGGAGCAGGTGTTGGGGTGGTGGGGGGAGGTAGAAGTGAACACATTGGCCTCCAGGCAATGGGTAGAAAAACCGCTTAGACTTAGGAGGTGTGCTACCATTTGGGGAAAAGTGGAAAAATTTCTCCCACTCAAGACCACCACAAACACAATGTAAAGTTTAGTTTCTAAAAGGATTGACAAAAATGCTGAGTCGAACATCTCAACACCAAGGCTAAGTGCAAAGAATTTGCCTTATTTTATTTTACTTTATTTTTATCTCACCTGGAGCTCTTTCATCTTAGGTTTGTATGTATTGATTGAGTGAGTGAGTGATTGTCTTTCTAGAACTCAAATTACACAAATGTTATACTACTTGATATAGTTCCCTAACTCTTGGATGCTCTGTTCTGTTTTATTGTCTTTTTATTTTTAATATATTTATTTATTTATGGCTGCGTTGGGTCTTTGTTGCTGCATGCGGGCTTCCTCTAGTTGCAGTGAGCAGGGGCTACTCTTCATTGCGGTGCATGGGCTTCTCATTGCAGTGGCTTCTCTTGTTGTGGAGCATGGGCTCTAGGCATGCAGGCTTCAGTAATTGTGGCATGTGGGCTCAGTAGCTGTGGCTCGTGGGCTCTAGAGCACAGGCTCAGTAGTTGTGGCACACGGGCTTAGTTGCTCTGCAGCATGTGGGATCTTCCTGGACCAGGGCTCGAACCTGTGTCCCCTGCATTGGCAGGCAGATTCTTAAATACTACACCACCAGGGAAGTCCCTGTCTTTTCTTTTTGACTCTTTTCTTCTCTTTGGTGTCTCAGTGTAGATAATTTCTACTTACCTATCTTCACGTTAACTTTTCCTTTCTTCTGCTGAGTGTGCTAATGATTTATCATTATTTATCTCTAGATGTGTTTTTTTTTCTAGAATTTTTATGTGACCCTCATTAATAATTTCCATCTTTCTGTTCAAATACTTTATCTGTTCGTGCACATTGTCTGACTTTTTTTTAAATAAACCTTTAACATATTGGTAATAGTTATTTAATAGTTACTGTCTGAGAGCTCCACTGTCTACATTGTCTCTGAGTCTGATTCTGTTTTCTTTAATAATAATAATTATTATTATTTCTTGTTTTGGGTTTTTTTCATGGTTTTTTATTGAATGCCAGTTATCGTGTATAAGAGTAGAAACTGAAGCAGGTAAAGCTTACATCTAGAAATGGACATATATCTTCTGTCAGGCCATTTAAGTGGATGAGTTGGTTCAGTCTAGTCAATTTAGGTTTCGTTGTTGCTAGAGTCACTTCTAACACATGGAAGCCTTCATGTTTCTCCAGCAGTGGCCTGATGTCACACATCACTACTTGAGACACAGGTTACTTAAAACTAGAGTCTGAGGGACTTCCCTGGCAGTCCAGTGGTTAAGACTGCATGCTTCCGGTGCAGGGGGCGTGGGTTCGATCCCTGGTCAGGGAACTAAGATTCCGAGTGCTGCATGGCGCGGCCAAAAAAAAAAAAAAACCCAGCTAGAGTCTGAGACAGGGATTCTTGAACCAATCATTTATTGAGGGGTGCTGCCAGGAGAAGGGAGTGAGTAAAGCAGGCTAATGTTGGAGAAAAGGTAAATAAGATATGGTTGCAAGAGAAATCTAGCTCATGTATAATCCCATGGGGGAATCTGGAGTATAAGCTGCAAGACAAAGTTTGTCTTACCTTGAGACAAGGAAGCCAAGTGGTTATGCCCCTACCAGAGTCAATGACTGGCTAAAGGTCACCCACTGGGAATAAGCCACAGCTTCTCAGGCATCTCCCATGGGGACCACTTCCATCTGGTATGCTCAAGCCTCTGGGAAGATAGAGTTGCAACAGCTGGGGAGTGGTATACCAACCAAATAATAGGAATCTAGTCAGGTCATGCAGAGCATTTGATACACTCTGTCACCAAATTCTATATTCTGTCACACCAATCAAATCACAGATGCCAGTTCACAGCCAAGGCATTAATATATTAAGTCAAGGAACTAGAAATAAATGGTTAAGAGATCATTTTCACTAAGTGGCAAACAGAAACATACATTAAGTATGATCACTACAGTTCTAAGTGGCAATTTTTCCCACACTAGCTTGAGAACAGATGTTCAAATTTTACTGGTTTTATTTTTGCCATAAATCCCATGTGTATGCATGCCTATTGTATGCTTACAGCTGGCAAACTAAAATTGAGTGACACACTGGATAATCACAAGCACATCAGGTAGTATGAGTCAAGATACCTGAGACCTGGTCCAGAAACGATTACTAGCAAACTCTGACTTTGAGCAAGTCATTTCTCCTAACTGCGATTTATCTCTAAAAGGCAGATAGGGAAGGCAGCACATAATTTTAAGACTCAATTTGGCTCAGGGAACTTTTCTTCAAGTTCAGAATATATAGTATGTGCCTTTCCTTTATTGCTAACAGCAAAATGATAATCTGAAATGCAGACTATTCCCCATGCAAATTAACAGTGAATTGAAATACCGTAATGAGAAATTTTAAAAAGTGCTTAAGTAGTGGATTAATTTATACCTGCATTTTTAAAACCCTTACTGCAGAAGGTAAATACATATATATATATATATGCTTCTCAGGGCCATTATATATATAATGGCCCTGAGAAAAAGAAAGAAAACAAGCTACAATTGCAAGTCAGTAGATGTTTTGGTAAGGGAAAAGAGTGATTAAAGAGATCAGGTTAGATCCAGGTGTAGTCATCTTTAAATGTCTTGCCTTTATTTGAGAATAGTGTTTTATTGTTTTATTTTTAACTGACAAGAGAAGCAAAAATTTAGAGATTTATAAAAATATTGGATACATTTCAGAAGGATTCTTAGTTTCTCATTTAATCCTCTGATATTACAAATGAAGACATTAAGGTGAAAAATATTAGGGATGGAATGAGTAGGGGCATAGAATAAAACTTCAAAAACCAAAATCAATGTCATCAAAGCCCAGGGGCATTTATCAGAATTAGAAGTGCTCTTCTGGATTGTTGAAGTTAAAGATGCCTATTATCTGTTTTTCCAGAAAAATTGTTATGATTTTATTGGTAATCACCCTGGATTTCCTAACCTATACTATCATTTTGTTTAATTTAAAATTTTACCTTTCCTAAACTCATGAGTAGGATCTATATACAGTCAGCCCTCAGAATCCACAGATGCTACACCATTTTATATAAGGAACTTGAGCATCCACAGATTTGGGTATCTGCAGGGGTTCCTGGAAGCAATATACCAAGGATGACCCTAAATGTTGTATTCTGGTTATCTATGAGGATGTATATGTTTACTTTCACCAAGTAAAACTTTTTGTGAAAAACAGAGAGAAAACACCTAATTCCACAGTAAACCTTATGGGGTCAGAGGCAAATATTGTGGGTTTTAAGAAGTCGAAAAATCCAAGAAGATAATATTAGTCTATAAGACAAAACTGGAGACAGGGTTCCTATTAGCAGACATATTCTTTCCATCTTTGCTTAAAAAGGCCTTGTTATATGGTATAGGATGTGAATTCTTATGGTTATGGAATGAGACAATGAGGAAGATATAATGAAATAGTACAATGGATGAATAGTTTCTGACCCATTCTTCCTTTTTACTGAATTCCTTGTGAGGTCATGTAAGGCGTCAATAAAATAGCCAAAGATACCTTAAGTTAGATGTGGTTATATGTGTGTTTCCCGCTATTCCAGGACTCTAAAGGCTCACAGTGTTAGAATAGGGAGGTAGACATCAGTAAACACGGAGATCATAGGTTTATTCAAGTGCAGGTCTACTTAGAATAATATAATAAGTGCACATTGTGATTTAAATGGAAGCTCACTAGAGTTTAACCGTATCCATAATTATGGACATAATATTTCCATGTCAGTAATTCTTTAGACAAACAGTATATTGTTATGTACATATTGTATTAGTAACTTCATTGCTCCAAAATGTGTATTAATATTCAAAAGAACAATAGAATTTTTAATTACATGCAATCTTAATATGGCAAATATATGACAAGAAAATAATATATTTCTTACCACCCTTCATTTAGTACTTATTCTTAGCTATGAGGCCTGTCTTTCAAATTGTTTCACTAAAATTGTTCTATTCCTTGTTAACTTGTGCCTTGAATTATTTTAAAATAATACACAACATGGGAAAGTCATTATTAATTTGTGATTTAATCATAAAGTACAAAAACTACCTATAAACTTCACAGAATCGCACTTTTTAGTCTTAAAGGCTATAGGAGATTATCTGGTTAAGCTTCTTATTTCACAGGGAAACCTGCAGACTTGCCAGGCTTAAGATTTTTGCCTAAGGCTAAAGTATTTTGAAAGTAATAGATAAGGCAGGTAATTGATGACCTGTACTCTTTGTCCTGTTAAAAGTTGCTATTCAAAGTGTAGTCCTCTGACCACAAGATTTGACACCAGCTGGACGTTGGATAGAGATGCAGAATCGGTCACCACTCCAGATTTATTGAATCAGAATGTATAATTTAGTAAAATCCTGGTGATTCATTAAATTTAGTAAATCCCTGGTGATTAAAGTATAAAATCACTTCTCATTAAGAAAAGTTTCAGGTAGAAGGAGATTTCTCACAATGACCACAGCTCACTTCCATTTTCAACTTTGCTTCTCCTGAGTTCTAAAACAATGTTCACCAAAGTAAGATGCTTAGAGTAAGAAGTCTTCCTTGGCCTGGGAAGAAAATAGTGGAACTTGTATTTATATATAATTTTGGATTCTATTTAATTGGTCAGTCTCTCTTTGTACCACGAGATCCATTCTTCACCTTTTATGTCCTGCTGTGTGCCTTAGGTAGGCTGTGGTCTAAGGGCATAGTCATCTAGGTTCATTGCCCTTTGGATTCTAGTTGGGTTTAGCCAATGGGAGAGATCAGAAGGAGATCAGAAGATGAGAGCGAAATTAAGGTATTTCTCTCCCAGCTCCTGTTTGCTCTCTGCTTGGACACCAGGATCATGGAAGTGGCTGCTTTCCTCTATAGTTACAGATGCTATTAGACAAGTTGTTTTCCAAGGTTTCTGCTCCCTCCTTGGCTCTAGGATCCCTGTTTCCTTCCCTGATCCCTTTAGAGAATGGAGTGATACCTTTTCTGGTGTTGCTAGTCCATGCTTCCATCAGCAATCTTTGTTGGTTCCCTTAGCCTTATTCATAACTCTGTAAATAATATATTCATTGTTTTCAGAGTTCCAAAATTGTCTCTTTTCTGCAAAGACCCTAACACATCCATCTTTCCTCATTTAATTGTATGTTTTATAATTAACACATCCCATGTATATGTATCTCATATCATATGTATATGATACACATGCGCAGTAATGGAGGAGGGAGCATGGTCAAATATAGTTGAAGATCACTACTAACATCATCCAAATTGTATAGTTAATTTATTTAAAAACTTTGCCCTTACGGAGAAACTATTGTCCTGTAAGGCTTACTGAGGTCACATACAGATTGGTCTAGTAAGTTAAAAACCTAGTTATATTTTTCCTAGTTGAAATCTGCACCATTTCTCTTATCCTTGTGATTGGCACCATTGGTTTGTTGGTCCTTTTAACAAAATATCAAGTAAAAAGAAAAAAATGCATAAATAACACAAATTATTTATTTTAATTTGTTTCACTTACTAATTTTTAGGTATTCATATAGCTACTAACTGGCAAAAGCTCAGCTTCCTTTTCCTTTTGTTGTTAAGAAAGTTGGCAGTCAGACTTATCTATTCCCCTTGCTGCCAGGCAGCAGATTGCTGTATCTTCTTTGGAAAAACTGAGTAGTCAAAAAGAAAGACCTATTAAAAACTGATAGGTGGGCCCTCCCCCCACAATTGTGAAGATGGTATAAAGAGTTTAATATAAACACAATACTGGGAATGAAAGAAAACTTTAAAAACTAAAATCAGTGTCATCAGATAGCTTCAGTGAGATACTACAACCATGAAATTAAAACATTCTTCAATCTCAAAGAATAGATTTATGTCTTTAAAATTAAAATGCAATTGCAGGAATAAAAACCTTAATAAAATGTAAAATGGAGGAAATCTATCAGAAAGAGAATGTAAGGGCAAATAGATAGATTGGAAGAGAACAGAAAAATAAAATTAAAGGACTATCTAGAAAATGCAATAACCAAATAATAAAATTACCAAGAATAGAGAACAGAGGAAAAGAAGACAAAGAATTTTTAATGAAACAATTCAGGCACACTATACAAAATTAAAGCATGTGAGTGTTTCACACCGAATGGGTCCACCCAGTAAAATGTATGAAAAAAAGCTATACCAAGTCTCATTACTGTGAAATTGCAGAACATCTGTGCCTAAGGAGAGATCCTAAATACTTCCTGAGATGGGAGATAAAAACAACATATTATGAAACGATCAGGCTTTAAAATATCAGTTTTCTCAAACAGACAAGATGGAAGCTTGAAGACCATGACACAATACCTGAAAATTTAATGGAAATGACTTCCAATGCAGAATTCCATACCTGGCCAATGAAAACTGAGGGTTGTCAAAGACATTCTTATACATGAAGGCTTTCAAAAATGTCACCATGTGTACACCCATTCCTTAGAAACTACTGAAAGGTTGTGCCCTACCAAAACAAGAGAATGAATCCAAAAAAAGGAAGTCAAGGGAATTAGGAAACAGGGGATCCAACACAGAAATAAGACTTAAAGGATTTTACAGGATAATAGTGAAGACAGATTATAGAACAGCAAGTGTGTAGCAGACCTAGAGAAAAATCATTCAAGAAAGAAGGTCCAGAAGAGATGTTGTCAAGGGGAAAAAAAAAGCAAAGTAATTTATAAATCATTTCATGCATTTGAATGTATTGAGAGGAAATTTATATTTTTGACAAAAAAATTATCAAACCAAAAGATGAGCAAATAACCCCAAGAAATAATGTGTATATAGCACTATAGAACCTGTCTGTAATATTTTAATAAATTGTAATCATTGAAAGTATATTTAAAATATTATAATAAAAGGTTATGAAAGAGCACAATTCTGACCTTCCAGGGTGAAATTGTCATTATCTACTATTTACTACTAACAGACAAAGCCATTTAAACATCAGCAAGTTACTGAGAAATATACAGATGAGTACCATAAAGTAAAACAACAACATTGAAAATTGTTGCTTCCGGGAGGCAGTGATGGTTAATATCTCACAAATTTTCCTGTTAATACCACCCAAATACATTCAGTTTACTGTGACTGATACTGACTACAAAATAAGACATATGTAAATTCCACTTGTACAATCCCAGTTTTCAAGAGCTCTACACAATTACTCAGAATCTGTATAATATTGGGGCTATTTATTCATTCTTGTACTCTATAGCAACAATTTTTAAACTACTAGCTGACAGTGAGCAGGCAGTATACTAGGCACTGGACATATAAACGCTATAATCCTTCCCCAGTGAAGCTTGAATATAAACATGGGAACAGACTCCTTTCATCTTCTCTGGACCTCACTTCAGTTTCTACTCTTGCCATGCCTCTGTTGTGATTCAGGCTTCTTCCCAGTAAGACTGTTCACCTCTGTTAATAATTATACTAAGTTTTAAGAGCATGATTTTTAAAAGAGAAATGATTAAAATGCTTTATGAAACAGTATCATAATCATGAAATCTCTATATTTCACCCATTTCAGTCAGTCAACAAGTCATTCTATAAATTCTTTATTCTTCATTGGGCAGTCAGTCCATAGTGCGCTCCAGGTATCTGGAACATTGTTATTATCTTCTCTAGAGTTAAAAAATTCCCTATGTGTTATTTCTGCCATGAATGCTTCCTAAAGTAATCTGGGAAGACTTGATATGTTCTCCTATTTGGATATGAGGATATCATTGCTATTTTCCCTTTTCTCATCTCATTGACATATTTCTCCTCACTCCTGAAAGACATAACATAATTATTGTATAAATGACATGGATATGTATTAGAATATATTTATTTTCTTTTCCTATTTCTCTAATGACTGCCATCTTGAACTATAACTTCTCGAATAGTAGCCATGTCTGTATTCAGAGCCTGGTCTAAACGACCTACAGAAGAATCGTTAATAAATGTCTGTTGTTGACAGTTCAATCTTCTGTCTCATTTATTCTTCTGCAAATTATTCTTTTGTATCAGCACTAACCTACATCATTTGCTATTTTTAACTGAGATAAATATTTAACCTTGATTATTGCTTAAAGTGGGCAAACTAACAGTTTTGGGTAACAGCTGGCAAAGCCAGGTAAAATACTGCTATGCCTGATGGATATAGTTTTAAGTATTTTAGACAAAACTATTTAAATGATTTCATCAGGTATTATAGTTTTTAAAAAGTACTATGTCTCTCTAATTGATATTAGACCGAGTATATGTATATGACAAGATTCATCACAGTGACTACTAGAAAAATTTGTAACAAAAATATGAGTGACAAAATAATTATAATTTAAATCCAATACACTCAGTTTATACATCTTTTGTTATTCTGTCATCTTTTTTATTTTATCATTAGACTAGTGATTCACATTTGTTGAAATGCGAGGAACACACAAAATACAAAAAGACAATCAAATGGAATCTAGATGATTAATAGAATGTGAGCCCTTGATCAGATGAACTTGGCTCGATTATAAAACTTCATGGGTAAACAATTGAATTGCATATGAAAAAAAGATGATATCAGGTTAGAAAAATATTGAAGATAATTCTGAATATTTTGACCTTTGCACAGCCATATAAAATAAAGGCAGTCCTGAACATTTTCTTTGTTCTAAAATGGAATATATGTCATCCAAGGAGTCTGTCATCTCGTGCCTTTATATTTCTACAAAAGAGCTTCTGGATAGAATCAGATGTAAAACCAAAGAGAGGTTATCCTTTTTCATTAAAAAAAAAATCCATAATTCTCATGGAATGAAAAATATTATTATAAAATATAAAATTGAGAACTATTGAGAATATGTCTTAAACTTCTTTATAAATGAACATTTTGGTTAAAGATGATAATTATGCATAGACATGCTCTCATTTTAAATGAAAAAAGTGAAATAATTCTTCTTGGCATTTAATATATATCCATCATTTTTCAGAGGAGGGAACTAAGGTGAGAAATGATGAATGATTTTCTGGAAATCACACAGTAAATTAGTAGGGCAAGATACAACTAATCCAAATTCCTTGTTTCTCAAGTCAGGCTTATTCTATTGTGCTTGAGTCTCAAATATTTTGAGCATTTAAGTGGATTCATTTTTAGGATTAAAAGAATATAGAGATCACTCTTCATAATAATAGTTGTGCTTTTAGTATTTGTTGATTAAAACTGTCACTGCATGCAATACCATTTATAGAATTAGTTCACTCTTATGGATTAAAAGAGATAAGACATGGACTTAAAGAATATATTTTATGAGATAAAGACAGATGAACATAAAATATGTTATAATATTATAACCTTATAACATTACAAAACTTTTTTTTTTTTACTTTAAGGGCTAAGAATAGAGAGTAGGGGGATATAGGAGAAGGGGTATTTAGGGAGCCTCAGGGACAGCTTCATATAAGAGAATGGAGAGCATTTCAGTGAAAACGCAGAAGCACAAGAGAGCAAAACTGAACTGGGATTTACATAGTATAGAATGTGAAGCCATAGGAGATTGAGGTGGTGAGACAGCGGATCAGATTTTAAAGGGCTTTCAGTGCCATACCTAATAATTTAAATTTCTATCTGAAGGCAAAGGGAGCAACTGAAAAACTGAGGAGAGAGCAAGAGCAGAGTTGGATGTAAGAAGCACTATAGTCACAGCAGAGTAAGACTAGATTGAAGGAGATGAGACTAGAGAAGTAAAAAGTATGATGAAAAGACTGTTAAAAATTTCAAACAAGATATAGTGAATATCTAAACTGCTGAAGTAGATATTAGATATTTAGGACTTAATAGGCCGAACAGATATTTAAAGTTTCGATCATGTATTGGTTTTTAGGGTAAATGAAATAAAGAAAATATATCAATCAGTTAGTGTTTGCAAGTGAGATTAAATTTATTTGGCTATTAAAATATAGATTGTAGTTACTCCCTGGATATAGATCAATTCCCAGGAAGAATGGAGTGTGATAAAAGGATTTAAAATATTGAAACCTTCAGAATGTTAACTCTTATGAGATGCATAAGAGGAATTCACAAAGCAGATTGAGAGTAGGAGGCCAGAGGTGTGTAATGTACATGGAGAGGGGAAATTATCTCAGAAACCAAGGGTGAAAAAATGTTTGAAAAAGGAGAAAATGGTCAGCACTGACAAATTTTGCCATGAAATCAAGAAAACTGGAATCTGAAGGACGATCACTGTATTTCTATAGTAGATATTTAGTGAGAATTGTGAGTTGATGAGGACAAAATTCAGGTTAAAATAAATCACTGGGTGAATTGGAGGTAGTAATTTGGGGACTTAATTAAAGCATAGGCTTTTCATTCTCAAAAGTTTGGTGGAAATATGTGATGGGATGTAGAAGGAACTTAATGTAAAAATGGCGTATTTTGTGGAAGAAAAATTTTGAGTATGCTAATATGCATAGAGGAAGAAACAAATGTAGAGGAAGGTAGAGGCTATTTCATGAAATAAGGATGTTGAGTATTTTGGAAGAGAAGTTGAAAGTCACAGATAAAACTAAAATTCTTTGATATAAATCTGAATATTACTTTCTCTGACTTGGATAGATGCTACAGTGGTTGAACATACAGATAAAGTTAAAGGCAGACATGTCTAACATAAGAGTGTTAATAACTGACAGGTGAAATGAGGAGCAAAGTCACAAGAAGGAGATGGAGACAAGGTGGGATTTTCAAGAAGAATAAAAAGAGTAAGGAATAAATGCCCTAGGTAATGTGATAAAGGAGTAAAGCATGTAATAGCACAGTGGAGAATGACAGAGTGAGATAATACGAGTAAGACTGTTTTTATGTGGTTTCCACCCAAGTCTGTTGTGATTCTGGGGATGCCCACATGTGAGTGGCCAGATAAATGTTTCCAGTAATATACTTAATTTAATGTTCTTAGGCTCAAACCAATTAGTAGGCATTCCTATTATTTTTAAAATGGAAACATTAGTCATTCACAAAGGTCCATATCAAATTAATAAGTCAAAAATTGTGTCAAGCTCCTGGCATCAAGCTTAATTAAATATTCTTCCAAGGATCTCACTTCTACTCAGATAATTTATACCTAATTCAGTGAGTCAACTACCAAGGTTTTTTGAAAGTATCAAATACATGCATAACACTGGTCTTTAGGGCAGTATAGAAAGATTTTAAGAAATTGTCTTTATGTTTGAGATTCTAAGACATAATATAAGAACAAGTGACAAGGTAGTATGTATTTGCCAAAATTTTTAACTGGACTACTAATTATAAATTGGGGTAGAAGTAAAAGCAAGTCTGTATGTTTAAGCATTTATTAAACTATGGATGATGAGCTGAAGTCTTTTACTTGAAGTATCTTACAGTATAGTTTACAAGAAAAAGTAAAAATTCTCCAATTATTTTTTAACAAAAGGCAACACTTATCAAATGACAAATGACAGGAATAAAATATTTATGGTATAATCTGGATAATGTTGGAATAGGTAATGGTTGCTAAAATATTTAAATGGGTTTAATATTTCATGGGAAGAAGATACATAAGTAATTAGATAAAAGAAGCAGAGATTTGAAAAAAACAAGAAACACCATAAAACAAAAGAAAGGAAAGAGAAGTAGCAGACACATGAGTACTTCTCTCTTTTAGAAGAACCCAACAGACAAACCCCTACAGACAAACCCCTGCAAAGACTACAGACTACATTGGGTTAGCTGGATGGATTCCCAGGTATAACTAAACCAGCACTGTATTTGCAGTGACCCTGGCTCACAGTCAGACACTGCATTTTATATTACCATTCTTCCTACTGAAAAAAAGAAAAAAAAAGTATAAGGTAGAATGTGAAGTCAGTCTTAGAAAGCATTAAATAATAATGACACAACTGTCAGCGAGTGGATGGAGGACTTCGAGCGCTATTTGGAGTGTGCCTCTTAGTTGAAGGAATTTGAGGGGAAGGCAACAGGAATGAAGGAATCAACATCTAGAATTAAAATAAAAGTGGTAAGCTACTTATGCAACAGTAATGACACTGGCATTGTCCAAGCGTGTGGTACATTTTGGAGGAATTCAAAATAAAATTGATTAGGTAAGAGTGCAATACACATGGATGGCTTTGAAAGTCAGTGAGAGGAGATCCTATTTAAAGCAGTTAAGGTTAGGAAGCCGCTAAAGAGTTTTGGAGCAAGGGAGTGATAAAAGCAGTATTGTCAGAGAATCTACCAAATTTTAGAGCAGAGGAAAATTTTAAGGTAATTTACTCAAACATTCAGGAAGATTAAAGTATTTGAATAAATTGGATAGCGATGAAATTGCAAAGAGAAAAAAGCAGCTGTGAAGAAGATATTGTGAAAGAGACAGCCCCCCACCTTCTCCTGTTTTTATGCTTTGTTAACAGAATTAGGCCAAACCAATGCAAAATCTAGAATTTTTTATAGTTTATTAATATATATTTCTAGTTGGCTTTTAAGGTTTTATAATAAAATCAGAGGAAAAAAAAACCCATAAAAGCTCTGGTGCATTTAGTCTTGATATACTAAAATACCAGATTAATCTCAGAAAATCTATATTAAGCATTTATTTTTAAATGTTTTAATAGGATAATCTATAAAATCAAGGGTGTAATCCATGATGAGACCAAATTATAACATAGTAAAATGTTTAGAAATGTTATGTCTAAACTCATTATTCATCTTTTCTCAGAGTGTCCAAAAACCCCTATAAAACCTGAATTAATCAGTTATTTTTCCTATAAAAAATGCAATTGTCATTTAAAAGTCCATCAAAGACAAACTTCATCTTGATTTTTATTAAGCTAAATGTATTTCAAAATGAGGGAGGCAAATGGTAGAGGTTCTGACACATGCACGCAAATTTAAAGAGTCTCTTCTGGAGATAATACATCTAAGTACAATATTTAAAGTTTTCAAAAGGCCAGGGTGGCTCTCATGTTGGAGAAAAAAACTGGACAGGTATCAAAAGATTTGGTTTTCACACCTACATTTGCTACTTTATGACTTTTAGTTAAATTCACTGGATCCTGCTTTCCTTATCAGTGAAATGGTGATAAGAATGAAATAATAATACTAAGTAATAACACTAATAATAACTGACAGAAATTTTGGTCTGTCTAACATTTTGAGGACTTAACATGAACTAGGCTCTGAGTTAAGTTTTTTACATGCATTATTTTCATTAATCATTATTAAGTTTGAAAAGGAAATATTATTTCTATTTTTACACGGGGGAGATCTAAATTTCACGTGAGGAAACAGAGCTCAGTAAATTATGCAACGTTTATAATATAATTTAGATTATAAGTCCTGTGGAACACTGTGCTTTGTTGTCCCCATCTATCTCATAGTGACAATATAAAAATAATGCTGAAAAAAATTAAGAAATGTGCTGTATACTATAAAATATCTTACAGATTTAAGACACACTATCATTAAATTATATTTTACTGTATTATAAATACCTTATAGGAAACTTTGAAGCTGATGCATTTTTATATTATCACAGTACTTTTTGTTATAGATACTGACTAAATGTTTGTTATTTAGTGGAATGGAAGGAAGGAAAGAAGAAAGAGGAAAGTACTAAAATGAAATAAATTGTTGGAGAAAATAAGAAATACCTTTGAGGGTGAATCATATGAAATTTCCATCTTTGTGGAATAGAATGGTTGACTATGTGCAAGTTCATGTGGTTCAAGCTAATGCAAATAACACATTTTACTCAAATTTTAAAAAATCTTAAGTTGAACAAATGACTTTAGTTAAGGACAAATGCATTTTTTCTTCTTTTGTTATAGACAAGGTTAGATGCTGTGGCAATTATCCTTTTCTGTGTAACACCCCAAAGCACACTGGCTTAAACAACAATTTCTGAGTTCTCATAATTCTGCCTTAGAATTTCCATATTTCTCTAAAAGTTCTAACTGCAAACTGAACAGTTCTTTTGTTAGTTCATCATTCTTTTCTCATACCTTGTAATATGCACCTTTAAAGGGAAAACAAAACCAAAGTCTACCTGAAATTCGCTTTAACCAAATACACAAGTTCCAGACATCCATTTTATAATTTTAATTACCACTGGTGACATTTTCTTACCATTTTTTTTGGCCTATATATGGCATGGGTCTCCTTTTCTTTGGCCTCTTTGGTCTCTTTATCAGCTTTCTCACTGCGCTTCCAGCTTCTAATAATGATCTACCTGCCATGTTCCCATCTCCATTTCTTCCCAGTCCCAAAGCCAACGCCAAATGTTTTAGGTTTTTGTAAATGGTAGTACTTTAATACTGATTTAGAGTGTTCCAGCCATGACTAACAGCAATTACTATATTGATGTAATAAACTATGCCAAATCTACTTAGAACAATAACTGATTGTTTCATAATTCTGTGGATGCCTTGGTGGTTTCTCTGCATTTTCTCCTGGACCCCTTCATGTGGTTACATTCAGTTGGAGGTTTGTCTGGGCT
Organism: Monodon monoceros; assembly: GCF_005190385.1. Taxonomy (NCBI): domain Eukaryota; kingdom Metazoa; phylum Chordata; class Mammalia; order Artiodactyla; family Monodontidae; genus Monodon; species Monodon monoceros. The sequence continues at coordinate 16,580,597 of NW_021703781.1, read as the reverse complement.
GGAAGGTTCAGGAAGACCTCACTCACATTTCTTCTTTTTAGTGCTTACAGTCTGCTGGGGTGCCTTGATTTTTCTCCACATGGTCCTTCATTGTCCAGGAATTTAGCAGAGCTTCTTTATAGTATGGTGGGCTCATGATTGCAAGAGAGAAAAATGAAAGCTGCAAGGCCTCTTTAATTTCTAAGTCTGCAAGGCCTCTTTAATTTCTAAGTGCCACAGTCCAACTTCCCCTGCATTTTCTACTTTCTAAAGCAAGTTGCATGGCCAGCACAGATTCAGGATTAGGGAAACAGACTCTACTTCTAGATGCAAGAAGTAGAGTCACATGGCACACCTTGCAGAAGTGCTTGCAGGAGGGGAGGAATTTTTGTAGCCGTATTTGCAAACAATCACCCTGTAATGCCAACTCAGATTTTATCGCCAATAGGTTCTTTAATTTGTTCATTATACAACTACAGTGAATTCAGAGGTTAGACATTTAAAAGAATCAATGATGATATTTGTAAATACAGTTTATATAAACACCATTTACTTCACTTTTATCCAAAGTTCACGAGAGCAACTTAAAAATAATTTAAAATGTAAATATCTGGTTTTAACACCTATTGTCATTTAAATTTCTCATAACATTTCGTATTTTGGTAAGTGCACTCTACTAACGTGGATTTGTAGAATATAATTTTCTTGAGATCAGAGACTCTTTACTGCTGCATATGTATGAGGTGAATATACGTGAAACTGACAGTGGAGACAAACTAACCTTTTTCCATCTGAAAAATGTGACTTTGTAGTAAAAATATGCACGTTACCTGTGTTGGACCACATGTCTCTCTTGTCTTATATATGTGTGTGTGTGTATATATATATATATATATACACACACGTATATATATAAATTTTGGTGACATATATACAAATGCATATATATACATTTAACATGAGCTTATGAAATTAATAAATTTAAAAAAATATATCGTTAGTGAGATGAGAAGCAATTATAGAACGTGCAGTGCATTAATAACTGCCTGCATTTTTATGTCTGCTTAGCATTTCTACTTTCTAAATGGTAAATGTATTTAGAAACATGTCATCCTTGCTCTATTGAGAACGAATTTTGTGATTTACACCTGATACCAATATGTTATAGTTAGGAGCTTTATGTTCTGAGTAACATTTTTTTTCTCCATCTGCAAAAATTTTAATGTAGTTCAGGCCATTATCATTTCCCTCGCTGCCTTCTCACTAACATTCAAAACAGTCTTATTAGGGGAGACCTTCAAGATGGTGGGGAGTAAGACATGGAGATCACCTTCTTCCCCACAAATACATCAGAAATACATCTACATGTGGAACAACTCCTACAGAACACCTACTGAACGCTGGCAGAAGACCTCAGACTTCCCAAGAGGCAAGAAACTCCCCACATACCAGCGTAGGGCAAAAGAAAAAAGGAAAAACAGAGACAAAAGAATAGGGACGGGACCTGTACCTCTGGGAGGGAGCTGTGAAGGAGGAAACGTTTCCACACACTAGGAAGCCCCTTCACTGGTAGAGACGGGGGGTGGGTGGGCAGTAGCTTCAGAGCCATGGAGGAGAGTGCAGTAACAGGGGTGCAGAGGGCAGAGCAGAGAGATTCCCACAGAGGATTGGTGCCGACCAGCACTCACCAGCCTGAGAGGCTTTTCTGCTCACCTGCCGGGGCAGGCAGGGGCTTCAGAGGTCAGATCCCAGAGAGAGGACTGCGGTTGGCTGCATGAACACAACCTGAAGGGGGCTAGTGTACCACAGCTAGCCGGGAGGGAGTCCAGGAAAAAGTCTGGACCTGCCTAAGAGGCAAGAGACCATTTGTTTGGGGTGTGTGAGGAGAGGGAATTCAGAGCACTGCCTAAACAAGCTCCAGAGACGGGCACGAGCCTTGGCTATCAGCATGGATATGAGAGACGGGCATGAAAGGCTAAGGCTGCTGCTGCAGGCACCAAGAAGCCTGGTATTTATAGGACATTCCATCCAAATACAGTAAAATACACTTTCTTCTCAAGTGCTCATGGAACATTCTCCAGGGTAGATCATATTGTGGGCCACCAATCAAGCCTTGGTAAATTTAAGAAAATTGAAATTGTATCAAGTATGTTTTCTAACCACAATGCTATGAGACTAGATATCAATTACAGGAGTAATCTGTAAAAAATACAAACACAAGGAGGCTAAACAATACACTACTTAATAATCAAGAGATCACTGAAGAAATCAAAGAGGAAATCAGAAAATACCTAGAAACAAATGACAATGAAAACACGACAACCCAAAACCTATGGGGTACAGCAAAAACAGTTCTAAGAGGGAAGTTTATAGCAATACAACCCTACCTCAAGAAATAAGAAACATCTCAAACAACCTAACCTTACACCTAAAGCAATAAGAGAAAGAACAAAAAACCACCAAAGTTAGCAGAAGGAAAGAAATAATAAATATCAGATCAGAAATAAATGAAAAAGAAATGAAGGAAACAGTAGCAAAAATCAATAAAACTAAAAGGTGGTTCTTTGAGGAGATAAACAAAATTGATAAACCATTAGCCAGACTCATTGAGAAAAAAAGGGATAAGGCTCAAATCAATAGAATTAGAAATGAAAAAGGAGAAGTAACGAGTGACACTGCAGAAATCCAAAGGATCATGAGAGATTACTACAAGCAACTCTATGCCAATAAAATGGACAACCTGGAAGAAATGGACAAATTCTGAGAAAAGCACAACCTGCCGAGACTGAACCAGGAAGAAATAGAAAATATAAACAGACCAATCACAAGCACTGAAATTGAAACTGTGATTAAAAATCTTCCAACAAAGAAAAGCCCAGGACCAGAGGGCTTCACAGGCGAATTCTATCAAACATTTCAAGAAGAGCTAACACCGATCCTTCTCAAACTCTTCTAAAATATAGCAGAGGGAGTAACACTCCCAAACTCATTCTACAAGGCCACCATCACCCTGATACCAAAACGAGACAAAGATGTCACAAAGAAATAAAACAACAGGCCAATATCACTGATAAACATAGATGCAGAAATCCTCAACCAAATACCAGCACACAGAATCCAACAGCACATTAAAAGGATCATACACCATGATCAAGTGGGGTTTATCCCAGGAATGCAAGGATTCTTCAATATATGCAGATCAATTAATGTTACAAACCATATTAACAAACTGAAGAATAAAAACCATATGATCTTCTCAATAGATGCAGAAAAAGCTTTTGAGAAAATTCAACACCCTTTTATGATAAAAACTCTCCAGAAAGTAAGCATAGAGAGCACTTACCTCAACATAATAAAGGCCATATTTGACAAACCCACAGCCGACATCATTCTCAGTGATGAAAAACTGAAACCATTTCCCTTAAGATCAGGTACAAGACAAGGTTGTCCACTCTCAGCGATATTATTCAGCATAGTTTTGGAATTTTTAGCCAGAGCAGTCAGAGAAGAAAAAGAAATAAATGGCATCCAAATCAGAAAAGAAGAAGTAAAGCTGTCACTGTTTGCAGATGACATGATACTATACATAGAGAATCCTAAAGATGCTACCAGAAAACTTCTAGAGCTAATCATTGATTTTGGTAAAGTAGCAGGAAACAAAATTAATGCACAGACATCTCTTACATTCCTATACATTAATTATGAAAAATCTGAAATATAAATTAAGGAAACACTCCCCTTTACCACTGCAACAAAAAGAATAAAATACCTAGGAATAAACCTACCTAAGGAAACAAAAGTCCTGTATGCAGAAAACTATAAGACGCTGATGAAAGAAATTATAGATGACACAAATAGATGGAGAGATATACCATGTTCTTGGATTGGAAGAATCAGCATTGTGAAAATGACTCTACTACTCAAAGCAATCTACAGATTCAGTGCAATCCCTATCAAACTACCAATGGCATTTTTCACAGAGCTAGAACAAAAAATTTCACAATTTATATGGAAACACAAAAGACCCCGAATAGCCAAAGTAAACTTGAGAAAGAAAAACGGAGCTGGAGGAATCAGGCTTCCTGACTTCAGACTATACTGCAAAGCTACAGTAATCAAGACAGTATTGTACTGTTACAAAAACAAATGTAGATCAACGGAACAGGATAGAAGGCCCAGAGATATACCCATGCACATATGGTTGCCTTATCTTTGAAAAAGGAGGCAAGAATATTCAATAGAGAAGAGACAGCCTCTTCAGTAAGTGGTGCTGGGTAAATTGGACAGCTACATGTAAAACAATGAAATTAGAACACTCCCTAACACCATATACAGAAATAAACTCCAAATGAATTAATGATCTAAATGTAAGGCCAGACACTATAAAACTCTTAGAGGAAAACATAGGCAGAACACTCTATGACATCAATCACAGCAAGATCCTTTTTGACCCACCTCCTAGAGAAATGGAAATAAAAACAAAAATAAACAAATGGGCCCTAGTGAAACGTAAAAGCTTTTGCACATCACAGGAAACCATAAACACAATGAAAAGACAGCCCTCAGAATGGGAGAAAATATTTGCAAATGAAGCAACTGACAAAGGATTAATCTCCAAAATTTACAAGCAGTTCATGCAGCTCAATATCCAAAAACAAAAACCCAATCCACAAATGGGTGGAAGACCTAAATAGACATTCCTCCAAAGAAGATATACAGATTGCCAACAAACACATGAAAGGATTCTCAACATCACTAATCATTAGAGAAATGCAAATCAAAACTGCAATGAGGTATCACTTCACACCAGTCAGAATGGCCATCATCAAAAAATAAATGCTGGAGAGGGTGTGGAGAAAAGGGAACCCGCTTGCACTGTTTGTGGGAATGTAAATTAATACAGCCACTATGCAGAATCGTATGGATGTTCCTTAAAATACTAAAAACAGAACTACCATACGACCCAGCAATCCCACTACTGGGCATATACCCTTAGAAAACCGTAATTCAAAAAGAATCATGTCTTTCTGTTTGAATAAAAAAAAGAAAAAATCCCACAAGGACTCAGAGGCAAAAAATATACAAATCAATTTTCACTGCAAAGTAAAGGAGCTGTTACAGTGGAGGATTCCTGGACTGAATATCAATATTATGACATAGTGTGAGTGTGTTTTGTGTTTGGTAAATGCAATCATTGTTGCTTTTTTTGTGGTCATCCATATACAATGTTTGGTGTCAGTTTATTTCTCTCTTGTAAAAATAAAATACAGTGTATGTGTGTGAGTTGTGAAAAAAAAAAAAGAAGAGAGAGGCTGGTGGGGGAGAGCACCTTTCTCTTTTTCTACTCCCCAGAAGAATATCCACCCACCTAACCCAAGGAAAAGTTTCAGTGATGAAGCTGAACTTAAATGATAAGAAATACAATAAACTTTCATTATGATATTAGTACCTAGAAAAAAAATAATAATAAAAGGGGAACAGAGACTAACTTGATGGAGAGAACATTAGGAGAACTTAGATGGGAGGTCAGGGAAGGCATCTTTAAGTGCTGATATTTAAGTAAAAATTTGAGTAGGAAAGAGGAAGAATATTCTAGACATAGAGAAATAAATACAATGGTCTAGAGGCTGGAAAGAACATGGTCGGTTTGAAGAACTCCAAGAAAGCCAATATTTCTAGACAAGTGGATACTCAAGTTTATTGTGTAGTGGAATCACCTGGTGGGCTTGTTGAAATAGAGATACCTGTGTTCCAGCCACAGTGGTCTGATTCAGCAGGTGTGGTGTGGGGCCTGAACATTTGCATTTAGAAGTTTCCAGATGATGCTGATGGTGCCGGTCCATGGACCAGTGAGGGAGCTGGAAAGGGATGGAAGAGGCTAAATAATGAAGGGCCTTAGAACTTTGACAGAGAGTTCCAATTTTATCTCAGCAGGAATAGAAAATGACTAAGAAGTTTTAAGCAAAGAAATCATAAGTTTTGGTTCCACCTAAAAAGTCAGTCTCGTTGCCACATAAAGGGAGAGAAACTGAGTATTGAAAAGCCATTTAGGACACTCTTGCAAGAGAAAAATGGCTATATGAACTGTTTTTGAAGGATGGGGAAATTAAATCATGTAACTGAGGCATAGTTTTCAGATAGTTTAATTGCTTTGATATGGGAAAGAGGAAACAAGGATCTAAGATGACAAAATTTGGGAGATTGCGTGACCTGGAAACGTTTAGGTTTCTCACCTGAAAATCTGAACAGCTATATGCTACTGAATTTTGACAATGGAAACAAGAATAAAGTAGTATGTCTGCAAAATGAAATGAAGATAAAGCACCTTCTGCAAGTTGGTGTCACCTGTCTCTCCATTCTAATGGACAAACTTGGAGTGTTCCTCTGTTCTTCAGAAACCTCCTCTTCCCAGAATGGCAGGAATGTACTCAGTGTTAAACGCTGAGGTCATCCCCATAATCGATGCCTTCAAAGTCTAATGAATGGAAGAACTTTGGGACCCTTATCAAATTTGTAACAAAAATCAGGAATGGGGAAGCAGGGAGTGCTTAGGGTTTGACAATTGGATTAGAAATTTGAGGAGCAGAAATTTCAGGAGGATGACAGCGGACAAATAAATTATTATTCATAAGTCATATTTTATTTCTACTCTGGGGTCAAGTATTTTAAATATATTTATAAAGTATAATACACATGCAGATATGTGTGTTACCTTATTATTTCAAACTCTGCAGTTTCTTTCTATAAAACATCTCTGAGTTTGGATTTCCAGATTCATTAAGATTCTCTATGGGGGCCTCCTTGCTGCCCCGAAGTGTCTATTCTTCATCTCCTCTCCTTAAATCTTCCCATCACTGAGCGCAGCAACAGGTTAGTAATTCATAGAACATTGCTTACTATTCAAAGAACTACCTTGGAACTCTCTTTCTGGCCTTCTCAAATTAATTTTCTTAGTAACAAAGTGTCCAGAGTTCCTTGGGAAGCTGACTGAGACAGTGATTAGCATGCAGGAAGTTTACCAGGCAGTGCCCTGGAGTCAAAACTTACAGAAGGGCATATGTATAGTAAGGAATTTGGCTTTACCTAAAGAGAGATATGACCTTTGTCCCAGTTCCTGGGAAGTAACATTTAAACCCTTGAAATTTCCTTAGTGATAGGAGTGATTGGTTATGCATGGTGGGCCCCATGGACCATATCTGATACTTTATGCTAATGAGATGATTCCAGATTGGGTCTAGTCATGCCCAAAAGACAAACCATTGAAGGGTTAGAGCTTTGGGTAAAGTGATACCAACCCAACCTCTGGGGAGGGAAGCTGGAAATTAAGTTCAACCATATGGGCAACAATTTAACTAATCATGTTTATGTAATAAAGCCTCCATAAAAATTCTAGACACTGAAGCTCAGATGAGCTACCCAGTTGGCAATTTTTGGGGGGGAGGGGCAGAGTTAATGTTACACATTGTAGCCAGGAGGAGGTAATGGATCTGGACTCCACAGAGAGAAGACAAGAAACTTCACATATGGGACGTCCAGATCTTTCTCTATCTGTATCTTCCTTTGTCTGGTTCTAATTTGTATCTTTTTGCTCTAATAAAACTATAGTCATAAGTAGAGTGTTAAAAAAAAAAAAGAGTCATGTACCACAATGTTCATTTCAGCTCTATTTACAATAGTCAGGACATGGAAACAACCTAGGTGTCCATCGACAGATGAATGGATAAAGAAGATGTGGCACATATATACAATGGAATATTACTCAGCCGTAAAAAGAAATGAAATTGAGTTATTTGTAGTGAGGTGGATGGACCTAGAGACTGTCATACAGAGTGATGTAAATCAGAAAGAGAAAAATACTATATGCTAACACATGTATATGGAATCTTTAAAAAAAAAATGGATCTGAAGAACCTAGGGGCAGAACAGGAATAAAGACACAGACGTAGAGAATGGACTTGAGGACCCTGGGAGTGGGAAGAGTAAGCTGGGACGAAGTGAGAGAGTGGCATGCATATATATATACACTATCAAATGTAAAATGTATAGCTAGTGGGAAGAAGCCGCATAGCACAGGGAGATCAGCTCGGTGCTTTGTGACCACCTAGAGGGGTGGGATAGGGAGGGTGGGAAGGAGGGAGATGCAAGAGGGAGGAGATATGGGGATATATGTATATGTATAACTGATTCACTTTGTTATAAAGCAGAAAATAACCATTGTAAAGCAATTATCCTCCAATAAAGATGTTTAAAAAACAAACAAACAAAAATGCAGCCTTATGTTTCTCAAATTCATTTTACTGCAAAGTAGTAATGATTTATAACAGTATATCTCAGAGTGGGAGTTAGTGCCCCCCAGGGGCAATTTTGAATATTCTTAGAGGCATTCATGTCTTCTGATAGAAATATGCCTGAGAATTTACATGTAGCAATGCATATTATTTTAATATAGATTACTTTCCTTATACTCATTTTTGAGTTTCAGTTATACATTGTGTTGACACTTTATTATCAGTTTTCTGGAAGTATAAATAAATACAGTAAAATTCAGCAACATTGAGTATACAATTTGATGTGTTTTACAAATGTACAGGCATGTAACCACTGACAAAAGCATGAATAAACATAGCTGTCACCTCAAAAAGTGTCCTCATGCACCTTTGTTACCGATCTTTTCCCCATCCCTGGTTTCTGGCAACCACTGATATGCTGTCTGCCACTTCAGTTTTACCAAAATGTTTGGCATTTTGTGAACCACAATTTCTTTTGGATGGGTAAAGTCCAATGTGTATACACGTAAATGGTGAGAAAAAAGATCATATCAGGAAGAATCTTAAGTGACATGCTTAAAGTTTTTACTTACCTTAAAGGCAATGAGGAGTTATCAGTGGATCTTTAACGAGCAAGATTCTTGATACAATTCGAGTTTACAAATCTTCCAGGGCAGGGGGAGAATTGATTGGAGAAATGTGAGGCTGGAGGTAGAGAGAACAGTCAGAAAGCTGCTTCTACAGTTCAGGTGAGGAATGGTGAAACCTGAACTAAGTCAATAATAGAAGCAATGGAGTAGTGGGTACAGGGCTGACAGCGGTTTAGCAGGCTGTTCTACATTTTTCTAGAAACTGGAGAATGATTGGATGTCAATGCAGGTAAACAAAAGATTATATCCAGGGTTTTGGCTTCAAAAACTGGATAGACATTAAAGTTATTAACCCAAAAAGTAAACAGAGAAGTAGAATTGAGGTATAGAGAGAGGGTGGGGAGTTAAGCTTTGATCATATTTAGTTTGAAGTATCTGTGAAATATTCAGGTGAAAATGTCTAATTGTTTCTAAGACCAAGAAAAATGTCTAGATTGAAGTTATGGACTTGGAAGTCATAAGTATATATTGACAGCGATGTGATTTTAAGTACTATTCTGCTAACAGAATTTGAACAAAGTGTATTTCCTCTCCTATATTTTTTCTTGAAGTTAGAAATATCCTTTTGGAATATCTGTGCCGTCTGTATCCTCTTATTCTCTTCAACTTGCACTTGTCTTGTCAAGGCTTAGATTATTTTCAACGTATACAACCACAATAGCTTCCTCACACCTACCTGTAGTTCCCCACCCAACACAGCTTATATACTCCTGTCACAAGTCTTTACCCTTTCTTTTCTGTTTGCCTAAAATGCTCTTCTAACCACTTTTTGTAAAATTTGTATCCACCTTACAAAATCTAATTCTAAAGATTATCTTCATTTAATCTGTTTCTATTCCCACACACAACCACATGCAATTTCTTTCTTTGAAACTGTATAGCATTTTTCAAAAATATTGCTTATTTTGCACCACTTAATACACTTATAGTTATGCATATCTCATTAATCCTCTTTATTATATTGTAAAGTCTTTAAGCATATGGTTTGCACTTTAACCACTGTATTTACCAATGGAGCACACAAGTGCTGCTTTATATTTAGAAGGCTCTCAGAAATATTCATCCAGAAACACTGACAAAAGAGTTTTATCCATTTTACATAAAGACCAAATATAACTGGTTCTAATAGGGCTCCCTAATTGAAGACATCAACTACCTTCTAAAATCATTATTGACACCCAAAATGCTTTGAAATGAGAACTAATTGAATACTTATGAAGGGGGAAGAGGGGATTTTAAATTCTGAATATTGGTTAAAAAGTATCTACAGGAAATTGAATACCTAGGCCCATAAAAATTTGACTTCTTAGCTCCTTATGGATTTTTATATGCTCAAATTACATAGTAGAAACCAGGATACTTAGTTTTGCCTTTTGGTGATTATTGAACTAATTCCCATGCCCTAATTCAGTTATCTTAGTAACTTGAACTATGGATATCTTTGGGTATAGTAACTTGGAGTGTGAATAACTTGAACTATGCAAACAGATTTCTCATGACTAAAAACTCAAAGTTAAAAATTTTTGATTCAAAATTGTAATTAACAACAATGGAAATAATGGAAAATAGCTGCTTTCAAATACTACTGAGACAGTCCAGAATGGTTCTTATATTTTTAATTATGTTATACTAGAATTTGTTTCGGTCATGAAAGATGACTATTCTTGGCAGTTCATAATATGTGTTAAATAATCAAAAATGTGAAAATGAAGATTATTTGAGAAATAAAACAACCATCTGTCCTAAACCATTTAGGTACTATTTTGCCTAGAGATTTGAAGATAAGTCAAAAGATCTTGTTTTGTATTCTAGGATGCCCATTAATTGTTGGATATCTAAGCCAGCTATGCAAACAACAATAGCTTTTAAAAATATTTATGGTAAGATATAGTTTATGGAGCTAAGAGTGTTAGGATAAAGGTAAAGCTGGACCAGTTTAATAGGATGTCAGAGACAGAATTAAAGAATGTGTGGAGGAAACTGATAGAAAAGCCTAAATGTCAGGTATCCCAGACAAATACTGACAAAGCTCTAACATAAAAAAAAAATAGTGTTTTTGTTTTTTCATTAAAAGTTGTTCAATATTTTTATTTTTAGTAATATGCAAAGGCAATTACTATACCTACTTTTGTTTAATTAATGTGAAAATTTGCATCATTTCTTTACATTTCTAGATCACATATCTAGATAGTATCTTTATCCAGTGGCTTCATTTTCCCATCTGAAAAATGGTCTGAGATTATTGCTGAATGCAGATTGAAATAACAGCTGTGAATCTTATAGCAAAAGATAATGATGTGTACCAAAAAAACATTAGCCACTTAATAGGTTTATATAACCTAACTTCTTGATGCTCATCCTAAGTTTAGAAACAAAGAAAAAATACTTTTATACATAAAGATAATAGGCTTTTTGTGTCCTTTCCTTTCATAAAAAATGTTGGGTAGAAACACTGTTTAACTTCTGTCAGTATGATAAATAGCCCTAAAATTGCTATATCTGAAATTGTTTCAGCTCTTTTCTGAAAATTTTTAAGTAATTAAAAACAATGTGACTGATACCTTCAAATTTCCATAGTATCAAGTAATGTTTATAAGAGTTTGAATTAATTAATACACAATATTAATTATGGTTTGGGTCCTTTTATAGTGACTCTGCAGTCTCCTTGTAGTGTATATTGTTCAACTTGTGTATCTTTCACTGATTAATAGGACACTCTATCATTTTACTAAGTCTCTGTGCTTCAAAAATATGTTACTAGTGACTTAATCAGCATAGCCAGGTGTTGTCTATCGGCTACAACTGAAAGCCAAATATTCTACTCATGCCCTCAGTTACTACCAGATCATGTCCTCTGGATAAGCCAATTCCAGTATCTGCCAAATGAGTATCTAAACTTCATTTATTTATAAGGTTATGGCATTATTATTTAGGCAATGTAAATAAAGTGTTTTCATCACATAAAAAATAAGCTATCATCATTCAAAATGTGTGATATAAAATGGAAAAGGGGCACTGAAATAGAATTTTTCAAAGATTTTCTGCAGATATCCTTTCACTGTTATTCAGTAGTGTTTGCGAAAAGCTTAAATTTGGTATGAAAATGTTAGGAGATTTAGGTTGTAACCAAAGAGTGTGTTTTGTTACACCCGGGACCATTTACGCCAATTAAGAACAGCGCTTCTGAAGTTGCTTTATAAACTCAGAGTCAAGCTGAAAATAGGCATGTATTTTTAATATGTTTTTTCATGTTATATATTTTAATAAATTCAACTTGGTTTGACAGAATATAGGAGCAGAAGCCAATGGATATGGGTTCAATTTCTGGTTCTATATTTTTTGTTTTCTCTTTGGAAAATTTTCAGACTAAGAGAAAAGTGGCAAAGATAATGGAGAGAATTTCCATATACCCTTCACTCAATCTCCTCGTATATTAACATCTTACATATCTACAGCATACGCAACAAAATTAAGAAATTAGCATTTGTACATCATTAACTACTGACTTTGTGCAGATGTCTACAATTTTTCCACCAATTTATCCTCTAATGCCTTTTTTTTTTTCTGTTCCAATGTCCAATATAGGATGCCGCATTGCATTTAGTATCTCAGTCTCTTTGGTTCTATTGCAGTTTCTCAGTCTTTTCCTGTTTTTTATGACTTTGCAAGTTTGAGTACTGAATAGATATTTTGTAGAATGTTCTTCAACTGACGTCTGCATTCTTAATGTACTGGGGTTATGGATTTTGGAGAAAAATTACCACAGAAATGATGAGCCCTTCTCATCACATGTATTAGAAGAACATGATATCAATATAACTTATTACTGGTGATGCTAACCTTGATCACTTAGTTAAGACAGTGTTTGCCAGGTTTCTCTTCTAAAGTCACTATTTTTCCCTTTTCACACTCTGTTCTTTCAAAGTGAGTAATTAAGTCTAGCCTATATTCAAGGGGAAAAATTATATTAAACCTCAGGAGGAGGGGGTTTCTCTATATGTTACTTTGAGTTCTTCTTGAAGAAAGATTTATCTATTCTTCCCCATTGATTAATTGGTTGAATTATTTATGTCATTGTAGGCACACAAATATTTATTTTATACTTTGGACTATAAATCAACAACATGCTGTTTATTTTGTTGCTCAGATTGTTCTAGTTTTGGCCATTGGGAGTTCTTTCAGAGTGGTTCCTTTGACCCTTGACATGACCCATCTTTTTTTTTTTAGTACTACTTACCTCTTCTTACTATCTGGAAATACTAAATACTATTGGCTCATTTTGTATTTTCCCTACCCCAATCCTGGTATCAGCCATTTATCGTAGGTCTGATTCTCTTTTTAAATATCCAGGTAATTTATAATATATCCCATTTTAAAGATAAACACAAAATATTTGTATGTTAACGATAGAGAAATGCTGAATATGTCTAAGCAAATCCATATACATAGAACGACACAGAGTTATAAAACTCTAACCCACTTGGTTCATTATCAGATGGTTCTAATTAATATAGGTTTCAGAATAAATAATCAAATAAGAACAAAATTATATAAATGTGATAGGAGAGACAAAATGTAACAAGCTTAAAATAAGTATTAAATTCTAGGATATAAAAGCATAGAGTTGTACTGCCCATACAGAAACATTTCTAGTGGAAAGAGTCATGAACTGATTTAAGGTCATTTTCTGCTTTAAAAACATAATATTTTCATTCTTGACACAACTGCTAACATTTTTTTTTAAATCTTAGGACAGTCTTCATCAGACTCGTATTATATTCATATAATGAAAAGCATTTCTAAATGAACACTAAAACATTTTGCGAGCTCTGAATCTATTGGGAGAATAGTGGACTTTTGCCAGTCCATACTTATTCTTAGCAAAAGATAAGAAACTTCGCCAAATGTTTTATTTTAATCCTCCTCCATAGCAGTAAACACAGTTTTGTCTACATGAGGTAAGGGTTTCCAAATATATTGTACTATTTTTCTCCAAGCTGTTTTCATCCAATTTCTTTTTTACTTATCTTTTTACTTATTTTTTTAATAAATAAACTGGACATAAGTTTCTCCTATTTCTAAAGGCACTGATTATTTTATTAGATATGACTAACCACATACCAGCTTTGATAATTGTCATAAAGAGAGGAGAATTGGTCCCAGGTGATTGGAACCCCTTGAGAGCAAAAGCCATGCTTTTTCCCCCAATGTTTGTTAGTTATGCCCACTTTCTGAATACATTTACAGCAACATCACCATAATTAAAATCAGCAGTGACATAAAGCTTCTAAGTTGCTGCACTTTTGTACTTAAATTCTCATCTTATTTGGCCTCTTTTGAACACATTCTTGTTCTTAAAACTCTATTCACTTCCCCTCCCTCCTAATTTCCTGTAGAAGGAGAAGACCATTTCAAGCTCTTCTCCTTCTGCAGGAAACTTAGAGATCTCCCTACTCTAAGATCTTTTAGAGGTTCTGAATCTGTTTCTTAGAGGAAACATTATTTGTGAATATCTTAAATTTACAAATGTATTCATCAAATTATCAATATATTTTGCACCTCCATTTTTATTATTGAATTTCCAAATTTTATCCAAGGATATAAAAGTGTAAGCAATGGTAAAACTGTAATGAAAATACATAAATTAGTAGTATGGTCATAATGATAATATGCTTAAACACTATGTGATATTTTCAGTGTGTGTCATTCTGAATTCATGTCTATGGTTGCTCATATACTGCACATCTTTACTTAGGGATATTTGATCTGCTGGTTTGTGTTTATACCTGGGCTGTAAAATATTTGTCAATCATTCTGTGATATCAATAACGATAAATAACAGTTTTCTTCCAGTATGAGCTAAATAGTGCTACCACTAATAGAATTACAGATGCAAACACCAGATGTTTGAACTAACCTATACAGTCATTTGCATAGGAATTAACATATCTCATCAAGCTCTTAAAATCTTGAAAATCTCGTAAGAACCCTGTAAAAGATTAATTGTAGAAGATGTGGATCACGTTCTGCTGATGCCTGGTTAAGACTGTTGGCTGGCTTCTAAAGAAAAACCCACAGGGTAGCAGTTCCTAGGTGGATTTACCATAGTTCAACCTCAGGGCATGCAGTTTGAAGGCTAAAAAACCTGATTTGTCATCACTCCAGTGAGGATCTTTCTTTGCTGAAGGGAAGACTTACTAACTTGTCTCACAGAGACTAAAATGCAAAGACTAGAATATCAATATATTAATTTTACATGAGAATTATAAATTCCAAAGGAGGGGTGGATGCTAGACTTCTCTAGCCAGTGAATTCTCTCCCTGTAGATAACATAGATGGCAGATGAAAATTTAATTGGCAGGTTCCTCAGTGAGCCGACATAAAGAATAGAAGGATTAGTTTTCATGTTAATGTTTAACGCCACCAGCTAAGTATAATCTGTTACATTTATCACTACAATAGAGATACGCCTGCCTGACACAAGTGAAATAGTTGAACAAAGATGTATCTTCCCTGGATAATAATTAGGAGCTTCTTAGTGCCCCAGTCTCCTTTCTCTGTAATTCCAGTTGTTCACCATCTACCACCTCTTTTCTTCTTTAGGAAGACCTGGGAGACATAAAAACTGTTGAGGGTAATTTTTTGCATTGTCCTGATTAGATTATTTATATATTGGCTTAATTAGTTCTAAGGTAATGATTCAACTTTATTTTAAGATTCTTGAGATCACGTTTTTCTTCAAGCTATTTTTGAATAAATGCAAACCAATGATTCCATCTTACTTCGAAGCTTTTATGACTCCCAAATGAATATAACTTCAGGACATCATTTTTTCTGAGTTTCTTGTCATTTATTTTCCAATTCACTCATCATGTCTGCATGGCTTTTAGACAAATTATTCAAATTTAAAATACCGAGAATCAAACTGCTCTTTTTTTCCCCAAAACATGGTATTTCTTTTTTCTTATTCCTTTAAATATTAGCATGCATCTCTTTTCAAATTTAATGAAAAGGTATATTAAGATTTTTCATTAACTACCATGTTTGTAGCAATGTGTTGTTTCTTCTATAGACTTTCTCTTTAATGACATCTACTCCTAGGAACTTGCCTGAGGAAATAGTCTTTTAAATTGTACTGTAACATGTTATGCCCATGTTTTCTGACTCCAAAGACCTTAATTATACTTCTATGTTACAAGTCTTCCTGACATCATTATTACCTAACCAATTACCCAAACTGGCTTCATTAAAATGATTCTCAACTGTCCATTTTCTCTCATCACCCTTATCTTTAAGTCTCAAGTTCTATTTCTGTTCCTTCTTAACCATTGGCTTGCTTATTCCCTTCACCATTGCCTTATTATGCTTTGCATCATCTTCTACTTAGATCCTTATGTTATTATACTATCCTATGTCGTGTTCTGTAATCTGAGGATAAGATGGCTTCCGTTATGTTGTTACATTTAGTCGTCTCAAATTTAAAACTGATCTTGTCATATTCTTGCTTAAGCTCTCAGAGGGTTTCATGTTGCCCTGTGGATTGCGTATTTAGGATGGAATATATTTCCCTAAATCCTCTCCTATCTGTGTTAATGTTACTGTACTCCTTTCACCCAAGCATTATACTTTCTACTTCCACCTTCTCTTTAACAACTCCAAACTTTGTACATCCACTTCTCTCCCACCACAACCTTTTTTTGGTATGATTATTATTCTCAGTTTACAGATTAAGAAATTATGACTCAGAGTGAATAACTTGCCTGAAGTCTCATAGCCAGTAATTTATACAACATAGAGTTTAACCCAGGCATAAGAATTTATATTTTCAATCACTACAGAAAATAAACTGTACTCATCACTTTAAGATAGCTTGTAAAAATTCAATACTGGATTTTTACATTGTAATTAAAAATTCAGACAAAATGGAAGCATGTTCAAAATAAAAAGGAGTAAACACATGAATTATTTATAAAAAATAATACAATGAATAATAAAAATAAACAATTCAACATAGGATTTATGAAATAAACTTATGAGGTATGGTTCCACTGAAGAAAAATCTATATTATAAAGAAGAGAATACTTAGTATGATTAGTAATGGCTTTATTATGGCAAATAAGTTATTGGGATCATAAAAGATATCACTACTTCTTGTAACTTTAAAGTTCAGCTCAAGTTTCACTTATAGACCTTATTTTAAAAAACAAAAGATGAAAATGCATTGTTAAGATAAATGACCTTTTAGAAATCATGAGGACATAGAAAGTAAATCAAAAAATCATTTTGTGAATCCCATACCAGTATTTATGACTAAATAAAGCCTTAGATGTCTTTTTCTAAAACATAATGGTATATATTTTAATACATTACAGAACATTTGCAAATTAGTGCTATCCCACTGGCCCTAGGCCTTGAAGCAATTTAGGGCTGAGATTCGGAATCCATTTGCCATTCACCAAGTCACGTAGATTACTTGCTGCATCCCTTTATGGTCTGAGTGTGCATTAGAAACCAAATCCTATTCATCACAATTTATTTTTAAATACCCATTGTGAACCTTGGTTTTCCTTTTAACAGAGTAGGTGGAAAATAACAATGAAAGATCCGAAAAATTAGATACTTCTGACACTTGTCAGCTATGTTCACTCAGTGTTTCAGGGGGTATTCTCAGGTATCCATGGAGGTCAGCTTGGGTCTCCCAGGAGGCATAACCAATGGTGCTTCCTTGTTGCTGGGACCTCTGACCTGCTATGGCTGTATCCTTTCTACTTGTTCCTCTATATGTGATTGCATTGCCATATGTATTTCTCTCTGTCTTTGAGTCCTATTTGTTTTTGTTTTTCTCTCAGGCTTCTGACCAGCTCCTTGCCTTGCTACTTGGTTTTTGTATAAGATTTCAGATTGAACACCTGATCCAGTCTATTGTCTGACCTGCCTCCATCACCTGCTTGATCTGTTTCCCTTTTCCTTATTCATACTATCCACACAATTACATAATTAACTCCTTCCCTACCTGCACACATACAGAGTTGATTTGAAAATGTGAATTTGAAATTCCACTACCCCTTCCTTGACAAAACAATATGAAATTTGAACATAAAAAGCATATCAGAGTAACCTATACAATCAACCTGTAGATGAAATCAGAAATACAGAGTTGACTAAAAGAGACAGAGTGGCTCCCATTCATTTGGTTGGTAATAGGATATAGGGGGAAAAAAAGGTTAATTAGAAACATTTTATCAGTGCTCTTCCACCCAGTTTTCAATGCCTGTGTGTTTTTGTCTACAAAGCTAAGTAGTTATAATGACAGTCTTAGCCTTCAATTTTGTCATGATGCCTTGAAAAAATTCTAACATAGGTAATATTTGGTTACATTTATACTCTGGGACCAGGGCAGTCACAACTGTAACCCACCTAGCTGCTTCTGCAAGGTAGATTGTCATTGGTGATGAATTTTCTATACTAGTCAATAGTACGGTGCTAGTGAAGTCTCCATGTCTGTTGGGGAGGAGTTTGAACCTACTTCAGATACTGGTTCACTTAACATTCCCTACTAAAGAAACTTGAAGGAGGTAAAGCTGTTGCATTTATTGTTTGTTTATTTCAGAACTTTATATTCCCAATGCTGTAAAAAGTTGGAAGTGAGGATTGGTGGAGAAATTGGCCCTTTGTCCTGGTTTATCTACTTTCCTTGGAACAATGCCTCATGACTTAGGCCTGAAAAGTGCTTGCTCATGTGCATTGTCTGCTTTCCCAAGTCAGACTCTACTCACTTCCCATCACTTTTTCTACTATAACTTTCCCTCTTTGTTCCATGTACTCCCTTTCCTAAGTTCTACTAACTCCTCCCATGTAAATACTCACATCTCAGTTTCCTTTAGGCCCTTCCTACTTCTCACAAATGTTTCATCCTCTTGATTCTGCTACTACCTTCAGCTTTCATGCCATGAAGTTTGGTGTCTCCATTCAGTGTATTGGATCTCCTGGAGGCAGGAAGATGAGGTTTGTCCAGTAGAGAAGTGAGGGACAAGACCTGGCATGGTGGGAAGGCCAAGGTGTCTTCCTTGGGGTGTGGTTGAGTATATTTCACAGTAACTACAATTTTAAAACAGACCTCATTCTCTGAGGATTAATTTTCTCTTCCACCACCTTTCTTATTGATCTAGGTGCCTCCTATTAACATAATGCTGATCCCATTGCTGACAAAAGAGTAACCCTGACTTCATTTCATAAAAAGAGCATTTCTCCTTTTCCTTGTCTGAATTACACTACAAAACCTCCCCCATCATAACAAATGGTGCCGTGCCTGAAGAGATTTCCTCTAATAACTAAATTTCTCTTTAACCAGAGTAGAAGACAGAAGAAGAACAGGTAGGAGTTGAACTGTGACTCTCAAACAGAGCTCTGGCATGAGGCTCCTTCACATGGTTTGGGCTTCCGAAAGCATAGCAAATGGGTCTTGAGAGAAAGCCTTCCAAGAGACAATGTTCACAAAACAAATGCCCCATGAAAACCAGATGGGAGTGGTATGGCCTTTATTGACCTAGCTTCAAAAGGTACACAGTATCACTTCCACCTTTGAGTTGATAAGGCCAGCTCAGATGCATGTGATGAGAATTAGGCTCCAAATCTTCATGAGGACATAGCAAGGTCACCTTGCAGAAGAGAATGTGCGATGGAAGATACAATCCAGTTATTTTTGGAACTGCAATCTGGGACACAAGTCATACCTGCCGGGATCTGGCCAAATTCCTGACCCACAGAATCCATGAACATAATAAAAATTACTATTTTTCAGCACTAAGTTTTGGGATAGTTTGCCACGCAGCAATAGATAACCAGAATAGTGGCCTATGAGACAGTCACTGCTGTAGCATTTATTACTGCTTCAGGCAACACTCAACAGCTGACCAATATAGCCCAACTGAAGTGCTCACGGCTTAGAGTCAATAAAATGAGATCCATGATGCTCTAAGTTTGGAAAATGAAATGCAGGCTTTATATGAATGCCACGGAGGCCACATCATGGGGGAAAACAAATGGTTCCAAATAATTCAGAGCTTCCATTATTCAGAGTTTCAATATGTACCCACTGATCTCTTTGTTATGCTATTCTCTGTGACTGCTACTTACCTGAGTACCTTCTGAAGGAAGAGATATAGCAAGTAAGACTTCTGGACCCTGTGATTCTGACCTTTGCCCTTGATTACACTATTGATTTATTTTTTCATGGGTAAATAATGGAAGATAGTTTTTTTTAATTGTCATGATATTTGTAGAAAGTGTTATGACGTTACTTCCTGTTTGCTTTTTTTCCATTTTATCAGTATGAGAAGAGCAAATTTTTTAAAAGCATGTATTCAGAAGTACTTGTCAACTGTAGTTTCTTTACAGTCTAGCCCAGCAGCTCTTGCTACACAAATAACTGAACTTCTTACTCTAAAGCTCACTCAGAAGCCAACTAATTATAACTTGATGTCACATGTAGCCATACTATAGCAAAAGAAAATAAATGTATGGAGGTTTATGTATACACACACACACACACACACACACACACACCCAGGCACACACATATACTTGTAAATGGGAAAGTGATTATATATGCTATACACATAAATATAGATAGTACATATATGCATCAATATATTAATATATGTGCATACATATATTAGCATATACACATATATATGATTTCTCCTTGAGCTTTTCTTCCTTATTCTAAATTTAGATTTCTGGTTTATTCATATGAACTTATAAGCTCTGCTATTTAGTGTCTATCTTTGAGAAATTGATCCATTCTCTGTGCACTTATTAAATCAAGATTCTGGTCATAAAGTACTTTGGACTGTGAGGGATTAACTAAGACAAGTTTCAACTCAAAAGGGTTCTAGATAGTCAACTTTAAAGTCTTACTATTATTTTCCAATATCTCAGTGCATCTCTTTCTACTGTGAATGCATATTATCCAAATAGTCGCAAAGACTATGGAAGAAACATGGAAAGGGTTCCTTTTCAGCTTGGCAATCTGCATTGTTTTACCTTCTGGCAAATCAAGACTACAGATCCATATAGAAAACATAGAACCCTTACTAATTTTTACCATCACTCAAAATATCTATCACATTATGTCACATACTTCTGTCTATAAATGTGTATATGTAGATGGTGTATGTGTATACAAAATTATGTGTAATAGATAATTTAACAAACATTGATTTCAGATCAAATACATGCTTATTTCAGATTGAATTTTTAATAATAAATTTTAAAATACATATAAAATTACATGTACTCTATATAAAATTACCTACATAAATTTTTCTGAGAACTGATTTTTGTTTCAGAATGGGAAAAGTTGTGACTATTTTCTGATGCTAATAGTTATAGAAAAATGACTCACTATTTTTAATGGTTATGAGTATAGTGGTTAACAACACAAGCGTGGATTCATTATCTACTTTTACTTTCTTTTATGGGTATGACATTAGGCAAGTTAATTATCCTCTGTAACTTTGTTTCCTCATCTGTAAAATAAAAATAATAATAATTCTGAGGATCAAATGAGGGAATTAATGTAAAGCTATGAGAATTTTAAAAGTCAATTTGCGTATTTCTTAGAACAGTTCCTGGTACATGGTAAACACTCAGTAATATTAATTGTGGTTCTTAGCTGTATCATCCATATAGAAGGATAACATAATTTCTTTAACCAATTCATTAGCATGTGCATCTGGATTGGTTCCAGTTTTTTGCTACTGTGAACACGACTCTGATGGGCACGTTTTTATGCACATCTTTTTCCATTTATTTTCTTAGTATTTATTTCTCAAAGTAAGATTTTTGAGTGAAATTGATGCATATTTTAAAGTCTTTTGATAAATACAGTCAAATTGCCATCCAATTTTAACTCTAATCATTTGTGTACAAAACAGGAAATTGAAATTTACCTTAATTTAAGATATTTTAAAGTCATTTCCAAATAATTTCAGTTTTATTGTTTTAAAATCTTATATACACAAAAGGGGATTTTTAAATGATTTAAGTAAAATGCCATATATTTTTGTTAGATATTTAAATAGCTCAACTCATTTATTTGCAGGTAAATTATTCATTTTGTTGATGACAATTAGAAAATTGTTTCATTCCAATTGGTTGTGCTTCTCAGCATATACTTGGACCAGTCCCTCCCTGGCAGTTAATGATTATGGGCTGAGAACAAAGGTTTTATTTTAAACTTTACCTAAATCAATAATAACTTAAGTAAATCTACTGCCAGAAATGTCATGGAATCTGGCATTTCATACCTAAAAAATACACTAAAGACTTGGAGTTACACACTGTTAGAATTTATTCATGCCCCTAGTCCTTTTGTTCCCATGGATGTCTGAGAATTATAGATACTGATTTCATTAAATATTTAACCTTCAGGATGTATTTGTTACAATTACAGTAGCTGTTTCCCCCACCTGCCCAGCCAGTGTTTGAAAGCAATATCCCCACACCCAACCAAAAGATATATTGTTTGAAAAAGCTTTCAGATTCAGTTTGGAACAACAAAATAATTCAATATGAGCTGATGTAAAAAATAAAATAGTTTCAATTTTGTTCTTATTGCTGGCCTTTCCCTGTACTTCTTGATTTAGTGGTCGTCATAAAAGTTTAAAGTGAGTTAACTGTTTTATGTCATACAGTGCAGGCTATATCTTCACTTTAAAGAGACCTCTGTAAAAGAAGAAAGAGCTCTGAGACAGCCTCTAAAATGAGTCAAGTTGGAAAGCTTATGCTTTTCCTGGAGTCTTTGTGTTCTGCTGGTTGCCGGGTGTCAGAGCATCTGCTCTGGAAGTTGTTGATGTCACACAGCAGCAGGGGAAGAACACTTGATTTTCTGTAATTGATTTTATTCTTTAGGATGAGGATGTCTGCTTCTGCTTTTGCAGGAGGACTTAATGGAGTTTTATAGATATTTTTAAAACGTAGACAGTCATGCTTACAGTTTTAGGCACTCTGTTTGCCGGAGGTGGAATTGTCAGGGTAAATAGGAGGCTATAGGGAGAGACCTTGTATCCTCAATGCCTGAAGGGAACCAGTCAGAGACCAAACAATTAGTGGCAGCTTGTGCATGTCAGAAGCTCTAGCAAACACACAGTCAATTATTAAATGGGTTTTGCCACCAGGTGAATGTACTTCCGTGTAGGCAGTATGAAATTGCAATCAAGCTGATCAAATGCCATTTTTTTGCTAAGGAGTAAAATAGGGACTTGGTGGAGAAGAGTATGTGCAAGCTAAACTAAAATGATCATCAGCTTGACATGAATAAATTACTTTTTTCCTTAAGAAAAAAATCATCAACTCAATATGGATTAATTTCTTAAGGTTTGTCAGGAGTTTCAAAATAAATCCAATAAAATGTCCTATTTTACCTTTAAATTGTTTTTTAATATTAAAAAACAAAAGCAACTGAACTGGGTCCTGCCACTTGGCAGAAAGCCACTCACATTCATTCTCTTCTGTCTCCTACACACTCCCCTGTTCTAATAAGCATCATTTTAATGAATTGCTGACTACTTTATCGACTGGCCTCAGAACTTGGTCAGTTCTTACTGAATTGGAATCAGTAACTTAGGAAGTGTACATTGCAGTTCAGTCCAAATCAGTTAGTAAACATTAATAAGGACAGTAATAACATTCCTGCCCTCATTAGAATCCATCAAGTCTCAATTGCTTAATAAGGCTTTATTAGTGAAAACTAGAAGAATACAATACTTAAATACTGGGGAAATGAAGAACTATGCAAAGATATTTTAGTAATAACCAAAGTTTTGCCTAATGAGGCACAAAGAAGAAAAAAACCCACCTCCCAACCTTATATAATGCCATGTTATGGGGCCATAGAAATTTTCTGATTCCAAAATAGGAATGCAAATTTGTATTTGACATGCTTAAGTAGTTTACATGTTAATAAAGTTAGAAAAGTTTGATGGGAGATACCATAATCTCACTCTATTATATACTTCTGAGGGGCAACTTTGCTGTTTGAGTTATAAGAAAATTTTTGTAAGGAAGAATCTCTTAGCTGATGACAAAATAAACTGATTTTGGGCAGAATTAACTTGGAGAAAATGAACAGATGCCCAAGCAGTGGATTTTTAACTTAACCCTTTTAATTGATGGCAAATGTCACAGAAAGCCATCCACTATTTTCTTGTCAGAACTGCAGAGGAGAAAAACAAGATTTTATGGCTGAATATTTCAACTTCCACCTCTGAAATCTGTGTCATGTCAGGGGTGCTACATCAAGCAAGAAGACCAGCAAATCCAAGAAGAATTTATTTCACAAAGAATAAAATATAGCATACTTTAGAAATATGATCTACTAGTTTAACAAAAGAATATTCCAGAATTCTGAATCATGCAAACAGAAGATGCCTTTTCATCATCTTGGAAACAATTTTTAATCAATAACCAAAATAAAGCAAAACAAAACAAAAAAGCAACTAAACACTATCATGTTCTTATCAATCCTCAGCAATTTATAATAAAATAAAATTCAGTTTCTAATACCATAGGCTTAATAATGAAGACCTCTTCAATAAAATGCAGCTATATTGTTATCAATATATATCATACCTGTTATGATGAGTACTAACATATTTATCAAAGGAGTAATTATAATAAATGTAGAAGATTAGGCATTATAATAAAGGTAGAAGATTCAGATTATTCCTGAAGCACTTTATTCTAGTAGGAAGAATAAAATATTCTGATATTATTTTACATATATGAATTTTAATTTTAATTATGAATTATATACATCACATGACAGAAATGTCAGAAAATATTGCAAAGGATAAAATTGAAACCCACAATCTTTTCTTTAACATGGATATTATCAGAAGTGGTATTCAAGATATTAATAACTAGTGAGTTGATATTCTTCAAATATTTGAAATTATACATTATTTGTAAAATGAAGAGTTTGGCATTTTCCAAAGAGAGTGCTAACCTTTGCCCTCACCTTCTTTGAGTTAATCTCTTGGCCCCTGGAATGTTGTGTGTGATAGGCATGTCTTGGTTTATTTGAGGACTTTGGGTCATTCTTGAAAAAGTGACCTCAGGTGGGGCTTTGGTTCATGTGATATGAATCACCTGGAGACTGAAGTCAGCCATGCGGGCAATCAATCAATCAATCAATCATGCCTACATAATGAAACCTTAATAAAAACTGGGCACTGGAGCTTGGGTGAACTTCTCTGGATGTCAATAATCTGAGCGTATTGTCACACATCAACGCTGGAAGAGCAATGTGTCCTCACTTCAGGGAGAGAGGACAATAGAAGTTTTATGTTAGAACCCTCCTAAATCTGACCTATGAATCTCTTACTTTGGCTTATCTTAATCTGTATCCTTTCCTTGTAACGAACTTTAGCAGTGAGTGTAACAGCTTTCAGTGACTTCTGTGCATCTTTCTAGTGAATCATCAAACCTGAGGGTGGTTTTGGGAGCCACCTGAATTTACAGGTGGTGTCAGAAGTGAGCACAATTCTCAGGACTCTGGCCTCTAATTCTGTTGCTGCCTAAACTCCTTGTAATCTCTGTGTTGTACTACATGCCTTACTAGTGTTTAGTACATTTAAGTACATTTATGTACATTTAGTACTTACATACATTTAATGTAAACCACCCATGAAATCAATCTGATAGTTTTCAAATTATTAATATTCATCAATTATTCCTGTGATAACACTACTCCAATAATACACTGTTTGAACCAAGATTTAGTATATGGAACTACATTAAACTTTTAAAAAGACTTCTCCATTAAATTGATAGTCATTGTATGACTTTCATTTATAAAATATAAATGATTATCTTAATATCAACAAAAGTATTTATTATACTCTGTTCTTTCTCATCCTTTTTCCTTTTTGATCCTCTGACTGGATAATTTCAAATGACGTGTCTTTGAATTCACTGATTCTTTCCTCTGCTTGATTGAGTCTGCTTAAGCTCTCTATTAAAATTTTCAGTTTAATCATTGTATACTTCAGGTCCAGAATTTCTATTTGATTCTTTTTTATGACATATCTCTTTGTTGAACTTCTCATTTTGTTCATGTATTGTTTTCCTGATTTTGTTTTAGTTGACTGTATGTGTTCTCTTGTATCTTATGTTTAAAGATGATTATTTTGAATTATTTGTCAAGCAATTCGTAGATCTCTATTTCTTTTTCTTTTCTTTCAGTAACAATTGTATATTTTTAAGTTGTACAACATGATGATCTGATATACATATACATAGTGAAGTGATTACTACAGTCAAGCTAAATAACTCCCATCTCCTTACAGAGTTACCATTTTTGTGTGTGATAAAAACACCTGAAATCTATTCTCTTAGCAGATTTCCAGTATTCAATACAGTATTCTAACTATAGTCACCATGCTGTACATTAGATACCTAGACTTATCCATTTACATCACTGAAACTTTCTATCCTTTCACTGACATCTCCCCATTTCCCTCATCCCCCATACCCCACAATTCTACTCTCTGTTTCGATGATTTCAAATCTTTCAGATTACACATGTAAGTGAGATCATGCAGTATATGTCTTGCTGTACCTGGCTTATTATTTCACTTATCATAATGTCCTCTAGGTTCATCTATGCTATCATGAAGGACAAGATTTCCTTTTATTTTAAAGCTGAATAATATTCCATCAGATATACATAAAGATATAGATATAGTTATGTCGATTCCCTATCTTGGCTATTGTAGGTCTCCATTTCTTTTTTTTTTTTCTTTTGTAAAATATATTGATGGAATTCATTTCTTATTTTTTTAACATCTTTATTGGAGTATAATTGCTTTACAATGGTGTGTTAGTTGCTGCTTTATAACAAAGTGAATCAGTTATACATATGTTCCCATATCTCTTCCCTCTTGCGTCTCCCTCCCTCACACCCTCCCTATCCCACCCCTCTAGGTGGTCACAAAGCACCGAGCTGATCTCCCTGTGCCATGCGGCTGCTTCCCACTAGCTATCTATTTTACGTTTGGTAGTGTATGTATGTCCATGCCACTCTCTCACTTTTTCCCAGCTTACCCTTCCCCCTCCCCATATCCTCAAGTCCATTCTCTAGTAGGTCTGCATCTTTATTCCCGTCTTACCCCTAGGTTCTTCATGACCTTTTTTTTTCTTTCTTAGATTCCATATATATGTGTTAGCATACGGTATTTGTTTTTCTCTTTCTGACTTACTTCACCCTGTATGACAGACTCTAGACCCATCCACCTCACTACAAATAACTCAATTTTGTTTCTTTTTATGGCTGAGTAATATTCCATTGTATATATGAGCCACATCTTCTTTATCCATTCATCTGTTGATGGATACTTAGGTGGCTTCCATGTCCTGGCTATTGTAAATAGAGCTGCAGTGAACGTTTTGGTACTTGACTCTTTTTGAATTCTGGTTTTCTCAGGGTATATGCCCAGTAGTGGGATTGCTGGGTTGTATGGTAGTTCTATTTTTAGTTTTGTAAGGAACCTCCATACTATTCTCCATAGTGGGTGTATCAATTTACATTCCCACTAACAGTGCAAGAGTGTTCCCTTTTCTCCACACCCTCTCCAGCATTTATTGTTTCTAGATTTTTTGATGATGGCCATTCTGACCGGTGTGAGATGATAGCTCATTGTAGTTTTGATTTGCATTTCCCTAATGATTAATGATGTTGAACATTCTTTCATGTGTTTGTTGGCAGTCTGTATAAATTCTTTGCAGAAATGTCTATTTAGGTCTTCTGCCCATTTTTGGATTTGGTTGTTTGTTTTTTTGTTATTGAGCTGCATGAGCTGCTTGTAAATTTTGGAGATTAATCCTTTGTCAGTTGCTTCATTTGCAAATATTTTCTCCCATTCTGAGGGTTGTCTTTTGGTCTTGTTTATGGTTTCCTTTGCTGTGCAAAAGCTTTGAAGTTTCATTAGGGCCCATTTGTTTATTTTTGTTTTTATTTCCATTTCTCTAGGAGGTGGGTCAAAAAGGATCTTGCTGTGATTGATGTCATAGAGTGTTCTGCCTATGTTTTCCTCTAAGAGTTTTATAGTTTCTGACCTTACATTTAGGTCTTTAATCCATTTTGAGTTTATTTTTGTGTATGGTGTTAAGGAGTGTTCTAATTTCATACTTTTACATGTACCCGTCCAGTTTTCCCAGCACCACTTACTGAAGAGGCTGTCCATTCTCCACTGTATATTCTTGCTTCCTTTATCAAAGATAAGGTGACCATATGTGTGTGGGTTTATCTCTGGGCTTTCTATCCTGTTCCATTGATCTGTATTTCTGTTTTTGTGCCAGTACCATACTGTCTTGATTACTGTAGCTTTGTAGTATAGTCTGAAGTCAGGGAGCCTGGTTCCTCCAGCTCCATTTTTCTTTCTCAAGATTGCTTTGGCTATTCGGGTTCTTTTGTGTTTCCATACAAATTGTGAAATTTTTTGTCCTAGTTCTGTGAAAAATGCCAGTGGCAGTTTAATAGGGATTGCATTGAATCTGTAGATTGCTTTGGGTAGTAGAGTCATTTTCACAATGTTGATTCTTCCAATCCAAGAACATGGTATATCTCTCCATCTATTTGTATCGTCTTTAATTTCTTTCATCAGTGTCTTATAATTTTCTGCATACAGGTCTTTTGTCTGCTTAGGTAAGTTTATTCCTAGATATTTTATTCTTTTTGTTGCAATGGTAAATGGGAGTGTGTTCTTAATTTCACTTTCAGATTTTTCATCATTAGTGTATAAGAATGCCAGAGGGCTTCCCTGGTGGCGCAGTGGTTGAGAGTCTACCTGCCGATGCAGGGTACACGGTTCGTGCCCCGGTCCAGGAGGATCCCACATGCTGCAGAGCAGCTGGGCCCGTGAGCCATGGCTGCTGGGCCTGCGCGTCCGGAGCCTGTGCTCCGCAACGGGAGAGGCCACAGCAGTGAGAGGCACGTGTACCACAAAAAAAAAAAAAAAAAAAGAATGCCAGAGATTTCTGTGCATTGAGTTTGTATCCTGCTACTTTACCAAATTCATTGATTAGCTCTAGTAGTTTTCTGGTAGCATCTTTAGGACTCTCTATGTGTAGTATCATGTCATCTTCAGACAGTGACAGCTTTACTTCTTCTTTTCCGATTTGGATTCCTTTTATTTCTTTTTCTTCTCTGATTGCTGTGGCTAAAACTTCCAAAACTGTGTTGAATAAGAGTGGTGAGAGTGGGCAACCTGGTTAGGTGTCCATTTCTTTAAGATCAGTTAGTTGAGATTTATTTTGTTCCTTTGGTAGTGTTATGTTTCCCTGATTATTCACAATCCTTGTAGCTTATGTGGTGTCTGTGCATTTGAAGAAGCAGTCACCTCTTCCAGTCTTTATAGACTGGCTTTGGCAAGGAAAGCTCTTCACCAGTGAGCCCAGCCAAGATTCTGGGTGGGTTGGTTGCTGGGGTCTGTGGGTGAGTCTGCAAGAAAGCCCTCTACCAGGGTCCATGGGCTGGCTGTTGAGATCCACACACTGCTTGTTGAAAGTTCCTACCCCCTTTTTTTATTCTTAGTTACCTCTAAGTGATTCAGCTTTGCCTATTCCCTCTGTGTTTGGGGGAAGGCACAGCAAAAGCACACCTCTCAGGTAGTACCTTGAAAGGCTGAGGAAGTTGAAAGCCCACTTCACTTCTCTTTCCCCCGGAAGAGAACTTGTGAACAAGAAGCTTCACTAGCTTGGGGTAGGGGTGAGGTAGTTAAAGTGTAACCGTTCTTCTGAACTCTTTTCAATGAATTTTTTCTCCTTTCTGTGCTCCACTGGGGTCCTGTGACCCATCACCTGGATTCTGAGCTCTCACGAAGGTGTTCTCATCTGTGGCATCTATGGATGGTTGTTAAATTAGTGTTTCTGTGGGGAGGGAAGGGATGGAACCTCCCATTATGCCATCTTGCTGACATCACTCTACCTTTTCTCAACTTCAAAACTAACAGTAATTGCATTAAAACATTTTTAACCCTTACAGTATTGTCTGTGATTTTATAAGTTCAGCATCTCTATCTTCAACATCAACGTATTAGATCATGGAAATTTACTGGGCTGCCTAAAATGAAGGCCCAATGTTATCTGCTCCTCAACATCTGTGAAACCCAGAGGGCCTTGAATGACCTAACCACACATTTCCCACTCTGCTTTCATGGTAAGCCTCTCTAGAAAAAGAGCACACCCCCATTTATCTCTGAGTAGCTTTTCCAGTTCCCTGTCAGCCTGAAGAATTATTCATACTAGTCCATCACATCCTTGGGTGTGAACTGAGGGGCACCTCACTCTCTTGATAGTACAAAACTTGCCTCCCAAAGCTCTGGTTGTTCACTCTGTTCCTGGTTATAACCCTTGTCAGGCCCTGGATGATGTATGATGTCCTCATCCCCTAGGCTATGCATTACTAATTAATGGCCATCAATCTCATCTGTCTGATATAAAGTATGGGATGTTTGATCATCCCCATAATCCTAGAGTGGGAATCTCTTCCTCTACAACAGGGTGGATATGAGGTGATTAAAACGATACCACCAGCTTAAATGTAAGTAATCTCTCTGGGTATCAGTTTCTTCATCAGTACAATGTGGATGATAGTGATAACTGTAATATTAATAGGGTTAAATATATGTTTAGAACTGTGTGCAGCATAGACTGAACACTACAGAAGCATTGTATTTCATTTTGAATAATTAAATTATGTTGTAATGTCTTATATATGTGGGAATTCAGTTGATTTTAATAAACTATCCCATTAAATGGCAATAAAATTCAACTCTTATGATCAAAAGTGGTATCCACACCTGGGTGCTACCTAGACCCCAACAGCCCAAAATCTTTGTCTTCTACTCATACTCCTTTTCTGTTGCTTACAACCCCTCTCAGAGCCCCTTTTCCCAGCCAGCATTTGATTTGATTCTCATTACTGTCTATGGCTTCATTCCCAGTCTCTCTCACTCTATTGAGGCAAGTCCCATATACACTGCAGTTTGTGTTAATGCTAATTAGAGGGTAACTGTGAAGGAAAGCTGTCTAATGGCACAGAGCCATAGTCTGTGGGGAATGCAAAATGGGACTGAGAATTTGTTCTCTGAGGTACTGTCATCACCATCATATAAGGCACAACCTTTATTTGTATCCAGGCCTACTCTTGACCATGAAGAAAAATAAAAGGAGGTGTTCAAAAGCCATTGTAACCTGGCTGATTTACAGGCATGGGACAGGGCAAGGAAGACTGATAGCTCTCCTTGAAAGGCGGAACTCTTGGGGCTACCTAGCAGAAACTGTACCAACCAAGACCGACAATAGACATAGTTGGAGTAGAATCCTATCGGCCCCCAGTGTGTAGGTTCAGAGACTCTAAGGAACTTTCCCAGGTAGCTGGGACAGTGGATAGAGTGGGACACTCAGAACATTTAAGAATTTGATGAAAAACATGAAGAACTTTTATGTCTTCACAATCTATACAAACCACAAAGGTATGTATCGACTAACTATCAATCTTGGCTACGATCACACTTTTATTCATTTTTAAACTATTATTAAAGGTGATTTCACTCTTGTGATTTAATGAATAAAAGTTAAAAAGTAGAGTGATGCAAAACAGTAGAGTTTTACTGGTGTATGGAATTATCTTATTGGACCTTAATAGCAATACATTTCATTTGCTAATAAGAAAGATATCTCCAAAACTGTGTTTCAGAAAAGGGACCTCCAGGGTTAAGCTAGGTCAGTATTTGAGCAGGATTGATGCCAGCAAGCACAGCTGCTTCTGGAATATTTTTCAGTAAAAGGAAGATCACCCTCTGAGTCATCTCAAATTAAATCTTTGTCACAGGCCTGTGTGTGTTTTAAAGGGATGCCTATAATCAAAGGTCCAATCATTAGCAACTTTGGACATAATATCAGGATAGCAATGCAACTATTCGAACACTCAAGGCTGAATAAATACCACCTCTCTGTGGTTATGAAAATAGTAAATTCCAGACGATCCACCATCAATAGTTCAGCTACCCCATCGAGGGTTACTAGCACCTGTCAGTTCTCCCTGCTATCCAGTGATAATGCACAGCATCTGTTCTCTTTTTCCCACTGCCATAGCATTTCTGGGTATTGTGTTATTGAAATATCACCAGTGAGTTAAATGAGTGTAGACATTTCGGAAGGAATGGATGCAGTTTTAATACTTCAAATGACACTAGTAAACATAGGAATAGTGAGCCTATACCTTAAAAAGAGAAAACTGAATGAGGTAGGACTGTTTTCATTGTAGAAATGGATGCAAAGAAATGTAAGTTTTTGGGAAATCTGGTAGGATCCCAATTAAGAAAATAATGGGAAGATTTCCCCCTACTCCTTGGGTTGGTAAAATAGATCTGGGAAGGCCCATTGTGAACAGGTATCCTCACCTTGTAGTCTTAAAATAAATGTGTAGGGAATTGTAAGAAACACATAAATTTTACAAGATAGCCCAAACACGACTCTAACGGTTTACTGAGAAGAGTGGAAAAGTACAGATAGGTTGCCATTTTATATCAAAGAAATTCTGACCTAAGCCTAAAGGAACGTGCTTGCTATCAAAATGAAATACTTTATTGTAACTTAAGAGATAAGGTTCACATCTTTTGAACTTGGCTTAAGCCATACCTGGGGCATTAGCACCTAGGACAGTAAGACCTTTAGTTTTAACTTTCTGTTAACTAAGCAAGTTCCCAGAATTTCACCATATTTTTGTTTGTTTGTTTTTTATAAACTTATTTATTTTTGGCTGCGTTAGGTCTTTGTTGCTGTGCATGGGTTTTCTCTAGCTGTGGTAAGCGAGGGCTACTCTTCGTTGCAGTGCGTGGGCTGCTCATTGTGGTGGCTTCTCTTGTTGCGGAGCATGGGCTCTATGCAAGCAGACTTCAGTAGTTGTGGCACTCGGGCTCAGTAGTTGTGGTTTGCGGGCTCTAGAGCTCAGGCTCAGTAGCTGTGGAGCATGGGCTTAGTTGCTCCACAGCTTGTAGGATCTTCCTGGACTAGACTCGAACCCATGTCTCCTGCCCTGGCAGGCAGGTTCTTAACCACTGCACCACCAGGGAAGTCCCATGTTTGTTTGTTTTTAATTGCAAGGTTTAACAGTGCAGATATGTGGTGTAAAATAATAATAATAACAACAGTAACAATAATAATAAATTACAATGCACTTTGCCCTAATCTATCATACTGTATTCATCACTACCAACTACCTCAAATTTAAGATGGATGGGGAAAAATATAGAGTGGACTGAAAATACTGAATTATCATAAAATCCCCATATTTCTGGAATTGTTATCACTGTTCTATGAATGAGGGACCAAGACTCATTTAAGTATTTTATCAAAGCTCACACAGCTAATAAATGCAGAAGCTGAAAATTCAAACATACCATGTGTGATTTTATACCTTGTGTGCTTTTCTCTAAACCTTGCTGCCTACCAAACAATTCTAGTTTGTTATCCTAATCAAAAGGAAACAGCATATTCTCCTTAGTGAGCAATAGATAAAGAGAACAAGGTCAGCCCTGAGTAAAATGATAAAGGAAGGCTCAGTTGTGGTTTGGTTTGGTTTTTATGTTTACCTGTCTATTATAAAAGATGTAACTTAGGAACAGCCAAATGGAAAAGATGCATAGGATGAGGATTGGGGGTGGGGTGGTTGCAGGAAGAGGGACCCCTTCCAGGGCCCAAGAGTGGGCTCTTGTCTAAGACCTGGAAATGAACTGTCTGAGGAGACACATGTGCTGACAATGCAAGAGACTTTATTGGAAAGGGGCACCTGGCCTGAGAGCAGCAAGGTAAGGGAACCCAGGAGAACGGCTCTGCCACATGGCTCGTGAGCTCAAGTTTTATGGTAATGAGGTTAGTTTCCAGGTTGTCTCTGGCCAATCATTCTGACTCAGCATTCTTCCCGGTGGCATGCGCATCACTCAGCCAAGATGATGAGTGAGAAGGATTCTGGGAGGTTGGTAGGACATAGGGACTGGCATCTCCTCTCTCCTTTTGACCTTCTGGTTGGTGGTAGCTTGTTAGTTCCGAGTTCCTTACGAGGACCTCCTATTGTTAGATAACTTATGCAAGTGGTTACTATCTTGCCTGGCCAGGGTGGGCGGTTTTGGTCAGTGGTTCCCCTAACAAGTCCCTGCTGAGAGACTTCCTACTCAAGATACTCCTTGGGAATTGGGGTGGAAGTGTCTTTCTTCTGTAACTACTTCCTTCTGAGAGTGGGCATATTCCTGCCTAGTACAGTAGAAGTCTCTCTCCACCTGATCATCACTGTTTCTCCTCTACTTGTACTAATAAAGTTAATAAGGTTACCATGTCATATGCCCCTTAACCTCTAGGTAAATTGTAAAGCTACCAAGAAGAAACTGAAGATAACCCTTCTTTCTGTTATTACAAATATCCAAGTTGAAGAAACAATGCTTGGTATTCCAGAAGAGAAGCAGTGTAAGGTGAGGGACTTTGAAAAGATATAGACAGGAACAGAGAAAGGGAAAGAGTTTTCTCCAAGTCTCAAGAGGGATTTGAGGTACACAGATTCTTCAAGATGTAGGACCTACATCTTATTCTTTTCAAATGTTCAAGAATATAGCTAAATGCATAGAGAGACTTGAAAATGTTCTCATTCTCTGGGGATATTGAAAGCCACAGAATCATTTTAACTTCAAAACAATCATATGGACTTGGTCCATGAGCATCTCAATAGTAACCCATATGGAACAATATGGAACAGTGGGATGATTTCATACATAAAATGAAATGCTTTGATGAGGAGGCTCAAAAATATGAACACAGAGGGAACTCCAGTAATGACAGATGTAGTTTTCTGCCAGCCCAATGGGATGGGGACTCAGTATTCAATTTGACTTTACTGAAAAAACTTTTATAAATGATCATTCATTCATATCCCCTTTTGTGGAATGAGGATCTTATTGGTTTACCTAGGTTGAAAACAAACTATCTATATCCCGGATTGTATAATTAAAAACAAACAAACAAACAAATTTGAAAAAAAATCCCACTAAACTTGAAATAAAGGGAGAAAATATTTCGTCT
This sequence comes from Monodon monoceros, assembly GCF_005190385.1. Taxonomy (NCBI): domain Eukaryota; kingdom Metazoa; phylum Chordata; class Mammalia; order Artiodactyla; family Monodontidae; genus Monodon; species Monodon monoceros. The sequence continues at coordinate 16,545,564 of NW_021703781.1, read as the reverse complement.
TGGCTCTTTTAACTGGTTGAGAGACATTGAAACTCTTATATAATCATTCTCCACTGTAGGTTCTAATCTATAAAGTAAGAGATTTTAATTAGGATATCAATATAGTTGCTTTCTAATATAATATTCAATGAACAGGATAACTATATAACATCAGCTAAACTGAGAAATTATTCAGCAAAAAAGTGCCAAAATAATAAAATTATATACTTTAAAATGTTTATTAGTTGACAAATTGCTTTCATTTTATTAGGAGACCTGTAAATACTATGTTTCAAAATTATTTTAGCTCTGCACATTAGAGCAAAAATCTTTATACTGATTACTAAATATCTGAATATCAAAAATAACATTCACATTTAGTTATCTGTTTTTCTCTGCATATCCCTCTAAAATTCAATGCCACTCATTTTATTTTATTTTATTTTTTGAAGAATATGTGGTTTTCAATACAGATATATTTTAATTATACTTGCCTATAACCTTCTTCAAACTTTTATTTTAGGGTTAATAAGCCTAAATTGTTTACATTTTCTATTGATTTTTCTCTGTGAACCGTAATATTTTCAATTGAAAAAATATCATTGTCATCAAAATCTATAGGCCCTTTAGGTCATAGTTAAAATATTTTCATAGGTATTTTTTCCCCTCATTTCCCAGTACCTACTTTGGAATATACTTTTACAAGAATTAAAATGTCTGTGATATTTGAATATTTAACTAAATTTAGACGCTACAAAGTTGTATACCTTTGAAATTTATTTTCATTCTGGAACAGAATATAAATTAATCCAATTAAAAATTGAAGCTCCATCAATAATTTCTTCCATAGGTTGAAATAATCCAAAAATAAGTATAGAATTTTAAAGTTGTGACATAAGCATCATTTGTGCTCTGTTTAATTCGTAACATCCCTCTCACTTTTATAAAGATAAATGTCAATGTCTTCTTGGTTGCAAGTATTTTTTTAAAAATTTTAAGTTGATCAGTTTCAAAGGCTGAGTTTTTTGGTCCTTCATTTATTGAAATATTTGATTAAATGTTTCCAAAGATTGAGAACAAAATGCAAAAAAAATTTAAAGACTCAGTTGCAAGATGTTCAATGGGATTGTAAATTATTTAGTTTGATTTACAAGAGTATTTCAAAAGCTCACGTATTTCTAAAATACAGTTAATAACAGGCAACAGTGAAAGTGCTGTCATGCTGAAGCACTTTTTTTTTTTTCTATTCAACATCAGTTTTATCACAAATATTTTGTAGGCCAGTTACTGTAACTATGTATTTATAAGAACATTTATACATTTTGACAACTTAAATTTCTATTTGAATTGGTAGAATATTGTGACTTGATTGTAATCAATTTTAAATTATATGTGTTCTTCAACCAAATCCAAGCACATTTCTGTGTCCTAGATATCTTAATTTCCTAAGAACATTATTTTTAACTTGATAGAATTCTCCATTAAAATTTTTATTTATATTATCAACACATAGGTGAATAATTTTATTTTTAATGTTGAACTATTAATCTGTATTTACAGTAGTATTGGTAATATGTTTCAAGTTTGACAAAATAAATTTTTTTTGATATTATAAATTGAATTTTAAAAAGCCAGCCTTTCTTAAAAGTCTAATTTTTTTCAAGTTTTCAATGACACTGATATACATCTGTTGATGAGGTTAACACTTTAAGAGCTATCACATCACTTTTTGTATGTCTACAAAAGAAAATACCTTGGAATCAAAAATGAAAGAAAATTATTTCAATAATTTTTTTAGCCAAAAATAATTTCGTGCTTCTTGAAGGAAACATACACTCATTTACTGCAGCTACAAGTGTGAAAATGTAGTCTTCAGTTTCAATCTTCCTACTTACGTGTGAAGTATTTAGATGCAGAGCTTTCTTCTGTAGATATGTGTCTTCTTGTTTTCATGCATTAGTGAAATCAATATTGTTCCCATGGTGGATGATAAATGTCAACAAACATTTTGTTCAAGTTGTATGTTTCTCATCAACTCTTCAAGGAACAGCAATTAAGTCTCTAATTTTTCATTAAAGATGTACTTTACATATTTAGTTCATTGATAACATTCCATTTTATTGCCAAGGAAAAAACCATTTCAATACAATAAGCTCTCCATTGAATACCTCTCTCTGTCGCTCAAAGCTGAACAGCTCAGTATCTATTCCCATGCCTATTTCTGACCCTAGCATAAATTTCCCAGTTTCCAACTGACCTCCCCAGTTAGGAGCCTGGAGGCTTAGAATATTCTAGGTCACTAAGCATGGATCATGGGAGCTCAGTGGCTGGTACCCTAAGTAGTCAGCAGGGGCATCAGCATCATAAATTTATCGCCACTGAGAGCAGAAAGAGTAAGCTGTCCCTAGCTGTAGATGTGTTAGAGTTCCAGCACGTATCATTTAATTAGCAAAGCCCTTGTTTCTGTCCTTGAAAGAAAATGTTAATAGTGCTGCTTTTGGAAAGCATCATGTTATTACTGGTCATCTTTCAGATTTCACTACAGTGAAATCTCTTCACTGCACGTGCATTTCAGAAGCTGTTAAACAAGAACATAGCAGAAGTTAAAACCATAAATGGAGGTCAAATTCATCCTGGCTTATTTTAATGGAACTATTATTAAAAATAGTTTATTGAAAAAATAAATCCAAGACAAAGCTTGAACCAGACTGAATGTCTAGACAATAGGTATAAATTGGGACTGTTCTGGCCACTTGGATGTATGGTCATCTTAATCATGGATTATTGATTTATAGAGGGAATTCACTTTTCTTTTTGAAATTGCTAGGGCTGTATAGAGTTAAGTGGTTAATTTTTAACTATTTGTTGAAGCTGCTAAATTATTGGAAAGAGTGCTGAAAAAATTTCCTCCTGAAAAAGAGAGTTACAAGCTAACAATTCCGAGGGATTTTGATCAAAGAATATGGCTGCCTCAGCAAAATAATGACTCCTTATTTATGATGAGAATATGAGATGGCATGTAGTTATTTTAATGATAGTATGAGTTTTTATTACTTAGATAATGGCAGTGATATGAAGATGGCTATAATAGCTGTGAGTTGATTTCAAAGTCTATAATGAAAATAAGTTGGAGAATGATTTTTTGCCAATAAACTTAAAATCAGAAATAAAAAATAAAAATGGCCAAGCGCTCATGACACTATAAGATAGATGTATGAATGTAAAAGTTACCAGTTTTTAGCATTAACCATAAAATAAAGAAAAAGAAAAATACTAATGCTGTGGTCAAAATTGTTCCAGACAACTTGATAATATCCCACCTATGTTTAATTTATGTAATTATATAGTTAATCTACATATCACATTCCAGTGAGAGTAAACCAGCTTTCCAAAAGAAAATAATAAATTGGGGCAGGATGAAGATAAAAATAGAAAAAATAAGATAAAGCCGAAAGTGGCATCAGAACTCAGAATTCATGAGTTTTTAAACATTGCCAGGTAGGTTTCATAAATTAACTTCTTGAGTATCACCACAGTTGATACAAAGAGAAAAATCAAGAATATTGTGTCTTTACTTTATTCACAAGCTAATGATAAGCTAGATTCTCAGGAAAAATGGGCCTCTTTTTGATAGTGTTACCAATGAAAAAGAATCTTGGAAAGCTACAGACCACCTTCCAAGTTTAAATGTTTCCTCTTTTCTATCTTCCAATAAGTGCCCAGGCCTACTCTGAGTGCAAAGAAGTTTGAAACCAATTATGCCAGGAGTTTACATAGAGATGAATCAATGGCACTTAGCCTGCCCATAATTTATTCCTGAAGTTGTTATGAGACAATGAGCTAAATAGGAGGTGTTCACTCAGAGTAAAATGTGAACATAATTTATTCAGGTTTATCCTCCATGGTAAAATGCAGCACTACCAGGTCTGTTCCTTAAGTAAATATATCAGGAGTTTTGGATACAGATAACACATAACTCTGTAAAGACTGATGCCCTGGGGACAACTACCTCACATTCAAACTGTTCCAAGTAGGACCTAGGAAAGGACTCATGGCCAAATCATTTCTAAGAACAAATTAATTATACTGCAAATTATTTAGAATACACAAAAATTCATTGAGATTTTATGTATATAAATTTAAGACCACACATATGCACACGTACATATGCATTTATTTAAATTCATATAGTGTACATTTAAACATAAATGTGAATTTTAGAGGTTCGTTATTGCCCATGAATATCTCATTGCTGATGAACTGTTAGTTCATGAACTTGTCAACTCTTAGTTGATGAACTCTTCATTGAAACTCCAAGCTTTCCAAATGTTACAGTTAAAGCTGACCTTTTAAGTAGTGTACTTTACTTCTCCTGGACAAAATATTTGCATATATATGGTTGATATAAAGAGAAAAATCAAGAATATTGCATCTTCACTTTATTCACAAGCTAATCATAAGCTAGATTCTCAGGAAAAATGGGCCTCTTTTTGATAGCATATTATTTTAAGGCTATATCTACACTCTTAGATTTGATTAATTCATTTATTAGTTCTCCTAAAAAAGGGAAAGAACTTTTAGCTAGCATTTCTTATCCTGTTAGTTGAATCAATCAAAGTTCATTAGCTCTTCCATGCAAGGAGCTCCAAACATACTTTAAACTTTTGAAAATTCATGTTGGAGGTGCCTTTTTTTAACACTTAAGTACCCACTGATGTGACATTCCATTTCTAGAGGAACTATTTATATTTCATACGTGGATTTAATTATATATTGTCCTTCAAATGAATTTCTATATCTTTTATATTTTGGTTTTAAGTTTCTGTTTGAAATTTAGCTTATAATTTTAGCTGCAATTTGTGATCCAGGTGCAGAGTAAAACCCAAGTTCCTAAACTGTCCCAAAATGGATTTTACTTTTGTGTATATTTAAAATTTATTCTAAATTTTAATGTGTTATTTGCACAACTATTATGAGAAATATGTATACATAGTTTAAAAGTTTAATTAATTTTGTATCCTGCTACTTTACCAAATTCATTGATTAGCTCTAGTAGTTTTCTGGTAGCATCTTTAGGACTCTCTATGTATAGTATCATGTCATCTGCAAACAGTGACAGCTTTACTTCTTCTTTTCCGATTTGGATTCCTTTTATTTCTTTTTCTTCTCTGATTGCTGTGGCTAAAACTTCCAAAACTATGTTGAATAATAGTGGTGAGAGTGGGCAACCTTGTCTTGTTCCTGATCTTAGTGGAAATTCTTTCAGTTTTTCATCATTGAGGACAATGTTGGCTGTGGGTTTGTCATATATGGCCTTTATTATGTTGAGCAAAGTTCCCTCTTTGCCTACTTTCTGCAGGGTTTTTGTCATAAATGGGTGTTGAATTTTGTCGAAAGCTTTCTCTGCATCTATTGAGGTGACCATATGGTTTTTCTCCTTCAGTTTGTTAATATGGTGTATCACATTGATTGATTTGTGTATATTGAAGAATCCTTGCATTCCTGGAATAAAACCCACTTGATCATGGTGTATGATCCTTTTAATGTGCTGTTGGATTCTGTTTGCTAGTATTTTGTTGAGGATTTTTGCATCTATGTTCATCAGTGATATTGGCCTGTAGCTTTCTTTCTTTGTGACATCCTTGTCTGGTTTTGGTATCAGGGTGATGGTGGCCTTGTAGAATGAGTTTGGGAGTGTTCCTCCCTCTGCTATATTTTGGAAGAGTTTGAGATGGATAGGTGTTAGCTCTTCTCTAAATGTTTGATAGAATTCGCCTGTGAAGCCATGTGGTCCTGGGCTTTTGTTTGTTGGAAGATTTTTTTTTGTCAAAATTCATTTGTATTAATAGAAAATAAACACGTATTCCAGTTGTTATACTTGAAGTTGCTAATTAAAAAAAAAAGAATTTAAAATCACCACTTAATAATCCTGTTTTAACTAAGACAAAGAAACTGTGGCTTAAAAAAAAAAGTATTCAGCACCTTTTGCTCATAGAACTTTCAGACTTTGTTCTTAAAGTTTCTGGAACTTTCCCGTTTGTAAAGTACAGGAATTGCTGAGCTACATGAGGAACCCTCTCTGGGACAACCAACGAGAAGTTAAGCAATCAGTATATATTCAGCCTGGTAACTTGGACTCTACAACAATCCCCTCCTCTCCACTCTGGCTCAGGAGGGACATGCTTCTAAGTACTGAGGTGTGACGAGTCCGACTGTTATTAGCTGGAAAGACCAGTTCTAACAGCAAATAACAGTAAATCTCTGGCACAGAGACTACTGTCCTTAATGTTCTGTGATTTTAGGAAATGCTGTAAATAGCTTGGCTTTAGTTCAATTTACTCAGAAATGAAACATGTTTAATAAGGTTAAACTACTCTGCTAGAGTAAGTGTCTGATGGTTTAGTGTCCTTGTAAAATACATACATAATACATGTAGGTAAATCATAGTCTTAAAGTATACTTAGAATACTGCATTATTGAAACCAAAGTCTAACAAAATGACTACAGTTAGAAGCAGCTAATGAAACTAAATCCAAAGTTATGACAAGGGAGACTCATCCTCACTTGAAGCTGTGTCACTTAGAGAATTAAAGCCATTCAAGGCAAGGTGAAGGTGGCACCTTTAGATAATTCCAATCAGGGCCAGAAATTAGCATTTCTAAATATTTCAGAAAAGTCCATAGAAGTGTTTCAAAGACTTTTATGCGAAAGAATGTCTGTCTATCTTTCTGCATCAGTAAGTAGTAGTGCCCATCAGAATTTCCTAATAACACAAAGACAAAGCCAAGTCCATACACTTGATCAGATGTCAAAGGAATGGGAGGTGGACTATTAGGTCACCCTTAGAGCTTCTGCTGGCTTTTACTATATGCTGTTCACCAGTGTGGGTCAGGCGGACTTTTGTGAGAGAATAGCGTTTGGTGGCCAGGACCTCTTTTGGGCTTTTCTTGCTAAGTGGAATACACAACAGATAAGGGAATAGGGGAGGTAATACAGGGAAGCTACTCTTTCCAGCTCAGAAGGAGTTGATGAAGCCCATATATGCATTTAAGAAGCCCATGGGATCCTCTAGCTGTCATAGTGGCTAATGTGGTCATCCAGAATTGACACTGTGGACCGCGGCAGCATTTTCCTGTACAGCTCCAAAAACTCTGGAGAGGGATTCACTGGATCCAGTGGCCCATAGATAAAATGAATGGGAATAGGGCTTCCTTGGTGGTGCAGTGGTTGAGAGTCCTCCTGCCGATGAAGGGGACACGGGTTCGTGCCCCAGTCTGGGAGGATCCCACGTGCCGCGGAGCGGCTGGGCCCGTGAGCCATGGCCGCTGAGCCTGCGCGTCCGGAGGCTGTGCTCCGCAATGTGAGAGGCCACAACAGTGAGAGGCCCGCGTACCGCAAGAAAAAAGAAAAAAAAAAAAAGAATGGGAATAGATACAGAGGCAAGAGCTCCCACCCAGCATCTTCTAAACTTCTTCCTTTGATTGATGTACTGCAAGAGACTGTCGATAACCAAGTTCCCGTCATTGTTGCGTATCCCTGCCCACATGTCCCACAGTTCACTCTCAGAGGGTCGGGTGTATGGCCCAAAGACCGGGGTGAGACCTTGAGAGAATACAAAGAAGTTCATCAGTTGTGTGAGGATGGGTGACAGCATGCCTCCAGCTTTGAGAAGGTTTTGGAGAAGGAGAGGACGGTGAGTCTCAGGAAATATACCTCCATTTGGCAGAGAGAGACTCTTGATGGTAAGCCGACCAGATCGATTCTGCTTGAACCTATAGAGCAGCTCCTGAGCAACGATATCCCCATAGTTGTGAGACAACAGGTTGATCCTATGGTTCTGGAGCCCCAGATGCTGCAAAAGAGCCTCCACGATGCTGGCCTGCTCAAATATGGAATAGTGATGTGGTCTCAGTTTGTCACTGAAGCCAGAGCCTAGGAAATCAGGGGCAATCATTCGATGAAACCTGAGGGTCACACCTTCCCAAAACTTGTACCAGTCATAGCTGGACGTTGGAAAGCCGTGTAAAAGCACAACTATCTCTGGACTTCCAACATCCACAGAGTCTTGGTAGAAGATACGCAGTCCCTTGTAGGTAAAAAATTTGCCTGATGACTTCCATGAGTGAAGAGCAGGCGAAAGCCGGTGCGGGGGCGGGGGGAAGGGGATGTGCAGATAGGCCACAAGCAGGGGCACAGCCAACAGCCCCACCTGGACCCACCACTCCCTCATCCTGATTCAGGTAAGACCTGGGCTACAAGACTCCATGTTTGGGGACCCGGTTGCGCATGCCTGTTGGAAGATTTTTAATCACAGTTTCCATTTCAGTGCTTGTGATTGGTCGGTTCGTATTTTCTATTTCTTCCTGGTTCAGTCTCGGCAGGTTGTGCTTTTCTCAGAATTTGTCCATTTCTTCCAGGTTGTCCATTTTATTGGCATAGAGTTGCTTGTAGTAATCTCTCATGATCCTTTGTATTTCTGCAGTGTCAGTTGTTACTTCTCCTTTTTCATTTCTAATTCTATTGATTTGAGTCTTCTCCCTTTTTTTCTTGATGAGTCTGGCTAATGGTTTATCAATTTTGTTTATCTTCTCAAAGAACCAGCTTTTAGTTTTATTGATCTTTGCTATCGTTTACTTCATTTCTTTTTCATTTATTTCTGATCTGATCTTTATTATTTCTTTCCTTCTGCTAACTTTGGGGTTTTTTTGTTCTTCTTTCTCTAATTGCTTTAGGCACAAGGTTAGGTTGTTTACTTGAGATGTTTCCTGTTTCTTAAGGTAGGATTGTATTGCTATAAACTTCCCTCTTAGAACTGCTTTTGCCAAGAGAATTGCATTTTTGCACATATCTGATCCATTTTATTCATGCCCTATTATTAATCTTTCCTGTCTGTCTTCCTGCCTTCCACACATCTGTTGGAGTGCTTATCAATAGGAAAGTACAGGTGAACTAGGTCAAGACTTAGATCCTACCCTCGAGGAGTGCACAGTACAGTGGAGGAGAATGACATATTGACAGGTTATTACAATACAATATAGAACAGTGGGCACCATTAGAGTGTTATGGATGAAGTGCTTCCCTGAGCTATTTATAGACCTCTTAGTATAATCTTGGCACAATCTTGGTAGAATTTTTGTAATTTCTTTATATTGACTGACTCCCTGTTCTATGTTTGTCCTCTCTATGGGTTCCTAAATATACAAATAAATATGCAGAAGACCACAAACAAAATTCTACTAAACATTTATTATTGTATATATTTAAGAAAAATTTTGCTAGAACTGTTGGGTACATTCATTTGTTTATTTAAATAGTCACTTCATTATTTCTTAGTTTTACACACCATTTGTTCTCAGGTAGGTTATTTTCTCCAGATACTTGTCCAGGAAAGTATCATTTTCCTTCAGTTTTTCCTGAAGCCCTAAGAGACAAGAAATAGATCTTTAATTCATTTTGAATTAATTAAAAAATTATGTTTTTTTAATAAGAAATAGTCTTTTTGGTGATTTTTTTTCAGTACTTCACCTAGAAGAGGGCATTTTTAATTGTTTTTATATTTATTTATACCCACAACTTTCAAAATTACATATTCCCCCTTGCTTCTGCTATCAATTTTGTATGCAAACTAACAGCTGCACAGAATAATTTGTGGCTGTTTTTCCCCAGAACTTACTCTGAGCTTCTTGAAAGAAGAAAAATAACTCATGGTTCTCTGGATTCCTGACTCAATCATGGATTTACAATTTTGTTAAATTAAATGATCAAATTGTCAAATACTACAAAATTTTAGGGAATTAATGTTATTGGCCATCTCACTCTTTCCCATCATTTAATATATTCAGAATTTTCATTTTATTTGTAATGAATATCCTTCAGTTTTACAGAATGGTACCATACACATATAGTAGGCCCACAATATTTTAAATATTTACTGTATCCAGAAGAATTACAGCACAGCCATGACTTTTATTAGTGTATGCTATGATCTTTGATCACTTCATTTGCTTTGAAGTTAAATAATTTTACTCTAGGTAACTATTATAAGTTTTTATTTATGAAAAAGATTCTAGCCTTTCTAAATCACTAGACTTTTTGAGCATACTTTTGGGTATGGAGTTCTTTTTTTTCATTGTATACTCTTTAATATTGAGATATTAGCCCTCTTCAAGGGAATGACACTAAAATATCTAAACCAAAAAAAAAAAAAAGTCCATGAAGATAAAAAAAATGTTGTGAAGAGAAAATCCACTAGTCGAAAATACAAAATTTTGTAAATATAGAAAAGTCATAATAACGAATGAAATTAAATTTACTTGACAATGGTTGTTTTAAAATGTTCATACTGGCAAGAATATGGTCAAACAAATATTCGGCCTGATAGAATGCAAATTGGTACAACCCTTTGTGGGAAACACTTTGATAATATAACTCAAGAGTCTTAAATATTCTTGTTCTTGCTGACCTTGTAAAGCAATGATCTATGTATTATAAGGACTGTCTAAATTTTGGAAAATAGCTCATTGCATATGGGTTTAAACTGCATGGTTATGTCATCAAAAAAAGTTAAATAGAGTAAGCCTTTAAAAAATTAGAGAAGATCAAAAAGTTCAGGAATTTCAAACTTGGCCTCTGTGAGCACAGTTCTTCTCAAAACTGCTTACCCAGTGTTTTTAATAAAAGCTGATTCCCTCTCTAGCATTCTCTGTTAACTTCCTAGTAACTGAAAGCATGCAAGTCTATGATTACTGGTAGATTTATACCAAATCCCATGGATTAAGGAATTTTTAACCATTAATAATTATATTTATAAAAACCAATTATAAATGTTATTAATGTTGAATTATTTAAAATCATACATATATATATATATATTTACCATTAATATGAAATACAAATGTCCCTAAAATAATACACCAATAGGTTAATGGTGGTTATATTTTGGATGTGGAATTATGTGATTATTTTCTTTGCATTTTTATTTCTGAATTAATAAAAATAAAATAAAATGCTAGTGGGACAAGGAAACATGTCTTAGATATAAGCATAAAAAAGCCACGATTCAGAGCTAGTGGTGATTTCATCTAACTCTGCAGTGGAGCTTCTGATCAGTGGACTCTTTTTTGCTGGTGTCATTTTTAAGAGAGGAGGGCTCTTCCTAATTTTTCTCTGGACAAAAAGTATTAATCAACTAATGTGAGCATACTCCTGGAATATCTTTTAGCAGCTTTGGAATTGCTGATATTCCTCTTTCATTATTGAGTGTTCAGCATTCATTCATGATTCTAATCAACATGTTTCGACTTATACTACTTATATAACAATTATAATATTATTTATTCACTTGTTCACGGAAGAAGCAAGGGAAGCTTCTTGCTATATTCCTTGAGAAAGTTGCACACATTCTGCAGTGCCGTTCAAATTATTTGAGAATCAACATCCTGAGATAAAACTGACAAAGCAGTTGGGTTTCCTCCTAATTCAATGATGATGCCTTTAGTAGTCACTTCTCCTTTTTTCTTTGTTACTCATGTTTAGTACTTCAGCCTAAATCCAGAGCAGAATCACAATTCCCTTTTGTAAGAACTATTTTATTCAATATTTTATTCAATATTTATATTGTGTTCATTTATTTTAATGTCTAGAGAGATCATGTTAATATTCATAGGGGGACTGATGACTGAGCAGGTGAAGTGCAGTTTAGGTTAAATGATCCTTTGTAGTGATTTGAAGGAAACCGCAGGGTATGACGTTTGTATTGAAGCTCAGCTCCTCTCTGGCAAGCCTCCAGAATCCTGACACGTGTTTTCTGCCCAAAGTTATTCATTCCACAGAAAATATTAACAGAAATTTGCCTGAAAATCTTGGCATACCAATATCTGTAAGGGATGTGTAAAATTAAGGCTCAATAAAATTTCAGAAGTAGAATATTTGTGAGGTACAATTGTCAGGGCTGTGAAGTTTTCGCTCTTGCTTGATTCTTCCTTCCTTAGAAAATCGTGGGTTATAAAAGACATTTCCCAGAATCACTGTGCAAAAGTGAAAGAAAATGAGTAATAATAAGAAGTAAAAATAAAAGTCAAATAGTTTGCACCTTTATTCGTTAATCTACATTCATTTCTTCAATTCTTTCTGTCTCCCTTAATAATCTAAAGCCAAATTAAGAGCTTTCTCATAGAACTCCAGTGGTTCTCACTCCTTTATTTCCACAGTTTTTAGTGTTAATTTCTAACATGGACATAGGAACACAGGATTTGACTGTTCTGGCCTTACCTGGTTACAAGAATAGGCTTGTACCAGAGTGGTCATTCCAGTTCTTCCTTGCAGCCTGGTAAATATAATGACCTGACTTTGGTGGAAGTTCCTGTTGCATCTTTAGTCCCAAATGTCATTCATTTTGTGGTGGCTCTATACATGCCAAGAATCTGGAAAAGATCTGAAACAAATATGCGAACAAAACCAATAAAACAAAACAAAAAGAAAAACAAATATCAGGATATTAGTATTATAAACTCAAAACAGATAAAATTTTGGCATAAACTAAAGACTAGAAGAGCTCCAGAGGGAATCACTGCCACTATTTCTACAGGGTTAGTCTGTTATGTCATCAAAATATACAGTAAAAGGTGAGACTGGTTCTTCCTCTTGCAAGAAGCTGAGGAAAGGTCAAAAGGGGACTTAAATAAAAAGGTAGGCTTTTGTAAATGTGTGTACTTTCAAGAGGTATTCACTAAAGATTGCCTGAGTTGGGAGTGGAAGTAGTTGAAGAATTTAGTAGTGTTAATAATTAACACTTATTAAATGAAGTAGAGAGTCACCTGGATATAAATACAGCAGAAAGAAAAAAAGATTATAGATCTCTTGTTTAAACACAGTTATCATTTTATCTGGCTTGCATAAGTAATTACTTTATTCATATTCCCAGGCAAGTGCTTTATTACTTTGGATTAAAATGAGTTAGAATTACTTGCAAGAAATTCTTTGATATTATTTGGAATGCTAACATTTGTGACGATCGGAGAATGATTTGATTCCTCTGTTTCATTGGCACATTTTTAGAGATTCCTTAGACTTCAGGTTCATGAGCTATCCGAGGAGAGATTTTCACTACTTTTTCTTTTAAAGCTGAAGAAACTGGGGCACTGGGAATTTCACATACTTTTGGGTAATAAACTGAGGAAGAGGAATAGTATCCAGTTTTCTTCCATGGTCAAGGTTCTTCTCACTGCACTATGACTCTTGTAATTACAACACAGCCATTTCGACCTCATAGAGGAGTTGTTTCTTAGCCTTTTGGGGGAGTAAATTTAGAAGATATAAAAGCTATAAATCTGTTTTAGGAGATAAATCTTCTAAACTTCTCTGCGTTATACAATATCCAGATCAATAGTGTATGTCTATCCATACTTTTCCCTTGGCTTTCAAATACAGCCTGGAATCATTAGCACAGCACCATCTGGCCTGTGGCCTCCAGGATCTGGCTTCACTGTTGTATCTTACTCTCCTTACCCATCAGAGGCTCTACTCAAACTGAACTCTGGAAACTTTTTTTTTTTTTTTTTTTTTTTTTTTCGGTTCGCCGGCCTCTCACTGTTGTGGCCTCTCCCGTTGCGGAGCACAGGCTCCGGACGCGCAGGCTCAGCAGCCATGGCTCACGGGCCCAGCAGCTCCGTGGCACGTGGGATCTTCCCGGACTAGGGCACGAACTCGCGTCCCCTGCATCGGCAGGCGGACTCTCAACCACTGTGCCACCAGGGAAGCCCTCTTTTTTTTTTTTAAACATCTTTTTTGGAGTATAATTCCTTTACAATGGTGTTAGTTCCTGCTTTATAACAAAGTGAATCAGCTATACATATACATATATTCCCATATCTCTTCCCTCTTGCGTCTCTCTCCCTCCCACCCTCCCTATCCCACCCCTCTAGATGGTCACAAAACACTGAGCTGATCTCCCTGTGCTATGCGGCTGCTTCCCACTAGCTATCGGTTTTACATTTGGTAGTGTATATATGTACATGCCACTCGCACTTTATCACAGTTACGTTTCCCCCTTCCCATGTCCTCAAGTCCATCCTCTAGTAGGTCTGCGTCTTTATTCCCATCCTGCCCCTAGGTTCTTCATGACCATTTTTGTGTGTATGTGTGATTCCATATATATTTGTTAGCATACGGTATTTGTTTTTCTCTTTCTGACTTACTTCACTCTGTATGACAGACTCTAGGTCCATCTACCTCACTACAAACAACTCAATTTCGTTTCTTTTTATGGTTGAGTAATATTCCATTGTATATATGTGCCACATCTTCTTTATCCGTTCATCTGTCGATGGACACTTAGGTTGCTTCCATGTCCTGGTTATTGTAAACAGAGCTGCAATGAATATTGTGGTACATGACTCTTTTCGAATTCTGGTTTTCTCAGGGTGTATGCCCAGTAGTGGGATTGCTGGGTCATATGGTAGTCCTATTTTTAGTTTTTTAAGGAACCTCCATACTGTTCTCCATAGTGGGTGTATCAATTTACATTCCCACCAACAGTGCAAGAGTGTTCCCTTTTTTCCACACCCTCTCCAGCATTTATTGTTTGTAGATTTTTTGATGATGGCCATTCTGACTGCTGTGAGATGATATGTCATTGTAGTTTTGATTTACATTTCTCTAATAATTAGTGATGTTGAGCCAAAGATATTCTTTTCTTTTAACCACTTTTATCTTTTCCATCATTCTATTTCCCTAGACTTCCTTGTAGAATACTTTACAAAATCTATTTTGCAGTGTATATACTCTTCATCTGTAATCCATCTTTTAATGGATGTAACCCATCTTTTAATATTTTTATTGTTAAATGTTTTAATAATATTTCTAGAATTTCTGCACTGTTAATTTCCCAACCTGCTTGTTCTTTTAAGAATGCTTTTTTTCTTTTCTTATAAATGATTTTAATTCCTTCTATGATTTATATAAATACTGTAGACATAGTCATTTTATATTCTACTCACATAAGAGTTATTTTAATGGATTTCGATGCTACCTTTATTTTATCTACTGAATCCCAGGGATGATATACTGATTCTATGTTTTAAAATGTTTTGTTATAAGCTAATTTTTTTTTTTGCGGTACGCGGGCCTTTCACTGTTGTGGCCTCTCCCGTTGTGGAGCACAGGCTCCGGACGCGCAGGCTCAGCGGCCATGGCTCACGGGCCCAGCCGCTCCGCAGCATGTGGGATCCTCCTGGACTGGGGCACGAACCCGTGTCCCCTTCATCGGCAGGCGGACTCTCAACCACTGCGCCACCAGGGAAGCCCTATAAGCTAATTTTTGATTGGGATTATTTTCCTTTATTTTTTCCAATGAGAATGCATTGTGTTTTAGGTTGTAAGAGTATCTCTTCAGAATGCTTTTATATGTATTTTGATTCATTCAGAAGCATAGCGTAAATCAAATAATATAATTTGTGGCTTAAGATTCAGGAGCAATGTAGATCTAAACTTGAAAAGAAAAACTGTGCTTTTTATAACTAGCCTAAAAGTTATCAACAGTGCAGATTATGCAGCTGTGGGATATGGCCTACAACATCAATGATAGCAGAATGAAATAAGGATAACACTGAATACTCAATACTACATATTTAAATGAGACATGGCGCCTCAGTAACAAGATGTGTCTATGCGCATGTGTAGGATTTCATTTTGTGTGTAAGTGCATGTGTATAATGGAATTTGGAAAATCTGAGAGGCTTGAGGGAGCTGGTTGTTCTATAGTAGTGTGTGTATGACAAATTAGGACCTTGAAATTATTACTTTAAAAAAATGGAAACACAGGCACCTTTATAGAGGTTTTTAAAAAAATTTATTTATTTAATTTATTTATTTTTGGAGGCATTGGGTCTTCGCTGCTGCACACGGGCTTCCTCTAGTTGCGGTGAGTGGGGGCTACTCTTTGTTGTGGTGCATGGGCTTCTCATTGCGGTGGCTTCTCTTGTTGCGGAGCACGGGCTCTAGGCGCACGGGCTTCAGTAGTTGTGGTTCATGGACTTAGTTGCTCCGCGGCATGTGGGATCTTCCCAGGCCAGCGCTCGAACCCTTGTCCCCTGCATTGGCAGATGGATTCTTAACCACTGTGCCACAAGGGAAGCCCAAAACACAGAGCCGCCTTTAATGCATTAGAAGTATGTAGAAGAGTGACTTGCAAATATTAGTTATTTAATACATGGTTTCATATTTGCATAGAAAAAGCATGAATACAACTATTTTTTAAGTAAAAATAATTAGGGCAAAAATAATATTTACAAGCGAAAAAGTTAGGCTGTGACTATAATTTTCCAGGCAAAAGATTCACTAAGCTAGTGGTAGTGGAGATAAATATTCAGTTTTATACTCAGGAGATTTTACAGAGGTCAAACTAAGAGGATGACATGAAATTTGGTTGTACGATTAAAGAAAAGAAAGAGCTTAAAATACTGATTTTTGTTCTTGTTTGCCAACTTGTGATAAAATCAGATATTAAAGACATTTTGGGGGAGAAAATTAGAGACCAATTGGGGCTTTATATATTTAAAGTTTCTCCAGGAACTTTAAATACATGGAAGACTATAACTTGCTAGAAGTGTATATCATATAGGCAGATGTTAAATTTCTATGAATGGATCATATTTCCAGGATAGCATATGGGTGGGAAAGTAGGAAATGGATAGGGGGAGGCTTAGCAACTGTATGCATATTTGCACAAATTGAAAGAGAATAGTTCAACTAAGAAGAAACTGTCCAAAATAGAAGAGCTAGGAAATTGTTATATACTAAAAAACGAGATAGGAGAGTTTTAAAATATAGGGATCTAGATGGAAATGATGAATCTTTTAGATAACTTGAGTAGAAAAGAGAGTTAACAAGAGCTATTTGATTTGACATGTAAAAAGATCTTGCTGATATTTATAAAAAGGGTTTCTTCTTGGGTAGAGGGGTTGGTGTTTACTGAAGCGGTTTGAAACATTGGAAGTCCCAGAACTTCTAGATATAAGAGGTTTTATTGCTGCAACTCATCTGGAGCAATTGGCAGGCTTGGGACTACATCATGCAGCACTTTGCATGAGACTGGAAAAACATCAATGTCCTTATTAAATAACAGTGCTGGAAGTATGTGCTGCAAGATATTCTTGAGAGGGTGATAAAGGAAACCTTCTCAATTCTTAATTGTGGAAATAGAGGCATTACATCAGATTAAGAAATTATGGGGCTTCCCTGGTGGCGCAGTGGTTGAGAGTCCGCCTGCTGATGCAGGGGACACAGGTTCGTGCCCCGGTCCGGGAAGATCCCACATGCCGCAGAGCGGCTGGGCCCGTGGGCCATGGCCGCTGAGCCTGCGCGTCCGGAGCCTGCGCGTCCAGAGCCTGTGCTCCACAACGGGAGAGGCCACAACAGTGAGAGGCCTGCGTACCACAAAAAACAAAAAACAAACAAAAAAAAATTATGATTAAGGTAAAAGGAAGCGTTATGTACATTAAGTACATTTGTTGCATTAGAAAGTAATAAAGTAAAACTATTTGCGGGCTAAAGGGAAGGAGGCAAAACATCAAGCCCAGGAGTCTAAGACCCACAATGCACAGGGTTACATTAACTCCACATTATGTGCAAATGAACTACAGGGAGCCATTTTAGAGAATTATTCAACTTGATAAAAGATTATCTAAGATGAAACCACCACATAATCTAAAATAAATCTTCCCCTTAATATACACTACTCACATGTGCATGTGCAGACACATACATTTCTTTGGCACAGAGGTAGAAGGTAGTACTGAAACTTCTAGGTGAGTGTCAGTGATGGTCCATTGGTTACCTGGAATGGCCACCTTGATCTCTTTAGCACCTGACTCGGCTGTTATTGTACATTGGATCTGAATTAAGTTCTTCTCAAAGTGAGAGGCAGACCCTCTGGACAGAGACCCAGCCTTGTAGTGTTAAGAGAATGAAGACACAGCAGGCACCTCACAGCAGCAGCTGTTCCACTGATCTGTAAAAACAACAGGAGTTTTATAGTTAATGAACTCTAATATTTTGGTGCTGGATAAGATTAATGTACATGAGCTATTCCCACCAATGCCTGTAGGTTTTACTTATATGTAAATTAGATAAGATGGGTTGAACAGTTTAAGATGGGGTATCCTTCATTGTATGAAGGCAGCTCTTGGCTGTGTACTGAGGTATAATTTACACATATGACCCCCCTCAACCACATAACCTACACACAAGCACCACAAACACACACTTACTCATCAAAACAGAGAACAATTAATGTTGAAATTAAAGAGAAGAGATAATTAAGGGAGCAAATTTACACAAGAGTTGGGTAGGAAATGAGATCCAAAGTGTAGATGGAGAACTAAATGTTACAGAGGATAAGGGTAACCGTTTTTTCTGGGAGTTGAAAAATGGAGTAAGTGTTATAAGAGTTAAGTCCAGGTGAGATTATGTGAACCTAAGAGATGCCATATATAATAGTTTGTACTTCTTTGAAGAGGCAGACATATCACCAACTAAGAGGGAGGGGTAAGATGGGTGGAGAAAAGTGGATAGTGAGAAGAATGGAAAAGACTTTGTGGCACAAAGAATGCCAGAAGAACCTGAAAATCGGCAAGTAAAATAATTTTCTTACAAGGTAAGAGGCTATCCATTTATACTAGTGCCAGTAAGCATGGTAATGAGATTTTCTCTGACAAAGCTTAGTGGTATAAGCTTAAGAATTAAATTGAGTGGTCACAAGAGGCTAAAGTTCAAGATCTTTATGTGCAGACAGAATTATTTTAAGTGGATCAAACACCAATTTCATCTGATAAACTGTGCCCAGGATTAATGCAGTTTTCAGCTGTTTCATGAAACACTGATTATATTCCTCTAATGTGCAATGGTGTTTTTGTGGAGAGCCCTGAATTGTTACCTTCTAAACACACAGCAGAAAGAATAACCAGAAATTGACTTCATGTCTAATTATACTAATTTTAAAAATTCTAAACATATCAATTCATCCAGATGACTTTTTTCTAAAAACTTCATTTAATTCTAAATCTGCATTATAAAATTTGTACATGATTCAAAAATACTTAAGATAAATTCTGTAGCTTCAGATGACTTAATATAATGTGAAGTAGAATGATAAACTGCTTTGAGATCAGAAGACCATCTGATTGTAACGTTTTGTCACTATCACTCTTATACAAAGATTTCACTGAGGAAGAAAAATGAAAGTCTCATAGGTGACAGAAAATAGTAGTGTGGTTCCTATTTCCACAGTGTTCTTCAAGAATGTGCTAGAAAAATGCTTTAGAGCAAAAATGCCATATAAGTTAACATGGAGAAGTAAAATATTAGTATATGCTTCAAATAGACTTAGGGTGCACAAGAGAAAATCAGAAAAAAAAAATCTCTAGGAAATTAAGTAAAAGGAAAACGTGATTTTCTAAAAAGTTTAAAATACATTCCTGTTTATTTTCACCTAGCTTGTGACTCCCTAAAGCTAGACACATTTTATGCTCTGCCCAATCCGACAATTCCTCCATGGTCTTCTGCATCCATTCCTCTTTATCTCTGCATGTGATCTTCCCTCTGCTTGCACATCCTCTGTCTTTCCACCAATTTCTTTGCCACGGTACACTTTAGGCATCATGGCAAGAGTCACCTCTTCCAAGAAGACTTCCTCATACTGCTTACACATCTGTCTGAGCACATTTTACAAATCCATGCCCCACTTGAATAATCAATCCCCTGAGGATGGCAACTAAGTCATTTTCCTGTCTAGATTCCCATGCTTTAGCATATGAAATTTCACATTTTAAATGATCAATAAATAATTTGTTGTGTGAATAATTTATAAAAGAAATTCTGCATTAAGTTTTGGAGGGGATATTAAGCATACCTTCTAGAGATATTTCTAGAAATAAATATTTAAATATGTAGATTATCAGTACTTCCCTGGCAGTCCAGTGGTTAAGACTCTGCGCTTCCAATGCAGGGGACACGGGTTTGATCCTGGTCGGGGAACTAAGATCCCACATGCTGTGTGGCACAGCCAATAAATAAATAAATAGATTGTCTTATGCCTTTTATGCTGTTTACCCACACCCAGGTATGCTGACATCTTTGCTGTTCCGTGAACACACAAAGTGTATGGCACCAGTTGAGATATCTATCTGGACTGTTTTCCTTAGTAGCCTCTTAGCTACTTCCTCCACTCCCCACCAAGTGTTGCTTAAATTTACCTTTCCAGTGAGACCTGCTATGATTCCTGTGTTCAAAGTTCCAGCCACTACCCTCCCCCCACCCCAACACCCCTGTTCTCCCTAAACTTACTCACCACTTTTGTTTTTGTTTTTCTTTTTCTGCAGCATGTATCAGCATCTAACATGCTATAATTTATTTATTTTTGTTATTTTTGTTGCTGTTGAATTCTGTTTCCTCACTAGAAAGTAAGCTCCATAAGGGCTGGTAATTTTTTCACTTAAGTTAACAATTGATCTTGTTAATAAAGAACAGAAGAACATTGCTCATCATCCAGTTTTATAAGGGTTAAGTCATAACCCATTACAGTTGCCCACCTACAGTGCACCCTGAGAGGAATTCAGGATGAAAAACAGGATGAGGCACTGTGTGCTTTGGAAAAAAAAAAAAAAAAACTTAGATAGTCAGATGCGTATCTCAGGGAAGAATTTCAATGACCCCAAATTCTTCCATCTTCCCACACATAGAAAAGCCCTAAAATCATTAGCTTGAGATATGTGTTCTTTATGATTAGCAATAATCTTTTACCAAACAGTATACTTGGCTGCATGTATTTCCTAGTCAAAAAAATATAAACTGGCCTCTCCCCTACCCTACCTTTTTGGAGCAGTTCCTCAGACCCAACCGAGTGGCTATCCCCTAGGTTACAGTCTTCAGTAAAACCCTGAATGAAACTTAACACACAACTCTTACATTGTGCATTTTTCTTTAGGTTGACAATCTAAATTCTTAGAATAGTGTTTGACATAAAATACACACTCAATAAATAGTTATCAGTTGAATATATAGAAGAACCACCCCCGCTTTAACCCCATTAGATTGTATTTTACTCAAATAATTCTTCATTTTATTTTCTTGTTTGACCTTTAGATAATCTGCACAGAGGGTTAGGGAAGGTGACATTCAAGATAGAACCTCACTGAAGTGACTGACACAAGAACTACTTTGATTTAGGTGTTTCTTTACTCTTAATTCATCTGTTTCTTTCAGACACATCTATACAGAAAATATTTACTTGAACATATTCGATTATTTCCCTTCTACACTACATCCTATTTAAGAATCTGCAACCACAGCTTTGGAAGTAAATGTTCATTACACCATCCCCAAACAAGATTAATCAAGTATGATTCAGAGAAGTCTTTGATAGCCAAGTGCAAAATATATATTTAAGAACTGGAGCTTTATTATAATAAATATTAGGAATTTTGTGAGATATTGAGTAAATATTGCTAACTGTGCTGAAAATAACTGTGTTAGATTTTGTAAGTGAAGCTGGAGGACGTAAAAGCCCATGGATATTTTAGGAAATGTTAACCACCTTGTTTACCATTCAAGTCTTTCAAAAGAGCTAGTTTGAAGTCAATTCAAAAAAAAGTAGGCATTCACTCAGAGAAAATATTCTGCTGATGGTTAGCATAGAAGTCATTTTTACTGCAAACTTGTGGAACTTATAATTCTCATTTTTGTGATTGTGGAAATCACATATAATGACTCTCATTCGAATTTAGCATAAAGCACTGGTTTCAAACTTCTACTTTCTATTCATCTCTGTCACTTTACTTTTTATTTTGAAAGCCAGGTAGACATAAATTGAATTTGGCGGCTAGTGAGGAAATGTTTGTAAATCATAAGAAGAAGCCCAATCTAAATTTAAATCAGTATACCGATATCTTGAGTAATACAAATAGTACATGATATAAATTTCATTTCACAAAGGAGCCAAATTAAAGCAACTGTAGTTAAAATGTGAGTCTCTTTGCATATTCCTCCTTTTTCCAGTGATTGGAGAAGGAAATATTTGTTTCCTTTGAAAAATAAATTTTTTGGAACATTTCATAATTGTTTTATGATATATTTACATATGTCAATAATGAATCTTCGTTTGCATTAAAGTTGTAACAGACTTTTTTTCAAACTAAAAGTAAAATCAATGTTAAAAAACTGATAGTTCTGTTCAGTTCAGTCAACTTTGAGAAAGAATGCCACGCAAAGAAAAACTTGGCATTGATAGTGAGGGTTAAGACATGGGGGCATTACCTTGTTAAAAACAAATGTTCTATTTATCCTAGATTATATAGACAATGGATTGAGCTAATATGATTGCTTACTCTGACACAATGAAAACCAGAGTTTGATAAGGTAAACTTTACCACAGATATGCAGCCTCAAAGACAGTTTTCAAATAAGAATGATCATATGTAAGACCTTGGCTATTAAACCAATCTCTCAAAAGATCTGTTATGAATCCTACTCTACAAAATGCAATGAAGCAGTTTATGGAAAAAAAAAAAAGTCAACTGTTGTTTTAATTCTCTTCTCCCTCAATTTGTCTACCAGTTGGAAACCAAAAGTGATGTTTCTGAAAACTGGTGGTCACCCTGGAGTCAGACTAATATGGGTTCATATTCCTGTTGTTGCAATTTATTATCTCTTTACTCTTGAACAGCTCACTTTGGCTATAAGTTTATTCATATGATATATGAAAATGCAACAATACCTAACTTTTAAGGGTGCTCTGAATTTTAATGAGATAATGTTTACAAAGCACTTGATACAATCCAGCTTTCAGTAAGTAAATCAATATATGTACGTTAGCCATTACTTTGATTATGATGATGACTACAGCAGAACTCTCCTGTTCCTCCCTACCCACTATCCAAAAGAGAGCTCCAGGACCCAGAATGTCACTTTTTTTTTTTTTAAAGGACTATGTCAAACTCAAACCTTTTGAAAAATTTTATTAAAGAAAAAAATCAGCCAATGTGAGGCTGACTCAACTTTCACTCTAGGGAAAGTCACTAGGATAGCCTGCTTCAACTCGTTGGTTTTGTTCCTCATGCTATTTTGCCAGATTACTGCCATGGTCCCTTTATAATATATTTCTTGATTTTGATACATGGTTATTGTTTTGAAGATGGTGCTATCAACCAGGTGTCCCTGAAGAGTTTGTATTAGTACATATTGTTTAGATTTTGTATGGTTATTGAGATTTTTTTCCACTTCAGATACCCACCATAAACTTTGAACTGTTTTTCTGGGAAAATTATCTGCTACGCAGAGCATGACTTAATTTTCTTTCAAGTACCTTACACCTTACAAAATACTATACCATATTTCATCTTTTTGACATTCTAATATAGGATGTAATGGGTATAAGTGATTCTGCCCCAGCCTTTTCCAGTTCCTATGTCCAGGGACCAAATTAATCACCTTTGATTCCCCTGCAAACATTTGGAAGTTGTCCAATAGATATTGAAATCTGGGTGAAATTATATTTGCATACTCATAATGATAGATTTTGTGGCATGATTGGTGAGTCAAATATTAAGGATTTCATTCTTTGTGCAGATAATCTAATTTTAAACTCAGTGTTATGTCCATGACCATTAAATGCATCCCTATTAAGGCACTTTGCCAGACAATGCCACTGGTCACAAGGTGATTGAATGGGTAAGTATGAGTCTTTCAGCACTTGGGTGTTCTATCGTGTCATTGGTATGCTTGAAGGAATGACTTCATCACTGTGGGAGATTCTTGAAATTTGGAGCATTAAAACAGGCATTGTGAATAGTTTTTATTTTCTTCCTTAAAACCCACTTGCTGTCTTCCACAATTTGTAGCGTGGGGAGCAGTAGCAAACTATCTCCAGAACTGCAAAAACAGTATATACTGTTGGTTGGACAACCCCAGGTGGCATCTGAAGTAAATGGAGAAAAGAAGGAATTGCAATAACCTGTGAATCTGTTACTTAAATGGTAAAAAGGATTGTGCAGTTGTGATTAAATCAAGCATCCTGAGATGGGGAGATTATCCTGGATTATCCAACTGGGCCCAAAGTAATTGCATGGGCCCTTATAAGAAGGAGGTAGGAGGATCAAAGTGATAAGCAGGAGATGTGACAATGGGACCAGATCTTTAAAGTAATGTACTTTAAAGATGGAAGAAGGAGCTACAAGCTAAGATTATAAGCATCCTCTAGAGGCTGACAAAGGTGAGAAAATAGATTCTTCTATGAAGTCTCTAGAAGGAATGTGACTCTGCCAAAACTTTGATTTTAGAGAACAAATGTGTATTGTTTTAAGCCACCAAGATTATGGTAATGTATTACAGCATCAATAGGAAACTAATAAACCGGCTTTGAAGAGGAAGAAGGTGGCCATAAAACAGGGAATATGCTAGACTCTAGAAGCTGGGAACAACCCTCTTTGACAGCTAGCAAGAAAATGGGGATTTTGGTCCTTTATCTGCAAAGGACTGAATTCTGCTAATAACACAGATAAGAAGGATGTTTATTCTTCCCCAGAGCCTTGAGAAAGGAACACAACCCTGCAGACTCCTTGATTTAACCCAATGAGACCCATACTGTACTCTGACCTTTAAAAATATAAGATAATTTTGTGTTGTGCTAAACCAATAATATCAATACACCGTTAATCTGCCCCAAACCCTAACAAACAGACAGACAGAGAAACAGACACGCACACACACATACTCTTTACTAGGTAAATTTCTATTCAATCATTAAGACTCAACCCAGATATCCTAAACTTCAAGACTTTTCCTGTCTATGACCTTATGTCATGAGTAGCCTTATGGAGGGACCCATGTGACAAGGAACTGAAGCTTCCAGCCAAAAACCCCATGTGTGTGCTTGAAATCAGACCCTCCAACCGTTCAAGGTTTTAGAGACCACAGCATCTGCATAAAGTTTGAATGATTCTCATGAGACACCCTGAATGAGAAAAAAAGCAGCTAAGATATTTCTGGATTCTTAACCCTCAGAAACTGTTAGATAATAAATGTTGGTTGTTTTAAGCTAAGTTTTATGGTAATTTGTTGTAGCAATAGATAACTAACAAAGCCCCCAAATGTTAAGAGGGACAGTTAGTATCTGGTTAAACCCATCAGCTTTTGAGATTTCCTTGAGCTAAAAATATGTTAGTTGACTTTTCAATGTGATGTTATTTCATTCACCATTCTGTTCAGTGTTTTCTGAACATTTTATATAATCAAATTAGGATACCAAATTATGGAATTCATTTACCATTGTGTCCTTATATTATCTCAACTAAAACCAAAAGCTAAGTAAAATTCAAATAATCAAAAATGTGAAATAAAAACCAACGTTTTGGGCTTCCCTGGTGGTGCAGTGGTTAAGAATCCACCTGCCAATGCAGGGGACAGGGGTTCGAGCCCTGGTCCGGGAAGATCCCACATGCTGGGGAACAACTAAGCCCGGGCACCACAGTACTGAGCCTGCACTCTAGAGCCCATGAGGCATAACTACTGAAGCCCGCACGCCTAGAGCCCATGCTCCGCAAGAAGAGAAGCCAGCACAATGAGAAGCCCGTGCACCGCAACGAAGAGTAGCCCCCACTCGCTGCAACTAGAGAAAGCCCACGTGCAGCAACAAAGACACAATTCAGCCAAAAATAAATTTATTAAAAAATGAAACAAACATAAAACAAAACAAAAAATAAAAACCGTTTTGTTGGTTTAAATTCTAGCCACAAATAATTCTACTTTATGCCAAATCATGTTTGTTGTTCTGATAATAAAAATATAAAACTTTCTTGGTAAATCTTAAAACATACATCAATATACAAAGAACAAAATTAAAATACAGCATTATCTAAAAACCAAGAAATAATCTTCGAAAGCACTTTGCTTTGGCCTCATTCAATCCTTTGAAGTCCTGAGTAGAGTAAAGTGTTGAATAAGAAAGAATTCTTTCTCTCTGTCAGAAGGTTTTCAAGCTGGGGTATTGGTCTTCTCCTGCCTCAGACTCATATTAGAACATACATCATGTTCTCTCAGGACTCCAGCTTACTAACTGCAGAATGTGGACTTCTCAGCCTCTGTAATCACATGAGCCAATTCCTCATAGAAAATCTTGTGTGTGTGTGCATGTGTGTGTGTGCGTGTGTGTGCGCGTGTGTATCTCGTATTGGTTCCATTTTTCTGGAGAACCCAAACTAATACAACATCGACATGAGATGATATTATCTGAAAAATTTTAATAACTGTTGCTTCATTTTTTATAAGTACATAAACACACCTGAAATTGAAAATAAGTAAAATAAATCTGGAACAACAGTTATTTGATCTAATGAAAAATCTAAATAGTGAAACAGGGAAATTCAGTACTTACTTTTTCATTAAACATGAAGTTTCAATTTTTGAGCTCATTGCAGGCAAAAAATTATATTACAAAAATTAAAAACAATAATTACCCAATAAAATAAATAAAATAGTAGTCGAACCTGCTCAATCCATATTTCACATGAACATAACATAATTTTCCACATTTCTCATTGATACTGCCAGGTAGCAACCAGCAGCTGCCTGTCTTACAGTTTCCAACAAAAACAATGGTTTAATTGATTGGTAAACCAAAGGACAGGCAGCATCAAATAGCTACACCTAGTTACTCACATTTTCATGACCACCCTTAATTGAAGTAAGAGTGTTACCTTGAAACGATATTTACATAGATTAGAAATTTAAAGTGAAGGTCAAACAAATCTACCTTGTCTAATTTAAATAGTACTATTAATAACAATGACAAAAAGTTAATAATTCATTAATAGTAGCTATTTAAACTACTTTAATAACAATAGCATCTTTTTATATAAAATCATATGAAATGTCACACAGGTTAGGGAATTGGGGTTATAGACATTAACAGGGACTCTGCACTAATGGGATTTTATGGTCATCTTACACATAAAGGAATACAACTTGAGCAATTGCCAGGACAAAACGGGAAATTGTACAAGATACAGGGGTGGCACCTATAAGATGCAACTGTGGATAAACATCAAGGATTGGAGTTGGGGACTGAGAGGATTCTGGGACACCTTACCTGTTGCATACTTCTTGCTTTATCTTCTCTCTGTACATCTGCATTATTTTTTTCTTTTGTTTTAAGACAGTCTTTTTAATCTATTTTCAAACCACATCGTAGACACTGGACACTTCATTGTGTCCAGAGATAGACTCACTGGTTGTTTTTCAGTGCATATTTCATATTCCTGGGAGAGGGAATATCTGATCATTAAAATCACAGCTTGGTTTGTGTACTCACCCCTTTTCAGCTACCAATGCCCAGGTCAGGAGGCTGGGACCATACTTTGCATGTGTGACCAATGCCTGAGGATCAAGGTGCATTTTTGAGAGAAGAAGGGATATTTTGTGAACTAGATCCATACTGCATGATTCCTATAAATGCATGCATATTTAGGGGAATTTTGAATCATATATTAATTGAATAGATCTCTCAAAGCTTTAGATAATGTTTTTCAGAACTAAGTGTGCTGTTAAAAATGTCTGTGAATTGCATAGGCATGATTCTAAATTGAACCTATGGACTACTGAAATGTGAACCTTTACGAAATAGAGATGATCACTACAGTCAATATGGGCTCAGAAAAACTTTTTTGCCAAACTAATTTGGCTGCTTTCTTTGATGGAATTAATAAAATGACATTAAGGGCTTCCCTGGTGGTGCAGTGGTTGAGAGTCCGCCTGCTGATGCAGGGGACACGGGTTCGTGCCCCGGTCCGGGAGGATCCCACATGCCGCCGAGCAGCTGGGCCCGTGAGCCATGGCCGCTGAGCCTGCGTGTCCGGAGCCTGTGCTCCGCAACAGGAGAGGCCACAACAGTGAGAGGCCCAAGTACCGCAAAAAAAAAAAAAAAAAAAAAAATTAGGAGTGATATTACAGACAGAATATACAGAATATACAATATATACAGAATATACCCTTCCGCCTCCCCGTGACTTGAAGACACGGGGAGGGGGAAGGGTAAGCTGGGATGAAGTGAGAGAGTGGCATGGACATATATACACTAGCAATGTAAAATAGATAGCTAGTGGGAAGCAGCCACACAGCACAGGGAGATCGGCTCTGTGCTTTGTGACCACCTGGAGGGGTGGAATAGGGAGGGTGGGAGGGAGATGCAAGAGGGAGGAGATATGTATGTATAGCTGATTCACTTTGTTATACAGCAGGAACTAACACACCATTGTAAAGCAGTTATACTCCAATAAAGATGTTAAAAAAAAAATTGATGTAACAAAGTAAGAGTATTGTCAAAGAACACACAGTGAAAGTAATAACAAATACTCCTTTTAACACGATTCCATAATATTTCATTTTCAGCTCAAATTATAAAAATAATAAAATAACCTTACAAAATAAAAAATATTAAATGGCTTTGTAGCCAACATAAAGAGACATAGAATGTATAGACCAAAAACGAACTTTAACAAACTTTTTGTTTGTTTGTTGTTTCTTGTTTAGCTGCCTGATGGAGATCTCTGAACATTTGTAAAAATGGTGAGTTCTTCTTTTACATCAGTCATTTATGAGTTATAATTTGAATTTTACAGTTTAAATCACGAAGAAAATAAATCTTATATTTTAGGGTTAATCCTGAAAGGACTATGCAGGATTAAAAAATAGTAGTGGTCTCTTGTAAATGGCCAATAATGAATGTAAATTCAGTCATTATGCCACAATGACAGGGAAAATTTGCAATCTTTTTATTCATTAAAAAATCCATTCATGCTAATATTCTTTCACATATTCAAAAGATAGCCAAGACCGAAAGTGAAAGAGAAACACTGACTTTTCCTGCTTAACTCAACACTTTAATCGTCTCCTTCCAGCTTCTTTATTTCCTTTCCATAAATTTTTTATGGAAGTTAGCTTGTCTTTAACTAAAGAGGATATTTGTCCACCAATAGTTTGTGTCAAGAATTTCACCTGACTTCATGTCGAATAATAATAGAAAGCAAGAACTGTCGTTCCTAAATGCATTCCTCTACCAGGTGTGGTAATGGTATGACTAATGATTACTGGTCCCTGCTGAGTCTTGCTTAGTTTGGTAATTAGCACTCTCAGCTGTTATCTTGTAAATGAAGGGATCCTAGTGAGTCACTTCAAGACACAATAAATGGATGAGCTATCTTGTATGTCATTTTTGAAAAAGCTCATTTATAAGGGAAGGCACATTAGGTGGTAAGTAAGGTTCAGCAGGACAATTTATCTAAACATGATCTAGTTTTGTTTGCAGCCAATCTTTTCAAAGTCAAATCTTGGGGCCTGCTAATTGGAGTTTTCATATTCTTCCTTGTTCTACCTTAAAACTAATAAAAATAGAGCAAAAAAGCTCAGAGATTAAAGCATATATGTGCTAAACTTTTGAATATGCCCTTAATTGTAGTGGATACTAGGCAAAGAAGAAATAGTATGTTAAAAAAAGATTTTATAATCTGAGAAATATGTTATAAATTATAACTGAAAATTTGCAACCCTGCTTTAAAAGAGGATTATACTTGTGTCTTTGAGAAAACTATTAATTCATTTAGTGTATTTTTGTGAGTCTTTGCTTGTTTTATTTTTAACCATTTATAGTATTTTTTTTTTTAATTTCTGGATTTTTTGCAAATACTGCAAGATTTTCTCAGTGGAATCAGGGATGGAAGATAATGCACATCAAAGCAAAAATTACACCGACAATGTTAAACAGGTAAGGAAGACTTTATTCAAGACTATTTCAATAGGGGAGAGAGTCCAGAACTAAGTCGGAACTTAACTCCAGTGAAACAGGTAGTGGTAGGGTTTTAAGGGCTGGAGTGAACAAGTGGAAAAGTACTGGAGGGTGTTAGACCATCTGGATTTGATAATCAGCTTTATCTTTATGACAGGAGGTCGTTTTGCAGCTTGGAATAAGGCACCCATCAAAGTTAGGCTCCTAGCCTTCCACAGAAACTAGGAGATAGGGGTGCTGTGTCCTTTGATAATTACATTTCAAAGAGATGGCTCCTGGGTCTTGGAGAAAGATTGGAAAACTGGTAAGAGGCTATAAAAAGATATGTACATACATCTCAAAGAAGCAGAGAAAAATTTTATAAGTTTTCTAAAATAAATGCTTTAAGAAAAGGGAGATGAGGAGCTTCGAGTTAGGAAGAAAGCCTGTTGAAAAGGTAGTCAAGTTATGGAGAATATTAAGGTCTTCTGGGACCTTCAGTCATGGGGCTGAAGAAGGGTACACTAGGGACTTCATCTTTATTTTCAACGTTTAATTTAAAATGTAACTAAAAAATATGGGAAAATGTTTTAATTTGTTAAAGCTTTGAGATGTTGATTATATTATTCATTTATGATCATTTTAATATTAACTATTACATATGTTTGAAATACTACAAAATATTTAATATGCTAATTCCCTGTCAGCCATAGAAAAGAATGAAATTCTGCCATTTGCAGCAATGCGGATGGACCTAAAGAATATTATGCTTAGTGAAATAAATCAGAGAAAGACAAATACTGCGTGATATCACTTATAAGTGGAATCTAAAAAATAATACAAACAAATGTATATGCAAAACAGAAACAGATTTACAGACACAGAAAACAAACTAGTGGCTACCTAAGAGGAGAGGAAGGGGAAGGGGCAAATTAGGGGTATGGGATTAAGAGGTACAAACTACTATACATAAAATAGATAAGCAACAGGGATATATTGTATAGCATGGGGAATTACAGCCATTATCTTGTAATTAGTTTTAATGGAATATAATCTGTAAAAATACTGAATCACAATGCTGTATACCTGAAACTGGTATAATATTGTAAATCAATTATACTTCAATCAAAAAATGGATGTTCAAACGTTAATAAAAAATTATAATTTCCATTGTAAATTTAATAAAATGGGCTTACCCTGTTCTGATAAAATTTTATTGTTATAAACATTCTACACATAAATTCATATTGTATTTAATTCGGTCACATAATATCTGGGGAAATTTATTTGGCTATTTGACATTCAGAAATAATACTGTTAAACCCAGTTATCATTTTTAGTACTTTCTATGAAAGCTTCTACAATAACTTACCAGCATTGTCTCATTTAATCATTATAATAAATATTAGCTCAGGTTTACAGATGAGAGAGAAATTAAGGTTTGTCCAAGGATACAAAGAGAGTACAAATAATTATCTCACTCATCATTGGCGCTTTTGACTACAGAGTACCCTGTCTCCAGACCCCACCTTCTTCCCTTTGTAACAACTGGCTTCTCAGTAAGCATCTTAAACATATATTTCAGCCCAGTCGATGACAAACACATCTAAATTCTAGGCAATTAAATTATTAAGTCAGGCTTCTTGATCCTGAATGCCTTATCTGTCTCAAAGAACAGGCTGATGTTTATAACTTTAAAAAGAATTAAATTCTACTTTTTGCTTAACCAATTCAAAATAACTCACATACTCTAAGAAAAATTGAGGATAAATTGAAAATGACACTTGAATCTCACTGCTTTATTAGAGTAGAGGAGTCGACCTTATGTTTTTGATGTACATGAAAATCATAAGTCTTAAATTCAAAACACCCTAACATTTAGATCATTTCAGGAAGGCATGCAGGATGGTGGGGCAATTAGAGTATGATCCAGACAAGCTAACCTTTTTATGTTAATGCTGTGGACATAGTCCAGGTAAGACACAGCTGCTGTGAATATTCCTTTCTTTTAGTGGTATAGCATCAACAATTATGTTTAAAACTATTTCAGAGCCAAGTATTCTTTCCATGAACAAAAACAAAAGCCTTGGCTCTCAAATTTGCTGAATGGCAAATATTTGTTCTCTTGTTTGCTGATATAGGTAAGTGGAAAGGTGTGTAGGTGAAAACACTGAGTAACATCTTAGAGATTATTAGGTATCGTGAAATGCTTGAGAGTTTGTTTCATGAACCAGTATTCAGCAATGTAACTATTTTAGAGCTACTAATGACTGAATGAGGATGATAAGCAGTTTATGCTGGCATGCTACAATCAGCAGTGTGGTATTTATGTCTGAACAAATATATTATGTACCCTCTGAAATGAAAAGGCAGATGGGAGCAGACTATGCGAGTGCTGGAGAATCTATTTCATAAAAACAAGAAAAATATGGTTTGTGAAATGGAGTAAAAATACATTTGATTAGCAGTTAGAAATCTGGATTCTACACTTGGCTCAGCTACCTACTACAAGCTCTTGAATGTTCCGTGTCCTAATTCAGAAGTCAGACTCATGCGGTGATTAACATTTCAGTGGTTCTGAGTCTTAGTACCTGTTTTGCCATTTACCTTTAAATCTCGGTAATTATATCTTTTAAATAGTAAAACAATAGTCATTTTCTTGAGAGATGGCTTTGAGAATTAAATGAGATAGTGTCTTGAAAGTACCGAGCACAGTGCCCTGTATACTGCTCTCAATAAGTATTAGCTGTTACTGTTTTTAATAGAGATGACAATCTTTGTCCCAGTATCTAATAATATTTTGCATAGGGTCAAAGATAAAAATGGATTTTAATTGGATTTATAATGTTAGGGGAATGTTGCAAAGTAAATTAAAAAAAAACCATCATCCTGTTAAACTTCTATTTAGTTAAAGCCCCAGTTTATTCAACTTTCCATGGGGTGGATCATATATTCTCTTTAGGCAGTCTATCGTGATTTATGTCGGAATGGCATAAAATGTATACCAAGATGGAACCTAAAAATATACTTGAATATAAGGATTTTACCATAATTAGCCTAGTTTTAGACATTAAAGTCTCTGTTGGCATGCTTTGGTCAATTTAGCTCTTCTAATTAAATGGTATTTTCTCCCTCACTGTTTATGAGGAGTTACTTCTATAGTGTTCAGCAGTAGCAACTTTAACTAGGACACTTAACTGGAATATTTAACTGTCCTTTGATACCCCCTTGAGTTTAAACAGCTAATATACCTCATACAGAGACCCAAATTCTTTACGATGAGAACTAATTAGTTGCACTCTCACTAATAGTTTCATATAAAATATTGATAATTGATAATGTAACATTCACTGTTATAAGATTATTTCATTCTTTTCAAAATGTTAGCATGTTACACTTTTTCATTTTTAGTTTCACAGATTCCCTGTGACACATTTCAAGCTGGTGCTGTTATATAATTTTTTATATGTCATTTGATCTGTTTCCTAGTTTAGGTATTTACAGAACTGTGACTAAAATTCAGGTCCAATTAACTTCTGGTGTTAGGAATTTATTTCACTTTAGCATGAAATTCAAAATTTCTCAACCTAAACCTGTCAAAATCTGACAAAATTGCGTATCAACATTTCTCTTAAATATGCAGCACAGTGTATGTGGATTTTTAATTAACAATGTGTTGTTTGAAAAACAAACAAAAGTTTTATTCAAGAAATTTTGAAAAACCTTTCTCAATCTACCATTTGGCATTACTCCTAAATGATTAAAATTTAACTGTTAACAACCACATTTTCTCAAACTGTGATAATTTATTCTTCTAATTCCCCACCATATGTTGGTTGCTGCTATTACTTATTTCTTCTCCTTCTTTCTGTAGAAGCTGAATGGCTAACTCTAAACACAGATGTCCAGATAGTGATATGTGTTGGAACTCAGCATTCTCCTTTTATGGGATAGTACTTAATTCTTGGTTTTCATTTCCTATAAACACTGATAAGGATAAGCAAAGATAAGCTTATCACTAAAATATAATGTTGGGTAAAGGGAAATGGACAGGAAATAGTGATTCTGCTTATGTGGATGGAAAAATATTTTAAAACCAATTATTTAATAGTAAACTCATGGTATTAAAAACTGCTGTTTTTGAGAAGAATTTATAATAAATAAGCTTCATGTTACTACTGCATTGTATTCTTGAAATTAAAACAAAGTAAATTCTAATATTATAAATTATATCCTTTTAATCATGTGACAGTCAAAACAAATACTAAAGTTTCTCTTTTCACTTTAAATAAATGTACAGTCAGCCCTCTTTCAGCTCTTCCTGCCCCACTTTTATCCCCAAATAATAACCAGATTATTGTGAGGAGGGCGGAGCTCCACTGAACTACTTATAGTAGTTTAAAATAAACTACTGTACCTCCCTGAAATCTTAATGACTATTCCAGGAAGTACCCTGAATATAAGAAACTAGTTCTCATTATATTAAATATTAAAATGTCGGCTAGGTGCAAAGTTCTGTACCTATCCTTTCTTAACTGGAGAGTACTCTGAGACCCAAGGCACATCATTTGTTACACTCCAAGAAACCAGGAACACCACCAACCTGAACCCAAATAAGCTCTGTGTCCTTGCTCAGGAAATCAGCATAGTTCTGTGAGAGTTAATAGTCATATTCTCTAAGAGACTATAGCTTATTCAACTTCTATTCAAGTATATAATTGCTAAGTAGCACTCAATCTCTTTAATTCTACTGGATTCTTCAAATCATACCAGAATTATCTACTGGTTTTCTTTTTTAATTTTTTAATCACATGGTTTGGATTTCTTCTTTTTCTAAAATTCCCTGGAGTGAAGATCTTTAATACATTATTCTTCTATAGATCTAGCTATGGGTTGTCTTGGTAGATGGAATTCAATTTTATTTTTAATGACACCTGACTCTTGGAAACACTTTTGTATGAAGAAGCTCTTGTATCTTTTCAGAAAAAAAATAACTCTGATTATGGGCCATTATAACACAGTTTCATAAAATATAGCAAGTATATTTTTATTAATTTTAGTAACTCTTTCATCTTAAACATACTCACACAAACAAACACAAACATGCATTGACAAAACAAAACAAAATATGACCATTAATAAGCATTTCGTTCTAAAGCAAATATACAGTGACACAGAATAAATTTTTCTCTTATTCTTTATAAAAATCAAATATAATAAATGTATTATATATTATATATAATAAATATAGAAATATTTAATTTTCCATACTTTTGGAAACTTTAATTCTTCAGTCAGAAGTTTTAATTCATTAATTGATTAATTAACATAATTGTATCAACATTTCTGCCCTTACACTTGAAAATGAGCACAGAACTGAGCAAGCAGTTGGTATGTAATAAAATTTTACTTAATGAGCAATATAAAAATATGTAAATGCACAAGGAACAGTAAGTTAAAATCTCATGTTTTGAATGATATAAAATGAAATGATATAAAAGAAAAATTTATATCTGGATTTTATTTTGGGGGGTATTCAACTTTTCATAGAAAGCAAATTACTAGCAGCTTACACTTTGCAGTCAAATGCTCTGCCCCTGAGCTATACCCACAGAGTAGTGGTATGTTAACTTTGAATCAAGGTGACCAAACTAACAACTGTAGCATAGCGTGCAATGTTTTCGATCTACTAAGTTTGAGAAAGCTTGTTTTATGGAGTCTTATGAAGAAAGTTATGAACAACTTAGAATACAAATATATGTTTATATATTTTGTTATTCTATATATTTATTATATATAAACAAATACGTATACACACACAAATATAGATGATAGATAATAGATAGAGGATGGATAGATAGATAGATAGATAGATAAATAGATTTATACACACCCTGCCAAAGTATTTGATAAACTTCCTATCACATACAAGTCTATCTCTTGCAGAATATCATGGGTTTGTTGCTTCTTTTATGTGAGTACTTCCTCCAATACTGTTTTTTTTTAAATTAATTAATTCATTTATTTATGGCTGTGTCGGGTCTTAGTTGTGGCACGCAGGCTCTTCGTTGCGGTTCACATGCTCAGTTGCCCTGTGGCATGTGGGATCCCAGTTCCCCGACCAGAGATCAAACCCATGGCCCGTGCATTAGAAGGTGGTTTCTTAACCAAGGGACCAGCAGGGAAGTACCTCCAATACTGTTTTTAACATAGGCCCTTTGGTGACCCACCTTCTTGGGTTTTATATGCCTGAGAGTATCCCTACTATGCCCTTACATTTCAGTAAGAGTTTGACAAGATATAAAACTGGGTTGAAAGTTCTTTTTATTCATATTTTTTAAATGTTCCTTCATGGTCTTCTTATATTCATTGCTGTGAAAAATTTGAATCCATCTGACTATTCTTTTTCTGCAGGTGATCTGCTCTTTCTTTAATGGAAGCTTATAGGATTTTTTTCTTTTTTTAATAACCTTAAATTTCACTATAATGAGCCTGTTGGTTGACTTTTCCTTATCTCTCTTATTTTGCATTCTGTGGGCCTATTAACTTTTATTCTGGATTTATTGCCATTATTTCTCTAAATAGCTCCTCCTCCCCACTTTTATTTTTATCTTGTCTCTGTGATCCCTGTTACCTGCATGTTGGCACCTCTACTTTAATCTTCTTGTCTCTTAATTTTTCCTTTATATTTACCTTGATTTGTCTTTCCCTTCTTCTTCTGGATAGTCCAGCTCACTAATTTGTTCTATAGAAGTATCCACTAAGTATCCATTAATTATTCCATTATATCTTTTATTGTAGCTGTTAGATTTTTTTTTAATCCCTAATATTTTACTTAGCCATATTATTTTTTGTTCTTTGTTTTCTTTTCTCATATGTACATGTATCTCTTTAATTACGTTTCTAATAAACATAACAGGAGATATTTATAATTAATTATTTTCATGGTTTATCACCACTCTAAGTAATGCTTCAGATCAGTGCTACACTTTAATACTTTCCCCAGCCAGAAGCAGGGTAGTAGGGTGGGGCAGAATGCCTTAGAATCTGGAGGCTAAACTGTGATCTACTAGTCTTGAGGATTTGGAGATGGAAGTGAAAAAGAGTGATTGCTTAAACAGGGAATGGGATTCCAAGGTTCTACACTAGCTAATGCAGTTGCACCGTTGCAGGGAATGTAAATTGATACAGCCACTGTGGAGAGCAGTACGGAGGTTCCTTAAAAAACGAAAAATAGAACTACCAAATGACCCAGCAATCCCACTACTGGGCATATACCCTGAGAAAACCATAATTCAAAAAGAGTCACGTACCACAATGTTCATTGCAGCACTATTTACAATAGGCAGGACATGGAAGCCACCTAAGTGTCCATCGACAGATGAATGGATAAAGAAGATGTGGCACATATATACAATGGAATATTGCTCAGCCATAAAAGGAAATGAAATTGAGTTTTTGTAGTGAGGTGGATGGACCTAGAGTCTGTCATACAGAGTGAAGTAAGTCAGAAAGAGAAAGACAAATACCATATGCTAACACATATATATGGAATCTTAAAAAAAAAAATGGTTCTGATGAACCTAGGGCCAGGACAGGAATAAAGACGCAGACGTAGAGAATGGACTTGAGGACACAGGGAGGGAGAAGGGTAAGCTGGGATGAAGTGAGAGAGTAGCATTGACATATACACACTAGCAAATGTAAAATAGATAGCTAGTGGGAAGCAGCTGCATAGCACAGGGAGATCAGCTCAGTGCTTTGTGACCACCTAGAGGGGTGGGATAGGGAGGGTGGGAGGGAGATGCAAGAGGGAGGGGATATAGGGATATATGTATGCATATAGCTGATTCACTTTGTTATACAGCAGAAGCTAAGACAACATTGTAAAGCAATTATACTTCAATAAAGATGTTAAAAAAAGAAAAAGAAAAGAAAAATTGCCCTGATTTCACCACAAGCATCACCAGCCCAAGCCTTTACAAACATTAATACTTTTTTCCCTTTTTCCTTTTTTCCAACTTTATTGATATATAATTGACATATGACATTTTGTAAGTTTAGGATGTACAAGGTGATGATTTGATATATGTGTATGTTGTGAAAAGATTGCCACAATAAGGTTAGTTAATATGTCCATCACCTCACATAATTACTGTGTGTGCATGTGTGTCTGTATGTCTTTGTGTCTGTGTGATGAGAACTTTTAAGATCTACTCTCTAAATTAAGGGGGCATTCTCACAGCTACAAATGGGAGAAGGGGTATGAACAGAACTCAAACTATTTTTTTCTGATTTATGCTCCGTATAAACAATCCCCTGCTACATATACCCTTATTTATTTGTCTACATTCTGGGGGTTTCTCATAGTTCACAGTTTCTGCTTCCCTCTCCTACTCCGGGTGTCTTGATGCTTCCCTCTGTAGTTTCTTTACATTTGATGTTCGAGAAAAGAGCCAGAAGCTGGCGCTAATTCACCATCTTTGTACAAACTAGCCCTCTTGATAGTCTATTAACTCATTAAAAATTTAAATAATAATATTGTCAGTAAGCATTACTTAGAAATTGCTTGTAGCAGATACTACTGTTTACCTACCCAGCATTCTTTTCGAATTTCCTTCTCCTTTTCTAATAGAATCCTACATATATATATGTGTGTATGTATGTATATATACATACACATACATATGTATATATATACATATTTCTAATAGAATCCTACCTATATATATGTAGTTATTTTTATCTACAAAACCATGTACATCATTAAGCCAACAATTATACTTTCATCCCTTAGCTACTGTTTCTTTAAGAATAGTGTGGATCATTTGTAGAGAAGTGCATGGACCTAGAGACTGTCATACAGAGTGAAGTAAGTCAGAAAGAGAAAAACAAATACCATATATTAACACATATATGTGGAATCTGAAAAAACTGGTATGGATGATCTTATTTACAAAGCAGAAATGGAGACCCAGACGTAGAGAACAAACATATGGATACCAAGGGGGAAAGGGATGTGGGATGAATTGGGAGATTGGGATTGACATGTATACACTATTGATACTATGTATAAAGTAGATAACTAATGAGAACCTACTGTATAGCACAGGGAACTCTACTCAGTGCTCTGTGGTGACCTAAATGGGAAGGAAATCCAAAAAAAGAGGGGATATGTGTATACGTATAGCTGATTCACTTTGCTCTACAGTAGAAACAAACACAACATTGTAAAGCAACTATACTCCAATAAAAAAAAATTTAAAAATAAAATTAAAATTAAGAAAAAAGAATAGTGTGGATCTGTTCTATTCAATCACACATGATAGGGACTTTCCTGGGAAAGGGATTCTCTGAATGTGATAATCCACATTTTACTTAACATCTGGATTTAACACCTAGAACCGCTGCAGCCTTTCTGTTATCCTCCTGAAGATGAAGCTCACACATAAGCAGATAGAGCCAAAAGAGTTTTAGGAAGTGGATCTGAGTCCTGAAGTACTGCATCTAGTGCTATCCTACTTCTGGATTTTTATTATAGAAAATAATACATTTCTTATTGTTTAAGCCTCTTTGGAGTTTGGAATTTTTGTTACTTGACAATAAGTGCATTCTTATTGGTATGTTTAAATCAGTTTATCAAAAGGGTATTAAAATTGTGTACAATATAATGTATAATTAATCAAGTTCCTTGATGTATGAGTGTTTACTTTAATGACATATAAAATCTGTTGACTATGAGGATGAAATTGTTGAAATTGGACATTTCCCA
This sequence comes from Monodon monoceros, assembly GCF_005190385.1. Taxonomy (NCBI): domain Eukaryota; kingdom Metazoa; phylum Chordata; class Mammalia; order Artiodactyla; family Monodontidae; genus Monodon; species Monodon monoceros. The sequence goes on along the minus strand of NW_021703781.1, from coordinate 16,506,007 downwards.
GCCAAGTAAACAAACTAAGTTCACTGAAAAAAACACATCAAACAAAAATTTTCATCTTGTTGCTATATATTACAAAAGTGAGTTTTCTACTTTTCTAACCTATACTTAATACACAACTGTGGAACTCAGCCAAATTAATGTGTTTGTAGCTATATAATTCTAGGAAAGTCACCTACCGAATTCTAAACTGCTCTCTGTGGGAAAACAACAATAACACTTTGCTTACTATTTGTTAATATAATTTTCCAATCAGTCCTAAACTACTAAAAATGTACTGTTTTAGAAAGGGTGTGCAGATGTATGGAAGGCACATATTTTACTTCATTTTAACTTCATTTAACGAAGTCTCTTTTAAGTCTAATACCTACATTGTTTTCTGAATGCTAACAGGGAAAATTCATATGGCTTTATATTTTACAAGTGTTCCATTGTATGTTGGGCCTAGCTTAGCGGGGTGATCCAACATGTGGTGAGCTTTGTTTTTTTTTTTTAACCTTAATATGGGCACCAAGGATTTCCATTGTTTATATGAGGAAGAGGCAAAACAAATTAAGTATGATTATACAAAGGACCAACTTATTTCCCACTCTTATAATGCATAATAACAAAAGTCATTAAAGATTTATAAATATCAGAAAAATTTTAATAAGATAGAAAGTCTCTTAATATGTATCATCTTTCTACACACTTCAGATTTTTAAGAACAGGGACTAAGGGCTGTATCGGTGCAAGTTCATAGTTTTATTCTGACACAACTTCAGTTGCAGAAAATATTATTTTAGTATATATGTCCTTGTGTCTTCTTGTCTCTTTGCAGCCCATTTGCAAGCATGCTTTACTTCTGTTGTTGAATCTACTTGAAATGCAGATGTAAAAAATTGCTATCTATCCACTTGACTCAAAATATATATATATTCACAGTAAGGTAAATGCCTAAACTCAATTTAATACTACTATTTCCATGACATATTTTCTATATGTACCAGTCAACAAGATATTGGATTCCTTGAAAAATAATTGAATATATCTTACTCAAAATAAAAAACACCTATGCCAGATGACAGAAATCCTTTTTCTTACTGTCATATCATGATAAAACAAATTTGACAAGCACCTACTTGTCAAAGACATATAATCAAATATTAAGTTTTTTAATAACATAAATGCTAGCTAAAACTTTTATTCACTGTAATTTGATATGGAAAATTTATACAATTTTAAATGTAGGATTTTCTTAAAACAAAAATTGTTTTTGCTATACTCCAATTCATATAGAAGATAAAATCTTCCTTTAGAATCATACTTTCATTGTTTTCCTTTCTCATATTAAAATCACATTCTTGTGAAACTTCTATTGCTTATGATAGAATGGAAAGGATAGATGAATATCTAAGAATGTTTGAAATCTCACCCTTCAATATATTTAGATTTAAGTAGCCTCAAGTAAAAACAACTAGGATAAAGCTGTAGGGACATTTCAATTCCACATTACTTTATATTACATTACCCTGTATTACCTTACTTTAGTTCCAGAACCCTGATATACATAGTTTTCCATTGGGACCAAGCTATGAAGAACCTTACTCAAGATCTAGTACACCACTCTTTAAAATTATCTTAATTTGTATGCTGTGTTTGAAAGCATGACACATAAAGAACAAATCTGTGAAAAGAAAATTCCTGATAAGGTAGATAACACAAAGAATGTTAAAGCTGAAAAAGGTTTGTTTATAAAATGAGGAATATATGAGGAATATATGAGGAACATGTAGGTGCAAAAAAATTGGTCCTAAGGATTCAGAAGTGTCAAAGGTATTGCCTATGAAGTACAAAAGGTATAAAAGCCATATCAGATGAAATTCTACAGCATTACCAAGGCATCACTGGCGTGTCACTGTTAGTTTTATGATGTGCTTAAATATTATCAATATTTATGCTATCAAACATCAGCTATGTTCTGATAATTCAAAATTTTATACCAATACCAGGTTCCCCTGGCAACACACTGAGTTCTAAAATTGTGTATCCAGTTGATATTGAATATTGCCATCTGAATGTCCCCATAGAAGATTCAGATACAGTATGATCAAAACTTAAATCTTTAGCAATCTATTAAGCCTGATCTTTCTGCAGTATTCATTAACTCAGAGAATGATACCATTATCCATTCAGTCTCACAAGAAATGGATTTTTTAATCTTTGTTCTGTATCTTCACATTTAATTAGTAACCAAGTCTGTAGACCCTCCAACCTAAACACCTCTTAATATAACTTTATTAAGACATATCTTTCATATCATTTAATTCATTTATTTCAAGTGTACAATTAGTCCAAAATGGCATATTTACCAAACTGTGCAATCATCACTATAAATCAGTCCTAAAACATTTTCATCAACCAATAAGATATTTCATGTCCATTAACTTTTAATCTCTGTCTCCTTGCCCTCCTTCAGGCAGCTACTAATCTACCTTCTGTCTTTATACATTCTCAATATTTCATATAAATAAAATCACGCAATATGTGTGAGGCTTCTTGTTTTTAACTTCTTTCACTTAGCATAATGTTCTTGAGGTTCATCTATAGCCTAGCATGTTTCAGTAGTTTGTTCTCTTTTGGTACTGAATACTATTCTCCTGCCTGTATATACCACATTTTGTATATCAGTTCACCAGCTGATAGACAATAAGTTGTCTCCAATTTTTGCCTACTTCAGATTCATTTTTCTCTTTTTAATTTAGGTATAGTACACTTAACATAAAATGTACCATTGTAACCATTTTTAAAGGTACAGTTCACTGGCATTAGATAAGTTCATATTGTCGTTCAGTCTTCACCACCAGCCATCTCCAGAACTCTTTTCATCTAGCAAAACTGAAACTCTATACCTATTAAACATTAGCTCTCCATTTCTCCCTCTTTCTAGCCCTTGGCAACCACCATTCTACTCTGTCTCCAAATTTGACTGTCCTATTTAACCCATATAAGTAGAATCACACAGTATTTGTCTTTTTGCGACTGGCTTATTTCACTTAGCATAGTGTCCTCAAGGTTCATCCACATACTAACATGTGTTAAAATTCCCTTTCTTTTCAAGGCTGAATAATATTCCATTATATGTATACACCACATTTTGTTTATACATTCATTTGCTGATGGACACTGGAGTTGCTTCCACTTTTTGGCTCTTGTGAATAATGCTGCTGTGAACATAAGTGTACAAATATCTCTTTGAAACCTTGCTTTCAATAATTTTGGTTATATACCCAGAGATGGAATTGATGGATCATATGGTAACTCTATTTTTAATTTTTTGAGGAGCCACCATAATGTTTTCCATAGCAGCTACACTATTGTACATCCCCACAAACAGTGTACAATTGTTTCAGTTTATCCACATCCTAGCCAACATTGTTATTTTCTGGTTTTGATTTTTTTTTTTCGATAATACCTGTTCTAATGGATGGGAGAAGGTGTTTCAGATTAATTTTTGAGTGAGTTTTCTAACCACAGTTATTGAAAGAGAGGGAAAAAAGAGACATTGGAGATATTGCAGGTTCCATTACAGATCACAATAAAGCAAATATCACAATAAAGTGATCATACAAACTTTTTGGATTCCCAGAGCATTTAAAAGTTATGTTTATGCTACACTGTAGTGTATTAAATGTGCAATAGCTTTATGTCTCAATTTAAAAATGCTTTATTGGGCATTCCCTGGCGGTCCAGTGGTTAGGACTCAGTGCTTTCACTGCCGAGAGCCCGGGTTTAATCCCTAGTAGGGGAACTAAGATCCCACAAGCTGCAAGGCACAGCCAACCCCTCCCCCCAAAACAAAAAACAAAAACCCACTTTATTGCTAAAAATATTAACCATAATCTTAGTCTTCAGTGAACTGTAGTCTTTTTGCTGGTGGAATGTCTTGCCTTGATGTTGGTGGCTGCTGACTGAACAGGGTGGTGGTTGCTGAAGGGTGGGCAGGGCTGTGGCAATTTCTTAAAATAAGACAGCAATGAAGTTTCCTGCACCGATGGACTCCTCCTTTCATGAACGATTTCTCTGTAGCGTGCAATGCTGTTTGATGGCATTTTACCCACCATAGGACTTCTTTCAGAACTGGAGTCAATCTTCTCAAACCCAGGTGCTGCTTTAGCAACTAAATTTATATAATATGATTAATCTTTTGTTGTCATTTCAACAATTTTCACAGCATCTTCACTAGGAGTACCTTCCATCTGAAGAAGACACTTCATTTGCTCATCCGTAAAAACAGCTCCTCATCCATTAAAATTTTATAATGAGATTGCAGCAATTCAATCACATTTTCAGGCTCCACTTCTGATTCTACTTATCTTGCTGTTTTCACCCCATATTCCACTAAACTCTTGAACTCTTTAAAGTCATCCATGAGAGTTGGAATCAACCTCTTCTAAACTCCTGTTAATGTTGATATTTTGACTTCTTCCCATTAATCACATATGCTGTTAATGGCATCTAAAATGAAAACCATTCCAAAAGGTTTTCAATTTACTTTGCCCAGATCCATCAGAGGAATCACCATCAACAGCACCTATAGCTCTAGGAAATATATTTCTTAAACAATTTTGAAAGTCAGTCTTGAAAGTCAAAATTACTCTTTGATCCACGGGCTACAGAGTAGATGTTGTGTTAACAGGCATAGAAACAGCATCAATCTCATTGTGTATCTCCATCAGAGCTCTTGGGTGACCATTGCATTGTCAGTGAGCAGAAATATTTTGAAAGGAATATTTTTTTTTTCTGAGCAGTAGGTCTGAACAGTGGGCTTACAACATTCAGTAAACCATGTTGTAAACAGATGTGCTGTCATCCAGGCTTTGTTGTTCCATTTATAAAGGCAGAATTCTTAAGGGCCCTAGGATTTTCAGTGGTAAATGAGCATTGGCTTCAACTTCAAGACACCAGCTACATTACCCCCTCACAAGAGAATTGGCCTGTCCTTTGAAGCCAGGCATTTTTTTCTCTATAGCTATGAAAGACCTAGATGAAATCTTCTTCCAATAGAAGGCTGTTTTATCTTAATTGAAAAACCTGTTGTTTAGTGTAGAAACCTTTATTAATAATCTTAACTAGCTTCTGGATAACTTGCTGCAGATTCTGTGTCAGCCCTTGCTACTTTACCTCGCACTTTTAAGTTAAGCAGATGGCTTCTTTCCTTAAACCTCATGAACCAACCTCTGCTACCTTCAGACTTTTCTTCTGCAACTTCCTTACCTGTTGCAGACTTCATAGGATTGAAGAGAGTTAGGGCCTTGCTGTGGATTAGACTTTGGCTTAAGGAAATGTTGTAATTGGTTGGATCTTCTATCCAGACCACTAAAACTTTCTCCATGTCAGCAATAAGGCTGATTTACTTTCTTACCGTTTACTTCCTGTGTTCACTGGAATAGCACTTTTAATTTCCTTCAAGAACTTTTCCTTTGCATTCACCACTTGGCTAACTGTTTGGTGCAAAAGGCCCTGCTTTCAGCCTGCCTCGGCTTGTGGCAGGTCCTCATCCCTAAACTTCATCATTTCTAGCTTTTGATTTACAGTAAGAGAAGTGAGACTCTTCCTCTAGCTTTTGATTTAAAGTAAGAGAAGTGAGACTCTTCCTTTCACTTCAACACTTAGAGGCCATCATAGGGTTATTAGTTATCCCAGTTTCAATATTATTTTGTCTCAAGGGATAGAAAGGCCTAAGGAGAGGGAGAAAGACAGACAGACAGCCAGTAGGTGGAGGAGTCAGAACACATGCGATATTTATTGATGAAGTTCTTGGTTATAGCTGCATGGTTCGTGGCCCCAAAACAATTATGATAGTAACACCAAAGTTGACTGATCACAGATCACCATAACAAATATAATAATAATGAAAACGTTTGAAATATTTTGAGAATTATCAAAATGTGACAGAGGGACACAAAGTGAACAAATGCTGTTGGAAAAGTGGAGCCTACAGACTTGCTCAAGGCAGGTTTGCCATAAACCTTCGATTTGTAAAAAATCCCCACAGTATCTGCAAAGCACAATAAAGCAAACCACAGTAAAAGGAGTTGTGACTTTAAAGTGAAGTAGGTAAATAACATATGGAACCTTTGCTGATATGTTGGCAAACATTAAACATAGGTAAACCTTTACTTACTTAAGGATAAATATAAAAGGTCAAAATGCCAAAAGTAAAAGGAACAAAAGCAGGATTTCCTTGAAGCTCTATTAGCTTAGTATTTAAATTGTTTTTGCTGACACAAAACACAAAAGTTAAAAAAGAAACGACCAAAAAATATACACATTTCACTTTGGATTTTATAAACTAGTACTATGTTCTTTTTAACTAATTACTAAACACTTATTTTCAAATGACTGTCCTTCAGGGATTTCAAACATTTTACTTTTATCACGGAGTCCTTTTTTCAAGATCATGTTAATTGGAGAACAGTTCCATAGACACTTGCAAATTTGCTGTAGGTAAAACAGAAATTGGATGCCTAGCACCCGAGCCCACTCTGATGATGTCTAAGGCAGGTAGTTCTGTAGAAGTTCTGTGCTCCTGGATCACAATTTGAAGCCCAACACACTAGGCCATGGTAAAAAACAAGATTAGTTGTATTAATTCATTCATCAAATAATTTTAAGCAATTTTATGTATAGTTAACTAATTAAGTAGAAAGAATGACACGGTTGGCAAAAAAAGATAAGGCTTCTGCACACAAGAAAGAGGTGTGCAGTCTTGTTGAGGGAAATATATGCTAGCCAATAAATAAATACATAATAAATATGTGGTTACAACTGAGAAAAGTACTATTAAGAATAATTGTATTGTTTGGGCTTCCCTGGTGGCGCAGTGGTTGAGAGTCCGCCTGCCGATGCAGGGGACACGGGTTCATGCCCCGGTCCGGGAAGATCCTACATGCCGCGGAGCGGCTGGGCCCGTGAGCCATGGCCGCTGAGCCTGCGCGTCCGGAGCCTGTGCTCCGCAATGGGAGAGGCCACAACAGTGAGAGGCCCGCGTACCGAAAAAAAAAAAGAATAATTGTATTGTTTTATGAAAGAGGGAAATTTAAACATCCCAAGAATAGTAGGGAAGGTTTCCCTGAGAAAGTATATGTTGACAGAGTTCTGAATAGTTTGAGTATAAAAGACGTTCCAGATCACTTAGTTGAAGTGAGAAAAAAAGGAGTAGAGGAAACAGAAGAGGCATAGGGAGAGACTAATCAGGAGGCTATTTCAGGAGCACTGGTGAAAAATAGCAGGAGTTATTGGTGGTAAGTATAGAGAAAAGCAGATGCAAGCTAGAAAGCTATTTGGAAAGTAAAATGAATACTAAATAGTAAAGGGTAGGTGATGAGAGATTGGAAAGTTTGGACATACTAATGTGCAAGATACATTCTTAAACCAGGATGCAAAAAATCTCAAATTAATTGCAAAATCATAAATAATATACACTAGAAAGTTTGAGATCAGATATAGTCTGTTTAACAAATATTGAGTCAAAGAGCAGGACAGCGTTATTATCACAGATTTCTTCCAGAAATAATCTATGAATTAAAGGCAATGGAGAGGGGCTTCAATCAAGATAGTGGAGTAGAAGAATGTGGAGCTCAGCTCCTCCCACAAATACATCAGAAACACATCCACAGGTGGAACACTTTTCACAGAATAACTACTAAATGATGGCAGAAGAGCTCACTTAACCAAAGGAATCAGAGCAGGATCTCAGCCCCTGGGAGGGAGCTGTGAAAGAGGAAAAGTTCCTTCACCCCGGGAACCTCCTTAACTGGCTGGGAGATCAGCCAGGACAGAAAGGGAGCTTCAGAGGCTCAGAGGAGAGAGCACCAAAGATACATACACTCTAGTGTTCATAGCTGCACTATGAACAAAACATGGAAGCAACCTAAATGTCTATCAACAGATGAACAGATAAAGAAGATGTGGTGTATACATACAATGGAATACTACTGGGCCATATAAAAGAATGAAATTCTGCCATTTGCATCAACATGGATGGGCCTAGAGACTATCATACTAATTGAAGTAAGTCAGACAGAGAAAGACAAATACCATATCATAATCATTTATAACTCTATAGCATAGGGAACTATATTCAATATCCTGTAATAAACCATAAACCACTGCCAAAGTGCCAGTGAAAGAAAATTTTAACTGTTTAAAGTTGTGTGGGCACTATCTGAGCATGCTTATTTCCCTTAAGTAATATTAACTTTGTAATTTTGTTATTTGTGTTTTGTTTTAAAACTCTAGCCAATTTGATAAAATTGATAGTCTGTTCAATTTAATTTTGCTATTTTTTGATTATAAAAGAGGTTAAAAGCAGACACAGTATGATCATAGTAAAAACATTACACAATGCAGCTAAATAATGTACTTTTTAAAGAAAATCCTACTTTCTGTCATTAACATTTTGGCATAGGGATTTCCAGATACTCTGCCATAAAATTAGCAGCTTTTGGTATTAATTAAACTATTTGAGATTTACCTCTTCCCCACTTTCCTTCCACCCTCCTCCCACCCTGCAACCAGACCAAAATAAACTCCTACATCAAGCTGTGACAAGCCTATTTTTTCTGCCAACAATTAAAAACTAGTGTTCAGCAATGAAATTTGGAACTGCGGGGTGGGGGGCGGCAACTTTTCCATTATGTGCATCACAGGAAGCAAAGAAAATGAGTATATAAAGAAAAAATGAAAAGGCAGAGATGAAAGAGATACAGAGACTAATAGTCTAGTTGTCAAGGGAAAATGATGGAGTCAATTTAGCTGTAAGGTCTGTGTAGTCACCAAAAACTAAGTTTAGATTAAGTCAAGTGTGTCCTTGGAGCTCATATTAATCAGTCTTCCTAGTGAGGCTTAGAGTTGTGATGGTTTAGCAATAGCCTGGAGCTTAGTGATGATAGCTATGTGACCATGCCCCATTTCTACAGTGTAACAATTCACCTGTACATAGTAATTGCTTCTATAATTAATCTTGCCAACTCTCCCTGGAGAGGAATTGTTATAGTATTATATCTATTTCAAATAATCTAGTTTCACTGAATTTCCCATCAGTATTAGTTAAAGGAGCCTTCTTTTTTTTTTAAAGAACAAATTTGACTGACATTTTTATATTCAACCACATTTTAAAATGTGTAGGCTATAAAAAAAGTCTTTTATTTAAGCACAAATAGAAAAATGATTAAAGTTATCTTGTTTGGATAATAATGTCTACAGAAGAAATAATATGATTTGGTACAGAGTTATTGAAGATATTTCTTTTTATCAAAGAGCTTTTACTTGAGTTATTTGTAATTTTCTGTAGTGCATGTGTACAGGTGTGTGTGATTTTACATCACAAAATAATATATGGACCAAATAAGTAATTTAGATCAACTTGTTTTATAAGAAAGGTAATGTTCCTGTAAGTCATATTAAAATATAACTATGTAAGTAATAAATGTGTCTAGAATTATTTTCACTAAGTTTTTGTCAATGAACTCTTGTTCAAGTAATTTAGAAGGGAAATGTGTACTTCCATATTTACAATATTTTACTTTTTTCATGTTGGGGTTTTAAAAGAAAACATTAGATATGGGAGTCATATTGAAAATCAAAACATTTATCACTTTTGGTGTGGTAAATCTGAACTGGAGAGACTGACTTAGAATCCTAGGTGGAAGCAGCCTTTCCATGCTGCTGTGTATACTCACCCACGTCTAGAGCTTGGGATCTGTCCATGAGGGAGATTGTATTTGTAGAACATACAGCACTTACCTAATTTTATCCAATGGGATATGTTGCCTCTCTCATATTAGAACACATATAAAAAGGCAGAAAGGGAGGAATCTTACAGATGTGGTTGTAAGAAAGCAGATCCTCAGTTTGGCCCAGGGGTTCTTATTTCTCAGAAATGGGCTTGTTAAGGTATCCAATTTTCAGCTACCTAAAAAGGAAAAAAAAAATAAGAAAATGGCAGGGCACCTGAGAATAGCAATACTGTAACACTTTATTTAACAAGAGAGCTCAAACCAATGCATTTTAGATTATTACTATTCCACTAATGAATTAATTTATACATGGGGAAAAGTGTGTGAGGAATGAAAAGAAGGATTGGAGGTGTTTCTCATGTAAGAAGCATCATGGAAAAAAAGAAACAGTTGCAGAGAGAATCCTCAAACAAAAATCAAAACTATTCCCTCTTCTTTAATAACAGTTTATTATTTATTTATTTATTTGCCCCATTTATTTTTAAAATATATTTTATTGAAGTATAGTTGATTTACAATGTTGTGTTAATTTCTTCTGTACAGCAAAGTAGTCCAGTTATACATACATATACATTCTATTTCGTATTCTTTCCCATTATGTTTTATCACAGGATATTGAATATGGTTCCCTGTGCTATACAGTAGGACCTTGTTGTTTATGCATTCTATATATAATGGTTTGCATCTGCTAATCCTGACTCCCAATCCATCCCTTCCCCAAGCTGCTTCCCCCTTGGCAACCATAAGTCTGTTCTCCATGTCTGTGAGTCTGTTCCTGTTTTGTAGGTAAGTTCATTTGTGTCATATTTTAGATTCCACATATAAGTGATATCATACGGTATCTGTCTTTCTCTTTCTGACTTACTTCACTTACTATGATAATCTCTAGACCCATCCATATTGCTGCAAATGGCATTATTTCATTCATTTCTATGGCTGAGTAGTATTCCATTGTATAAATGTACCACATCTTCTTTATCCATTCATCTATTGAGGGATATTTAGGTTATTTCTACGTCTTGTCTATTGTAAATAGTGCTGCTATGAACATAGGGGTGCATGTATCTTTTTGAATTAGTTTCTTCCAGATATATGCCTAGGAGTGGGACTGAACAACAGTGTATTTAAATCCAAGGAAAACCCATGTCAAACAGTTAACACACTAGATGGAGCTGTTGTTAATTGTAATCAACGTTAAACCATGGCTTTTGTGGTATAATTATTAGGATCAAAAAATAATCTAAATATCATTAAGGAATCCACTAACATAATATTTCCATTTAAAGAATATGTGTTATCACATGAACCTAGTTACTGTGATATGATGAAAACCTGGTAAATCTATGGGATGAACAAAAAATAAAAGTTTTAGCATTCATCTGAATCAAATGTGTGTGTTCAACTGCAGATATGTGTCTGTTATACGTACATAAAGTAAGACCCAGAATCCGTATCACTAAATTAGTGTCAGAGTCAGATTGGAACACAATGATCTGGTGCTCAGAGTTCCTTTCAATATACTCCTTATATCACATTCTGCTTCTAAGTCAAAATTGTGTTATTGCTTCTATGCATTCAGAGATTGAGCAGTCTGAAAGAGTTAATGCTTTTTTCAAAGTTGTCTCTTTCAAATTGCTTAGATAATATGAGAAACTATTCATAAATAAAATATTTTACTTAGGTGGTATTATAGGGAATTTACTCCTTGTTAGAGATGTGCAAAGATCTTGAGCCTTCCTGTCACCAATTCATTTGAAGACAACATGAGTATTTTTGAAGAAGCCTGATTTAAATAGAAGTTCAGTGAAAGTTGAAGTCAGTCTGAGGGACTCAGATGTTAAAATACATACTTGTATTTCATGTGCACAACTTTTCCATAACCTACCACCTCTAATAACAGAGTGTGAATGTGGCATCTGGGTAATAGTGTTATGTCTTAGAATTATTTTTTCAGCTTTCGCCACACTTCAGGAAAAAAAATACTCATACTTATATTGGAGGAAAAAATTTTAAATGAATGGAATGTGTTGTATACCTTTTAATGATTAATTCTTTGGGAGATCTTTCTTTATCATCATTCAGAAATGAACAATGTTTTTATATTTGTATCAAATTTTTATTTCAAGCCTTATCACTAAGTTTATTAAAACTGTCACAGTGAATGTCAACAAATGGTAAGGGTCTCTGCTGAACAAACAAACACAAACTACTCTTTATATCACTCATTTAGTCCCCAGCTTGGTCTTCATAACTTTATGTTGGTGATGACAGTAGGTTTTGGTGTGATTGATGTCACCTTGGTGACCATATAATCTCCAGTGGGTTGTTTTACTCTATAGCATAGATTATGATTGTTTAAAATGATTATTATTTTCCCTGCTTTATGTCACAAAGAACACATATATAAAACTGATTTTTTATTTTTATTTTTTTTGCGATACAAGGGGCTCTCACTGTTGTGGCCTCTCCCGTTGCGGAGCACAGGCTCCAGATGCGCAGGCTCAGTGGCCATGGCTCACGGGCCCAGCCGCTCCGCGGCATGTGGGATCTTCCCGGACCGGGGCACAAACCCGTGTCCCCTAGCATCGGCAGGCGGACTCTCAACCACTGCGCCATCAGGGAAGCCCCTATAAAACTGATTTTAATAACATAAATTACCATGGCATTTCTTTATTGGATACATAAAGACTGAATTCCTAATTCTCATTTTATACATTTATTATTTATTAACAAATTGATTATTCATCCAGGTAATAATTTTATCAAACTTTGAGTATGAACAAAAATAAAGTACAAACAAAAAGAAGGACGAAAACAAAGTGCAGGACATACAAATAGAGGAATCTATTTGGGTTTCTTGAGAATGCAAGTATTATGATAAACATGTAAAAAAAAGAACATGCAATAATGAAAACTTCCATGGGAGTATCTCAGTGTCAGAGAAGCAGAGTCAGAGGAAAAAATTGAGAAGATATTAATTTATTTAATGAAAAAAGAAGTAGAAAGAGGACTTTCATTTTCAGCTTCTGCAGTTAGAGTTGCCACACCTGTTTCTATAATACGAAAAATCTAAACAAACTGAAAATCAGTAACTTTTCTTGTACTCATCAGATAACTGACATTGCAGGGCAAACTGCCACTCTGAAATCCAGAGCAGAAGCCACAGGGGCCATAAACTGATTACAATACTTAAATGATAAATTTGGCCAGTTTGTAAAAATTGTATGTACACTAGCATGAGAGTGAGAAACTCATGGGAGTAACTGTCTTGGGAGGGGGCAGTGCATATTTTCTTGGGTTTTACCTACAGGAGCCCCACCTAAGTTTCCTGGTGAAAATCCAGAAAGATCCCCTTATGGCTCAGGCAGGGGAGAAGAGTAATCCTTGTGAAATATGCCACAGAGGTCTCCATAAAAATGGCCTACTCCCCAAGGAAGACATGTTACCAGACTCTATATTATATGATTCCAGCTATAAAACATTCTGGAAGGACAAAACAATGATAGCGATGATAATAAGATCAGTGGTTGTCAGATTTTGAAGGGTGATAGAAGGTTTGAATAAGTGAAGTATAGGGGAATTTTTAGGGTGGTGAAACTATACTGTATGATACTGTAATTGTGGATTCATGACACTATGCGTTTGTCAAAACTCATAGATCTTTGTAACACTGAGTGAACCTCAGTGTATACAAATTAAAACAAGTCATTTAGGAAGTCAGAGGGTCCCAGGATGGAATATACACTGTAAGAAGAGAATATAACTGTATTACAAATGTATGAAATAATCTCACTGAAGGAGAGTGGAGGAAAGATATAGATCTAAATTACTGGAAATGAGGAGTTTGTAAGACTAAAGGCAAGAGACATTGTACTAAGTAATGTATTCTTGTGGATGATGTTATTTCCCAAGGGAGTACAGGATGACAATTCTGATACCATTATATATATTTATGGGAACTGAACAATTAAGCAAATGGATGGCAAATTGTGGGAGCCAGATTTCCCACTGTTAGTGTGGGAGGTTACAGATAAGGAAGGGAAGGGGGCTAGAATTGTCCGCAGAGTCATAGGTTATAAGTTAGAGACATCAGTATGAAATCCTATTTAGCTATATATTGATACAGATGGTTACATATATAAATATTTGTAAATATGTGTGTAATATATGCATATTAATATATGTATATATATATTTCCTTGCTCTGTCTTCTGAGAAGACCTAAAATCAAGAACACCCTAGTAAAAAGGATCTCACCAAATGTTAACTCTTAGTTTCTACTACCATTCAGAAGTAAAAGGATCCAGCGATTGTGGTATAAAAGGCTGATTCTAGGACTGGAGAAGGAAATATCCTAAATGAACATGAAGCATCTTTTGGTGCTTGAAAGTAAGAAAATTATAAAAAAAAAAAACAAAAACACCTCATAATGATGGGTGTATCAAGGGAACCGAGAACAAACAGTGCCTAATGGACAGAGATGGAACATCAAAATAAAGTAATACTGGATTGTAACCCAAAGTAGAAAATAAATATCATAAACCCACACTAATATAAACACAGGAATGAATAAAGAATTGGGTTGAATAGACAAATATCCCATGTTGAACAACTCCAAATAATTTATGTAGATGCTCTTCCCTCTGTGAGGCAGAACATAACTCCTTCCTCACTCTCAAGTGCAAGCTGTACATGGTGACTTTCTTCCAAAGATTACTTAATGAAAAGTGGGAGGGAAGTAATGTTACAGTGGAGAAACCTGAATAAACACAACCACAGCCAGGTGATCAAGGCCAACATCCACAGTGATAAGTCATATTGGTGTGAAGTGATGAAAATGGCACTTCATGGTCTTCCTCTCAAAACTGTATACTCCTAGTCTAACCATGAGAAAAAAACCAGAAAAGTTCATATTGATAGATCTGACCAGTACTCCTCAAAACTGTCAAGGGCATCAAAATCAAGAAAAGTCCAAAAAAACTGTCATGATCAAGAGGACACAAGACAAATAAATATAAAGTGATAACCTGGCTGAGACACTGGAACAGAAAAAGGACTTTAGGGAAAAACTAAGGTAATCTGAATAGAGTATGAATGGAGTATAGATTTAGTTAATAATAACATAGCATTATTGGTTCATTAATTGTGACATATTTATCTACTAATATAAGATGTTAATAATAGGGGAAATGTAGTATAGGCTATATGGGAACTTTCTGTTCTATCTTCTCAATTTTTCAGTAAATATAAAAACTGTTCTGAGATTAAAAAGTTCATTGAAAAAAATTAAATGGAACATAAGGATGATCCCCCAAATGCAGACAGTTGGAATAATAAAGGCAAGACAAACAGTTAAGGTTTTCCAAGTTGTTTACTTTCATCCCAGATAGTAATTTCAGTTTTTATCATATAAAGGCAGCCTTTCTTATGGCCACAGTGACATAGCAACGTGAATTTACTCTCCTAATACTATGTATCTTCTCACAAATAATTACCAAGCTTTTTAAGTGTGTCAATTTGTTATTTCAAACATAATCAACATTATCAAAGGAGATAATATCAAAGGAGGTAATCTTCCTTTTCAAAGGAAGATAAACTCCATACAGGATCTATTCCCTGTCTATTTTTTCTCATAATCTCTCCATTTTTACTACGTTCTAGTAGTGCTGAATTCTTTATCTAAAACATGCCAAAGGTTGTTTGTTTCCTGGGGCATTTCCACTTGCTGTTCCTTTTGTTCTGAATGTTTTTCTTGTAGATTTTGCTTGTCTGGCACCTTCTCATAAGCCAGGTCTCAGCTCTAATTGTTATCTCTACAGAAAAAACTTTTATCTGATGAACTTCTCAAAATAACAACTTCCTGTAGTCACTCACTGAATTCTATCACTGTTTAATTTTCTTACATTTTACCACTATCTGTAATTATTTTATTTGTTCCTTCATGTATGTTTTGTCTACCACTAAAATGTTAGTTCCGTGAATACAGAGATGTGTTATCTAGTCCACCAAGGTGCAGTAAATATTTGTCAAAAGTATGAAGGGATGTCATTGTCCCATAGGATAAGGACGTATCTGTAAACTTCAATCTTATCTTCAGTGAGAATATAATTAAAAAACTGCATGCACACCATGAAGGGGAACCTGACCTACTGTCCATTTAGAAATGATCTGACCCTCAGAATGACATTGTGAGACAGATGAGTTAGCTAATATTATTCCCATTTGAATATCTCCTATATTTGAATCTCAGGATAACAGGAAAGATGGGAAGACCCTCTTTGCTCAAGGGCAAAAAAAGATAGAAACAATCCAACTAGTTTGAGCACAATAAATACGTTATCTCTCCAGGAAGGCTATCTGTAGTTTATCTGTAACTTTCAACCTTAGATGATTTCAAAGGTTTTGGTGAAAGTTCTATCATTCTTTTCTGAGATCAGGGCTCCCACACTATCTCACCATCCTGGGGAACCCATAGATCTTCCACAAGCTTCTAAAGTCCCTTTACACACTTCCTCCATATGCCCAGTCTAGGGCAGGATATTTGAAGAGCAGATCTCCATACAATCAAGGAGGGGTAGCCAGAGGTGCTAAAGGGCAAATGGAGAATTTTTTTTCTCTCTCTTATTCTGTTTGTGTATAGTGCTGAGAAAACAAAAATTCTGAGCACTTCTGAGACTGAACATCTGCAAATTCTTACAGAAACTGCCTATCTGCTCAAGAAAGGTAAACACTACCACTTTAGTATGACTGGCAAATGAGTTTTATAGAGCAAGATTGCTCAATATTTCTGTGTTTATATTCTGTGCATGTATCTGATAGTTGATGTATGTGTGAAATATAATTTTCTGTTCATTGAACCTCTTAACATTATTTTTGTGGCAAGAATTTTTGCTCTAAATTTAAGATATTCCCAGGAGTGCTATGTAGAGAGAGCTGGTGACAGAATTGTTTTTCCCTCCCTAATGGCATTTTATTTAACTAGCTAAGTGGAGGAAATCAGAAGGATTACAAAGATTATGACATAGTTCTTGGTCTTAGGAATTGTCTTCATCCCCAGCGATCAGTTTTAGCTGATGTAGACCAAATCAATAAAACGTGTTTATTTTTCTGGTATTACCTGTGGATGTAGGCTTTCTTGAGAAACAAGAATACTGTTTAAAGAAACATTGTGAAAGATAGCCCATGATTATATCATTCTGAAACACAGGGAAGAAATAACGAAAACTTTTTACTCCACATTTATATCCTAATTCATACTATTTCTTTTCTCTCCATTTACATATAAATTTCTCAAAAGAATTTTCTACACATGCTTTCTACATTTTCCTTCCATTTTTCTTTAACTGACTCTAATCAGCATTTTGTTCCAGACATTCCTCTGAAACAGAGTTGGCAAAATAACCACGTGATTTCAAGTTGCCAAATCCAACATTGAATTACCCAGCTATTGCCAAAGTAATGTTGCATAACAGACAATCTCAGACTCTCAGTGGCTTCCAACAAAAGATTATTCCAAGGCTCATGTGCTGCAGGTTGACTACAGTAGGAATAGCCTAGGAATCTAGGATGGGCATGGATGGATGGGTGGCTCTGCTTTGGGTTGCTCATTTGTTTGGATTAGGTTCAAGCTTGCCACAAATTTTTCTCATGTTCTCTGGCCCATCTGTTATCCAAAGCATATTTTTCTTATGGTAAATGGTGATATGTTTTTGTCAAGGTGTGTAACAGGGACGAGAGAGATCAAGCCACATTGTGCAAACCTTTATGGCAATTTGCATTTATTTCTTTAAGCTCTCCAGAACTACTAGCTTCAGCACCGTCACTCCATAAGGATTGTTTTTTTCATGTCCTACACATACAAAAAGTTTCAGATTCAGAACATGCAAAAAATGTAAAGTGTTCACTATTCACTTGTTTTTCTTCTCCTTCTATTCTTCCTGATCAATTAGGTATACATATTATAAAACTGAGATTACTATGACATTTTGTTTGTTTATATGAAGCAAAGCTGAATGAGTTGTTATAATGAAATAAAAAGTCATATTTTAAGGCAATGCAAGAAAAATTTAAACATAAAGTTTTTCTCTGCCCATAAGGACCCCCTCACTGCCCTCTAGTATGCATTGTGCACCAGACCTCCCCAATGGAAGAAATACCTGCGCAACCATAAAGATCAATTTTTATTCTTCTGACCCTGGCCATGTAACTTCTTAGAAGATAACATTCTTTTCTCAATCCTGTAAAGAATCATGATGACCCACCACTCGCCTTGTAGGTGCAGACGTCTTTGGTAAACTTTATGTACAATGTCAATATATCATTTTCCTTAAAGATATTGACTGGTGCAGAACAGTCTGGTCAGACGACCTGGGGAGATACTGGACCACACTTAATAGGAGCTCTTAGCTTACTTACCTATTACCTTATTAATGTCACTAGCTATATTACTTGCATTTTGCCTGTTTTACAAGATTATTATTTCTTGCATTTCCAAATGTGTGACTGAGCCTCAGATAAAATTAATAACGATTAGGTGACTTGGAATCATTGACCGAATATATAGTCCTATAAGATTAATGATTGTAATAGTATAACTCTAGATATGGGAAGAAGCAACAAGAGGGAACTTTTTCCTTGACCATAACAGATTAGTAAGAAAGGCAGTACAGAGGCTTGTTACTGTTAACAAGGCTTACTCCAGTAACAGCACATTGAGTGACCTATCAACCTGACCTGGGAATGAGCATTCCTGGGGCTGTGGGACAAATTGTTCACAAAATGCCTCGCAAACCTTGGATGAAATTAAGATTGAAGGGAAGGAGATTGTATAATAAATGTTGCCCACCATCCAGTTCTGTAAGAATCCAGTCATTAGCCACTGCAGTCACTGGCCTATAGTACACCCTGAAAGGGATTCAGGATAAAGATCAGGATGAAGCACTTTGTGATCTGGGATGACAGACAGAACTGGCCCTCAGACAGTTAGATATTTTAAGGAAAAAGTTTATGAACCCAGTTTCTTGCATCTTCCCATACTTAGAAAAGCACTACAACTACTAAGATGTCTG
Source organism: Monodon monoceros (assembly GCF_005190385.1). NCBI lineage: Eukaryota > Metazoa > Chordata > Mammalia > Artiodactyla > Monodontidae > Monodon > Monodon monoceros. The sequence continues at coordinate 16,487,160 of NW_021703781.1, read as the reverse complement.
TTCCTCTTGACTAGCAGTGACCTTCTACTGAGATGTGTGCTTGTTTGCACATACCCCCTTTGCCAAAATCACATATATAATGGCCTCCCCCCTTACCTCTTCAGAACAGTTCTCAATTTGGCTCAAATAAAATTTTACATTTCTTTCTTAGATTATTAATTTTTTTGTTGACAGTTTTCATTTAAATTTTTTCTAACATGAAAAATCAGCTATACTTCAATAAAATATAAAAAAAGTTAAAAATACGATAATTAGACTTGCTTATTTAGAAAATCATCTGTGATCTAATTTGTGTATATTTTTCATTCTCCTTTGTTTTCCAAGATTTGCTATTCCTCAATTTTTCGTCCTAACTTATTTCTTGTGAGAAAGAGAAAAGTAGGCTCTAACAGCTAGGAGCTGCTCTTTTTTTTTTTTTAAATTTTATATTGGTGTATAGTTGATTCACAATGTTATGTACGTTTCACAATGTTATGTACGTTGTGTTATGTTGTTTCACAATGTTATGTACGTTTCACAATGTTATGTATGTATTCACAATGTTATGTATTGAAACGTACAAAGTGATTCAGTTATACATATACATGTAGTGATTCAGTTATACATATACATGTAGTGATTCAGTTATACATATACATGTATCTACTCTTTTTCAAATTCTTTTACCATTTAGGTTGTTGCATAATATTGAGCAGAGTTCCCTGTGTGATACAATAGGCCCTTGTTGGTTATCCATTTTAAATATGGCAGTGTATACATGTCAATCCCAAGCTCCCTATCTATCCCTTCTGCCCCTTCCCCCCAGTAACCATAAGTTCATTCTCTAAGTCTGTGAGTCTGTTTCTGCTTTGTAAATCAGTTCATTTGTATCATTTCTTTTTAGATTCTGCATATCAGCGATATCGTATGATATTTCTCTTACTCTTTCTGACTTACTTCATGCAGCATGACAATCTCTAGGTCCAGCCATGTTGCTGCAAATGGCATTATTTCATTATTTTTTATGGCTGAGTAACAGTCCATTGTATATACATACCACATCTTCTTAATCCATTCATCCGTTGATGTACATTTAGGTTGCTTCCATTCCTGACTATTGTAAACAGTGTTGCAGTGAACACTGGGGTCCATGTATCTTTTCAGACCATGTTTTCTTCTGGATATATGCCCAGGAGTGGTATTGCAGGATCATATGGTAGCTATATTTTAGTTTTTTAAGGAACCTGCGTACTGTTCTCCATAGTGGATATACCAATTTACATTCCCAACAACAGTGTAGGAGGGTTCCCTTCTCTCCACACCCTCTCCAGCATTAATTGTTTGTGGATTTTTTGATGATAGCCATTTTGACTGGTGTGTGTTGATATCTCATTGTAGTTTTGATTTGCATTTCTCTGATAATTAGCTGTGTTGAACATGTCTTCATGTGCCTCTTGGTCATCTGTATGTCTTCTTTGCAGAAATGTCTGTTTAGGTCTTCTGCCCATTTTTTGATTGGGTTGTTTGTTTTGATAATATTAAGCTGCATGAGATGTTTGTAAATATTGGAGACTAATCCCTGTTGGTCACATCATTGGCAAATATTTTCTCCCATTCTGTGGGTTGTCTTTTTGTTACGTTTATGGTTTCCTTTGCTGTGCACAAGCTTTTGAGTTTAATTAGGTCTCATTTGTTTATTTTTGATTATATGGATCAAAAAGGATATTGCTGTGATTTATATCAGAGAGTGTTCTGCCTATGTTTTCCTCTAAGAGTTTTACAGTGTCTGGTCTCACATTTAGGTCTTTAATCCAATTTTAGCTTGTTTTTGTGTATGATGTTATACAATGTTCTAATTTCATTTTTTTTACATGTAGCTGTCCAGTTTCCCCAACACAATTTATTGAAGAGACTCTGTTACCACCATTGCATACTCTTGCCCCCTTTGTCATAGATTAACTGACCACAGGTGTGTGGGTTTATTTCTGGACTTTCTATCCTGTTCCATTGATCTATATTTCTATTTTTGTGCCAGTACCATACTGTTTTGATGACTATAGCTTTGTAGTATAGTCTGAAGTCAGGGAGCCTGATTCCTCCAGCTCAGTTTTTCTTTCTCAAGGTTACTTTGGCTATTCAGGGTCTTTTGTGTCTCCATACAAATTTTAAGATTTTTTGTTCTAGTTCTGTGAAAATGCATTGTTAATTTGATAGGGATTGCATTGAATCTGTAGATCTTGTGTAGTATAGTCATTTTGACAATATTGATTCTTCCAACCCAAGAACATGGTATATATCTCCAACTGTTTGTTTCATCTTTGATTTCTTGAATCAGCATCTTCTAGTTTTCAGAGTACAGGTCTTTTGTCTTCTTACATAGGTTTATTCCTAGGTATTCTTTTTGGTGCAGTGGTAAATGGGATTATTTCTTGAATTTCTCTTTCTGATCTTTCATTGTTAGTGTGTAGAAATGCAACAGGTTTCTGTGTATTAATTTTCTAATGTGCAACTTTACCAAATTCATTGATGAGCTCTAGTACTTTTCTGGTAGCATCTTTAGGATTTCCTGTGTATAGTATCATGTTATCTGCAAAGAGTGACAGTTAAACTTCTTCTTTTCCAGTTTGGATTCCTTTTATTTCTTTTTCTTCTCTGATTGCCATTGCTAGGCATTCCAAAACTATGTTGAATAAAAGTGGTGATAGTGGACATCTTGTCTTGTTCCTGATCTTAGAGCAAATGCTTTCAGCTTTTCACTGTGGAGTATGATGTTAGTTGTAGGTTTGTTGTATACGGCCTTTATTATGTTGAGGTATTTTCCTGCTATGTCCACTTTCTAGAGAGTTTTTACCATAAATGGGTGTTGAATTTTGTTAAAAGCTTTTTCTGCATCTATCAGGATGATCATATGGTTTTTATTCGTCAGTTTGTTAATACGGTGTATCACATTGGTTGATTTGAATATATTGAAGAATCCTTGAATCCCTGGGATAAATCCCACTTCATCATGGTGTATGATCTTTTATTGTTGTATTTGGATTGCTAGTATTTTGTTGAGGATTCTTGCACCTATGTTCATCAGCGATATTGGCCTGAAATTTTCTTTTTTTGTGGTATCTTTGTCTGATTTTGGTAGCAGGGAGACGGTGGCCTCATAGAATGAGTTTGGGAGTTTTCCTTCCTCTGCAATTTTTCGGAACAGTTTCAGAAGGATAGATGTTACCTGTTCTCTAAATATTTGATAGAATTCACCTGTGAAGCCATCCAGTCCTGGACTTTTGTATGTTGGGAGTTTTTTAATCACCATTTCAATTTCAGTGCTTGTAATTGTTCTGTTCATATTTTCTATTTCTTCATGGTTCAGGCTTAGGAGACTGTACCCTTCTTAGAATTTGTCCATTTCTTCCAGGTAGTCCATTTTATTGGCATAGAGCTGCTTGTAGTAGTCTCTTTTGATCCTTTGTATTTCTGTGGTGTCAGTTGTAACTTCTTTTTCATATCTAATTTTATTGAATTGAGTCCTCTCCCTTTTTTCCTTGATGAGTGTGGCTAAAGATTTATCAATTTTGTTTATCTTTTCAAAGAACCCACTTTTAGTTTCATTGATCTTTGCTATTGTTTTCTTTGTCTCTATTACTTTTATTTCTGCTCTGATCTTTATGATTTCTTCTACTAACTTCAGGTTTTGTTTGTTCTTCTTTCTCTAGTTGCTTTAGGTGTAAGGTTAGGTTGTTTATTTAAGATTTTTCTTTTTCCCTGAGGGAAGATTGCATTGCCACCAACTTCCCTCTTAGAACTGCTTTTGCTGCATTCCATAGGTTTTGGATCATTGTGTTTCATTTTGATTTGTCTCCAGTTATTTTTTTGATTTCCTCTTTGATTTCTTCAGTGATCCATTGGTTGTTTAGTAGCATGTTGTTTAGCCTCCACGTGTTTGTGTTTTTCACAGTTTTTTTCTTGTAGTTGATTTCTAATCTCAGAGCGTTGTGGTCAGAAAAGATGCTTGATATGATTTCAGTTTTCTTAAATTTACTAAGGCTTGCTTTATGGCTCAGTATGTGGTCAATCCTAGAGGATGTTCCACGTGCACATGAGAAGAATATATATTCTCCTGCTTTTGGATGGAATGCTCTATAAATATCACTTAAGTCCATCTGGTCTAATATGTCATTTATAGCCTGTGTTTCATTATTGATTTTCTGTCTGGATAATCTGTCCATTGATAAAAGTGGGGTGTTAAAGTCCTCCACTATTATTATGTTACTGCCAATTTCTTCCTTTATGGCTGTTAGTATTTGCTGTATATATTGAGGTGCTCCTATGTTAGGTGCATATATGTTTACAATTGTTATATCTTCTTCTTGGATTGATCCCTTGATCATTATGTCATGTCCCTCTTTGTCTCTTATAACAATCTTTATTTTAAAGTCCATTTTGTCTGAGTATTGCTTACTCCAGCTTTCTTTTGGTTTCCATTTACATGGAATATCTTTTTCCATCCCCTCACTTTCAGTCTTTATGTGTCCCCTAGGTCTGAAATGGGTCTCCTGTAAACAGCATATATGCAGGTCTTATTTTTATATCCATTCAGCCAGTCTATGTCTTTTGGTTGGAGTGAACATAGTGTTTACTCTGTGTCTTGGTGTGTTCCTCCTTGGGTTTATCCTGCCGGGGACTCTCTGCACTGGACTGGACTTGGGTGACTGTTTCCTTTCCCATGTTGGGAAGTTTTCAACTATTATCTCTTCAGATATTTTCTCAGGTCCTTTCTCTCTCTCTTCTCCTTCTGGGACCCCTCAATGCGAATGTTGGTGTGTTTAATATTGTCCCAGAGGTCTCTTAGACTGTTTTCATTTTTTTTTGTTTTCATTCTTTTTTCTTTATTCTGTCCTGTGGCACTGATTTCCACCATTCTGTCTTCCAGGTCACTTATCCATTCTTCTGCCTCAGTTATTCTGCTATTGATTCCCTGTAGTGTATTTTTCATCTCAGTTATTGTGTTGCTCATCTCTATTTGTTTGTTCTTTAGTTCTTCTAGGTCTTTGTTAAACATTTCTTGCATCTTCTTGATCCTTGCCTCCATTCTTTTTCTGAGAGCCTGTATCATCTTCACTATCATTATTCTGAATTCCTTTTCTGGAAGTTTGCCTATCTCCACTTCACTTAGTTGTTTTTCTGGGGTTTTATCTTGTTCCTTCATCCGGGACATACTCCTCTGCCATTTCATTTTGTCTAACTTTCTGTGATAAAGCTCTACCAAATACCATCACAGCAGTGCCTCCAGTCATGTTTGGATGAGTAACTGGGTGCGACAGCCTCGCCAAGCTAATACATAAAACTGCTTACCACAGTGAGTTGTCTGGGATGTGGTGGGAGTTGCATCTAACCTGGACTAGACACCCAATGCCCTGACAGCGCTGACTTTTCAAAGATTGAATTGAGGCTCTTCACTTGGATCTGCAGGTCTAGGGCAACCTGAACAACTGACAAGACAGAGAATACCAAGAAATGAGGTCATCAGCTAACAAGACCAAGGTCTAACTGACAGTTCAAGAGCAGTTCCTAGGCAAAACTCAAAAAATTGTGAAAGCCCCCCAATGACTGAGTCCCCTGGAGTTTTGAACTCTTAGAGTTGTCCATACTCTAGAAATTAGTCCATTCCAGTTTAGTTTGTCCTACTCCCAGCAGCACCAGCTCCTGGTTTCTGGGTTGGTTTCTGGGCTCCTGCATCTCTGCTCTGCTCAAGATGGTGGGGTAGAAGGACATGCACTCACCCCTTCTTACAAGAACACCAGAATCACAACTAACTGCTGAACAACCGTCAACAAAAAAAACGCTGGAACCTACCAAAAAAGATACCCAACATCCAAAGACAAAGAGGAAACCAAAAAAGATACCCAACATCCAAGACGGTAAGAGGGGCGCAATCACAGTAAAATCAAATCCAATACCTGCTGGATGGGTGACCCACAAACTGGAAGTTCTCCCATGGAGTGAAAGTTCTCAGCCACACATCAGGTTTCCCAGCCCAGGCGTCTGGCAACGGGAAGAGGAGTCCTCAGAGAATCTGGCTTTGAAGGCCAGTGGGATTTGATTACAGGACTTTCACAGGACTGGGGGAAACAGAAACTCCGCTCTTGGAGGACACACGTAAAGTCTTGTGTGCACCAAGACCCATGGGAAAAAAGCAGTGACCCCCTAAGAGACTGGGTCAGACCTACCTGCTACCTTGCAGGGTCTTCTGCAGAGCAGTGGGGAGGCTGCGGCTCACTCTGGGGACAGAGACACTGGCAGCAGCAGTTCTGGGAAGTACTCATTGGTGTGAGCCCTCCTGGAGGCCTCTATCAGCCCCAACAAACAGCCTGTAGGCTCCAGTGTTGGGTTGCCTCAGGCCAGGCAACCAACAGGGAAAGAATGCAACCCCACCCATCAGCAGAGAAGTGGATTAAAGTTTTACTGAGCACGACCTGCTCACCAGAGGGACAAGACCCAGCTGTACCCACCACCAGTCCCTCCCATCCGGAAGCTTGCACAAGTCTCTTAGATAGCCTCATCCACCATAGGGCAGACCAAAGAAGCAAGAAGAACCACAATTCTGCAGCCTGTGGAATGGAAACCACAATGACAGTTATTTAAATTCTTGAATTTCCTCAGAAGTTAGTACAATATCAGGAAACTTGAAACATCAAAATTCTGGTAATTGTGTTGGCAAGTTGAATATTTTGGTGTTTAGAGGCATATCACAGCCTACATAAAAGATAAGAAATCTTCTGAAACTTACACCAGAGCTTAGTAATTTTCCCATCCATTTTGCTCATTTTCAATTGCATTTCTTCTTTAATACATAAATAGACACATGCTAAATAGAATTTACAAGTTTTTAAAATCAATTAGTAAATTAACATTATTCTTTCCTAAACGTTGCAATGTCTTTGTTTTCATAATGATATATATTGCTCAATGTTTCCCTTTAATTAAAAAAAAATACAAGCCTGACTTGAACTATCTGAAATAGACTTCATAAATGGCACTGACATTTTGCAGTGAGAATAGCATTGTGTTTCTGGGTCAAAGTTAAATACTACTAACATTTCTTTTATTTATGGAGAAAAGAAAAGACAGCACTGCAATATGTTTTAATCATTTACGTGAGTTGCTTAACAAAAATTTGAAAGGCTCAAACCTTCAAATACTGCTTCAGGCTCAAGCCCTATTTGCTGCTGAGCATTCAATTGCAATTGCATGCTTCCTGACTGAGTTGAAAACAGCCCACATCTAAATTTCCATTTCAATTTCCTAAGCTTGATAACTTAGAGTTATATTTTGAGTAATTCTATAGCAGGGCAAAGGAGATGGATATTCTAGAAATACTAATAATTTGGTTTGAAAGTCAAGTTGAAATTTACTTAATGATATTTGAAAAACATATTTCACCTAGAAATATCACGTTTGATCTAACTAAAGCATTGAGTTTATTTTCTTCTCAGACTGTGTGTTTATGGAAAAGTAAGCTATTAAATCAATTATACTGATTATTTATATTCATTATTCAATTCCCTCTGTCTCCTACTTAATTTTTGAGTAACTTTTTTACTGAAAGAACACATAAACTTGAATAAATTGACCCACTGTGTTATGTAAATTATTAATGCACAGACCAAAACCAATGGCATTGAATTGAAGCAATTGGTAGCTAAGGCATAAAACTGGTTTCATATATTCTGCTTTTACTTTAGATTGTTTTTATGAACTTGACTTAAAAAATCATGATATAAATATTTTAATGAGTGATATTGTCAACTTAATACATAGAGATATAAATACTTTCTCCTTTAAAGTAGTTATCCATGAAGTCAATCACTCTAGCTCAATCAGAGTTTATGTCTTTTTTTATATAAATATATATGTAATTGTGTGTATATAAAACACGTAGTGACAGTAATATATACTAACATTTTCACTCAGTGTTACTTGTATGTTTCTATGTTTGAACATCCTCATAATTACAATTTTAATGGCTACCTAATTATCTTGATGTTAAATTATAATTTAAACTATTTCTCTAAAATTGCTTTCAGTTTCTCAAAATAGTTTATTATTAACTGAGAGCACTATGTTGAATAATTTCCTTAAAGTAATTTCTTAGTTGTGGAACTACTGGCATATATTAACATTTTCCTCATCCTTTATGTGTATCATCACTACATTTTACATATATTTTACCATTTTACCTCAGCAGGATGTATATGCAGCACTGGGCTTTATTTTCCACCTCTCTCTCAAATCTAGTCCCACCTTATCTAACCTTTTCTGCTTTCCATTTTCTGTGATAACTTTCTAAGTGGATAAGGCCATAGCTAATAGTGTATGGGGTTATTATGTATTAAAGTTAAGATACCATCTTTTCTTCTACCTCTTAAAATTATTTTCCCTGTGTTTTATCATTGCTCCCTCTGTTCTAGTTTCACATGGTTGTGAGTGTGTGTGCACTCAGAGTGCCACTTGGAGACAAGCCATCTTTCTTTTATTTCTCCTGCAAACCTAAGCATTTCATTCCAAATATTTTAAATTACAGTGGGGAAGGAAAGAATAGAAAACTTGTCTTAGGACATGATTCTAAGTCATATGTTTCAATTCTACCTTTTCATTTAATGAACCAATATTTGAATACAACAGTGAATGAATAGATAAAGAAAATGCACGTTTTAACTAATACCTTAATTTGGTTCAACTAATGCAATGTAAAGATCTGATTTGCTTGTAGCTACTGGGCTATTCACACTGTCTATACCCATATTCTTGGAACAACTAAAGTCCATCTACACTTAGCTTGAAATCATGTAACTTGCTTTGGACAATGAGACAACAATATATGTGACACAAGGAGGGACTAGAAAAGTGATTATGCTTTGTTATTTGTTTTACTTTGTTGTTCTTGTGAAAACTGTGACCGCCATCATGGGAATAAGCCCAGGCTAGCATGCCAGTCATAACCCGAGCTGATAGCTAACACTAACTCAAGGCACTAGACGAAACAGCCCCTGCCTGACTGATGGTGAATGTGTAAGCCCAAGCAATATCAACAGAAAAACCACCCAAATGATTCAAGCCTATACTTATAACCCACACAAGTGTGAGCTAATAAACGTTTTCAGTCATTGAAGCTTGGGATGGTTTGTTACACAGCAAAAGCTAACAGTAACATCCAGCTGTAAGTTGTTTTTTACCATGATACTACAGTAATAGTAGAGTGTTAGAATTACCAGGTGTTATAAAATATTTATTAAATAATGGCTAATGGTACTAGATTTCAGTCTCTTATATTTGATTTTTATAGTCCTGCTTCTTTTTAAAGAAGTCCTAGAAAAAAGTCCCAGAATCACTGCAAGCAATAAGGTACTTTTGAATGAGAAATGCATTCGCTAAGGTCTCATGGGTTCTGTTGCCTCTAGTGAGCCAATATGCTAGCTAGCATAAAAGAATAAAAAATATATTAGAATAAGTGAGCACGCTACACATTATATATAATAGCAGGATGTTATTCTGTGCAGGTGTTTCTGTGATTGTGATAAATCACAGTATTTAATGGATCTGAAGTTTGAATTTGCTATTTTGTGTTTATGTTCGTTCTGTATGTCAGAATGCAGCAATGATCAGTATTTTAATCTGAAAGATATCACATTTTTTCCTGGATTTTTTACCATTTTTAAAAATAATTTTAATTAAAATTTTAAAGATACTATTAATAGTTTTTTGTAATTAATTCTATAAATTAAATAATTTATAGAGGCAACTCTTAGGTATTCAAAACTACAGAAAGTAGTCTTCCACAGAACTCTGTCATAGTCTATAACTCTCTAACACAGTAAAATAAAATAAGGCCAGGTAAAAATTACTGCCAGGAAGAAATATTTCCTTAGGGAATTGTTGCAACTGTGATTTCTTGAATAGTTGAATATAGCACTCAATCTTAACTAGAAACAAATGCAGTATTTAGAGATAAATTCTCAATTTGACATGCTAAATGAATTCTAAAGTTTTGAAGTTTGTTTCCATTCTGCCAGTAACCTTCATTGGGTGCCTGGTGTGCATGGAGCACCACACTGGGTTTGGTGAATGAGAGTATCTATCATACAGTTTCATGATAGAGGGTGTTAGATGATAACTGTTTCCCATGGTGATTTTACATTTCTTTCATTTCTCCTAATCACTCCATAGGTTTCATGTTCTATCTTATCCTCTGAGGTTTTCCTTTTCTGTTTCTAAATACCCTGAGGTGAAACAAAACCTTTCTTGTAATAATGGTAGTTCAGTTACAGATATATCCAGCCCATTCTTCTATGTCCTGTTGTAGCAGTGTGTTAAATCAGTTAATACGGGATAAGCTAGACTGTGCTATGAAAATAAAAGCAATCCAGAAGATACCCGGATGATTGAAATTCTTTACCATACATAGTAAGGAAGTGAAATCACACATTATAGGAGTACTACATGTCACACAGAAAATAATTTCCCCATCATTTTATGTACATTTATTAATTTTCCCATTAACTATAAACATAATATGACAAAATCACTCGTTATGCCTCCTCCCCACCCCCCAACCCTTATGGTAGTCCCGCCTCTATCACACAGGGACTCAAAAAAGTTTGTCTCTTGGTCCAGGGTCCATAATTCTACTACTACTGGTTGCAATAAAGAAAGTAAATGTGAAATACCCTAATGATTTAAAATGTTAATGACAGAAATGAAAAGGGGGATGGAAGATATAAAGAGCAGGAAAATTTGACATAGAAGTACTAAAGCCCTTATTTTCCAGTGTGAGGATATGGTGAATTTCCATTAACTTACATTAATGGAAAGTTAATGGAAGTCAGTGGAACTAATAAGATGTAATGAAATGGTTTATATTACTATATCATGCTATATATTAGGTATTATATTAAATTGTATATTTTTCACAAGGTATCAATACAAAGGAAACTCGCATAAAACTAAACTATACACAGTATAACTATTAACTAAGAAAATATGTTAGGGGAAAATAAGGGTCAATTTGACTAAAATTTTTCTTTATTTTTAATTGTTGAGAGTCAGGAGATTTTTGTTAAAGTTGATAAATTAAGCAATGAAGATGTTCACCTATGATGGAGAGTTTAGTGGGGACCATTAGAAATATTAAATTTACAGAGATTGAAGGAGTTGCCCCTGGGGAGTGGGAGTGGAGATGAACCATGATATTTGACACTATCTATATTTATGACTTTTTGTATCAGATATTATATTTAAAGCAGAAAGCAAAACAATAAACATTAGCATAGAAGTGTATTTGTGTAATTTTACCTTTTTAAATCCTTTCTCTCCTCAGATTTTCTTAACCTTTTTTTCCCAGCAACAGAAACATGCAATATTATGTCATATGATTGTTAGTTCAAAATAATATTATCAACAAAACGTTGAGCCATCATTCAAATTCTCAAGTATTCTAACTAAAGCAAATACTTAGATTTATTTGAAATGCTTATAATAATATTTCTAGGAAAGAAGAGAATGATCCACCTCAGTTATTTTAATAGAAGTACTTTATTTAAGTACTTGCTAATACTCTCTTCTGAATGATTACCCTTTTTGCAATCACACTTTCACTCAAGCAGTTTCAAAATAAGATGTTACTTTTCAAAAAGGTATTAGAAGGTATTTCCAAAGGACTAAAAAGATCAACTGATTTGCAGTGCAATTCTATATGACAGGCTTACTAATGAAGCATTGTTTACTGAAGCTAATTTATAATCAAGTATAAGCATGCACTAAGAGAAAATAAAGCAGTAAGAAAGATTAAAAGCCTCAAATAATTGCTTATAAATTGTGAGATACATCACTATTTAATAGAAAAGGTAAAATATGAATCTGTTATTACAGATATGTAGAAAATTGTTTTTTTCACAGATATTTTAAGAAATAAAAATCCAAAACAGCCACAAATGCTACACATTTAAAAAATGAGATTTTTTAATATGTAATTTTAAATTTCCTAGTAGCCACTTTTTAAAAAGTAGAATGAAATGGGTGAAATTAATTTTAATAATATATTTTATTTAACGCAGTGTATCCAAAATATCATCTCAACATGCACTCTATGTAAAAATTAATGAGGTTTTAAAAAAATTTTTACATTCTAATTTTTGCGCTAACTTTTGAAATATGCTGTGTAGTTTACATTACAGTATGTTCCAGCTGGGATCACCTATATGTCAAGTACTTTATAGTCACATGTGACTAGTAGCTAGCCTAGTGGACAACACAAACACAGATCATTTTCATCATCACAGAATGTTCTCTTGGACAGTACTGGTATGGAGAAGGAAATGGAAACAAGATAGACATTAGTAATATGATAGGATAAATGATACACAAAGGAGAGACAAAAAACATCCAGCTTTGAGTGTTAGGGAATATTCCTAGAAGTGACATTCCCTCATTCTCCATATATGATAATATACACAGGAAGCCACTGATTCATTTGGGATTTTGATATTTATTTTCATTGGTGTAGAAATTTTTCTTTCAAATGATTATTCACAATGAAAATTTATATTTATGAAGCTAAATTTTGTAATACAAACTGTTTTTGCCAAATCAAGCACTAAGGCACCAGAAAAGCAAGTTATTTATGAACAAAACTTATGTCAGTGCTTCAAAGATGGTTTCCTTCAAAATATGAATGTGTGTACACGTGTATGTGTGTGTGTGTTTAAACTCTAACAAGCAGATTCCAGAAACCAGTCTTATATAAGTAAAGATAAAATGAGTACTTGGAAATGATCTGATTATTATGATTCTTTCAAACTACCAAACGAAACAATACTGGCAAAACTGGTTTCTACCGTGTCTATTAAAAATGTGTTTGTCTAAATGACTTAGATGATTGCTAAATCTCATTTTTTTCTCTTCTTTGTTAAAGCAACTTCCTTAAATAGAGGCTTATTCTCCTCTAAGAGAATGATCATTGCCGACAAGACTAAATTTTTGACCTTCTCATCCATATTATGTCTATCTCTAAATTTCAGAAACAGGATAGATAATTCTACTTCCACAGTCCTTACTCAGAAGATCTTGAGATAAAAGAGCAGAATTGCTTATTAACTGTCAAGTAGTACTTCCCTTCGGCTGGAGAGTTCTCTCCCCAACCCTGCTCCCAACAAGGAAATGGAAAAAAGTATGAATGGAAAAAAGAAAGAAATTAATAATGAAGATAAGGAAAGGAGAGGAGAGGAGAGTACTGCAGGAAGTTGTGTGTGTGTGTGTGTGTGTGTGTGTGTGTGTGTGTGCAGAGACAGAGACAGAGAGAAAATCAGCACATGTTTTGAATGGGGTGGCCCTGGAGGTAGAAGTTTAGATGAACCTTGGCTTCCTTGATTCCTTCAGTCCTCAAAGTCTCAGCAGTTCCAGAAAGATGAATGGCCTTTTATAATTAGGATATTCCTGAAAAAGACATTGGAGGAAGGCTTTTATGGCATTAGACTGTGAGTAAAAGGAATGCTGCTGTCAGTTTTCTATCTAGCATTATTTCTAACCTCTAATTCAATAACTCGTTACCATAGTCATTAATCTCTCATGTGTAACATGGCTACTTGCCTGGAGAAAAATACAAGAGTACTACATCATTGAATTTCTATCATCTATTATGGATGTAATATTTTCAAATAATTCCAGAAGGCTAGTTAAACATGACTTCCCTCAACTGAAACAGCAGCAAGTATTCATCATGACATTTCCTTTTCCATATGGAATTTCCACAGCATCTCTTTAATAGCTTCCATTGTTGTGCCTACTCCTCTAATTAAATTTACTCATATTTTAATAAAATAAATTGGCAGAGGTTGATGAAGGAAAAGATGCAAATATAAAGGAAATGTGTTGTTGACAGTATTTTAAACCCTCTTAATACTGAATTAAAAATATATGCTGAAAATTGCATAAAATCAAAAAATACAGTTAAAAAATTATTATATAGTGAGAATCCCTATACCCACTGTCAACGTCAAGAAATGAAATGTTATGAGTACAATGAAAATCACATCTCAATCACAAATTACTCCTTTTTTTCTAAAGGCAACTGCTATCCTGAATTCAAAGGTAATCACCCCCTCACTTTCTTTGTAGTCTTACTACTTAAGAATATATACCTAAATGGAATAGTATGGTTTTGTTTACTTTTGAGCATTATGTGAGTGGAATTACACATTATATATTATTTGAGGTCTGGCTTCTCTTGTTCAACATTATACTTAAGAGATCAATCCACATTTTTGTGTGTAGCTGTAGTTCCATTTTCTTGTGATTATTGTAAATTATTTCCGTATATGAATATACCACAACTTATATACCAGTTTTCTTTCTAATGGGCATTTGGGTAGTTTCCAGGTTAGGACTTTATGATCAGTGCTGCTACAAATATTCTTGCACATCTCGGAGTTCACATACGAATGCATTCTTGCTGTGTATATACCTAGGAGTGGAACTGCTGAGTTGTGTATGTCTTTAAATTACCGGGTAATATCAAGCTGCTTTCCAAAGCAGTTTTATGAATTTACATCCCTTCAAAGCAATAGTGTGAGATTCTCTACACTAACACAAATACCTGGAATTTAATTTTATCTCTTCTTTGGGTTGCAATTCGTTGGACTTTTAAGTTGCTTTTCCTTGATGACTAATAAAAGTGAACAACTTTTCAATTGTTGATTACATATTTAAATTTTCTCTTTATTCAAATCTATTACCTTTTTGGAGGGTATGTTTATATTTCTTTTATTGGTTCTTAGTTTTTTACATTTTCTGGTTGTAAGTTTTTAATTTGTTATACAATTCAAATATTTATTCTGACTTTAACTCACTTTTTTATTACCAAATTTTTATGACCAAATATTACTTTTGATGAACTTTATGTTCAGGAATTTTTGTGTTCTGTTTAAAATGTTTATGTACCTTGAAGTCATAAATATATTAATCCCTATTAACTTCTAGATCCCTTTAGTGTTTTGTTTTTCATATTTTGTTCTACATTCACATGGAAATTATTTTTGAGCCATGTGAGTTGAGGTTCAACTTTTTTTTCTTTTTTTCAGATAAGGATACCCAATTATCTTATTACCATTTACTAAAAAGTGTGTACTTCCCCACTTCTTAGCAGTACTCCCACCTAAGTCTTAAAATTGCATGCCTGTATAGACATGTTCTCTTTTGGATACCTGAATTTGATTCCATTGGCCTATATTTTTGTCCTTCCAACAATGCCATACTATGCTGAATACTGTCACTTTATATTAAGGAATTGTATCTATAGAACAAGTCTTGCCAAATTGTGCTTCCTCAAATGAACCTTGGTTAACTTTGGCTTTGATTTTCAAAAATAAAGTAATCTTGACAAGAATTTCAAAAATGTGTTATAATTTTGAACTACATATAATTTGGTAAAATTGACATCTTTTACAAATGAGACTTCCAACCTGACCATAACATAGCTCTTCATTGATTTAGATACTTTTAAATTTCTCTAGATAATATTTCCTAGTTTGTTCAGATAGTAGTATGTTACTTTTGTTTTATTTCTAGATATTTTATATTTTGATAATATTTTAAATGTTTTTTTAATATTTAATCTTCAACTGTATGCTATTGCAATAAATTAATGATAAGTATGTTTGTTTACTTTTATCTACTATCTTGTAAAAAGTCATATTAATTTGAAAATTATTATGAATGTTCTCTTGAATTTTATACTAACTTAGTCATATTATTTTACAGAAGTGAAATTTTGTTTCTTCCTTTTCAATATCTGTATCTTTTTCCCTTGACTTGCTTCACTGTCTAGGACCTCCAACATTATATGGAAAATATAAAGCTAAAATTTTGGCAGAGTAGTGAAGGTTCAGCTCTATAAATACAGGCCCAGAACTGTAAATTTGCATTAGTACCAATTTATGTGTTGTTGCGTTTCTCTAATTCACTTGAAATTCCAAGTTAAACAGCAAAGAGAAAATATGTGATGGATCCCAGGTTGAGAATTTGCAGAAAAGGGCTGATAAATTAAAGATACTGTCAAGGGAGTACTTTGGACGGTCACCCATGGAATTCTGGCTCCACAGGAAAGGAAGTGTTCTCATTTCGAAGAATATCAGCTGACTAAGAGACAGGGAAGTTTCAGAGGGGGTCTTGATGGTGATGAATGTCTTAATGTTATTTCTAGAATGAGGATTTTTAAAGAAGATGGGGTTTTCAGAAAGCAATGTTATTGAAGAGTAAAGTTTAAGAAGTAGAGCACTTCTGAATAATTTATGATTAAGATAAAATCCTTTGAATTTAAGTATGTATCAAATTCTAGTTCCCTAGTGTATGATGTAATAATTGAGTTAATAATGATTTTATAATCCAGTCTCTATTACTTAAAGAATAATTTTGCTTCTGATTAAGAAAGGGTAGTTTTCTGTAATGTTCTTACTAAGAACAACTAGAAAGGCAGACAGCATTTAAAACAAAAAGGAACAAAACAAAATTACTTATAGGCAATAGAGAAATAATATGGGAACCAAACTTTAGAGACCAAGATTCCAGAGCAGTGTATCTTGGAAAGGTAAACCAGTGTTCAGCTACATTTTTTAAGGGTATATGCCAATGCTGGTTACCAGGTAATGAACCTAGATTCCAGATAAATAGCTTGGATATGAGGTCACAGATGTAGGTAGGAGGCAGAACAATTAAAAGAATAAAAAGACTAAAAATGGTAGGAATAGAAGACAGAGCTGACACTGTTCTATATAATGAATATCCCCCAAACTGAACACCTTCAAGCAATGGACCATTTGATTTTGCTATGGAGTTACATACTTGGAGTTCAAGAAAGTTTCAGCTGGGCAGCTCCTGCCTGGACTAACTAGTATGTTTGCAGTCAGTTGTCAGCTGAGCTACAGTCATCTGCTATTTGGAGTAAAGTAGGTGTCTAATATGGCTCATTCTCATGGCTGTTAATGCTGCCTGTCACCTGGGAACTCAGCTGACTATGGTGACCAAAGAACCTATACAAGTCCGCTCCAGCATCACAGTCTCAAGGAAGTCAGATTTTTCCCAATGGAACCAAAGTTGCAAGGTGTTGTATGACTTAGCCTCAAAGTCAGGTAGCATCACTTCTGCCACACACTGTTACCTGAAGCTGTCACAGTCCACCCAGATTCAAGAGGACAGGACAAACATCTCTCAATGAAAGGAGTATAAAAATATTTAAAGACATGGTATAAACTACCACAAATACATACCTCATTTCTCTTCAAGACATTTGCTGAATTATGAAGTTGTGCCAGGTGGAAGGGTAACAAGATAAGCCTCTGAAAAGCATGAGATTGGCCATCTCATAGAGCTGAGAAGAGGATCCCCAATGAACAATCCAAGATCGTACTTGGAATTCCTGGAAGACTAAACCCTAGGTCTGGGAGGGAAAAAAAGATAAACAGAGTTTCATCAAAACAGCAATTCCACAGCACATTAAAAGAATCACATACCATGATCAAGTGGAATTTATCCCTGGGATGCAAAGATGGCTCAATATACACAAATCAGTAAGTGCTATACACTGCATTAACAGAATGAAGAATAAAAATCATAAAATTTGAATAAATGCAGAAAAACATTTGACAAAATTCAGTATTATTTCAGGATAAAAACTCTCAACAATTTACATATAGAAGGAATGTGCCTCAACATAGTAAAGGCTGTATATGACAAGCTCACAGCTAACATCATACTCAAAGGTGAAAAGCTATTTTTTTCCTCTATGATTAGGAGCAAGACAGGTTGTCTACTCTTGCCACAAAATGGTGTTAGGAAAACTGGATATACACATGAAGAAGAATGAAATTGCCCCTTATCTCATACTATATACAAAGATCACCCCTCAATGGACTAAGCACTTAAACATAAGACCTGAAGCTATAAAACTACTAGAAGAAATCATAGGGAAAACACTTTTTGCCATTGGTCTGGGCAATAGTTTTTTGTCGGTGACCCCAAAGGACAGACAACAAAAGCAAAGATAGACAAGTGGGATGAATAAAAGCTTTTGTACAGCAAGGGAAACAATCAACAGAGTGCACACCTACAAATGGTAGAAAATATTTTCAACCCATACATTTGTGGTTAATATCCAAAATATATAAGGAACTCAAATAACTCACCAGTAAAAAAACCAAACAATCCAATTTTAAAAGTGGGCAGAGGAGCTGAATAGACCTTTCTCTAAAGATACACAAGTGGCCAACAGGTACATGAAAAGGTGCTCAGCATCACTAATCCTCAGGGAAATACAAATCAAAACCATGATGAGATACCACCTTACACCCGTTAAAATGGTTATCATCAAAAATACAAGCGATAACAAAAGTTGGTGAGGGTGTGAAGAAAAGAGAGGCTTTGTACACTGTTGACGGAAATGTAAATTGGTATAGACATCATCGTATAGACAAAACAGTATGGAGGTTCTTCAAAAAATTAAAAATAGAACTACCATATGATCCAGCAATCCAACTTCCAGGTGTATATCCAAAGGAAATAAAATCAGTCTCTCAAAGAGATAGCTTTACTCCCATGTTCATTACAGCATTATTTACAATAGGCATGTTATGGAAACAACCTAAGTGTCTAGTTACAGATGAATGGATAAAGAATATATGGTATATATTGTAAAATAAATAAATAAATAAACAAACAAACAAACAGAAAACTCAGTTAAATAAAGCTGTGAGACCAGAAGGGGGTGTTCTCACATCCTGCGATGATAGCAGAGCCCTACAGAAAGAAGAAAGACTTCTTTCTTGACAAGGACTCAGACAATGAAAAGCCATGGACCCTTTGTTTGCTATAGCCTTCCCAAATTCCTCTTCCTCTCTGAAAGAGCATTCTTCTCCCATTGACATGTGGGGACTTGAACATGGCTAACCATGGTTGCAGCCCCCAGTTGCAATTCTCTGCCAATCCCGAATAAACCCATCTTTGCTGGAGAAACATCTGGCATTCTGTTTGTTTCAGGTCAACCATATATATCTATATACAATGGAATATATTCAGTCTTAAAAAAGAAGGAAATCCTGCCATTTGCAACAACATGGATAATCCTGGAAAACCTTATGTCTAGTGGAGTAAACCAGACAATCCCAATCCTAATTGGTATACATGATTATTTCTCTATTTTACAGTAGAAGAAACTGAGTCACAGAGAGTTTAAATAATTTGCCCAAGTTAACAAAGCTAGTAAGTTGCAAAGCTGGATTTGAATCCAGACGGTCCGCATCTAGACTTCATACATTCTAGCCTCACGTTACACTGCTCTATGTACACTTTGGCCTCATTAGGACAGCTTGGAAACCAGATGCTTATAGGCATTAAGGTTTGGATAGAGTGGATAATATTTTGCTCAATTTACAGATAAGGAAACTGAAAACTAGACTATTTAAATGACTTTTAGACGTCATACAGAGAGTAAAGAATGGAATCAGGATTGGAACTCAGGTATTCAGATTGGCTCTAGAGCTCCATCTCTGAACCATATTACAAATCTAGAGAAATTATTTCAAACTAAGAAATATCAGGTGAAACTTGAAAATTTCCTCTAAGATCTGATCTTGGGAACATAGAAGCATCTTGGACCTGACCTTGCTCCCATGTCCTTCTCAGCGCCTCCCCCCACACCAACTCCCTCCAAAAGGTTGGATTCCTTAGAGCTATTTGGCTCACAAAAGCAAGTGTAGTATCTGCTTGTTTCTCTTCCTATCACCATCCCAAACTGACTTTCTTCTTGTGCTGTATCCTTGTGATTTAAATTATAAAGGAGTTTCTTATAATCTTGAGGAGGTTACCTGACTTATTGTGAAGACTGTGGAGCAGGCACACTGCCCCTTTGTCCTTGTCCAGGAGTCACTAGATGTCAGCTGGATCAGGACCATGCATCCTGACCACTCACCTCTTGAGATCTCTCAGGGAGTGGAGGTAAGTCTGAGATTCATCTTTTGTGCCGAGGTGAAAAATACTTGCTCATTACATCAGTAAGGGGAGTCCTGTAGGTGCAGTAAATGTCTTCATTCATTTTCCTTGAGTATAGCAGAACATTATTCTTGGTGCATTTAGCATGACTGACAGTTTTATGCTCATCTCTTTATGGGTCCACAAGGTCATATAAATAAATTATTTTATTAAGTGTTAGGCATCCCTTGGTAACCCTTGGGTGTGGTCCTGTGGATCTTTGCTAATTCTTGCACAACTGTATAAGAAAGCTATTTATTTTGGAATCATTCAGGCAGAAGGAAAAGTAAGCTTAATTTGCTTTTTTAAAAATTTGACTTGTTTGTTTTATTTCCCTTTCTCTTTCTCCTTTCCCCCCATCTTGTCCCTCCTTTCTCTACAACTATTGAAACATAATGCATGAATCTAAAACACATCTTTTGAATATGAAGCAAGGGAGTGAAGACACGTTTATCTACAAAAAATAATTATAATGAAAATGCTTAAGAAATAGAACTACAGACAAAATTTTAGCCAATAAAAGTCTTAACTTAAAATAGAAACAAAAAAGTTAACTTTGTAGACTTAAGCATTTTATGGTTTTTACACAACTTACAGGTGAAATTAATTTTCTGGAACATGGCTCATTAACATTTTTATTGTTTGTCGTATTTTAAAATAATATTGTTATGTACCATTGGATAAAATTAATAGTGCATTAAAACGGTCTCACCTTAAATCAGGGACAGTTTGCTGTAACTAAAATTTTCAATTCTCTAATGACTTTTTTCTCTGCTCTGAAAAGAAAAAGCTCCTATATTAAAATGATGTACGAGGGCAAAAGGAAATTTATGATCTAAACTTGCTACAAATCATTTGTATTGATCTGTTTTGTTTCCATTCTTCTGAAGCTAATGGAAATCATTTGTCACCTGCCTTGTCCTGGCCTATTTAAAAAAAAACACTGTACCATTTATCAAAACAGCTGAGGGTCTGGTACAAGTGTGCTTATGTCTGCAATCACCAAGATACATTCAATTTCTAAGGAAGTAGTGAATATTAGGCCATATCGCTCATAGGCTTAAGCATAAATTAAATATTGATATGAAAATATACTTAATAACATTCTAATAAAACAGTAAATAGGGAACATGTATTGGCCAGTAGAATATTATACTTATAAATAATATTTTAATAGTTTTTATATTTCAAGAGCTAAAGCTAAAATATAATTATGTGATATCAACTATGGTAACATTATACACATAGAAATAAACGTTGAACACCATTAGAGCAATGCATTTAAGGAAATAAGCTTCTTTTCCTGACCCATAAATTCTTTTCAGTCTGACTCTTCACTTTGAAGAATATTTTTGGTGACTCAAAGCTTAACTTTTAATCCTTACAATTTTGTAAATGAAATTTGTTTCAAATTTACTTACATGAAAAGAAAACTTAAGATGTGTATCTGTTTGTTTTTATACAAAAAAATCAATAAAAGTTGACCCTGAGAAGCCAATTTTATAATTTTCAAATTCTCATAAGATGTGTCATCCCTCCACCTCAGCCCATACACTTCAGCTCAAGGTGAGAGAATTGGTCTCACAAATCTTTTGCAACATTCTTTCAAGCTGTTAAGAGCAGAAGTCATTGTACGAAACATTATTTAAACTTTGTCATTATGGTATTTCATGGTACCAAATTATGTTGTAGTAGGGCAAATTTACCCATGAGTTAAACACACAAAGTAGCACCATAGAGCTCATGCAAAGAATGAGCAAGTTCCAGAGTTGCACTGGTGCTTTAATACACATAATGCACATCTCTATTTATTTTCTAACTCACTACTTTTTTCTGTATCTTCGTTCCTTCCCTATTAATTGAGTAGTATAATTTGACACATAGTTACAGAATTTGCACGTATGTCCTAAAATTGATGATACTGAGAGTACGGTTCATTCACTTGTTCATTCCTTATTCATCCAATAAATGGTTATCAAATACTTTTAGGAACCAGAAAGTCTGACAGGTTTGCGGGTACAATGGTGTAGAGAAAGGATACACTGTCTACATTCTTTAAGAATTTAGATTTGAGCAGGATAAGGATATAATGTATTCTAGAGATTTTTCTTTTCTGATGACGAGTTCATGACATAAGGCAATTTGATAAGAAATAGAAACAATAAGCTGGTTCAGGCTGGTCTTGAAATTTGGCCCCTAGTCATCTAATTACTTAATAGCACATTTGGGTCAAAATTCTTGTACAAGTTGATTATGTTTTTCTGAGCATCTAGAAAATTGTGAGCCCTTGAGGACAGTGTTTTAAGTTCTTTATCTCTGTTACATATTCAATTCATGTTTGTTGAACATATAAATGAATGAATTACTGAATGCTGCCATTTCCCCCTCATGGTGTTCTTTGTGTTTTAAAATTACAGGGGAATAAAATCAATGATATTTACAAAATTGTCCAATTGTGCTAAATAAAATTTTAAAATTTGTATTCATTATTTCATGACATTTTTTTTTTTATCACTCTAGTACAATCTGTAGACCTCACATTAAAACTACCTGCATCCTGGTCTGATCACATTCATTCATTAATTCATTTATGCATTCAACAAACATTGACCGCTTATTAGTAGTTGAGTGCACTGATGGGGATACAGAAAAGAATTACAGAAGGCTCTGCCCTGAGGAGCTCAGTGTACTGAAGAGCACAGTCATGGATCGGAAAAGCTATAGTACACAACATAATGTGTGATCTGATAGAGTTATAAACAAAATTCTTTGAGTATAGAAAAAAAGGAAGCAAACTGTTTGTAAAACTGCAGAAAAGCTTCACAGAGGAGAAAAACTGTCAGAACAAAAGATATAGAAGAATATGGGATATTCAAGTCAGTGTGAAAAAAATCTGTATTTGTAAAGAGGTATTTTGTGGTTAGATGGTTAAGGACATTTTTTTAAATGCCACATTAAGAAATCTTATATTTTTGCTGAGGGAAATAGGATCAATAGAGATTTTTAAGAAGAGAAAAAACATTTTTAAAAATTAAAAATTGAAAAAAAAATTAAAAAATGAATCATATGTTCAAATAATCAACAAATAACTTGGAAAATAAAGAAAAAACAAACAAAAATAAGTATACCCATTCTACTACCAATCTATAACCCGCAGATACTCTGTGCTAACATTTAGGGTATACGTTATTGCAGAATATGTTTCTAACATTCAGTTCCAATATCACTCTTCTGATATTGCAATGTGGACTCATATACATACATGCTCTTTGTACTTTTTGCATGCAAGTAATGATGTATTTCAATATTCATTGACACAGAAAGTTGTTCCTTAATACCAACTGATGTTAAATTTGAAAAGTGGATTTTACACGTAAAATAGTTTGATTAGGAAATATAATCCTAATGAAGGTTATAATCATATAATAAAGTCATAGAATAAGTCAGTGTAAGTAAATTGTGTAGACAGATCAATGATGTATAACTTTATTAAAGAATTAATAGGGGCTTCCCTGGTGGTGCAGTGGTTGAGAGTCCACCTGCCAATGCAGGGAACACGGGTTCGTGCCCCAGTCCGGGAAGATCCCACATGCCGCGGAGCGGCTGGGCCCGTGAGCCATGGCTGCTGAGCCTGCGCATCCGGAGCCTGTGCTCCACAACGGGAGAGGCCACAACAGTGAGAGGCCTGCGTACCGCAAAAAAAAAAAAAAAAAAAGAATTAATAAACATACCCAGATATAAAGACATGACATTGAATGTGGAGTGGGGAGCAGATTATTCAAAAAATGTTACGGGGACAACAAGGTACTCATCAGGAAAAAAGGCAAAGCTTACACCTACTCCAGTCCATAAAATGACATCCAGATGGGTCAGAGACAGAGATGTAAACAACAAAACAGAAAAGATACCCTATTCTTGGGTTCTAGGAGAATACACAAGAGCTTTTCTTCTGTATATAATGACCTTAGATGGAAAAGGCTTTCCAAGTATGACACAAAACCAAGACATCAGAAAATAATAGATTGTTAATTTGCCTACATATTTAAACATTTTTTACTTGGGAATACACTAAATGCCCTAAACAAAAAAACAAACAAACAAAGATCCTGAAAATGCTTGTAACATGATGCACAAATATATAATTAATTCTCAACAGAATACATTCCTTCAAGCGACTTATATGCTTTTATATACTTAAACTAAAATTTTAATAATTACTTTATTTTCACACAGTTAGACATAGCAAACAAGAATCAGCGTTCTAAGGATGATGTCTACAAAAACTGATTTACTCAGTTAAAGCGATTGGTTTTATAATTCTATTTCTTGGGGATAAATGGGTTATATGATGCCATCAGACACAAAAGGACCTAACAAATCTTCTTCAAGAATGTGTATCTGAAAACCTGTTTATTTAGGCTTGCTGAAAAACTGCAAAGTGCCATTTTGGAAATATTAACAGTTTAATGGATATTGAAAGAGCAGTCAGTTGAATTTTCTGATTTGCCTAAATATTGCCAAACTTTCCAGACTCACTATTGAATCTCACACTTAGAATACTTCCTGAGATTCTAAAGGAAATGCAATGCTTACAGGAGAAATTAGGGTCTGGAAGTCTGGACAGAATAGCTTTGTCTGTTTAGTATCCTCTCCTTATGCTTCTGGTATGAATCACTTACACTTCTTTAGTGTGATCACAGCCATATCATTCGAACCCAGAAATCGACCGAGAAACTATTTCAATTTGGGGATAATTTTATGGTGTTATGGTGGTCAGGGTTTTGCTTATTTCTTGTTTATTATTTTCTGTTTGCTTATTTGTTTTATGTATAATACGAGAAACTTCATTTTAAAACCAGAGAGAATTTATAATTTATTTTACATTAAAAACTTTCTTGCTTTTTTCCTTAGAAGAAAATTGATGTCTGTTGATTGTTTAATAATTTTGCCTTTCCTAAAACTGATATTTTTATTTATGTACTATAGTTGTTTACTAAAGAGTTTTCTATCTCTAGAACTAGATATAACTACCATTTATTCACTTTTTTTTTTTTTTTGGCGGTACGCGGGCCTCTCACTGTTGTGGCCTCTCCCATTGCGGAGCACAGGCTCTGGACGCGCAGGCTCAGCGGCCATGGCTCACGGGCCCAGCCGCTCCGCGGCCTGTGGGATCTTCCCGGACCGGGACACGAGCCCGTATCCCCTGCATCGGCAGGCGGACTCTCAACCACTGCGCCACCAAGGAAGCCCCACTTTTTATAATTACATATGGAATGACAGTTTTTTCCCTTTTGTTTTTGAATGACAGTTTTGCTATAGTTTTACTTTACACATGAGATATTCTGCTTGTCCTGAAAAAAATGTTTTCTTTTAAATTCATATTTTTGCAAAGTAAGAACATTATAAATTGATGGGTTTTTTTTTCCTAAAAAGAATAATAACTGAGATAAGAGGCTGAATGATTATAAGACAACATCTGCTTGAGGTAAAAGTACCTAAGTAGATTAGATTCAGCATCCCTACCTGCCATGTAATAGGATCTTAGCTCTGTTCCTCTTTCTGTGAGACTCTAATAGCCTTTTCTTGCTGTTTCTCTCTATGGAACTCTAAGAGCCTTTTCTTTTATTTTCAAGCTGATAAAAAGTTCTCACTGAAGTGTAACATACCTATAAAATTGTACACATCATAGATGGCTAAATAAATTATCACAAATGTAACCCTTTGAATAATCAGCACTCAGATCAAGAAACAGAATGTAACCTGTGTTCTAGAAGATCCCCTTGCCCTGCCTTCCTGACATTATACTTCCCAAGAGTAACTTTATATAAATATATTCATACATACGTACATTTTTTGTCTGACTTCTGCTCCATGAATGTAGTTTTCATCCATATTGTTGTGTATAGTTGTATATTGTTCACTGTAATTTCTGAATAACAGTTCACTGTGTGACTTCCACAGAATTAATATACTTGTTCTCCTGTTTATATTTAGTGTTCACCTCTCCTACACACTGCTTTGCTGTCATGTTTTGCTGCTCACCAAGTGGCACTACTTTTCAGATGTCTTAAGTCAGTTCCTATCAAAGCTTTGCTGTCTAGAATTTCTTACCTTTTGCCTGCTGTTCTCCCAGCATCACTCCCAATATACTTTCTTATTCTGGTGTTTCTTTCTGGCAGCTGGATCACAGAATAATAATTGAGCCTCCTGGAAATACCAGCCCTTTAGATTTATAGTCCTCTTTTTCTTAATCCTCAAGTGCTCAGAAATAGGGGGTGTTGAAGCTAAGTTGAGATGTGTTCAAAAGCAACTTACTGTATCAGGAAAAGCCACTCCCTTGCAATAGTCCGGTCCTGTTACTGAGGCCAGGCTATGTTTCTGGATCACGTGCCTTTTCTAGATCATATAAAGCCTCCATAGTAGCATATTCTAGCTCCCACCCACCCCAAAACACTCTTCATTTTTACCAGGACAGGATAAGGAGAAAAGGATGTAGGGATGCAAATATTTTCTGCAATATTATAAAACAGATACTTCCTCACAGAACTGGTTGAAGGATGAAGTAACTCTGTTTCCTAGAAGCTGTGGAGAAAGATTCTGCCTTTGGGGTGGTCAAGAAATTAAAAGATTAAGTACTAGATTAATTTAAGAGATTAAATGATGAAGTACTAGAGACTTGCACCAAGACAGAGACAGCGACATACATTGTCTCCAAAGTCTTAGGAGCACCCCTGCCCATACTTCTTTCTATTTACATAGAAATATTTTAGTCATTCTTCTTCAAAGTTGTAGTGCTCCTAATTTTGTACAAATTCTGTAAAGAGGCTCATTATTTCATTTTGAAATCCATTAGTCCATCGAATCATTTTGATGACTCCAAATAAATTATATAATTTTGTAGTAACATTCTGGCACCTATATGACTATGTATTTGTCAATTGTATTATTTAGTTTAGGATAGGAACTCAGTTGTAAAAAAAAAATTATGTTTGTACAGAAACTAACAGAACTGACATGAAAGAAGGTACTACTCATGGAAGATACAGCAGGTAATAATTTCTCTATGTGTGCTTGTGACATTACATTTGTTTTGGCTAAGAAAACATTAAGAATTTTTTTCTGCCCAGTACTTTGATGCAAAGCTTTGCTTAAAATGTCTATCGTTGGGCTTCCCTGGTGGCACAGTGGTTGAGAGTACGCCTGCCGATGCAGGGGACACGGGTTAGTGCCCCGGTCCGGGAAGATCCCACATGCCGCTGAGCGGCTGGGCCCGTGAGCCATGGCCGCTGAGCCTGCGCGTCCAGAGCCTGTGCTCCACAACGGGAGAGGCCACAACAGTGAGAGGCCCGCGTACCGAAAAAAAAAAAAAAAAGTCTATTGTTTTCTTTCTTGCACAGAGTCCTCATAGTAAATCAACTTTGAGTGTCTTTGAAAAAAAAATTAAATCCAATGTCTCTTACTATATATAGGAAGTATAGTTTTGTTTTCCCAAGAATCTTGTGATCACCGTGTCTCCAATGCTTAGTGGACAACCACCTGAAGGTATTGCCTTTTATGACATTGTTTATGTCAATTGGAAGGTAACTGATTGTTGTTGGTTACTAATAATTGAATACTATCCTTTAAGTCCTACAGCTTATTCTTGGCTATAGGAAATCATTTCAATATTACATGCCTTTGAAGCAATGTTAGGGACATCACAGTGATGATTTGTTAGTTCTTTGGTTCTAAGAGCCTTGAACATCTTATAAATGCCAGTGTCTTTTATCTTGGTGTTAGTCTTTCCTTTTGATGCACTTTCAGAGCCCTCATTTAATAACATTTAAGTTTCATCAGATGAGATTATAAAGGTATTTTGAGAAGCCGTGTCAAAGTGTTAATATCAATTTATGTACTATCTAAGGTTATTAGTGGATTTCTGAATTTCTGGTATCAGTAACGAAATTTGTTTGGATATATTATCCATTTAAATTCCAAAACATTTGCCTTGCCCTTTCTGCTACATTGGGTGGTACTACACTTTAAAGGGAAAAAAAACTGCACTTTACCTAGTAATCGTAGGTGTACTGGGCCTTATTTTATAGGGATGACCAAGAAAGAGAGAAAGATTTCCTGGAAAGTAAATTGTAATCAACTTATTTTATCAACAGTTCTGATTTTGACGTCATATTTAGCACTGTTATTCAGCACATTAACTCAGTATTTGTGTGGCCAATGTGGGTAATTTATAAGTCTATTCTCTGACACAATATAACTGAATTCATTGATCATTTACTCATGTTCCCTAGTAAAAGAGCATCTGTGAAACAATTAATTGTTAGCCACATATCGAACGATGTTCATCACAACATCTGTGAAAATGTTGTATTTGGAAGGAATTTCTTACCCTTAGTTTAAGGTTCAGCTTTGAATATATCATGAAAGGCACTTTGAAAAATGCTAGCTTCAGGTTATAATGATACAAATATCAGAAACTGGTATAAAGGAATTGAATACTTCTTTTGGGATAGCCATTATTTTAAGTGTTTCATATGGATTATGGAAGTTAATTTTCTTAAAGATGTATAAAGTTGGTTCTACTGTTACCTCAACTTACATATGAGGAAATACAGTTAAAAATATTGTCCAGGATCAAACAGTTAGCTAGAAGGCAGAACCCTTATATGAACCTGAGCAGTTCTTAGATGATAGCATACTTCTTTAAGAAGTATAGTATATAATTTGCTACTTAGAATGCTGTCCATGAACTACATCTGTGAACTTGTTAGAAATGCACTGAGAGTGCTGGGTTTTCATAGTTTGTGTCAATATTATGTGGGCAAATATCTTTGGAGATGGACCACTAACCATTATCAAGTTCACATTGCTTTCAGCCATATTCATTTCTCAGTGTTATAAGCAGCACGGTTTTGGCCTGCTGCAAGTAGCTTATACTGTAGTTTAGGAGATTAGACAAACACTATTGGGTAAGTTTAAAGTAAATTTGAACATGTAAGACGAATTAATTGATTAGTTGTGTAATATGGAGTATATCTGTTCATATCAGAATATTATCATTAGACGTTAGAATAATCAAAAAGTGCTTCCGAGGAAAGATGGATCTCTGGCTAGACTTTGTATAGAGCATACCCTTTGGGTAGGTTATGGAGGGAAGAACTGACTTTCTATGATTTGGGAACTCAATCAATAAAGGCAGGCATGTGGGAATGGGCATATTTTTTTTACAGGTAGAACTGATCCTAGTATTACACTGTAGACTGATGAGAAATAAAGTTTGTTTTATTTCGATGGGAGGCGATGGGAGGTGGGGTGGAACCACGTAATGGATAGCTTTGAGATCCAGCCATAGGAATTTAATGTCATAATCCTACTAGACATTTTAGCACTGCCATAAATGAAATGAAGTAATCTGATATGATGTTGATTTAAATTTTTGTATTAGAGTTCTTTTCCACAATAAAATTTTATTGAGTGAAACTTTACTACAAATAGTATAATAACCATTCTCATTTGGATAAAGCATCATTAATTTTTTAATTGAAGTATAGTTGATTTGCAATACTGTATTAATTTCTGCTGTACAGCAAAGCAATTCAGTTATACATTATTTTTTATATTCTTTTCCATTAAGGTTTGTCACAGGATACTGAATAGAGTTCCCTGTGCTGTACAGTAGGACCTTGTTTATCCATTCTATATATAATGGTTTGCATCCGCTAACCCCAAACTCCTAATCCATCCCTCCTCCACCCCACCTCCCCTTGGCCACCACAAGTCTGTTCTCTATGTCTGTGAGTCTTTTTCTGTTTCACAGATAAGTTCGTTTGTGCCATGTTTTGGATTCCACATATAAGTGATATCATATGGTATTTCTTTCTCTTTTTGACATACTTCACTTAATATGATAATCTATAAGTCCATCCATGTTGCTGCAAATGACATTGTTTCATTCTTTTTATGGTTGCGTAGTATTCCACATCCTCTTTATCCATTCATCTGTTGATGGACATTTAGGTTGTCTCCATTTTTTGGCTATTGTGAATAGTGCTGCTCTGAAAATAGGGGTGCATGTGTCTTTTTGAAATATAGTTTTGTCTGGGTATATGCCAGGAGTGGGATTCCTGTATCATATGGTAGCTCTATTTTTAGTTTTCTGAGGAAACTCCATACTGTTTTCCATAGTGGCTTCACCAACTTACCTTCTCACCAACAGTGTAGGAGGGTCCCCTTTTCTCCACACCCTCTCCAGCATTCGTTATTTGTAGACTTTTTAATAATGGCCGTTCTGACCATTATGAGGTAATACCTCATTGTAGTTTTGATTTGCATTTCTCTACTAATTAGTGATGTTGAGCATCTTTTCATGTGCCTGTTGGCCATCTGTATGTCTTCTTTAGAGAAATGTCTATTTAGGTCTTTTGCCCATTTTTTGATTGGGTTGTTTGTTTTTAGAATATTGAGCTGCATGAGCTGCTTGTAAATTTTAGAGATTACTCCTTTGTCAGTTGCTTCACTTGCAAATATTTTCTCCCATTGTGAGGGCTGTCTTTTCATCTTGTTTATGGTTTCCTTTGCTGTACAGAAGCTTGTAAGTTTGATTAGGTCCCATTTGTTTATTTTTGGATAAAGCATAATTATTGATTCAAGTAAAGTTTTAGTTGTTTACAATGGTAGCCATTTTACCAAAAATTACTAATATTGTCTTTTTGTCATTTAGGACCATTTTTTAAATGCCTGCTCCATTCACTGCCTCATCCTAGGAGATTAAAGAATAGTAAAGACAGGAAAAAGTTACTTATGGTATGGACTACACACACAGGATACAACATGTAATGAGAGATATACGTGTTTTTAATAATGTACATGATATAAGTGTTTTAACTCTTCAAGAAAGAGAGATAAGAGAAAAAGTATCTGTCTGGGGGGTCTTGATACATATTTAAAGAAATTGAGAGGGATTGTCCTGGCTTAATTGAATAAATAGAAATTGAACGAGTACTGATTGATTCTATCAAAAATATGTTTTAACACATACTATGTCTCAGGAAATCTCAGTACTAGAGTATAAAAGTGAAATAAAATGCAGACCTGGCTTTTAAAGAATGAGCATTATATTAGAGTCAATTAGACCATAAAAAAATATCCAGAAGTGATAAAAAATGTTGTGAACAAAATTAAAGGAGCAATACGTGATGCAGAATAATGTTGTAGAAGGGTGCCATTTTTACAGAGGGTATTCTTTGAACAATGATATGAAAGAAAGAGGGAAGTGAGCCTTTTAGACGTTTTGAGAAAAACCATGATCGAGGGAAAGCAAAAAACTGAGTATGGTTAGAGCAGCACAGGAAGAATTATAAGACTTGAGGTCAGGGAGTTAGCCAGGAGTAGAACTTGTACAGTCATTTAGGCGATGATAAGGACCTGACTGGAGCAAAGTACAGATAAGTTGTATAGTTTTGAGTAAAAATAATGGCATAAGTTGATCTGTGTTTAAGATTATCATGGTGGCAACTGTGTGTAGAATAAAGCACGTAGTGGAGCAAGGATGGAATTTGGGCACCAGTTATGATGCACTAATACAAGTAAGCAATGATGATTGGTTTGGACTAGGATGGTACGGTAGTGAAAAGTAGTCAGATTTTCTGTATCCTTCTCAGGAAAAGCTGATAGGAGTGTTGATGGATTTGTGTGGACAGAGATAGAAAAAAAAGGTGTCAGAAATAGCTATTATTATATCTATTAAATAGCCAGGGGAGATTTTGAATAGACAGATCGAATATATGTCTGCTGTGTAAAGGTGAAGTAAGGATTGGAAATATAAAATGAGGTATCCCTAGCATGGAACTGGTATTAAAATCCATGAAACTATATGTGGCCACTTAGGGAGTGAGTGAAGATGGTGAAAAGAGTAGGGCTAAGAACTGAGGCCTGGGAATTCCCAATATTTTGAGGTTGGTCAAATTCAGAGTAAGCATAAAATATTAAAGAAAAGTACCTGTGAAACATGAGAACTAGGGACAATGTTTTATAAGTACTACCAGAATTTAAGAATGAACTAATTATTAATTGTATCGATTAATGCTATTAGTTCAAGTAAGATAAGACTGAGAATTGACAGTTGTGTGTGGTGAGGTGGAGATGATAATGACCTTGATACAGTGGTTCATATAATATAGATGCCACAACTACTTTATCAGGCAATGCTTCCCCTCCCAGGTTTCCTTCATCCCAACTTCCATCAGTGACAGTCTTACATGTGAAGATGCTACATACGAAGTGTTATCACTCCCTAACTTACCACCCATCATGCTGCCCATGTCACCATGTGCTCGTGAGTAATTCAATTCCAGAGTCTCATCTGAAGAGCAGCTTTCAAGAGTTACACTGGCACCAACTGTCATAGCCTGAGTTCTACCTCAAAAATTAAAGACTAAGGTAAAGGGTTTACTTTGGGAGAGTGATGCTACAAAACAGGAGTGCGTGATCAGTGAGACTGAAGCAAAACCATGAGACAATACACCCATTAAAAGGATGCATTGTGCACCTGTTCACTGCTTGGATAACAAGCCTCCCTCCTCTCCACACCAGCAGCAGGGCCTCAGAATTATCTATTTCTGAAACAATGAAAGGAACACTGGTTGATGGCTTTCTTGTGAAGCATTAACTCTCTCATACTTCTAAGTTATGTTTATGTCACTGCAGAGTATGTCCAGCAGCATCCCATGTTATGTTTTGGGGTAAATGTGGTCAAAATCTGGCTGGAGGTAAGGCCAAGATGATTTGAGTGGGTGGCCCTGAGGAACTGATGATTTAGTTGAAATATGAAGACGTTAAAGTGCTCACTTTCAGGAGTGCACTGGTGAGCACGTATTTGTTTGAGTGAGTGTGTGTGTGTGTGTATATGAATTTGTAGTTGGAGTTATAAGTAGAGAATTAGAGTGCCAGATAGATGGAAACGACACTTGTGAAGACCATAAAATAGACGGGAATATGTACTATTTGAAGGCTTGAAGGAAAGCCAGAATGGTTAAGATACGTAGAAGAGGGGAAACATAAAACCGGAAGGGGCTAGAAATATAGGAAGAAGACAAATCCCACAGAGTCTTCTAGGCCATGTTAATGATTTGGATCTCTGTCCTAAGAACAATGGAAATGCAATAGTAGATTTTATAAACGAAGATTATATAATTAGATTTGCTTTTGAAAGATAGCTCTAGCGACAGTGTGGAAATATACGAAAGGGGATTAAGACCAAATGCAGTAAAACCCATAAAGAGATATTTTTAGTAACGTTAGCTAGAAGTGATCATAGTTTGTACTGACGTTTTGTAGGTAAGAAATAAAGGAAAAAATGAATTCAAGGGATATTTTAGAGCTAAAACAAGAGAACTTGGTCATAGATGGGGTATGTGGAGTGAAAAAGAGAGACATTAAAGGTATCTTCTGAAAAGATGTCAGTGCCATTTACTGAGATGTGGAGACAGTGGAGGACGCTCGGTCCAGTTTGGGATGTGTAGCTCATTAGCTTAGCTTTCAGCATGTTGAATCTGTTGAACCTGTGGCCTTTGAATAGAAATGTAAATACATATTGCTGCATGTGAGAAACTGGAGATGACCTCGTGTTCCATAATTGCTTTAGAAATCATTTTCTGAGCTTTGTATTGTTAATGAACTGCTAATGGCACTATTTTAAAAAAGACAGACTACTAAACTTTTAAAATTTAACAGGCTAAAATACCCCTGCGGTAGCTGCTGTTGGCAAATGATACCCCTCAAATTCCTCTCCCATCCTTTATCAGGTATTGAGTGTTGGTTCTTTAACATTTTTTTAAACATCTTTATTGGAGTATAATTGCTTTACAATGGTGTGTTAGTTTCTGCTTTATAACAAAGTGAATCAGTTATACATATACATATGTTCCCATATCTCTTCCCTCCCTCAGAGAACTCACCAGGCTACACCCCGGAGGCCTAAAAGGGCCACACTCCTCCCCTCATCCTCCAAACACATTACAGAGCCACTGGCAGGATCAAGCCGAGGCTACACTTCTTCATTAAATGGACCTCTTTGTTTAACATTTTGCCCCACCCTGTCCTGCTTTCCTTACTTCTTTACAGAGCACTTGAACAGGAATCCCCATATCAGATTTTGATTCTAGGGAATCCAGTGTAAGATACTTTCAAGCATTTTTTTCCCCAAAAGGATTTAAGCACATTGAAAGCTCCATTAATTTTTTTTTTTAAAATAAGTTCCTCCCAACAGAACCCTGTTTCTCAACTCTAGACAAAAACAAATTGACCTTCCATTTGGATTAAAATCCAGTTCTTCCTGACAGATGTCCATGTTGTACCTGGTATAAATGTTGTATAAAGCTTCTTAATCAGTGAAAAACAACAAACTGATGGGCACTCATCAGAGAAAATGGCTATGAAATAACCACCATTCTTCATGTTCACATTTTTTAGTTGACTGACTTTATTTGGGCACGCGCCAGTTATCAACCCTGCCATATCAGAAAGCTACAAAATCTGTTCTCTGGAATAGTATTTAAGAATACATCACTTGTTTAAAACAGGTTATGCGAAAAATAAGTTTTATGATTACTGTAAAAAGTACAGAGTTTATAAATATAACCAGATTTGCTTGTGGCAGGACCTCTCATAGGTATTAATACACTAATATAAACTATGAAACGTTAGAGGATCAGGCAGCATGCCAAGGCTCCCAACATTAAGTAACAAACACCTTTATCACACAGCACCTTAGTGATTTAGTGCTCCAGAAATAACTTTGGGAAACCACTCTAGAACTTCTTAACCAGAAGTCTCTGATATTCTCTTTACTAACATGACCAGAAATTTATATAGCCAGTCTAACCCCTCACTGTACCCAGTGCCCTCGGGGTTTATAATTAAATGTCATTTTTCCAGTGTTTATCAGTGTTAATAAAAGTTATATCATTTAGAAAGCACTTTTATTTCTATCGCAAACTGTTGAAAATGTCATCCACCACATTACTCATATCTTCTTATATCAAGATCCACACAGCAATTACTTCTCAAAATTGCTATTAGAAAAATGTTTATGTTTATAAGGTGAGCTCCTTTTTGGCTTTGCTATGAGAAAATTCAGTATTAAGCACAGTGTTAAATTGTAGTTAGAAGCTCTTTTTAGGTGTCTCAAAATAATATTGGAGTATTTCATTGTTTTTGCCCTTTTTAAATATTTACTTGTCCTGTTTCATACTGTATTTGAGAAAGCTACTTAACTTTCCAACACACAAAAAAATTAGTCTTCGTTAATTTTTGAGAAGGTGGTAATAAAAGAGTGTAAACCTTAAATAAATATTTCTTTAATATATAAGCTGGGGACTTCCCTGGTGGTACAGTGGTTAAGAATCCGCCTGCCAATGCAGGGGACATGGGTTCGATCCCTGGTCCGGGAAGATCCCATATGCGCAGAGCAACTAAGCCCGTGTGCCACAACTACTGAGCCTGCATGCCACAACTGCTGAAGCCCACGTGCCTAGAGGCTGTGCTCCGCAATTAGAAACCACTGCAATGAGAAGCCCACGCACCCCAAGGAAGAGTAGCCCCCGCTCACCACAACGAAGACCCAACGCAGCCAAAAAATAAATAAATAAATGTTCCTTTAAAAATATATATATATATACATATATATATACTGAACAATAAAACGGTATAATAGAAATCATCTAGTTAGTTTATTGGATTCTGAAGGATATTATATAAACAAAACTATTTTTTATTTTTAGTCTGAGATAAATATGGAGAGCATTTTTATTGAGACCCAACTGCTCTTTAGCTTCCTTACCTTTGAGGGGAAACAAATCTGAGATGAATTTCCATTAGACAAATGGTTATTATGATGCAAAATATGGTTTGCTATGACTGCGGGGACATGATTCATTGTGTTTTGCTATTTTGAATTCACAGGGGAATGTTGTACATCTCTGAATATAAACGTAGAAAACTTCCATAACATCTGCTGCTAATTTCTGCCAGTTGAAAAGTGATAATGATGATGAATATTTTTGTTGATGATGCGGATACATTGGTCTAACTAAGTTGCAGACTATGGGCATCTAATTGAAAACACATGATTTGTAATATCGCCTGGTTGGCTTTATGTTTAGTTACACTTTAAATTGTTCCAGTATGTTTAATTTTTATGATTTGTACTTTTTAAAGTTAATAAAACACTGTAGATGGGAAATATAGTGTGTCATGCTAACAGTTACATCCATTTATTCATTTACTACCATATATTGTAAAAGCAAATTTTGAGTGATAGTGCACATTTAGGGCATAAAACCAAAACTTTGAAGATGAGAAAAAGATTAAAATTCATCAACTAACACTTCTAAAATGCTGTTCTATAATTCACTATTTTGTTAGGAACAAATGAACATATCTTGACAATCTTAAAGGGGCTAAAATCAAAAGCCTTCATAAAATAAATTGAATATATATATATAAATATGTAACTTTTATTTATAGGATCTCAATGACACAATAAACACAGTAACTTTGTGCATCTAGGCTGATAATTGAACCTTTAAATTTGGGGTTTACTGTAACAATCACTGTAACATTTTATGCTTGTTTTTTTACCAGCAAACTGCAGAAAAGGACTACCTATTCATGTATCTTTTTATTTGCGGAAACTGGCAAAAATTTTATAATTTTTTAACTAGAATATGTTGGGCAATGGTGTGTTTGCCTAACAGGTTCTTGCAAATTCTCAGGACTGGAATATTAATTCATTTTAAGGGTTCATTATGTACTTGCCTGGTAAAAGGCTTTGATTCAAAGTCCCTGTGATTTATTATTTAACCAACATGCAATTCTTATTAAATCTCAATTAACTGCATATTTGGGTTTATTTTACAGTTTGGCTAACAAATTGAGACAGACCATATTATCCACAACAAATGTTTTATGTCTAATTTTGCAAAATTAATATAAATGAAAAGGTATTCATGGCAGAGTGACAGATGGGGAAAATGGTAAACTTTGAAAGGCGATGATTCTGCTTTTTAGCAAATTTACTCAAAGACTCCATTAAACCTCAGAATGAATTTCCTCAGCTAATTATTGAAGTGGGAGCAGTAACCAATTTTCTATTCTCCCTGATTTATTTTGAACATGAAACCTACATAGTTCTTTTTACTATTCACCAATAGAAAAGTAAAGTAAAAAGTAAAGATGTCAAAACTATGTACACAGGAAGCGTCCTTCTGCCAGTGATCCTTTAAAAAATACTTATATAGTCTGTGATCTGCTGCTCTGAAAGTCCCTAGATAATGATAGAAAGCTACTTCTGAGTCATCTCATATTATTTTCCAGCATGCACCCTTTGTGTTGTTTGAGAGAATCTTTAGATACTTCCAAGTACAGATTGCTGGATCACACCTTGATGACTTTTCTGATGCCACATTTCACTCCTTCAGGACTCATTTTCTTCAATGGTATGTGTTCAGTAGTTTCTTCCTGACATACTCTGGAACTCAGGAATTTCTCAAGTCAATATATGTTGATTAGCTTCACTAATTTTTCATTATTTTCCTCTGATCACCCTCTTTTATTCTCTTTAGTACCTGTGTGTTCAGTATTTACTCTGTTATTTTATATTTATTTATAGATTGTTAAGTAGTCTATCATCCCTTAATTTTACATGTTCTAGGTGTCCGATTAAGGCTCCTCAAAAGACCATCTCTTATATTTTCTTCCAGCTCAGTCAGATTGGGTTTAAATCATAGATCAAGAACTTATATGCTATGAAGCCTTATTTAATGGATTTAACTTCTATGAGACTAAGAATTCTCTTCTGTAATAGAGGTTCTGGTTACTATTTTTTGCTTTTCTTGCCCATACGTTTGCAAATAACTTCTACACTAAAACCTCCCTTCCCTGCAAAACCCTAATTTCATTGTGCCATCTGTTTTGTCCTGAGACCATGATCACCCTTTCCTGTGTAATTTAGAGCTCCAATACTCAAAATGCGGTCTATGGGCCTGTGCCTTCAGACTGTTCAGTACTGTCTATAAAGACGTAAGTATCAAAAGAGAGAGTATTTTAAAACTTTTGACATTATCATGATACTCAAACACGTCATTATTCTTCTAGTAATTCTTTTTCATTGTATCAATAGTTAAGACATTATGAAACATAAACTAAAACTGGTTCTCCTAAAGGTAACTGGAAGAGCATGAACGCGGTGAGTCCACAGTTATTCAAGTGAACAGTTAATTCTTCAACATCTTGTGTTTCAGTGGATTTGCTCACCCACCTGGGACAAACACACAGAGTACCAGCGTAGAGAAAACAACTGGAGGAGTAAACAGGTGCTACATCAGAAACATTTAATGAAAGCAGGCTTTTAATATTGTTGATAGACATGGAAAGCCAGGATGTGGTCATTCGTGCATCACTTTTAAAGAAGTAAAGGAGACAGAAGGTAGAAAGCCCTCAATAGAAATCCAAGCTCAATAAAATAAGTAGTCATTGTGTAACTTCAGCTTTGCAAACTTTTCTCTTTCATTTTATTCAACCTGGTGAGAGTTACAGAAGTATATTATTGAAGTTCTAAATTTTTCTCTTATAACTAATGATGGTGAACACCTTCTTATAACTCATTGGCCATTTAAGTATCTTCTTTTGTTAAGTGCCTCTCCAAGATTGTGTCCGTTTTTAGTAAGTTAACTTACTGTTTTGTAACATCTCTTGGAGTATCCCAGATACACTTTCGTTGTGTAATATCAGTATTACAAAGAACTTCTCCCAGATTTTGGCTTACATTTTAACTCTGTTAATCGTATCTTTCGGTGAAAATGTTTTTGATTTGGATTAAGACCACCTCATCAACTTTTCCTTTATAGTTGCTACATTTGGTTCCTATTTAAATTATCATTGTCTATGCCATAGTCTTTAATAGATTTTCTTATATTTTCACCTGGAAGCTTTATTATTTTCTATTTCACTCATTGTCCACAATCCCTTTTGTGTGACATTTGAGGCATGTGATTAGCTTAATTTGGATAGTATTGATATTTATGCTATCATTAACCTGTTTGCATTACAAACCTTTTTGCTTTAAGCATTGGTCCTGTTTATCTGGTTTGGTGTCTCCCTTTTACTGTTTCCACTCTATTATTTTATGATTCTTAATGGTGTGCATACTGTTTTAAAGTGATAATTATAATTTACATGTCATTTCAATCCATAGTGGAGTAAAATCAGCAGTAAGGTGTGTTACATGATTTTTTTTTTCTTTTTAGTTTTTTTTTCCCAACATCTTTATTGGAGTATAATTGCTTTACAATGGTGTGTTAGTTTCTGCTGTATAACAAAGTGAGTCAGCAATACACATACATATATCCCCATATCTCCTCCCTCTTGTGTCTCCCTCCCGCCTTCCCTAGTGTTACATGATTTGTTTCAGTTTCTTGGTGATTGCCTTCTCAGGGTGGTTGCTACATACTTAGCAGCGATTGGAGACACTCTCCCGATTCTGCTGTCCCCGTTCCACACTAATTGCTTAACCTCTGGGTTAATGACATTTTTACTTATTGCCTAGCACAAATCCGGGAGGGAGAGGTTAACCAGTTTGTTTTTCCAAATGAGCCCTCTGCCACTTCTTGTATGAATTAGGCTAGACTTCCAGCTTGCTTAAGTGCTAAGAAGTTTATCCTCAATGCAGTTAATTCTTCATGCATTTTATCCTTAATGCATTTGTGCCATTATGTCTTACATTTTTTGAATATCTGATCCTATTTCCTGTCTTTTTCTTGTAATGACACTTTTATGTTTTCCTGTGCTGCTTTAAGTGCATTTGTTCTCTTTTACATTTATTTTGTCATTTCATGGAATTTTAGATGGAAGTTATCATGGCATAGTTGCTTGGTCCCCGCTTAACCCAATCTTTTGTGATTATTTATTCTTACATTTTTGTGTACCTTATTTGAATACACACATGCATATACATACATGTGTATCTATATATACATATGCAACACACATATTAACTTATTTGAATATATATGTACTATACATGTACGCACATATATAGTATGTATATTTTATGCATGTCTATACATGCATCTATGCACATATATGTATATATAGATTTATGCACACAGGCATACCTATAGGTATAAATAGATATGTTTAAATTTACAATTTAGAAAACCATGTATAGCAGGTGGAATAAATTTTAAATAAAATTATTTTTCAAATAAACGACTTAATTTTGAAGTTTCTAACTGTTTTAAGATAGTAATATCTGACTGAGTGAATATTTGACATTCTATCACTAATTGGGTGAGCAAGTTCTTACATCAATACAAAATGAAAAAGTCAGAAAAAAAGGGAACAGTGTCACCCTGGGTAATCTATATATACCCATTCTGCAATTCTTTGCTGTTTCTAATGATTAACGTGATTGATAGAGCATGATATTAATGAGACCAATGTTAGTTTGGATATAATTAACTCATAATATATAATGTATATCATAGGTGTAGGCTGCCTCTGCTGCTTTTGATAATTATTTTAAAAAATTGTGTGGGAAAAACTAGCTGTTATTAGGACAGCTGAAGCTAATTCATTAGTATTAAATATAATCATTCAAAGCACTTTCAGCAGGTCGTTAGTATCATCGTTCACCTAACCAGCTCTTTTTAGGACAGATCACACCAATACAACAGTAACAATTTCTAAAGATCTCTTTTCAAGTACCATAATTTAGAGTAATGATGTGAGCATGTTAAAATCTCCACCATTTGTATAGTGATGTGAAATTAGGGGTCAGCAGATACATTATATTTAATCTATCTAACTTGTTATTAGTGCAATTGCTAGGAACGCATCTTGTTGAACACTCAATATGCAAGCAGTTTTATTAAAAACTCTAATGTAAGTGTCTGTTAACCAATAGAATCTTTTCTACTTCTCTGTTCTTAGTTACCACTCATCAAATTTCCCGTAATGTGATGAATTTTTAAGCTGACTATATAGAACGTAGTATTACCATTAAAATATTTATATTTACTCTCAGTATATAATGACAATATTTGGTTGAAATAGATAACTAGACTTGAATATGGTACTCTAATGTGATAAATACAATATGGTGATGGAAAAGCAGTAGTGTTGTAAAAGTAATATATAGTACTCTGGTCATATTTTTAGTGATATAATGGGCAATTTGAATGAGATATATCTGACACAAAGGGATAAATTGTATTTCATTTGTGAATTAAATGAATTCCAGAGCACCTGGTAAATTTAATTAACAAATAAAATCATTTAAATCACATAGTAGCATAATTGTGAAGCTCTGTAATTGGTGAAGGGGAAGCAAAGAGATCATATGTATTGGATTAAGGCTCCAACCTAATGATCATTGGAATAATGTTCCAATATTTTTATAGAATAAAATAAAGATATTGAAGTGCTTTCAAAAAATATTCATGTGGCAGAGACTGGCTAGAAACTGTTAAACTCACTTCCTACTGCAGGACACACCAGTTAATGAAACGTCTCACCCCACTTGCCATACTGATTACTTCTTTCCAATGAAAAGAGGACAAAGGTGACATAACATTTCTGAGTCAAGGTAGTTAAAATCCTAAAAAGCCCCTTCTTACCCACCCCCCTTCCTTCCTCCCTTCCTTCCTTCCTTCCTTCTTTTCCCTTTCTTTCTTCCTTCCTTCCTTCCTTCCTTTCTTTCTTTCTTTCTTTCCTTCCTTCCTTCTTTCCTTCTTTCCTTTTCTCTCTCTCTCTCTCTCTCCCTCTCTCCCTTCCCTTCTGCTAGCTGAGTGGATGCAAAATGCAAAGTGCAAATCATCCACAGAAGCCAATAAACAGAAAGAGTCTGTGTCGCTGAATGGCTGAGTACAGCAGAGCTCTCCAACCACTGAGATGTTTAGAGGTTTAGGCTCATTATTGTCAGCAGATGACCTACCTTTAATGCAATTTGTGTTTACCTTATATATTAAGCATCAATCCTCCTGATGAATTCTTATTTAATCTCTGTCCTTGGATAGGAAATTTTACGAGATTTATATCTTACCAGCATTTGATACATCTTTCTAGCAATGGCTTCTTGAAATACTTTTATTCCCTGAATTCCAGGCTAACAAACTTCTTAGGTTCTCCACCTACGTCATAGATTGCTTCTTTTCAGACTCCTTTGCTGTTATTTCACTCTTAAATATTAAAGTACCCAAGGGTTAGGTCTTTAGCCCTCCCCATGGTCTTTATTTCTGTCCTGGATAATTTCTTTCAGGCCTGGGGCTTTAATCTACATCTCAGATCCCTAATATCTTCTGGATCTCTATCTTCTATGCCCAATTCTTAAAACTGCCACTTGGTTCTTAAGACATTGTAAATTTAACGTACCCAAAATGGAATTTTTTTTTTTTTCTGGTACGCGAGCCTCTCACTGTTGTGGCCTCTCCCGTTGCGGAGCACAGGCTCTGTTCGCGCAGGCTCAGCGGCCATGGGCCCAGCCGCTCCGCGGCATGTGGGATCCTCCCGGACCGGGGCACGAACCCGTATCCCCTGCATCGGCAGGCGGACTCTCAACCACTGTGCCACCAGGGAAGCCCCAAAATGGAATTCTTTATTTCTCCCTAACAATAATGTGTCTGTCCCTAGTCTTCTCCACTTTAGTGTATGGCATTAGCAGTCATCCAGTTATTTAGTACAAAACCTAAGGAGTTATCTTTGAGTTCTCTCTTTCTTTCATTTCCTACTTATAATCCCTTTGGGTACTCCTCCAAAATGTATCCTATCACTTCTCACCCTCTCCACAACTGCCTGAGATTACATCATCTCTTATCTGGATTTAAGAATTCTAAGCAAGGAAGTTACATCATCTCATTTATAATTTCAAGGCAATAATTTCTAACTAGTCCCTTTTTTTTTTTTGCTCTTGTTTCTCATAGACAATAGACATTTTATAAGCAGAAATCAAATCATGTAGCTCTGCTAAAAATCCCCAGGTGATTCTCACTATCTTTTTATAAAATCTAAATTCATTCTATGGCATCTATCTTCATCTTATAACACTAACAGGAAAAGACTGGTCCAAAGCTGTGAAAGACTCATAACCATTAGATGAAGAATTAAGTTTTACTATGCTTTCAAGTCTAGAATAATGTCTCATAGTTTATCAACTAGATGGAATTTAACAAAAAAAATTGAGTTAAATAATGAACCAACTAATAGTTCTGTTTTCCAGATTTGTATAGTCTGTAAATTTGATAAATATTATTTCTGCATTCACACTGGTGTAGGTTTCTACATCCATACTAGTTCTTATTTCATTATGCTTTATAATAGATTTGTCATTTCTCCCTGGAATATAGCAATTATCTTTTACCCAAGTTCCCTACTTCCACTCTTACCTTGTAATCTTTTCTCTGTACAGAAGCCAGAGTGATCTTTCAAAATTATAAATCAGATCATGTCACTTCCTTGCTTAGAACTGTTAAAAGGCTTTCCATTGCCCTTGCAGAAAAACAAAATAAAAAATCTTTACTGTGGCCTAAAGACACTAGTTGATTTGATTTCTGGTTACTGCACTGACCTTTTTTCATTTCTCTTTCTTCGGCTCTTGCTGGATAAGGTCCATCCGTGCTGTCCTCACGGTCCAGGCGGTGTG
The DNA here is from genome assembly GCF_005190385.1 of Monodon monoceros. Classification (NCBI taxonomy): domain Eukaryota; kingdom Metazoa; phylum Chordata; class Mammalia; order Artiodactyla; family Monodontidae; genus Monodon; species Monodon monoceros. The sequence continues at coordinate 16,443,425 of NW_021703781.1, read as the reverse complement.
CCGGGCTCTTTTCTGGCTTGTATTTTATGAGGCTATTCTTACCACTTGGAAAATAATTCCCCATATCTCCACACAGCTGACTTCTCGTTTCTGTTCAGGTAGGACCTTTAAGAGAAGCTTTTCCCCAGAACCCCATGAAAAATAACCATCCAATCAGTCTTCATCGCATTACCTATATAACTTATAAAAATCTGAAATCAACATGCCCACACTTACTTACTCCCTCATTTTATTCGTTTGGATTGAATCCACTGGAAGTTAAGCTCTTATTCATTGTGGTGCCTCCTAGCTCCCGGTAGAAGGTCTCACATACAGTTGTCAGTCAGTCCACATATGTTGGCCGCTTGCTTGGTTACATGTCTAACTTTGGCCTGGATTAAACTCTCTATGGAGGCAAGGAATGAGTTTGACTCATCTTATTCTAACATGACATTCAAGGATTTATCTAGGTAGAGCATATACGTAGTAAATATTTTGTCACTCTATATGCAGGTCAGTAGTAAAAAAAAAAAAAAATTAACACCAAGGACCAGATTGCAACTAATTCGCTAATTCACACTCTTCAGATGTTGAATACATTGTGAAATCCCTTATTTTTTTTAATCAGGCTATATAGTTCTCCAAGTTAATACAGTGAGCCGTTTTCAAAGTTCTAATTCAAATAGACAGTTCTTTTGTCTACAGAAAAATATGTCTCAATCCAGACAACATATTACAATCATCTGTAGAACTCTAAAATATACTAATACTTAGACCCCACTCCAGACCAATGCCACCCCACTATTTGGAGTTGGGACATGGGCAGTAGTAGTTTCAAAAAAAACCTCTCTAAGTAATTTAAGTATAAGCAGAATTATAAACCACTGGCTATAGTCAGTTGTGATTTTTTTCTTTTATTATCAGTTCAATGTGTATTAATGATTACATCTTCTCAAAGTGTTCAATAAAAATGTTTGAATATTATGTTATTAATTCTGTGTCTGCATATTTACTCAACTATGTGGGGTTTTTTTCTGTTCTCTCCTAACAGAATTCTTATATTGATGCAAAATGGATTTTCCAAGCTTTTATTATAAGATACATTGCATCAAAATAATAAATTGAGTATCTGTTTTTGATTATCTGAATTTATAGAATTACAAGGCATATTTGCAATTGATTTACTAAGACTATCTTTCAAATCTGTGAAAAGAATATATATATATATATATATTTAGCTTGCTTACTTACTCAGATGGTTCACCAAGATGGGCTTTATGTATGCCCCACATAGAAATAACTAAAATAGTGGAAAAATAAATACATGTATTAAAATACATATTAACTTTTAGGTATACCTAATCCATGGTTGTCTATCAGATACAACTATGTAGCTTACTTAAAATATAATGTGTAGCTTTTACCCAAGATCTATTGAGTCAATACATTTAGAAATGGTCTAGGTATATTTAACCTTTTATTATGGAGAATTTTGAATATACACTAAAGTAGAAAACTGGAAAATGCATCCTGGTATATCCATCACCTATCCCCAGCAACCAGCTGACAACTGTCAATCCTGCTTCATCTACAACCCCATTTATTCTTTCCTTCTTGAAATATTCTGAAGCAATCCCAGACATACTGTTTCCTCCACAAATATTTTGATATGTATCTCTAAAAGATAGACTCTTTAACATAATGATAATACCATTATACTTTAAAAAAAATGAATTTTCATAAAATTTTATAACATAATGATAGTACCATTATACTTTAAAAAAATAAAAAATAAAATAATTTATTATAAATGTCAACATTTCCAATGACCTACCCCCTTTTTTTAAAGTTGGTATAAATCAGGGTTAAACTAAAGAAGGTCTATCATCTTTCATGTTTCTTTATGTCTCCCTACATTTTTTTCCTGTCAACTAATTTGTTGATGAAGCAAGACTGATTGTCCTATAGTTTCCACTATTTGAATTTTTCTGATTTTTTATGGGGTCAGATAATATGTTTTTCTGTTCTTCATATATGGGGAAATTGGGAGGTGTTATATTCTTTCACCAGGAAGAATAAAGTGACTGACTATTATTTCTCTTTTTATAATTTTAGCGTGTGTTAACAATTGATTCTCTAGGCAAATCTATTTAGAAAATTGATTCTAATCTGTCTCTCTACTTAAGCAATATTGTAAGGAAGATGGTAAAATGTCTTAAGGCATGAAGATGTCATACCAATAAAAGAAAGAGGTTAGTTGAATATGTTTTGTGTCTGGTGTACCTGGTAATTTTAAAAAAAGAAAGAAAAAAAAAGATAAATTGTTATGTGTGAGTAAGGTGTAAGGGTAGCAATTTTGTTTCATTTTTAGTACTTGAAATTTTACTTCAGTTCAAATGCCTTAATATTTGAATCACTGTATTCATGGACTTTCACTGAGAGAAAGGATATAAGCCAGTATTTTCCAAACTTGTCTGATCATTAGAATGATATATATGCCTTGACTAAAAACAAAAATTACTGGAATCTTCTATTGTAATACTTAATCATAATATCTTGGGAAAGGGATTGGGAATCTACATTTGAAACAATTATCCCTGAGAAAAAAATTAGAAAACAATGAAATATACTTTTTTTAAAAAGCCCAACATTTATCAACCAATCAAAAAGAAAATAGTTTTTCTTACTTTGGGTTTCACATTTACCTTTTCCATTCCTACATCATTGCAGAATATTTTTAAAAATATGTGTAGAAGGAGACGATTATTGAAATAATTTCTGTAATAAGAAAACTGAGTTTTCAAGAGGTGAATTGACTCCTTCAGTGAAGGCACTCAGACTCAAATCCAGTTCCTGTGAATACAAATGCAGTAACTTTTAAACTTCAGCAAGTTCCCCTACATTTATTTTGCCCTAGGTAATAATCCCAATCCTTCTTAAATCTAATTCTATAATGTAGATTATTTTTATAATTGTGTCTGTAACTAATTAAAATGTTATTATCCATACATAACATCACTAATTATTGGAGAAATGCAGATCAAAACTACAATGAGGTGTCACCTCACACCAGTCAGAATGGCCATTATCAAAAAATCTAAAAACAATAAATGCTGGGTGGGGAGGGGCGGTGAAAGGGGAGCCCTCCTGCACTGTTGGTGGGAATGTAAATTGATACAACCACTGTGGAGAACGGTATGGAGGTTCCTTACAAAACTAAAAATAGAACTACCATACAACCCAGCAATCCCACTACTGGGCATATACCCCAAGAAAACCATAATTCAGAGAGAGACATGTATCACAACGTTCATTGTGGCACTGTTTGAGGTAGCTGGGACATGGAAGCAACCTGGGTGTCCATCGACAGATGAGTGGATGGAGAGGACGTGGCACGTATATACGGTGGAATATTATGCAGCCATAGAAAGAAACGAAATTAAGTTTTTTGTAGTGAGGTGGATTGACCTAGAGCCTGTCATGCAGAGTGGGGTGGGTCAGAAAGAGAGGGACAAACACCGTATGCTAGCACATATATGTGGAATCCAAAAAAAAAAAATTGGTACTGATGAACCTAGTAGCAGGGCAGGAATAAAGACATAGACATAGAAAATGGACTTGAGGACACAGCAGGGGGAGGGGGAAGCTGGGGCGAAGTGAGAGTAGCGTTGACACATATACACTACCGAATGTAAAATAATATGGCTCAAAATCAATGTGATTTGCAATATGCCTGGAAAAAGACTCTTGTCACTAAAATAGAAAACATCTGGCAATAGCAAATAAAAACAAGCTCTTTTAACCATCTGAATATGATTTGTTTGCACAGAGGACAGACTGGAAAAAGTCCACTAAAAATATCCCACTATTGACTAGTGCTGGCTCACTGGTGGGCAGAGTCAGGGTCCAAAAGACTCCTGGGCTCTGGCCCCCTCACTAGTCGGGGAAGCCAGGTCTTGGGGTTAGTGCCAGATTACTGACAGGCAGAGCCAGGTCCTGGAGTCTGGCTACAGGGCCAAGGGACCTCAGGGCTGCTTTCAGATTGCTGGGGGTTGGGGGGGGAGGGGTGGGTCCTGACACAGTTGGGTACGGGGTCCGAGATGTCCCAAAGCTTGTGTTGTCCTGCTAGTGGGCAGGGCTAGGGCTTAGCCGGTCCCAGGCTACGGTCTAGCCTGCTGTGGGATTGTTGTTTTCTTGAGTTTGGTGTCTGCCTCCTGATAGGTGGAGCTGGGTCTTGGACCCCCTCGTGGGCAGGGCTGTGTGTAGAGCCGTGTCTAGAGGCACCTGTGGGCTCAGGAAGTCTTTAAGCAGCCTGTCTGTTGATGGGTGGGGCTGTGTCCCCACCTAGTTATTGTTTGGCCTGAGAGGTTCCAGCACAGGTGCACAGGCTGTTGGGTGGGGCCGGAAATTGGCGCTACTGCGCCTGCCAGCACGGGCTTCCACGCGGCAGAACGAGCTTGCGAATATGGCTGCCGCCAGTGCCCAAGCCCCAGCGTGAGCGCAGACGCCCCAGCTCTCCGGGAGACTCTCCTAGACCAGCAGGTAGGTCTGGCCCAGGCGCCTATCAAATTACTGCTTCGCCTGTATGCGCCCGTGGAGTGTGAAGTTTCTGTTTCCCTCAGTCCTGTGGGGCTGCCGAAATTTAAGACCCGCTGGCCTTCAAAGTCAAACGCGGTGCGGGACCCCGGGCTGGGGAGCCCGACGTGGGGCTCAGAACTCTCACGCCTGTGGGAGAAACTCTGCAATATAATTATTCTTCTGTTTGTGGGTCGCACACCCAGGAATATGGGACCTGATTCTGTCTCATGTCTGCCTCTCCTACCTGTCTTCTTCTTTATGTCTTTAGTTACAGAAGATCTTTTCTGGTAGGTTTTGGCCTTTTTCATCGATGGTTGTTCTTCAGGTAGTTGTGATTTTGGTGTTGAGTTTTCATTGTAGAAGGCAGCTACCAACTTGGAGTGGCCTAATCTGGGAGGAGAAATGTAGGTCCCAGAACTACAGTAATTTTAATGACAAATCTCCAGTGATCGGCTATTGAAGTCACTGTTTCGGGGCATGAATAACGCAAGGCGTTTCTAAGATAAGGAAACTTGACTGTATTTTCTTACATTGAGAAAATCCTCCTCACGTTGTTGTTTTCAGTTTAAACAAAAGTTTGAAGATATTGATAGGCTTGAGAGGAATAATGCTCAGGTTAATAAGGTAACTAGTTTTCTATGTTAAAGTACTCTCTACAAAGATACTTTTAGAGTGTTTTGTTTTTATATCAAGAAAAAAATTGGTTTATTATTTTCCCGCCGAAGTCTATGTTTACTAATGCATACGACTGAGTGAAATCTTTGCTAGATGCTTTTTATGTAAGATAAAGGAGAGTTGTCATGAAAGACTAGTGAAACTTTTGTGACATGTGGTGCTTTGGGATCTGCATGACAAAGTGCAGCCCTGTGTGGGAGAGGAACTCTTTCCTCAGTTTGGTTTATAATTCAGCACTGGTAAAGAATCTCAATGCCTGGGTGATATTGGAGCATAAATCCAGGGCACACCACTTATGGACCATACAATGAGAGCCCTCATAAGGGAAATATGAGAACATTTTACTTGGCTCAGGAAAAAGCAGAATGTAGAAGAAGCTGCTTGGTGACTACAATAACAATAAAGTTTATGAATACATGCAGGTCTCATGAAAGACTTAAGAGTGGAATACATTTCAGTAAATGAAAAATAATATAGCCAAAGATGAAGTGAGAATAAGAACTTTGGAAAATCAACGTCAATGTACCTTTGTAGATAGGAACTCACTGGGGTGCTCTGGTCATATTTATATTAATGTATAATATAGATTTTAAAAGATATTTGTTGGTATCTTGACTACATGATCAAGTTTTTATGCAAATACAATTCCAAAAAAAATTCACCTCCAAATTATGACTTTAATTGTCATATAAAGATGGTAACATTTAGAAGTATCTCTAGATGTTTGATTTATGAAGTTCAGAAACAGTGAAGTTTACATATATGTTATATATATAATGTATATATCCTCTAAAGGCATTAATTTGTGTTGTTGCTATAAAATTCATAAGGATTGTCCATCAGATACTGATTTGGTTGATTGCATGATTTTTCCAATTGTGTATATTCACAGTTCTTTGAAAGAAAAGTTGTTTTATACTAGTGAGTAATACAGCTTTTTAATAGTTTACAATAAATATTTGAGTATAAAAAATAAAAATTCCAAAATTAGGGAAAAATTTGAAGTATGTAATTGTTTAAATTATAGGATTTTCTATTATAACTTTGAAAAGTGTTTAATGAGTATCTAGTTTAAATTTAAATGTATAATGCATTTAGTTGAATATTTAGTAACACCAAGTTTGGTGTTATAAAATCATTCTCAAATAAAATGAAAGTCTCTTAAGTAGAGTCAGTTTACTTAATATTTAATACATTTCTTAACATCTTTGAAGGGAGATAGATTTTTATGACACAAATATGAGCTTTGAAGTTTATAATTATTACTGAATTACAGAGTTGGTACTTTAGAGTTACATAAATTTTGGAATAACCAAATTTCACCAAACTCCCCAATGTTCATTAAATCACAATTTTTGCTGTTAGGTAATTTCGTCAGGCATGTGGGCCATCTGTTATATTGACTACAAGCTATATAATCTGCTTGGATCATCTTTTTGTTGCACATAGTTGACCTCACTTATTTAATTACTACATGCTTCCAGATTTTGTGGTTTACGATATGTTCACTCAGTGAAATTCTGCCCATATTGCATTCCTTATTCATTGAGTAGCAACTAACATTTCTTACTGATTAACAGTCTGCTTTGCTTATCATCAGTTATGGAATGATAGCACTGAATTATTTCTTTTGGGGGTCAAACTTAATTATCTGTTTATTATCAGTTATAAATGTATGTATTTTATTAAAATTGTTCAATATTTTCTTTTTTTCCTAGTTCAGAAAATTTGAACATTCCATTGATATTAGGATAGCTATCACTTCTTTTCTTGTTAATTTTCTGGGATATTTTAAAATTGAAAATGTTAGAGACTGTGGAATTCTCTCTTTCAGAAAAAGTTATGTCTATCCTGATATTCAACAATTATTACAAATTATACCTGTTCTTTCATCTTTCATCTCTTGTAGATTATTTGCAAGTATATCATAGTCATCATCAGGAGATCTTTCAGATAATCCCTCTGATACATATTGATTCCTATTTTCTGATTTTCCACAAATAGTTGCAATTATATCTGCTTGCTTTTCTCACTTTAATAGATTTATGTAATGTAGAAAATTACCATTATAATTTCTGTTATCTGGTATCAGCACATTATTTTCTAAAACTTCTGTAAGTTAAAGCATTTCACATTTCATGCACTTAAATGAATTTTAAAAACCAGTTAAACTATTTACTTGTTTGGTTGTCCATTATGTACTGTATAATAAAGTGTTTTTTTAATCTCTTTTGATTTCTTCTGAAACCATTAAAATCTCTGTACTGCTTAGCATGTACAGAAGCACTTCTCAGTCATCATAGAATTCCTCTAATTTACTTTATTAAATTGCTTAAATTTAAATATTTGTATAAACTATTTGGAACTGGACACTGGGCCTTTAACATTTCCCCCTATGGCAAACCAAACTACTGATTATTTTCCAACTTTTTTTTTTGCTTCTATGTAATTAATTGACATAATTCTACCATGTCAGAAATTAATTTGATATTATATTTTAAATTTGGATCATGTTTACTTTCAATTTTTAAACATCAACAAGACACTTCTGCTTTAACACACTTCTACCAAGAGCAACTATAAAACCTGGATAAAATAATAATTTAACAAAATAGCTCGTTGAAGGCATTTGGTGGTGACTTTATTGGCAGAAAAGACTTGAGGTTTCAAGATCACAGAGAAGAAAGAAAGCACATCCACATTAAGGTGGGCCAGATATTTTCTGCTGCTTTTCTCACCCAGGCATGTGCTAATTTTTAAGCCACACTTGGCAAGAGTTATACATTTGTAATTTGTATGTTTTTTTCTCTATGTATGTTTTTCTTCAATGGAAAAAATAACGTAATCACATCGCTCATTCATCTGAGTAGATTATGTAATGAGACTAATCATATTTAATTGTATTACTCTTTTGGCCTTTCATCAGCATGATGAGTAGCTGGTTTTTGAAACAACACAGTTTGTGCCCATAGTTTTCATTCATCTCACAATAAAGGCTTATTTTAGTAGATTTTTAAAAATATCTATTTTTTCACGTCTTTGCACCACCTTTCATTAATTGACAAACACAGCACCATGTTCAAGAATGTAGAGCTTAGAGTTAGAGAGACTGAGGCTTAAAATTATAACTGTTTGACTTATCAGCTTTGGAAAATGGGCAGATTATGTGACCTAATCCTTTTGTGTTTCAGTTTTCTCATTTGTAAATAGGAAAAGGATTCTTTTTACAGAGTTGATTGTTATATTAATACGACAATGCATATAGAGCAAAGAGAGAACCTGCTCAAAAGTTTTTATTTTTTTCTATTAATATCTTTATTAGAAAGCATCTTAAAGTAACAACAAGGAGGTGGTTCTCAGTCTGACAAGAAATTAGAAAATGTACATTTTAATGTACAAAACATTTAGTTATTTTACTGTAATTATAAGTAACAATTAACAAATACATATTGCTCCTTAGCCACAATGCTAATTCACATAGTTTTCAAAATTAATTCAGAAGACACAAAACCAGATATTTTTCAAAAATCACTTTACAGTTTTAAGAAATAATTGTTAATATAAATATACTTACATTCTAAAAGGAGCACTTTTTGTCTGACAGTTAATAAATTTAGGTAGGAAGTATATATGATAGAACATAACTCCCCCAAACCTGTATAAAAAAGATTTTACAGTATGCATATCCACCTGTAATGAATAATTAGATGTGGTTTTTATTAGTCTTTTATGGCTTATGGAGACTTGGTCAAATTACCCAACTTAACTTCCATCATTATAGAATAAGGTAAATAATAACATCCTGATAATATCCTGTATCTGATAAGTATAAAGTATTTATTAAATATTAATACTTTATAACATTATAAAAATTATGTTTTCTTCTTAGTTATTTTGGCACTATAAAGTGTGGAAAAAGCAATAAAAAAATTAAAATACTGTAGTCTTTTAAGCATCATGTGGATATTTATTAAAAATAAGGGATCTATTTTTTAACATTTCAAATAATATTTTATATGAGAAACATATATTTTATATTTAGAAACAATTTGCACCTAGAAAGGAATTTAGAGCCCTTCCAATCTGACTCTCTCATTTTACAGATAACAAACTGAGATGTATAGACATTAAATGTATTTTCCAGAATCACAAAGACTATTCCTACAAGTCTAAAATTAAATCTCACACTGTCTTATTTCTGTTTAGCATTTTGGCTGCATAGCTGACTGTCTCTTCTAATTTATTCTCACCTTTAGAAAAGGAATTGAGGTAGAGCTTTGTGATCAATAGTGCCTTAATATTGACTAAGTAAATTTCAGTTATGCTATAACTCACTACCATCATTCCAGTTTGAAATCTTTTTTTTTAATTTCATATTTAGGTTTTTATTGACAATGTCCAGTGTTTCTGTTTTGCTAATTTTTGTTGTATCCATTTCGGATATTTTTTAAACTGGAATATAATTTCCTCAAATATTTTCATGCTTTTTATTGCCAACAGAGCTAACGTAGAGCCAAAATGTTTTCAAATATAATAGAAAATTTACTCTCTAGGAGAATATCATGAAAGACCTCTAGCTTAAAATGACTAATTAAAAACATGCATGCATTTCTACTCCTTCCTATAAAATGAACATAAAGGAATATATACATTGGTAAGGAACTGACACTAGATGAATGTTCACTAAATTTTGGCATATGGAAGATGAGAAAATGTATGAACAAGTAGAATGTACCAAAAGAGGGAAAACTAACAAGAAGTGAGCCATTTGCATCACTAAATCTCCAGAATACTCTGCAGTGAGTAATACCAAAGATATCCAAAGATAGTAGTGAGAGGTGGAGATGAAAGTAGGAGAATTAGTTGAAATTCTATCTAAGGAACAGTTAGATTGCTCTGATCTCCTTTCCCAATTTTATTTGGCATAGCCTGGTAAACACTCCTCACCCAGCAGGAAGCAAGAGGTTTAGTCTCTGGAGAAACTAGCAAGAGGCAAAGAGGCTTCACATTTGGACACTGGGACCAAAAAAAAAAAAAAAAAATGGAATTAAGGATAACTCAGCCTCAGCTTCCTAAATGTTGTCTTTGAGACTTGGGAATTCTTCCCAAGCTTCACACTTCCCTTCTTTCTGGGTAAGAAAACCTCACCTGAAAATTTAGATTGGGCAGGCAGTTACACTTGGCAGGTGAAACACGTGCTGTTGTAACGGAATAATGTTGTATTAGCATTTACATTGTTTTGATATTACTTAAGTGATTCAGGAAATAAACTAAAAAGCTCATAATATTAGGTAATTTACCTAATAACCTTAGTGTGGTTTTCTGTGTTCTTCAGATTGGTTATTGAATCCGACTGCTGGTTTAATTTGAGAATATTTGGATTCCAGTTTAGAAGTGGCTATGAATTCTGATATATACATATTTTTTAATAGAATTTGTCCATGTTGAGATGTTCAGAAATGAGCTCCACAGAGACTGAAATGCTGTTGCATACTTGCTGCCCTATCAGAATATCCAGCAGTTGATCATTCATTAAAAGAACAGGAAAACCTCATGTTCTTAGAAGTTGAAATGATCATCACTAGAAATTTTTTTTCACACCTTTATTGGAGTTTAGATGCTTTACAATGTTGTGTTAGTTTCTGCTGTACAACAAAGCACATCAGCTGTACGTATACATATATCCCCATATCCCCTCCCTCTTGCATCTCCCTATCCCACCCCTCTAGGTGGTCACAAAGCACCGAGCTGATCTCCCTGTGCTATGCAGCAGCTTCCCACTAGCTAGCTATTTTACATTTGGTAGTGTAAATATGTCAATGCAACTCTCTCACTTTATCCCAGCCTCCCCTTCCCCCCGACCCAGTGCCGTCAAATCCGTCCTCTACATCTGCGTCTTTATTCCTGCCCTGCCATTAGGTTCATCAGTACTGCTTTTTAAAATTCCATATATATGTGTTAGCATGTGGTATTTGTTTTTCTCTTTCTGACTTATTTCACTCTGCTGTATGACAGATTCTGGATCCATTGCATTGTCAACAGATGGGTGTACTGGTCTTTTAGGAGAGTTGACTTACAACAAGGATTTCTTTCACCAACTCGCCAGGCTGGTTATAAAGTCAAAGTTCAAAGCTATCTGAAATTCAAGCCAGAGGTTTAGTTTCTCCCAATAAATAGTTTTTAATCCACTGAGAGCTATGGTATAGAGATGGTTCACGTCATCTTTGATTATAGGGGAAGCTTATTTGATCTCTTTACACTAGGTCTCAGTTTCAGTTCCTTATCTTTAGTGTTCCTGAAGATTCTTTTCTTTAAGAAAAGAATGTAGGTGTGAATACTCAGCCCTTGTCCAATAATTCGCATGATCTTCTGGAAATGATATGATTTTACTCCTTTAGATCTGATATCAGAAAAATTTGTATTTTATTCGTGTCTATGAATAAAGCCTGAACACTGCCTGGTATATTGTTGCACTCCATAATGTTTGTTGAATTAATTAAAATATTAAATGATTAAAGGCTTTTAGCTTTCCCTTTACTTCTGGCATCTGTGGGTTTAATTCAGTTTCTTCCAGAGGTAAACATACTGTCGATATAAACTACATTTTCTGTATTATATTTTATCCACTATCTCTAGGTGTTTGTAGTGTGAGGGTTTTTGCTTTGATCTTACCGGCCTTCTCATAAAACGCTAGCTCATTCAATGCATCCAGTCAAAATCTGGAAAAGAAGCAGGTGAGAGGAGAGAACAGTCTAAAGGAATGATTTAAACTTGAAAGAACTGCTTAAATGTATGAATGGTACTAAATTTTAGTCTTGGTTTTACTAAATTTAGATCTCCTACTTGTTCCCAAGCAGGTGGTGAAGCTTATGAAGAAGATAAAAATAAGCTATTGAGAAATAAAGGAGTTTCATTTCCGTTATACACCCCAGTTGTGTTGTTAGTAAATGAGTGACCTGCCACTATAGATCTTATTCAGAGACCTTTTCAGATTCATTTTTGTGCGTTGGAAATCTTGTTATCAGATAAATGCTAAGTAATCATTTTGTATGTTCTGTGATTAGGGATTTTTTTTTTTTTTCCTTTCTAAACCAGAATAACATCTCTCTTATTAGTGAGTCTGGGGCATAGAGGAAAGTTGTTTGGTGTTCCTCAGTCAGGACAGATTTTCTGTTTTTCTTATGCTCTTTTTTCTTTCTCCCTATTAGAGAATACTTTTATAAAAATGTATCAGTTTAATGCTATAATAGAAGGAGAGTGTTATTAGGAGAATGACTTAGTCTTATAAATGTTCCACTCTGAAAAATCCATACAACTTAATTGTGCTAGCTTAGGAGTACCTTGCCCATAAGGATCCATTGCCTTGCCATTAATTAGCTCATCCTAGCCTTGATCATTGGAAGTACAAGCAAGATGGATCCAGGACTTTAGAGAGAGAAAGGTGAAGGAAAAGATAAGGGGAGGGATTTCAAGAAGAACAGTTTATCAATGTACATCCAAGTTGACTTGAAAGATTAAAAACTTGTTTATTTTCTTTTGTGCTCTAAATATATTTACTATAACCTATAATTAATTCAGTGCACCTACACATCGTTTGAGAGGTACGGTTTGTACTTTAATTCAAAATTTGGGAACCTGCTGTGTGTTTAATATGACACTGATTTTCATTCCCATCTTCTTTTTTAAAAAAAAATACATATCCTTTCAAAACATTTGACTTCATGATTTATTTACTATCTGAGTTCAATGGTGGAAGTTCTACTTTTGCTAGAATTACATGTGGCAGGTTGTTTTACTTGACTTCATAAAGTTTAAATGATAGTACTGTAGTCTAGGGGAATAACTAGGGAATGTTGAACATACAGGACTGGATAATGGATTGATTTATACAAATGACGAGAGGAAAGGGAAAAGAAGAAAATGACAAAAGTGGACATTAGTAAAGATATTAAGAAAGGCCAAATCCATATCCATTGTGCTGAGATTTAATATGGAATTAGTTACAAACTGGTATAAATTCTTATGCCTCAAACAAAACAAGCCTCATTATTTGTCTTTTTATTTCTGGTATTATAAGAATTTTAAATGAAAATTGTAAGCCAGTGATTATCTTTTGAAAAATTATTTCAACTAATTTCATTTATAGTCCAAATATGCCAATATCCTTACATTTTATTATAATCCTAATAGAAAATTTAAGTAGTTAGTTAACCATATTGTATAGGCAGTTAAATTAATTTACAAATCTAACCCCTGATTTTTAGCACTAAAACCAATGCACAATATATCCAATCAAGTTTACTTTACAGCACTAAATTATCAAAAATGCTATTATTTATCCAGCAACCAAATTGAAAGCTAACAAAAAGGTTGGTGGCTTCCACTAATAATTTAAATTGTCTATAGTACGTATCTAGCAATCAAAAGAAAAATGCTGGGGTCTGTTATGAGACACCACTATCTCTTTATTAATATAACAAGATGCTAAACAATTACAGCTTCAAGTTATACTCTGACTGAAAGAAGAGGGAAACCAATCAACACAAGTGTTGGTTTCTGTCTTATGCTGAGTATAGCTTTTTAAAATTTCTTCAGTGTGCCTTCAAATGACAAGAAGGAAAAAGTTTCACTCATTGAATATCTCTCTGTGTCTGTCTATTTTCTCGACAAAGTAGCTAGGCCAAGGGGTGGCTTGAGGAACTGCACAATCTTCCCATAATCTCCATAAACTAGCTATGTCGAGGTTGCTTGAAATGAATTATTTGGATAGACTTCTCTGCATCTTTAAAAAAGAAATTCTTGCCGTCCTATTTTTCTTGATTATTAGATATCTTCCACTAATTCACACCCTAATGTCCAAAATTACTTTGTGTTTATGGAGTAACATTTGTATAAATTATTTGCCTTTCATAATATATGACCTTTTGGCAACACTGATATATATAATGTTCATCGAATTCCAGTCTTCATCTAAGGTATTATTTTATTCTTTTACTATGCAAAGTACCTTGAGATCAAATATTTCCCATATCTATAGACACATTCCTGTAACAACACTGATGTTTTAAATTGAAAAAAATTAAAAATAAATCCCTTTATTTGGAAATAAAGTAGGCAGATGATTACCAACTCATATATCTTAACCATTTAGCAAAATGGTTTTTACAGTGTTTGAGAACTTTAAGGCTAAGAATGCTACTGAAAAGAAATAGGCACATTAAAAGGCCTTATGTTAAAAGTTATTAATATAAATTATACTTTATTAATATCCTATAAGGAGGGTGATTAATCATTAATTTCCAGCTGTCATTTCAATATAATAGTGTACAGATTAAATTTTTTTATTTATAAAGGCAGTTATCTAAAACTCACTACTTAATAGAGAATTCAAATATTTTATACTAATCAACATTACTACTACAAAATTATTACTGACAAAATTAATAACCATTTAAATATTCTAACTGAATCCCACTTTTTAAATTCAATGGTGAAAAATTTCTTTATTTTCTATAAAATTAAGAAAAAATAGAAAATGTGACCCATAATTTGGAAAATGACAATGATTAACTCTTTAAGATGTAATTTTCAGTAATAACTGTGGATAAAAGTGTAATAAAATATCCCTTCCTCTGGAAAATAAATTAAAATATACTTGTTAAAATTAAAAAAGAAAAGAATGAATAGGGAATCTTGAGAGCAAAATGGTACCTGAAAGGGAGAGCCATTTTGCTGAAAGATGATAACACATAGTCTATGAAAGGACTCTGGAACAATCCATTTATCTATGTGTCTGTTTTTATGCCAGTACCATACAGTTTTGATTACAATACATTTGTAATATAGTTTGAAATCAGGAAGTGGGATGCCTCCAGCTTCGTTCTTCCTTGATTGTTTTGGCTCTTTGGGGTCTTTTGTTATTCCATATATTTTTTAGAATTTTTTTTTTTCTATTTCTGTGTAGAATGTCATTGGAATTTTGGTAGGGAATGCATCATATCTATTGATGGCTTTGGGTAGTTTGGACCTTTAGACAATATTAATTCTCCTGTAGCTCAAGAAATCTGGCCCTCAGGTAGCAGCTTTTAAATTATGCAGATAAAACTCTTCCAGGGAAAGACTGGGAGATGGGTGTTTTTGCCTGTTCCCTCTGTGTTGAGCCCTCATTGGATGGCTGTTTGAATACTGCTTTTTTGTTTTCTATAGTCATGTGGGACTCACAGATTGAAGCCCTGTTGGCTATGAGAGCCACATGATCTGGGGATCAGCCCCTCAGGCAGTAGCTTTAAAAGCTGGAGTACCGACATGTGAACAAGCTCCTTCAAGGGAGATACTGACAACTTGGAGTTGGTTGGAGGCAGGAGACTGTGGAGGTTTCTGCAGGCTTCCCCAGTCTCTGGGAAGCATAATAGCCAGCCCCTGGTTGTGCATTAAGTTAGAAACTCTGTCCTTACTCAGCAGCTTTTAAAGTACGTAGATACACCGTTTCGAGAAGACACTGGGAGATGGGTGTTTTTATCTACTCCCTCTGCACTGGGAGGGGGATGTTTTGGGGGAATAGCTGCACTGAGTGCTTGCATGCCTGTTTGAACTGCTTTTGTGTTTTCTACAGTTTTGTGGGTCTCATGGGTACAAGGATCTTTGGCTTTCAGACCCTAGTGTTTTGCCTCCCTCAGATGGGATTCTTAAAAGTTTGGGCACAGGATTTGGAATAGGGAGCCTAAAAGTAAACCCACATATAAATGGTCAATTTTGTGGGAAAGGAGCCAAGAATATACACTAGGGAAGAAAAAATAGTCTCTTCAAAAAATAATGTTGGGAAGACTGGATAGTCACATACAAAAGAATGAAACTGGGCCCTTACACACAAAAATCAATACAGAATGGATTAAGACTTAGACATAACACCTGAAACTGTAAAACTCCTAGAAAGAAACGAGGAGGGAAGTTCCTTGATATTGGTCTTTTTAGATTTGACAACAAAAGCAGAAATAAACAACTGGGAATATATCAAACTAAATCCTGCACTGCCAAAGAAACCTCAAAAAATGAAAAGGCAGTACATGGAATGGGAGAAAATATTTTCAAACTACGTATTCAATAAGGGGTTAATATCCAAAATATACAAGGAGCTATCCAGGCGTTGGGGACGGAGGTGGGCCTGGCGGGGCCGGAGCCCGGGTCCCCCGCCCGGCCCAGCGCCCGCCGCCGGCCGAGCCTCGCGCCTCTGTCCTGGGTCGCGGTGGCCAGAGGTGTGCCCAGGTCCCCGGGACAGGTGGGCGCAGAGGTCGCTTGTGTTGGCAGGGGCGGTGGGAAGGGGAGTGGGGGGGTGCGGTGAGGTTCCGGCGCCTCCGCGGAGCATCGCGGTCTGGGACTCAGGGCGCCGCGGCTTGCTATGCTCTCCGCCCTCTCCCGGCGCTGAAGCCTCGAGAACACGGCTAGGCAGCTGTAGTTTAATGCGGAGTTTTCCTGCTGGAAACTAGGGGCCTGCTGGGGTCTCAGTTCTTGGCTGGAACACGAGGTTGCCAGGTGTGTGACGGCAGCAGGTAGGAGTGAGCCGCTGGTGCAGTGATGAGCAGGAAAGGGAGGACGGCGGCTGTTGGCCTGTGAACCTAGGCAAGAACGACCAGCCAACACAATCCAGATCAGGGTCCGTGGGCCCAGCTCCGTCCTGTGCGGCTGGTCAGTGGAACAGACCTGCAGGTGTGGCTCTTATCACTCTAGGACTGGCTTCGGGACAGATCCTGCTGATGAGGCCGGGGCACCATCCTCAGTCCTCCAGGAGAGGGCGCCGGAGTGGAGCTAGGGGGCTGTGCCCGACTCCGCACGGCGGCCACGCAAGTCCAGTCTGCGGGCAAGGGCAGTGGGGAGCCGGGAGAAGTCAAGGCTTTGGGAATGTCCTCTGATGAAGAAGAACCTGCAGGCTCATAAAATAACTTTTGTGCGGAACGTTGGTGTGTTGAAAAGCAGTTCTGTGTGCTTTTCCCCCCTGCTGTGGATCAGCAGTGCTAAGGCAGCAGGCGTGATACAGAAGTGTGAGCAGAGATGGTCTGGAATCCCCAAACTCCAGGGAAACTAAAGGTGACAGCCAGCCTAGTGAAGAGGACAGGAGCTGGGGGCGATGGTGGTGGCGGCAGCCCAGCAGGCACCCCTCGTCTCAGGGCCCTAATCCTGGCTCCAGCCGGGTGGTCAGGGGAGCTGCAAGGTCTTCTGGGCGAGCAAAGCCCACAGTCCTGAGCTGTTCTTTGCTGTGGTTGGGTCATCTCCCCCCATCCAAGGGGAGAAATCTAGATGAGGTTTAAGAATCAGTGCTTTAAGAATGTGGATCGCATAGTTGAAACCTTGGACACCGTTTTTTCAACACAAGGTGTTAAAGTGAACGGAAGGATTCAACACCTTTTAAGGAGGGTGTCTCCATGTGGGCAGAATTAGAGAATAAATAGGTCTTGAATTAAAACAAAAAACAAAAAACAAAGAACTTATACAACTCAATACCATAAAAGCAAACAGTCCAATTAAAAAATAGGAAAAAGGGGCTTCCCTGGTGGCACAGGGGTTGAGAGTCCGCCTGCCTGCCGATGCAGGGGACACGGGTTCGTTCCCCGGTCCAGGAAGATCCCACATGCCGCGGAGCGGCTGGGCCCGTGAGCCATGGCCACTGAGCCTGCGCGTCCGGAGCCTGTGCTCCGCAATGGGAGAGGCCACAACAGTGAGAGGCCTGCGTACCATTAAAAAAAAAAAAAAGGCAAAAGACCTGAATAGACATTTCTCAAAAGAAGACATGCAAATTAACATCACTAATCATCAGGGAAATACACATAAAAACCACAATGTGATATCATCTCACACCTGCTAGCATGGCTGTTATCAAAAAGACAAGAGATAATGAATGCTGATGGTGATATGGAAAAAAAGGAACCTTTATACACGATTGGTGGAAATGTAAATTGGTGCAGCCACTGTGGAAAATGGCATAAAATTAAAGCTTCATCTATTATATAATCCAGCAATCCCAGTTCTGGTTATATATCCAAAGAAAATAAAATTATCTCAAAGAAATATCTTTACCTTCATGTTCATTGCAGCATTATTGACAATAGCCAAGTATGGAAGAAAAAAAAACTATGTCCATCAATGGATGAATGGTTAAAAAAAACTATGGTATATGAATACTATGGAATACTGTTCAACCTTAAAAAAGAATGAAATCCTGTGTGTGTGTGTGTGTGTGTGTGTGTGTGTGTGTGTGTGTGACTACATGATTGGAACTGGAGAGCACTTTGCTAAGCAAAATAAGCCAGACAAAGACAAATACTATGTGGTACTACTTATAAGTGGAATCTTAAAAACAACAACAACAACAAACTGAAGTCATAGAAGCAGAAAAACAGATTGTAGAATGGTGTTTGTCAGGGGTTTGGAGGTAGGGAAAATACAGAAATGTTGGTGAAAGGCTACAGACTTTAGTTACAAGATGAATAAGTTCTGAGGATCTAATGCACAAGGTGGTGACACTACTTGGTAACACTGTATTGAATAATTGAAATCTGCTAAGAGAATAGAACTTAAATGATTTCACCAAAAAAAGAAACAAAAACAAAACCAAAAAAAACATGTGAGGTGAAGGATGTGCTAATTAGCTCGATGGGGGGAATCCTTTCTCAATGAATACATGTATCAGGTCATCACATTGTATACTTTAAATATCTTATAATTTTATTTTCAATTATATCTCAATAAAGCTGAAAAAAGTATCAATATTGGCTAATCAGTTGTAATGAATGTACCACACTGATGCAAAACCTTAATAGGATAAACTGTGAACTGTGTGCAGGGGGTTAGAGGTATAAAGGGGATTCTCTGTACTTTCCAGTCAATTTTCCTGAAAACTTAAGCCTGCTCTGAAAAAACAAAATATATTAAAAGAAATCAATATTAAAAATAATGGAAAAATAGCAATGCTGTAAAACGTTTTAAAAACTGTTATATTAGTAGATGAGAAATGCTGTCGAGAGTTTGAAAAAGAGAAAGCAGATGGCAGTGACAGAGTAAAGGAAACACAAATCTAAGACAGCAGCCACAGTACGTGGCTTCCCAACGGAGACTAGAGAAGCTCCAAATCTGGCAAAAACTATACAAAGATCAAAGATGTGTTACCGACCCTAAGCTCGCAATGCTCACCACACGACAGGCCAATAATCAAGAGACGACGAGCTGTTGGGACAAGGAATAAAGACTTTGTGAAGCCAGCACCACTGAAAAGATGGTGGGCTCATGCCGGAAAGAACCATCTTGCCTGAGTTAGAATTCAGACTTCTTTTATGCTAAAACGGGAGGGAGTAAAGTCATACACTTCCTGGTTCCCATCAGCCTCCGGTGGGGATGTGTTAATTTCTTCCCCCTGCAGTCGTTCACAGGTGGCCCTGGTCAGGATGTTTCTTGTGAGCTAAACAAAGGTATTTTAGGTTAATGCTCATTACCTGGGAAGCAGGGTTCCCAGAGATGGGCCATTATGTATAATTTAAGCTTATGGGCAACATTCCTCTAGTGATTAACTTGTAATAAAATACAAAATGTTCTTCCATATTACAGATGGACATGGGTAGTGAGAACCGTATATGTAAATGGTTGCAGATACAATCCTCTCCCTTTTCTCCACAGAACTCACAGCTGGCTGTGTGGCCTCTGTGTTTAGGTAAAGTCTGAGAAACTTTTTAGAAGATATTGCAGTCTACCCAATAAGTCTAAGGAAGGATGTTAATTCCTGTGAAAAGAAACAGAGAAAAACCTAAGAGACCAAGGGACTTAAGGAGGTGAGGAAAGGGAGAAAAGAAAGAGAATAAATCTTTCCCATGAAGTGAAATCAACTAAAGTGTTCCCCCAAGACTTTTTTTTAATCAGAGCAGTTTTGGGGATTTTACCTGCCTGCTTATGTCAAACGCACACTGGATATGCTGGACCAAAGGGATGAATCGAGTCCCAGGCAGGATGGAGCAGGTAGCCATGAGATTTCATCTTGCTGCTCAGAAAGGGCATGTAATTTAAAACTTATGAATTATTTATTTCTGGAATTTTCCATTTAATATTCTCTGACGAGGACTAACCGTGGGTAACTGAAACCACGGAAAGCAAAACTGCAGATGGGGGGACTATTGTACTGTCTTTGAAAGTATGAAACCATGTGATAAATAAAATAGACCAACCTAGAGACTTGAGTTTGTAAAATTTCAGAACCAAAATATAAAAATTAAAGACTAAAAATTTTTGGTACATATTTTCTAATGTTTATATTTCAAGTTATAGATTATAAAAACACAATATAGGTATATAAACACTACAAATAAACAGTTTAAATTGTTGTTACCATGTGACAAGTATAACCAAAATAATTATATCTGGACATAATTTCTATTGTTTTAAAAGCCTAATATTAAAATCAAATACATGTGATACTTCTATTTTCATCACTGTGATTTTTTTTCTTTTTATGAATTTGAATTGCCTTTAAAAACTGTGTATAGGTCAAATTCACATTTTTCACTGAAATCATATGAGGGAACACTTATAGCAGACCCTCTGCCCAGTTGCTATCCTAACCATTTTGATTTGTTCTTGAGGACATCTAGTGCCAGCCTCTCTGGGCCATAAGGGACTTTTTCCCAAACCTGTGGTGCATTAGTATGTGTCAGGCTGTTCTTGTGGTGAATTGACACCCCCTGGTAGCAGCCCTGAGTAAATGATTTCTGAGAATAGGTGCTTACCTCTGGTATGAAAATTCCATGATGTGTGTTGAATAACATTTTCCAAAGTTTTCAAGGAATAAACTCCATTTGCCTGTGGTGATAGCGGGCTTAATATTGCACCCTTACTAGCTGCCTTCCCTTCCACTCCCCAGCCCCTGTACTGGAGCCTCCTAAATAAACTAGGACTATTTAAATCTCTGCTTTGGGGTCTTTTGGAAGACTTGGGTCTTTTGGGGTCTTTCAAACTTAAACGGGATCTACTTCCAGAAGACTTAAAAAAGATATAGTAGTACACACACTTTGTGTTTTAATGAACATCTATTGTTAAGAATCTCTTATTATAGTGAAAGAACTTTGTAAATAGAGTTAAATTCCGACCAGGAATTTAATTCCATTAGGATTTTAATGGAAGACCAAATAGGTATCATTTCAAAGCTTTAGAGATAACACTTACAAGCAGAAGATAAGGGTTTAAGAATTAGATAATATGTTGTGAATGCGCTTCTAGAAGTCCTTCCAGAAAAAAGTCTCTGAAATTTCCTTTGGAGATTTTCAAAATTTTTTAAATTTATTTTTGATGTCAGTGGGTCAGTAATTGATTTTTAAATCGTGCATTCAAGTAGCTTCTAAAGTTTTGTTTAAGAAATATCCTGTTAGTTTGAATCTTTGTTTTTACTGTCAAGCTATTAATTATGATCGTTTTCCTTACAGATAGAACATGAGTAATGAAAATTTTAAACATGTGTTATATCTTAGTCACTTTAATTTAAATTATATATGCAATTGAGTTCAAAATGCTAAGTTTTCATAACAGAACTAATAAAATGCCCTGATTGAATAATTTTCTGTCAGAATAATTATATATGCAGTTGTGGTTCTGATCAGATAAATATACTCTAAGTTCAAAAGTAGCATGAGTCATGGATGACTTGGTTAGCATTTGTTTTCGTTATACACAACACAATTACATGTAAGTTTCCTTAAGTATTTAACAGTAAAGTTTTGACATGCATAACATTTTCTAATATTATAACTCTTAAAAGTCATCAATATTTAATGTATTATAGTTTCTGTCATTAAGACTGATTGCACTCCTATAAACTCCATTCCTTATACTTTTAAAGGACTCAATTTATTCATTAGTATGGTAAACCATGTATAATGTTTAAATTTGAGAAAACGACTCATTTATCAAAAAAAAAAGACCCAAAGCAAAACATGAAGATGAGTTAACCCAGATATCTAAAGTTGCTGGTAGAGGATTGTCTTTTCTTCATGACAGTCATATGGCTGTGTTTAGATGTTTGCCTCTTTATTATCCTTTCTGATACTTAGGGAACTATTTTAATTACAACATTCAGATTTTTCCCCATTTAAAGAAAAAATATTGTATTTTATTTTGAATGTTGTTACCTATTTAATTTTTCTGGTTTTCATGGAAATATATACAAAACTTTAAAGACAAATTAAAGAGATTATTTTACGTGGGGAAAGAATAGTCTTAAATTCCTGAACAAGTAATCTCAATTTTACCTACGTATTTAAATACATAGGTCATAAATCCCATAGAATTTTGAAGTAATATAAGAAATATTTGTGAGTAATTTTGGAAGATTATATGTCTGAGAATATCCAGGAAAATGTTGTGAAGAAAAAATTGCTTAGGTACATATATATCATAAAGGTACTTGATTTTATATATATAACTTTTTTCTCTCTTCTCTATCGCTCTCATTATATATATATGTATATATATATATATATATATATATAAAATCATTTCCCTTTATTTGTGGCTGTTATGTTCTATAAAGCCTCTGCAAACACGGGGTGAGTGAATATTGAACCAAAGCTTCTAGCAGAAATATAGGATTAGGTTTCTCTGTGCCCCTGGTTAATTTTTGTCAACCTATCGTTTGAACTTGCTTTATGTGTGTTTCTGTTTAAAGATACCTTACTTAATATACATTGTGTTTTCATTAGCATTGAACTCAGAGCCAAGTAGCACTATAACTCACACCTGAACAAAGTTTATTTAACGTATTTATTTTCTCCATAAGAGACAGCACAGCCTTCATAACGTTGAGGAACGCTAGACAGCACTTCAGCACTATGCTTGGGGCCATTTTAAACAGCAAAACCTAGTTTTATTTTTTGAAACACAGTTATATCACTTTGCAAATTTTTCTTTAAGTTTAGTTAAACTTAATTAGGAACATACATAAAATAATATTTTCAGGAGGTAATACCAATCAATGCATGAATGTGTTGATGAGATAAAAGAAGTTATGTAAAGTAGAAGAGGAGACAGGAATGGCACAAGCCTAACAGGCAGAAATGTTTATATACCATCAACTTCACTAGAATTAATTTTATTAATTATGAATTTTATACTTAAAATTTAAAGTCTTCCCACTAGCCTTAATTTATTATGTGTAAAATATTTGTTCATATTGTGAATACATTTGGTACAATAAAGTTTTACAAGTCTTGTATCTCCTGGAGTTTTTTTCTTTTAGCACCATAGATAAGTGACAGAGAAATTAAAAAAACAAACAAACATAATCATGAATAGACTGAAAAGTCTTCTTTTATTATCTAGTTTTTGGTTTATCAACTGTTGTATCTTGATGCAGCTACAAACCTTTCTAATTATTCTTCTTGAACACATTATGCAAACAGTAATCTATTCTTCACATAAAACACCACAACAAGGAGTTGTGCCACTGTACTCATTAATTGTTATGGGAAAATGTTCAGTTTAGCAAATGGTCAAGTTTCTTGGTAAATATTTTTCCATTGAAAAAGATACATTTTTGTCTGCTGTTTTGCACTTATAATGATCTGCATGTGTTCTCCATAGGCTCTATTACTTGAACCCACACAGTCTTCTTGCTGTTTTTTTGTCATTTAGAGTTTATCTTCTTAGATTTCTGAGGTTTTCTATTTTGGTAGTGTAAGAGTTCTGAAATGCTATCTCTTTCATCTGTTTTAATTTTTTTAACAACACGCTTTTACATTAAGATATTGGAAAAATGCAGAAAATAAAAAAAATAACTAGACAATTCTTAAATATTACTAGCACTAAATATTTTGGAATACATTTCCAGTTTCATCAATACATAAACTATTTTTAAGTTAAACAAGACTTGTATGATCCCATATGCCTTTTAAAATAAATTATAAAAGTATAGATGAAGCTAAAGTTCCTAGATATCAAAACTCATATGGATTTCTCCAAATATAGGGAGGAATATCAGAGGATAAGCAACAAAAGAAAACTAAAGTCCTCCAG
Source organism: Monodon monoceros (assembly GCF_005190385.1). Classification (NCBI taxonomy): domain Eukaryota; kingdom Metazoa; phylum Chordata; class Mammalia; order Artiodactyla; family Monodontidae; genus Monodon; species Monodon monoceros. Next base: position 16,419,155 of record NW_021703781.1, on the reverse strand, counting down.
AGGGTCATTTCCAGACATGGAGGGGCTCCATTTTCTGTTTGATTTCTTTATTTGTGATTCTGTACACCAATGAATCATTATTTAAATTACAGCTTTATTATATACCTTGATGATTTTTAAACTATCTACCTGTGTTCTTGTATTCAAAATTATCTATTATTACATATAAATTTTAGAATTAGTTCTTAAGTGTCATAAAAATTACTTTTAGGATTTTGATTGAAATCATGCTGAAGGTATAAAAGAACTTGGAAAGAATTGACATTTTTTCCCATATAAAGCCATATATCCATTAACAACATGGTATATATCATTTATTGAAGATTTCTCTCATCAGTTGACAGATGTGTGGCTATTTTTCTTTTTAAAAACATTTTCTGTTCCTCTGATACTTATTCTATATGAGCACTTGCCAATATTGATGTAGTAACAGCTGTCACTTTAAGAAGCCTAAATTTGTTTGTTTTTTTTGTGTGAGATTAATATGTGTTAAGCCTATATACAAAATGTTGGTCCTGAATGAACATGACATTTTTTAAATAATTAAATATATAGGTATTAAATCACCACTTATTTCCTTCAAGTGTTAGTTTTAACAGATATCATAAGTTGTGTATTTTTTTCCTCCAGAATTTTTAAAGAGATAAACATGCCATCATAGATTTGTATAGCCCTAAAGAAGTATTATAATAACAATTAAATAATAATGCTGGTAGAAGATACTGTGTTTGCAATTATGGTATGTTTGTTTTTTGTGGGAATTTTTGCATTTAATACTAACAAATATCCTATAATTTATAGAGTTTAGAACATGGGTGTAGAGAGACATTAAATAATTTGCACAGATTCTTATCACTCAAAGTTAGACCCAAAGCCCGCAACATAAGTTCCTTAGAAATATTGACTCCCAGGCCCCATCCCAAACTTGAATTTGAATTTTAGCTCTATTTAGCAATGAAATTCATTTACGTATTGAATTTTGAAAGGTGTTTAGCATGTCACAGAGTTAGTATATTCTGCGGTTGAGGCTTGTACCTAAATATTCTGAGTCTAGCCCCTGCCCTCTTCACCACTCTCCCATCCTACTCTACCAATTTCTTTTGTAGAGAATCCAACTAATTATCATGTACCTTTTGTTTAACCTTCCAAAATTAGAGAAGTACACAAGAAAATACATCTCATTTTTGACCAGCTATAATTATTGCTATTTTATGGAAAAGAAATCAACGTTTCTTTGAATTCTAATTCAATATTTTTTATTGCTTATTCTACAGAGAAAATAAATCTAACTTCTCACTGTTGGGGAGGGGAAAGTTTCCTCCTTCCCTTCTCAGTTTGGCTGATTGAATAATTAAAATGACACAACACTGATTAACAGTACACATGGGAAATCCACATAAACATGGGAGATTCCAAAGATTCAGGCAAATTGAGATACATATGACATTCTGGACTAAGGGGAAGGGGAAAGAGGTCTGGAACTTCAAAAGGAAAGAAGGCAATTCACAGAAAGATTTTTTTAAAACAGGGATAAATTTTGGTAAGCAAATATTTACTGGGTCATGCAGAAACAATAGGACACAGAGAGGAATTTTAACAAACAGGCTTTGCCAGATTCCTCTATGTCTACCACACCTCATTCATATTATACTATAGATATCTCTGGTGATAATTCTCTTTCCTGAAATAAGCCCTCTCTCTAAGTTCTTTTAGGAAATTAAGGGAGAGGAGAAAGGAAACATTTCCTGAGTCTTCTGTTTCTTCCTCATGCCAAAGAGACACATTTTGGGTGGCACATTTTGCTTACTACACCTTGATGTGCCTGCCCTGTAAATATTTCAAGACAAGTCTCACATTACCATTTTTTTTTCTAAGATACATAGCCAATTTATTTAATCTATTCCTAGTGGTTTTTAAACTTTTTGTCATCACAGCCTTCCTTCAAATATATTCTACTTTTAATTGAGTAACCTTGAAATGCCTTTCATTCACTAATTAATTCATTAAACTTTATTGAGACTCTATTATGTGTCTATGCTACATGCTAGAGAAAGAATTAGGAGCAGCAAGATCTGCATGTCCCTGCCTTTGTGGAACTAATAAATGATATTGAAACTGTAGCTCCATACAGACTGTTATTTCCCTTGTTCTGGCTGTTATAATTCTATTATTGGAGACAGACTGTTTATTTATTTATTTTTGGTCATTATATGACAACAGGCCAGATACTCATCACTAAATTCTGAAAGCACTTTTTGAAAGTATTTTCAGGACTACTGGTCTAGAAAAATGAATACATGCAATCTGCATATACAATAATAATAGTTTATTTTAAATAACATTTTACTATTTTCAAAACAATACCATATATATAATTTCATTTAACCTCATAGAACACCCTGAAGAGTGATGTAAAGGAGACATGGAAGATAAATTCCATTTTAAAGATAAAGAAATTCATGTTCAGAAAAAATAAGTGATCTGAGCAAGCTCAGAGGTGCTTACTACTGGTGCTATCTTTAGAATTCTGGTTTGAGGCTATTTCTCCCTCTTGTATGCTGCCATGTCTTTCAGAGAATATAACCAGTGGTAATAATTTCTTTTCTTTTTATTCCCACTGTTTCTGAAGTTCTTTTTACTTTTGTTTAACTATTTTTATAACAACATTCATATTAGTAAACATTATTATATTATTACATTAGTAAACACATAGATATTAGTAAAATACTCTGTGAATACAGCTAAATGGTATTTTTATTGGATAAAAATAAAATAACTACTAATTCAGCCTTTTGAGAAAGATATGACAATGTTGTGCTTTGTAAATCTTACTAACAGGAAACTTAGATTTCTTGACATGGCATTAGATTAGAGATTCTGAAAATCTCCACAGGTCCAATTTTGGCTATTATTATTAAAATGATATTGTGACTTTTACAAGACTTTACTTGGTACATTTTCATAGGTAGGTTTTAATGTAATCTTTTCACAGTTTTTACACTTAGCTATGATTTTAGCAAACAACCAAATGATTTATGCAATGACAAGATGAAAAGAGGTTTAATGCCACTGTATTCAACATAGAACTCATGAATAGACAATTGTACTTAAGAAAATGATGCAAAGTTTCATCTGTTATTTTTCTTGTTTTTAATCATTAAGATAGATTCATTTAGGGCTTCCCTGGTGGCGCAGCGGTTGAGAGTCCGCCTGCCGATGCAGGGGACACGGGTTTGTGCCCCGGTCCGGGAAGATCCCACATGCCGCAGAGCGGCTGGGCCCGTGAGCCATGGCCGCTGAGCCTGCGTGTCCGCAGCCTGTGCTCCGCAACGGGAGAGGCCACAACAGTGAGAGGCCCACGTACCGCAAAAAAAAAAAAAAAAGATAGATTCATTTACAACATACACATCTGGTCATAGTATTATTGGTGGCATCATTAGGTATACAATAAACGCATGCTTTTGAAGAAACCAAAAAAACAAATTTTGTGAAATGTATGAAAAATTTATTTTTTTTATGCAAGAAGCAAAACATACATGTTAAAATGTCTCTTTAATTTGGTTTATTTTTCATGATTTTAAGGTTATTTTAGAATTAATACATGCTAGATGATTTAAAAATTCATGTTTTGAGCATAGGTAATCTTTGGGAAATGCTGACAAATATTTTTATCAGTGATTGATTTAGCATTATTCTGCATTCTCTTCCCATTGCATTATATATACTTTACTACACATGTATGATTTATTGAAAGGGTTGAACTCAATGGAATTACAATATGAAAATGGCTTTATTTTATCAACAATCACTACCTTTTAACCAGAATAATGCTGAGTAATATATAATGTTTATCTCCAGTGGATAATCTAGTAGAAAAGGAGTTGGGGGGTGGGGAGAAACTCAGAACATCATTAAAAGAAAAAAATTTTGGCTGCAAATTTGCCACTACACAGTAAGCATTAAGTAAACTTGAGTTTCTCTTATTAGTAAAGCAATTGTCAAACGGATAAACTGTTTCTTAGTATTGATACACTTTATACAAGACAGTGATTACCATAATTACAGGCTTTATCCCAAATAAACTAAATACTTGCTAGGTATGTGATATTATTTTGTATAAGGCTAACTACTTTACACCTGATTTTTCTTATCTTAAATGGTTGTAATGGGAATACCTGTTAAAACATGTTGTGAGGACTAAGTGCAATCATTAATATTTTCCATTATCACACCATCATTACTCCTTTCAATTTCCTAATTTTAACTGGAAAAAAAAAAGGTTTATCGTGAAACTGCTGCTATATTTATATTACTCTCAATAGAAGGTTTTTTGTTTATCTGTTTCTTTTGCAACCACTGTTTGGAACTAGAAGCTTGAGTCACTTTTTGTTTTATTCTCCTTTATACTTTCAGTATAATATATATCTTTTAAATTATTTTTACTCCCATAAAATATATACCATTTTTGATATTATTCTCTTTCTTATAGCCATACTATACTAATATTTATATTTTTTTGTAGACTTGGAACTTGGAATGTGATTGTACCATCTCTGATATCTCCAGCCAATTGAATATATAACTCTTAACACCCATGGTATTTATTGGTGGACTCAATCTTCTTTAGCAACCCATATTGGTTGTTACATTTTTGCTTTTGCCATTATGAATTATTTTATCTCTAAAATCTCAAACATAAAATCCTACACTACATAACAAATTTTCTTTGTCCTACTTCTCCTTTATAGTTTCTCCCAGTATACCTATTCTCAAATGCATTATGATTTCTAATCCAGAAATAAAATATTTTATCAATATTATACCAATTGATAGTGGCTGGTTGGAACAGTGTACTGAGAATTCTGAACCTGAGGTCAAGGCTCAGCAAAAAAGACTTGTGACCAATTATCATGATTGCATGTGTGTCAAATACATTTAAGGCCTTCAACCTTTCATATTGCATAAGACTATCATTCTTTGTCTGAATGCACCTTTCTCATCATATAGTACAGTCACTCCTCTGTATACCGCGGTGGCTTCCATCCTCAATCCAACCACCCAAGAGTTGAAAATATTTTTTAAAAAAAATTGGAAAGTTTCAAAAAGCAAAACTTGATTTAGCCATGCCCTAGAACTATTTACATAGTGTTTACATTGTGTTTACAACTATTTACATAGCATTTACATTGTATTATGTAATAATCTAGACATGATTTAAAGTATAAGATCAGCTCTGTGGAGGTGATATGCAAGTACTATGCCATTTTATATAAGGGACTTGAGCATCTGTAGATTTGGTACCAAGGCATTCCAGGATCAAATTCCTGTGGATACTGAGGGATGACTGTATACAGGTTAAAAGGATATTAGTAATTAGTGTTATCATTTATCAGTTTCAGTTGTTACCTTACCCCTTGGCCTTTAGTCCTACCCACCGAATAGTCAATTTTCTGCTTGCAAGCTTTTAAACGTTGTGAAATAAATTACAAAGTATATTTATTGATTGCATTATATACTTCCCCTTGAACCTAGGCAAGCTTATGACTGTTGTGACTGCTCATCTAAAGTAAAAGTGATGTTATGTGCCTTGTGGATTACTCATAAAATGCAAGACTCATTTCACCTACTGATTCTCTCTCTCTCTCTCTCTGCCTCCCTCCCTCCCTCCCTCCCTCCCTCCCTCTCTCTACCTTTTTCCCTCCCTCCCCTGCTTCTCTCTCAATGTTCTTGAAACCAACCAAATTGCCATGTTATAAAAAGTCTAGACCACATGGAAAGGAAACATGTAGGTGTTCCAGCTGACAGTCTCAGCTAAGATCTTATGGTGTAGACGGAATCATTTGCTAGTTATGGCTGTAAGAAAGCTGTTAAAATTGTGCTGTGGATTATTGAGTGGCTATTGAGCACTCAAAATGTGTCTACTTCAAATTGAGATGTGCTTAAAGTGCCAAATACACACTGGATTTCAAAGATTTAATAGGGTACAAAAAGTTAAATAGTTCATTAATATTTTAATATTGAAAGACACTGATGAGAGAAGTTGGGGATGACACAGACAGATGGAAAGATATGCCATGTTCTTGGACTGCAAGAGTCAATATTGTTAAAATGACCATGCTACCCAGGGCAGTCTACAGATTCAGTGCAATCTCTGTCAAATTCACAATGGCATTTTTTACAGAATTACAACAGGGAATTTTGGAGTTTGTATGCAAACACAGAAGACTCCAAATAGCCAAAACAGCCTTGGGAAAGAGGAACAGAGCTGAAAGAATCATAATCTCTTACTCAGACTATACTACAAAGCTACAGTTATCAAAACAGTGTAGCACTGGCACAAAAGCAAATATCGATCAATGGAACAGAATGGAAAGCCCAGAAATAAACCCATGCACTTATGGCCTATTGATCTATGACAGAGGAGGCAAGAATATACAATGGAGAAAAAACAGTCTCTTCAATAAATGGTGCTGGGAAAACTGGACAGCTACATGTAAAAGAATGAAATTAGAACACTCCCTAACACCATATACAAAAATAAACTCAAAATGGATTAAAGACCTAAATGTAAGACTGGACACTATAAAACTCTTAGACGAAAACATAGGCAGAACACTCTTTGACATAAATGACAGCAGTATTTTTTTTGGATCCGTCTCCTGGAGTAGTGGAAACAAAAGCAAAAATAAACAAATGGGATCTAAGTACACTTAAAAGCTTTTGCAGGGCTTCCCTGGTGGCGCAGTGGTTGAGAGCCTGCCTGCCGATGCGGGGGACGCGGGTTTGTGCCCTGGTCTGGGAGGATCCCACATGCTGCGGAGCGGCTGGGCTCGTGAGCCATGGCCACTGAGCCTGCGCGTCCGGAGCCTGTGCTCCGCAGCGGGAGGGGCTGCAGCAGTAAGAGGCCCGTGTACTGCAAAAAAAAAAAAAAAAAAAAGCTTTTGCACAGCAAAGGAAACCTAAACAAAACTAATGGACAACCTATGGAATGGGAGAAAATGTTTGCAAATGATGTGATGGACAAGGGATTAATTTCCAAAATATGCAAACAGCTCATACAGCTCAATATCAGAGAAACAAACAACCCAATCGAAAAATGGGCAGAAGACCTAAATAGATATTTCTTCAAAGAGGACATGCAGATGGCCAACAGGCACATGAAAGGATGCTCAGCATTGCTAATTATTACAGAAATACAAAGCAAAACTACCATGAGGTATCGTCTCACACCAGTCCGAATGGCCATCATCAAAATGTCTACAAATAACGAATGCTGGAGAGGGTGTGGAGAAAAGGGAACCCTCCTACACTGTTGCTGGGAATGTGAATTGGGGCAACCATTATGAGAACAGTGTGGAGGTTCTTTAGAAACTAGAAATAGAGTTACCACATGATCCAACAATCCCACTCCTGGGCATGTATCCGGAAAAGAAAAACTCTAATTCAAAGAGATACATGGACTCAATGTTCATAGCAGTGCTATTTACAATAGCCAAGACATGGAAGCAACCTAGATGTCCATGGACAGATAAATGGACAGAGGAGATGTGGTATATATATATACAAACACACACATACAGACAATGGAATCTTAGCCATGGAAAAGAATGAAGTGATACCATTTGCAGCAAGATAGAAGAACCTAGAGATTATCATGCTAGATGAAGTAGGTCAGACAGAGAAAGACAAATATCATATGATATCATTTTATGTGGAATCTTAAAAAAAATGATACAAATGAACATATTTACAAAACAGAAATAGATTCACAGACATAGAAAACAAACTTATGGTTGCCAGGGGGGAAAAAGAGGGAGGGATAAATTGGGAATCTGGGCTTAACAGGTACACAGTACTATGTATAAAACGAATGAATGGCAGGGACCTACTGTATAGTGCAGGGAACTGTTTTCAATGTCTTGTGGTAACCTATAGTGGAAGGAAATTTGAAAAATTTTTCAGAGAGAGAGAGAGAGAGAGAGTGTGTGTGTGTGTGTGTGTATTTATTTATTTATGGCTGAATCACTTTGCTGTGCATCTGAAACATTGTAGATCAACTGTTCTTTGATGAAAAAAACAAATAGAAAAAAAATTTTAATATAATCAATATTTGCTGGCCTAAATATCTTATATCCATCAACCTGTTTAAATTCTTTTATTAATTCTAAAATTTAGTTGTATATTCTTTGTTTTTCTTAATACAAACATACATAATAACTGCACTTTAATTTTCACTCTTTACTAACCCATATTCACTTTATTCTTCTTGTTATATGATGCTGATTTTGTTTGTATGTGAGATTTGACAAAATATTACTTCATATGCTTTTACTGTTTTTAATGTTGCACCAAATACTTCGTGACTTCTTATAGAATGAAATTCATTGGACTTCTAGTCACTCTTAAAAATTTAGTAAGTAATTGCTGGCCTTCTAAATTTTTATTAACTAGTATTTTTCTACATTTTGTTTAAATAATATCATTCTAAAAATAATATATTTAGGGACTTTCCATATTTTTTTAAAATTCAGGCTTCACAATATTTAAGGAAAATAATGAAGTTTGATAATGTCAAAATAATTAATAATAAATAAGTTGTTATGCATTCACAGATAAAGGTTTAGATTTCTGCATGCTTTTTTTTTAAACATCTTTATTGGAGTATAATTGCTTTACAATGGTGTGTTAGTTTCTGCTTTATAACAAAGTGAATCAGTTATACATATACATATGTTCCCATATCTCTTCCCTCTTGCATCTCCCTCCCTCCCACCCACCCTATCCCACCCCTCCAGGCGGTCACAAAGCACCGAGCTGATATCCCTGTGCTATGTGGCTGCTTCCCACTAGCTATCTATTTTACGTTTGGTAGTGTATATATGTCCATGCCACTCTCTCACTTTGTCACAGCTTACCCTTCCCCCTCCCCATATCCTCAAGTCCATGCTAGGTCTGTGTCTTTATTCCCATCTTACCCCTAGGTTCTTCATGACCTTTTTTTTTTTTCTTAGATTCCATGTATATGTGTTAGCATACGGTATCTGTTTTTCTCTTTCTGACTTACTTCACTCTGTATGACAGACTCTATTTGTAGTGAGGTGGATGGACCTAGAGTCTGCATGTTCTTAATGTTCAGTTTTAGAAGAGTTCATTTACAAGACTCCCAAAGTGAATTTGATCTCTCTAGTTCTCTTCAGTGTAAATTACTTTTATTTGCATGATCAAAACTTAAATACGATTCTATTTCTTAAGACCTTTGAGGAATTTCTTGCCTCCTGAAATCAGGAATCATAGCTCCAAGTAGAAAGGTTTATTTTTACTGTTTTGTTTACCTGAAGCAAAAAATATCTTCAGTGATGTTTTGTGTGTTTAACGAAGGTTAGTTAAGAACGCAGTTATATATAAGGCTCTTTAGTTAAATTAGGAATGTTTTTAAAGACCATGTGGGTTTAATCCAGTCAAACAATTAATTTTATAGAGTCCTAATTGTATTCCTATTCTGTCTGGCATAAAATGTATTTTTACCTTTGCAGAACTTTCAAACCTTCCATTTATGGTATTGGCAATTTTGCATATATGGTCTTCGAAAACTGTAATTTTTATTTATTTATTTAATTATTTACTTATTTATTTTTGCTGTACACGGGCCTCTCACTGCTGTCGCCGCTCCCGCTGCGGAGCACAGGCTCCGGACGCGCAGGCTCAGCGGCCATGGCTCACGGGCCCAGCCGCTCCGCGGCATGTGGGATCTTCCCGGACCGGGGCACGAACCCGTGTCCCGTGCATCGGTAGGCGGACTCTCAACCACTGCGCCACCAGGGAAGCCCCGAGAACTGTCATTTTTATTAGTAAGTCTGTAATGCCAAAGATTTATGAACAATATGTCATTGTTCTGAGCTTTTCTTTCACAATTAAAGTTTAATTGCTTTTATTGAAAATTTCTTAACAGCTACAAACAAAATAATTGAGCTGTCTACATAGAGCTTTACCTTGATGCATATAATCTCCTCACTGAAGATGAAATCGGCTTAGCCTGTTATACGTAGATATGCTAAATCTTCTCTTTTATGCTGGTTATAGAGGTGCATTCTCTAGGCATTTGTGGCTTCCCTTATTCAAGGTACTAACATAAAGCTCGAGATATTCCAGTTGGTACCTGGCCAGCTTTATTTGCCACTAGAAAATTGAATTTTGAAAATAAAAGTATTCTCCATTCAAATCAGCAATTGTTTGAAATAGCTAGGAGGAAAATTTCCAAAATGTGCATAGTATTTTAATTTTTGTTTGCATATGTGGTATGCATGTGTGTTCTTCTAGAGACTTAGAAGAAAACTGGTAATTGTAGGATTTGAGACTAGATGAAAACTGAGGTTAACCTAAATCAGTTAAGACTTGAATTCATATTACTGTTCAGGAAATGGAGTGGGATGGTGCACAAGTAACTAAATTGGTCAAATTAGGTTTAAAATCAACCTTTTAAAATGAACCTAAGTCGAAGAAATTGTCCCTTTTTTAATCTTGGTGTATAAAGTCAAAAGCCATTGATTTCCGTAAAAAATTACAATTATGTATTTTTAGGGGGAAAAATGTTTTAGTCACAACTTGGACTAAAGCAAATCTAAAGTCAATGCCTTCTGAACTACTTAAGAAAGCAGATCCTGGGTGTTGAGAAAGACTTCACTAAGAGCGAGAGACACTCTTTGAAATGACAGCTTGAAAATAAATCAAGCTTGTGAATTTTTAGATTTATATAATTGAAAATAATTCTTACATACAGTTAAACCTTTACATAAGGAAGCAAACAACGTTAATGAAATTCTTCAGAGTTAGAACACAGAGATCTCATCATCAAATAGCTCTATTGATAGTAGGTTATGAATTGAGCTAAAATCATATTTGTCCTCTTAAGATTAAGTGAAGGAATCTTAGAATTTTAACTATTGAATTATTGTTCAGATGAAATATGATTATTAATCATTTTCTAGGGAAGAGAATCTTTATATTTTAAGTATATATGATTATATCTGAGTATAAGCGAAGATAACAATTGCTCCAAATAAACATTAACATAAAACACTAAGAATTTACATTGTTCCATCTTAATTTGTAATACTGTCAACAAGAACGTGACACAGAAGGAGTATGTACAATATTCTCCATTGAAACCTGTATTTACTAGTAAATTATAGGTACCTTTATGTGATTAGATTAGAACAGTGTGAAGAATGAGTTTAAATAATTCATAAATATTCTTTTAAATGTTATCATGTGATGCGGATGTTATTTTTATTAGAACAAAAGAGGAAAAACACATATCTGGAGTGTTATAACATACAAGATATATAAAATTTTTGGTGAAACCTATGGTACAATACCTGAGTAAAGTAACTGTTTATAAAAAGTACACCAAAAGAAGACTTATTCGCTCATACATACTCTATCCCTTAATTGCATTCATTCTTAGCTATAAGGTTCTGAATTTTATCTTACATCCTTATAATTGACTTATATTTTAATGCTAACTTTATTTCACAGTTTTCTCTGAGTTACCTTTATAAAAATAATTATATGTCTAAAATCTGTTTCATTTTCTAACTTACATCTTCATACCAACTTCATGTACCTCTACCCCATTGGGCCATCTTCCCTCTACAAGCATTTTCAACAGTTGGGGATGAACATTTTCAAGTTTTAAATCTTATTTCCATGAAATTCATGTATATATAAATATGCCCATGTATGTTTACATGTATATGACCTTCAATGAATGGGCTGGGATCATTGTTAACCATCATCAGGTGCATGACGCTCAGTTGCTTATTCACCCTGAGGAATACTAAGGGGAACTTCCCTGTTGCAAATCAATACCAGTAATTTGGACTGTTTGCACCTGTTTTTTGTCCTTTCTTCTGTTGTTTATGGTGAAATATTTCATATACTTAGAAGAGAGTTCAATGTTTTTTTTCTAAGTATAAAGGTAACAGACTTGTAGCACCAACCAAGTGAAGAAAATTACATTGCCAGCACTCCAGACACTTCCTGTTCACTGTTCCCTATGCAAATACTTTGGCCTTTCTAAGGGTTAAATATTATCTTGACTTAAGTAATAGTCATTCCTTTGTTTTTATCTATATTCTTTGTATGTATAATTGGATCCTTAAAATTGTAGTTTTGCACATTATAGGAATGGAATTTTATGTGGACCTGTTCAAATCCTCATTTTTTGTTTCTTTTGCTCAGTATTATTATGTTTATGAATTTCAACTCGTATATATCTGTGATTCTTCTTCTTTTTTTTTTTTTTTTTTGCGGTACGCGGGCCTCTTACTGTCGTGGCCTCTCCCATTTTGGAGCACAGGCTCTGGATGCGCAGGCTCAGCGGCCATGGCTCACGGGCCCAGCCGCTCCGCGCCATGTGGGATCTTCCTGGACCGGGGCACGAACCCGTGTCCCCTGCATCGGCAGGCGGACTCTCAACCACTGCACCACCAGGGAAGCCCTATCTGTGATTCTTTGTTGTTTATTGCAGTATGTTATTCCATTATGTGGCTATATCAAAAATTTGTGCCCAAATATTATTAATACACATTTTCAGTATTTCCAGGTTTGCTACTGGAAAAATATTACTATGAATATTTTTGTTCATGCTTCGTAGTGTGCATAAACAAGAGATGTACTTGGGTGTTTTCCTGATGGTTGTTTTGCTGAATGGGTATACAGATATTTAGCTTCACTAGAAAATGCCAGATTGTTTTTCCAAAATAGTGTTATCAATTTAAACCGTACAAATATAGGCTTTTCTGAGTCTCTCTAGTATTCACAAAATTGATATTTGCAGACATTTAAGCTTTTGCTGACATAGTAAGATATATATGTACACACACACACACACACACACACACACACACACACACAAAGAAATTTCCTGTCCAGATGATTTCACTGGTGAATTTTTCTAAACCTTTAGGCACCAATATTACAGTAAATTTCAGAGGAATGAAGAAGAACAAAAAATCCTCTGGCTGTAGCTCATTGCCCCCAAATCTTGTCAAATCTGAGGATTTTCAATACATAAAAAGTATAGAAAATTTCTGCCATAAACATAGGTGCAAATATTTTAATAAAAATATTAGTAAATAAAACTAATTTTCATTAATATATTATGACCAAGTGGGGTTTACTAAAGAAAGATAAACTTGCAGAAAATCCATGGAATTGTAAAAAATTAATATACAGAAACTTCAATTAAACTTCTGGTCTTTGAAAGACCAGAAGGGGTGGCTAGCATGCCCTTTGACAATGGCAGAGCCCAAGAGGAAGAAGAAAGACTACTCTTCTTTCTTGCCAAGGACTCAGCCAATGAAAAGCCATGGACTCTGTTTACTAAAGCTCTCCCAACTTACTCTCTCCTCTATAAAAGCGTCTCCTTCCCTGGCTATGCGGTATTTGCACATGGCTAGTCATGGTTGCAGACCCTGAATTGCAATTCTCTCCTTATCACAAATGAACCCAACTTTGCTGGAGAAATATCTGGCAGTCTATTCATTTTAGGTCAACAGAATTCACCATATTCCTAGAACAAAATGAGAAAAATATATATATATATATATATATATTCGTCTTAGTAGATATAGAAAACAAGAATTTCTTAAAATTCAATACTTATTCATGTTAACAACCCTTATGAATGTAGGGATAGAAGGATTTCCTATTTTGTTGGTTAATATATAATAAACAGCCATAAATTCAACAATCAGCCTAAGTAAATCAATGAAAATAGTTAAATCTATGTTTCTATCCCTAACCCATCCCTCTGTCTTCCACCTCTATAAGAGAGCATTATGTAAATTCTATGTTTAATATTCTCTTGTTTTTTATCAACTTAATTGAGATTTAATTTAAATATCATCACATCTTCCATATTATTTGGTAAAATGATTTTTGACAAATGTGTATACCTATGAAACCACCAATGTGATAAAGATATACATTTTCAGCCTCATAAAGATTCCTTGAACCCCTTCTTAGTCAATACCCCAATTACACCTGGTGCAAGGCAACCACTGACATACTTTCTGTGGTCTTAGACACTTCTCTTCCTTTTTTTTTTTTAACCAAAAGCAGGAGTCTCCAAACGTTTTCTATGAACAAAAGAATAGTTGATACTTTAAGATTTGTGGGTGAAAAGTGTCTGTCCCTGCTGTTCAACTCTACCTTTGTAGAAGGTTAAAAAGCTATAGACTGTATGTTAATAAATGTGTTTGGCTTTGTTCCAATAAAATTTTGTTTTAAAACCAGTAAGCAATTGAGTTTGGCCCACTGAGGGTAATTTACTGATCATTGATATAGAGTAGCACATAAATGAAAACAAATTGCATATATCATTTTTAAGATTGTTTTAAGATTATACTGTTTTTTTAAGATTCACTCACGTTGCTGCATGTATCAGTATTTGTTCCCACTTTATTGCTACTTATGCTAGGGATTTTAATTGTATGCATATAATCACAGTTTGTTAATGCGTTCATCCTTTGATGGGAATTTGACTGAACCCGCGCCCTTGGCAGTGAAAGAACGGAGTCCTAACCACTGGACTGCCAGGGAATTCCCTATTTTTAGTTTTTTAAGAAACCTCCTTACTGTCCTCCATAGCAGCTGCACCAATTTACATTCCCACCAACAGTGTAGGAGGGTTCCCTTTTCTCCACACCCTCTCCAGCATTTATTTGTAGACATTTTCATGATGGCCATTCTGACCGGTGTGAGGTGATACCTCATTGTAGTTTTGATTTGCATTTCTCTAATTATTAGGGGTGTTGAGCATTTTTTCATGTGCCTATTGGCCATCTGTACATCTTCTTTGGAGAAATGTCTATTTAAGTCTTCTGCCCATTTTTTGATTGGGTCTTTTTTTAATTGAATTGTATGAACTGTTTACATATTTTGGAAATTAAGCCTTTGTTGGTCACATCGTTTGCAAATATTTTCTCCAAGTCCTAAGTTGTATTTTCTTTTTGTTTATGCTTTCTTTTGCTGTGCAAATGCTTGTAAGTCTGATTAGGTCCCATTTGTTTGTTTTTACTTTTAATTCTATTGCCTTGGGAGACTGACCTAAGAAAACACTGCTATGATTTATATCAGAGAATATTTTGCCAATGTTCTCTTCTAGGAATGTTAGGGTGTTATGTCTTACTAAGTCTTTAAGCCGTTTTGAGTTCATTTTTGTGTGTGGTGTGAGGGACTGTTCTAATTTCATTGATTAACATGTGGCTGTACCAGCTTTCCCAACCACTTGCTGAAGAGACTGTCTTTTCCTCATGGTATATCTTTGCCTCCTTTGTCGAACATTAATTGAATGTAGGTGTGTGGATTTATTTCTGGGCTCTCTATTATGTTCCCTCGATCCATATGTCTGTTTTTGTGCCAATATCATGCTGTTTTAATTACTGAAGCCTTGTAGTATTGACTGAAGTCTGGGAGGGTTATGCCTCCAGCTTTGTTCTTTTTCTTCAGGATTGCTTTGGCAATTCTGGATTTTTTTATGGTTCCATATACATTTTAGGATTATTTGTTCTAGTTCTATGAAGAATGTCATGAGTAATTTGATAAGGATTGCATTAAGTCTGTAGATTGCTTTGGGTAGTATGGCTGTTTTAACAATATTAATTCTTCCAGTGCAAGAGCATGGGATTGCTTTCCATTTCTTTGAATCATCTTCAACTTCCTTTATCAGTGCTTTAAAGTTCTCAGCATATAAGTCTTTCACCTCCTTGGTCAGGTTTATTCCTAAGTATTTTATTTTATTGATATGATTTTAAAGGGATTTTTTTTTTTACTTTCCCTTTCTGATGTTTCATGGTTGTTATAAATAAATGCAGCAGATTTCTGTATGATTCCTGCTACTTTGTTGAATTCATTTATCAGTTCTAGTAGTTTGGGTGTGGAGTCTTTAGGGTTTTCTGTATAGGGTGTCATGTCATCTGCATATGATGACAATTTTACCTCTTCCCTTCCGATTTAGATACATCTTATTTCTTTTTTGTGTGTGATTGCTGTGGCTAGGACTTCTAATACTATGTTGAATAGAAGTGGTGAGTGTGGGCATCCTTGTCTTGTTCCAGATTTTAGTGGGAAGGCTATTAGCTTTTCATCGTTAAGTATTATGTTGGCTGTGGGTTTATCATAAAGAGCTTTCATTATGTTAAGGTATATTCCCTCTATACCCACTTTGGTAAGAGTTTTTATCATGAATAGATGTTGAATTTTATGAAATGCTTTATCTGCATCTATTGAGATGATCATTTGGTTTTTGTCTTTTGTTGATGTGGTTCATCACATTGATTGATTTGTGTATGTTGAACCATCCTTGTGACCCTGGGATGAATCCAACTTGATTGTGGTATATGATCTTTTTCTAGTTGTTAGATTCAGTTTGCTAATATTTTGTTGATTTTTTGCATCTATATTCATCAAAGATATTGGCCTATAATCTTCTTTTTTTGAAGTATCTTTGGTATGTTATCATGGTGATGGTGGCTTCAAAGAATGACTTTGGGAGTGTTCCCTCCTCTTCAATCTTTTGGAAGGTTTGAGAAGGATCAGTATAAGTTCTTTATATGTTTGGTAGAATTCCCCAGTGAAGTCATCTGGTTCTGGACTTTTTTTTTTTTTTTTGCGGTACGCGGGCCTCTCACTGTTGTGGCCTCTCCCTTTGTGGATCACAGGCTCCAGACGCGCAGGCTCCAGACGCGCAGGCTCAGCGGCCATGGCTCACAGGCCTAACCGCTCCGCGGCATGTGGGATCCTCCTGGACCGGGGCACGAACCCGTGTCCCCTGCATTGGCAGGCAGACTCTCAACCACTGCACCACCAGGGAAGCCCTGATTCTGGACTTTTATTTGCAGGGATTTTTAAAAAATTATTATTACAGATTATATTTCACTTCTAGTGATTGGTCTGTTCAAATTATCTACTTCTTCTTGATTCAGTTTTGGTAGGCTGTATGTTTCTAGAAATTTGTCCTTAGATATGAACTTTTGAAACATAGTTCGGGGAATGTTTCAAGATTATAAGAAAATAAACTTTTACAAGTAAATGCCTCAATCTACATTCTCTCCAGAATTCGTTATGCTCAAATTTCTTAACACATGCCAATAAATGAGTGGAGAATGGTATTTCATTGTATTTTTGATTTGCCTGCCCCGATTGCTAATGAGTTTTAGCATATTTGTATCTACATATAATCTGCAATTAATCTATTTGAGATTTTAGTTTCGATTATCACATATTTTACTTCTAGAATCTCCTTCAAGTTATTACAAATTTGCTTTAAAAAATCCAATGATTTGATTCTTTTTTTATATACTTAAATAGCTTAGACCCATTTATTTTCATCTTACAAATCCATAATCTGTGTCCTTACAGTCTATTATTTTATCTTTTTTGGCCAGTTCTCACTCATTGGTGGTTGGTTTTTCTATGTGCTTATAATTTTGATATGTTCATATTCAGATGGCTCATCTTGGAAATCTTCTTATCTAAAGATGATTTTCACCCAAATAGGATTTCTGCTTGCCTGAGCTACACTGGGGCCATTCTAATACGCAACTGTTTTAAGATTACGCCGAGTCTTGATGTTTTATGTAAATGCAAACTCACATAAAGTCAAGATTGTGGTTATATTTTCTCTCAGTGAAGACTTTGTCTCCTCAGAATCCTGGCAGGGACATGGGAACGGTAAATGAGGAAGTACACTAATGGCTTTTTCTTCAAGAGATGTGGCTCCCCTCCTCTTCTTATTTCCCATATGTAGCTTGTGTTGGAATTTGACCTCCAATTGTTTCCTGATTGGAAGGTTGATTATCCCATTGAAGTCTGATTAGCACCAAATATGTGTCGAGGGGAAATTACTTTTGATGCTGGTGACTTATATCAGCTTATTACTTTTCTACCTCTTTTCCTAACCCTGGAGAGATGCAACCCAGAAGGACAGGCAGATTCCAATGTTTTCCGAGGAAAGTATAAAAACAGTTTGTCACTTAAGTCTGTTTTATCCATGTCTTGAAATAGGTTTTTCCTCTTTTCCTATTATCTCTCTATCTTATCACCTAGTTTTATTTTCTTCCTATAATTACATGGTCTAAAACTGTCTTGCTTATTTGTTTGTATTTTGTTTCCTTCTCTTGGCTTTATTCTGTTAGGTAACAGGCCATCAATAAATATATGTTCTAAAAACAGAAATTGCTTACACTTATTAAATCTGACAAATTGTGGTAGGCTGAGTATTGCATTCACATAATCACTTCTGATAAAAGGTTTAAGCATCCATTCCCATTGTCATGTGACTTAAAGTGTTCATGGGAAATGTTTGCCTTCACGTTCCATGGGTGATTGTTTTATCTGTGGCAGTCACTTTGGTCACTGGTGGGGTGAATGTGATAATACCATATCCAAGCTGAAGCTTTAAGTGCCAGGGAGTATTTTCTCAGCAATCTTGCTTTTGTGCCATGAGAAGGTCACATCAGAAGGAGGAGTTACTCCTTCAGCCTAATTCCCAGAAGAAGAAACTAGTAGCATTAGAGATAAATCATACTTTTGCAGGGAAAGATTTAAGGGCCATTTACTATGATATCAAAGCTGATTAATCCAGTACAATCAATTTCTCTATGAAGTGATCCTTACACACCGTATCAAGTGGTCCCTTTAATCATCTCTCATACTGGGAAATCATTCATTCATTTCTTCATTCACTAATTTATTCAATACATTTATTTATGACTTATACAAGGTAAAATGAAGTATTTGTGGTATAAAAAGAGAAAGAAGAAGCATACAAATAAGATTTGAGTTGAAATGATGAGTTGTAGCAGGTATGTTAAGAAACACTTTGAGAAAATTCAAAATAGATGAGTACAATTTTTAACTGGGAGGCAAGGTGAGGCTGCCAGTACAATAGTATTTGAGATAAGTCTTGAGTAATGCTTAAGATTTTAACACAGGCTAGGGTATCTGAATTGCAGAGTAGGGATAAAAGCTAAAAGAAAGATTTTAGCTTCTTTTTCTTTTAGCTTCTTTCCAATGGTCAAAAATATATGTATCAAAATATAGAGACAAAACCAAGACTTGTTTGGTGAGTGTCTAGTTTGCAAGCGAGTATAACAGAACATATAATTAAATGCACAGTGAATAAACAAATATACCGTTTGAATATTGAGGAAGGGAACATCAAGTTTCTTAGATTTGGATTTAAATACAGATATCAAACTTGTATGTCAATAGCTAGACAATACATCTACTTATAAAGCAAAAGTAAATTTTGACAGTTGACCCTGTTAACATTTGGAGTATCAATTAAAATGACCCTTTAACTTAAGGGTCACTTTGGGAATCCATCCAACTCTTTAACTATTTCATGGGTAAAATGTCAAGACAGTTTGCTCTCTGAAATATGGAAATGAAGACTAATAGATAATGTATATACCCTCAGTAGATAGGTTAACCTCATTAGGAGACAAGTACTAAAGTGAAGATTCTTAATTTAATAAAGATGGCCAGAAATATTTTTTTGTAAAAATAGGTATTAGAATTGTTTGCTTTGATAATGTTCGAAGTCAGCAAAAAAGTCTTATTTTGTATTTTTCAGAATAAACTGAGGTGGTATGCTTCTCATATCAGATACTGTGTCCTCCTTTCATTTAAAAAATGTAAGCACTAGCTCAAACAGTAAATCTATAAATATTACAGTTTGTAGTTAAGTTTTTGCAGCATCTCACAGTTTAGTAATCAAATAATTTAAAATGTTTGAATCAGTACAGTTAAAAAATAAAACTATGGTAAACTATCCAAGAATAATACAACTATATTTTCTTCCCTATTCATTTTTCAAACCCAGTACTGGTTGTGTTTGGAGTCTTAGGAGACACACTGCTGAAAATGACCCCTATGTCCAGGAAGTTGTATAGGCAAATATATTAATGATTAAATGACATTTATTGGGCATCAACTATGAGCTCAAGGCTACACTAGGTGCTAGGGTTATAAAGAAGAGGTCAGGGTGGATATTGCTTGGTCGGATGGAGTTTATGGTCTATCGGAGGAATGGCGTGTTTGAAAAACAATCACAATAAGTGTATAATTTCTAACAGCTTTAATAATTCTAAAAAAAATGAAGTCATTTATACATCTCTAAGAAATGAATCTGGCCTATAATAATGGTGGAAGGGTCTTGAATTCTCCTAATGTGAGATTGAAACTGAGATGGTATGATGAGCAGGGTTTGATGGCAGTGTGTGAAGGTCAGGTGTATATGCAAGATATATATACAGAGTACATTAACACATTTAGTATGATAAGTGCACATACATGTTACTTACGTTTATTATTAGGTATTTTATGCCAGTTATACTTAAAACATTTGTTTTTATACACATACAATTCTTTGTAAATACGCATTTTTAAAAAATTCTGGAAGAATCATGAGGCAGGGAATGAGATGAATTTCCTTAATTAATAATCAAATAGCAACCTGGAAATAGGCTGAATAACAGTTTAATTAAAAAAACAAAACTAAGCGTTCCCATGAATAACTGTGCTTAAGCCTGTGTCAAATGTAAAGTGTGATACATTGTTGGTACACCATGTTAACTTCTTTTTTTTGTTTTTTTTTAAATCTCTTTTCAGTAATACACACTTTGGTTTTCAGTGAACACTTTTTTTTCTCTCTTTCAATGATATTGATCATAAAGTTTTCAAAAACCGTGATTTTAATATGAAAATTATACTTCAACTTTTATTTACAGGTTTTTTTTTCTGCTGTGTTGTTGTTATGTCTGCAGTTTTATGAAGGACTGATTAAGTCAATCTATTTGAGGGGAATTTCTTTTTTAATTAGGTTTTGGAAGTTCCCACCAAAGCATAAACAAATATTCCAGGTAAGGAAAGGAGGTGTGAAATAAGAACAAATGGAAACTGTCTGTGTGACTTTGTATTTGAGTGAGCTTAAGGAAGGCGGAGGAATATTGACAGAAGACAAATTACCTTGTAACTGCATCTAGAAATACCTTCTTTTAATGTAGTAAACAAATGTCATTCTGGCTGTACACATCAGAAAATAGTTTCAAATAGACTGAATAAAATAAAAAAGAGTTGACATGCTTGAGAGAGCTAGGAGATGACTGAGCATTCCTCTAAATCTATTTTTTTTTAACATCTTTATTGGAGTATAATTGCTTTACAATGGTGTGTTAGTTTCTGCTTTATGACAAAGTGAATCAGTTATACATATACACATGTTCCCATATCTCTTCCCTCTTGCATCTCCCTCCCTCCCACCCTCCCTATCCCACCCCTCTAGGTAGTCACAAAGCACAGAGCTGATTTCCCTGTGCTATGCGGCTGCTTCCCACTAGCTATCTATTTTACGTTTGGTAGTGTATATATGTCCATGTCACTCTCTCACTTTGTCACAGCCTACCCTTCGTCCTCCACACATCCTCAAGTCCATTCTCTAGTAGGTCTGCGTCTCCATTCCCGTCTTACCCCTAGGTTCTTCATGACCTTTTTTTTCTTTTTCCTTAGATTCCATATATATGTGTTAGCATACAGTATTTGTTTTTCTCTTTCTGACTTACTTCACTCTGTATGACAGACTCTAGGTCCATCCACCTCACTACAAATAACTCCATTTTGTTTCTTTTTATGGCTGAGTAATATTCCATTGTATGTATGTGCCACATCTTCTTTATCCATTCATCCGATGATGGACACTTAGGTTGCTTCCATGTCCTGGCTATTGTAAATAGAGCTGCAATGAACATTTTGGTACATTACTCTTTTTGAATTATGGTTTTCTCAGGGTATATGCCCAGTAGTGGGATTGCTGGGTCATATGGTAGTTCTATTTGTAGGTTTTTGAGGAACCTCCATACTGTTCTCCATAGTGGGTGTATCAATTTACATTCCCACCAGCAGTGCAAGAGTGTTCCCTTTCCTCCACACCCTCTCCAGGATTTACTGTTTCTAGATTTTTTGATGATGGCCATTCTGACTGGCGTGAGATGATAGCTCATTGTAGTTTTGATTTGCATTTCTCTAATGATTAATGATGTTGAGCATTCTTTCATGTGTTTGTTGGCAATCTGTATATCTTCTTTGGAGAAATGTCTATTTAGGTCTTCTGCCCATTTTTGGATTGGGTTGTTTGGTTTTTTATTATTGAGCTGCATGAGCTGCTTGTAAATTTTGGAGATTAATCTTTTGTCAGTTGCTTCATTTGCAAATATTTTCTCCCATTCTGAGGGTTGTCTTTTGGTCTTGATTATGGTTTCCTTTGCTGTGCAAAAGCT
The DNA here is from genome assembly GCF_005190385.1 of Monodon monoceros. NCBI lineage: Eukaryota > Metazoa > Chordata > Mammalia > Artiodactyla > Monodontidae > Monodon > Monodon monoceros. The sequence continues at coordinate 16,396,812 of NW_021703781.1, read as the reverse complement.
TTGAAGTTTCATTAGGTCCCATTTGTTTATTTTTGTTTTTATTTCCATTTCTCTAGGAGGTGAGTCAAAAAGGATTTTGCTGTGATTGATGTCATAGAGTGTTCTGCCTATGTTTTCCTCTAACAGTTTGATAGTGTCTGGCCTTACATTTAGGTCTTTAATCCATTTTGAGTTTATTTTTGTGTATGGTGTTAGGGAGTGTTCTATTTTCATTCTTTTACATGTAGCTGTCCAGTTTTCCCAGCACCACTTATTGAAGGGGCTGCCTTTTCTCCATTGTATATTCTTGCCTTCTTTATCAAAAATAAGGTGACCACAGGTCCGTGGGTTTATCTCTGGGCTTTCTATCTTGTTCCATTGATCTATATTTCTGTTTTTGTGGCAGTACCATACTATCTTGATTACTGTAACTTTGTAGTATAGTCTGAAGTCAGGGAGCCTGATCCCTCCAGCTCCGTTTTTCTTTCTCAAGATTGCTTTCACTATTCAGGGTCTTTTGTGTTTCCATACAAATTGTGATTTATTTTTTTCTTGGCTCTGTGAAAAATGCCATTGGTAGTTTGATAGGGATTGCATTGAATGTGTAGATTGCTTTGGGTAGTATAGTCATTTTCCCAGTGTTGATTCTTCCAATCCAATAACACGGTATATCTCTCCACCTCTTGGTATCATCTTTAATTTCTTTCATCAGTGTCTTATAGTTTTCTATATACAGGTCTTTTGTCACCTTAGGTAGGTTTATTCCTAGGTATTTTATTCTTTTTGTTGCAATGGTAAAGGGAAGTGTTTCCTTAATTTCTCTTTCAGATTTTTCATCATTAGTGTATAGGAATGGAAGAGATTTCTGTGCATTAATTTTGTATCCTGCTACTTCACCAAATTCATTGATTAGCTCTAGTAGTTTTCTGGTAGCATCCTAGGGATTCTCTGTGTATAGTATCATGTCATCTGCAAACAGTGACAATTTCACTTCTTCTTTTCCAATTTATATTCCTTTTATTTCTTTTTCTTCCACATTGCCGTGGCTAGGACTTCCAAAACTATGTTGAATAATAGTGGTGAGTGTGGACATCCTTGTCTTGTGCCTGATCTTAGAGGAAATGCTTTCAGTTGTTCACCTTTGAGAATGATGTTTGCTGTGGGATTGTCATATATGGCTTTTATAATGTTGAGGTAGGTTCCCTCTATGCCCACTTTCTGGAGAGTTTTTATCACAAATGGGTGTTGAATTTTGTCAAAAGCTTTTTCTGCCTCTATTGAGATGATCATACAGTTTTTCTTCTTCGATTTGTTAATATGGAGTATCACATTGATTAATTTGTGTATATTGAAGAATCCTTGCATCCCTGGGCTAAATACCACTTGATCATGGTGTATGATCCTTTTAATGTATTGTTGGATTCTGTTTGCTGGTATTTTGTTGAGGATTTTTGCATCTACATTCATTAGTGATATTGATGTGTAATTTTGTTTTTTGTAGTATCTTTGTCTGGTTTTGCTCTCAGGGTGAGGTGACCTTGTAGAATGAGTTTGGGAGTGTTCCCTCCTCTGCAGTTTTTTGGAAAAGTTTCAGAAGGATGGGTGTTAGCTGTTCTCTAAATGTTTGATAGAATTCACCTGTGAAGCCATCTGGTCCTGGACTTTTGTATGTTGCAAGATTTTTAATCACAGTTTCAATTTCATTCCTTGTGATTGGTCTGTTCATATTTTCTATTTCTTCCTGGTTCAGTCTTGGAAGGTTATACCTTTCTAAGAATTTGTCCATTTCTTCCAGATTGTCCATTTTATTGGCATAGAGTTGCTTATAGTAGTCTCTTAGGATGCTTTGTGTTTCTGCAGTGTCCATTGTAACTTCTCCTTTTTCATTCTAATTTTATTGATTTGAGTCCTCTCCCTCTTTTTCTTGATGGGTCTGGCTAATGGTTTATCAATTTTGTTTATCTTCTCAAAGAACCAGCTTTAGTTTTATTTATCTTTGCTATTGTTTTGCTTCATTTTGTTTTCATTTATTTCTAATCTGATCTTTATTATTTCTTTCCTTCTGCTAACTTTGGGTTTTTTTGGTTCTTCTTTCTCTAATTGCTGTAGGTGTAAGGTTAGGTTGTTTATTTGAGGTGTCTCTTGTTTCTTGAGGTAGGCTTGTATTGCTATAAACTTCCTTCTTAGAACTGCTTTTGCTGCATCCCGTAGGTTTTGGGTCGTCGTGTTTTCACTGTCATTTGTCTCCAAGTATTTTTTGATTTCCTCTTTGATTTCTCCAGTGATCTCTTGGTTATTAAGTAGTGTATTGTTTAGTCTCCATGTGTTTGTATATTTTACAGTTTTTTTCCTGTAATTCATATCTAGTCTCCTAGTATTGTGGTCAGAAAAGATACTTGATAAGATTTCAATTTTTTAAAATTAACAGAGGCTTGATTTGTGAACCAAGATATGATCTATCCTGGAGAATGGTCCATGAGCACTTTAGAAGAAAGTGTATTTTGTTGTTTTTGTATGGAATGTCCTATGAATATCAATTATGTCCATCTTGTTTAATGTATCATTTAAAGCTTGTGTTTCCTTATTTATTTTCATTTTGGATGATCTGTCCATTGGTGAAAGTGGGGTGTTAAAGTCCCCTACTCTTATTGTGTTACTGTCAATTTCCCTTTTATGGCTGTTAGCATTTGCCTTATGTATTGAGGTGTTCCTATGTTGGGTGCATAAATATTTACAATTTTATGTCTTCTTCTTAGATTGATCCCTTGATCATTATGTAGTGTCCTTTTTTGTCTCTTGTAATGGTCTTTATTTTAAAGTCTATTTTGTCTGATATGAGAATTGCTACTCCAGCTTTCTTTTGATTTCCATTTGCATGGAATATCTTTTTCCATCCCCTCACTTTTATTCTCTATGTTTCCCTAGGTGAAGTGGGTTTCTTGTCAACAACATATACACGGGTCTTGTTTTTGTATCCATTCAGCCAGTCTATGTCTTTTGGTTGGAGCATTTAAACCATTTACATTTGAGGTAATTATTGATATGTATGTTCCTATTACCATTTTCTTAATTGTTTTGGTTTTGTTATTGTAGGTCTTTTCCTTCTCTTGTGTTTCCTGCCTAGAGAAGTTCCTTTATCATTTTCTGTAAAGCTGGTTTGGTGGTGCTGAATTCTCTTAGCTTTTGCTTGTCTCTAAAGGTTTTAATTTCTCCGTCGAATCTGAATGAGATCCTTGCTGGATGGGTAGAGTAATTTTGGTTGTAGTTTTTTCCCTTTCATCACTTTAAATATGTCCTGCCACTCCCTTCTGGCTTGCAAAGTTTCTGCTGAAAGATCAGCTGTTAACCTTATTGGGATTCCCTTTTATGTTATTTGTTGCTTTTCCCTCACTGCTTTCAATATTTTTTCTTTGTATTTAATTTTTGATAGTTTGATTAATTTGTTTCTTGGTGTGTGTCTCCTTGGATTTATCCTGTATGGAACTCTCTGCACTTCCTGGACTTGTTTAACTCTTTCCTTTCCCATATTAGGGACGTTTTCAACCATAATCTCTTCAAATATTTTCTCAGTCCCGTTCTTTTTCACGTCTGCTTCTGGGACCCCTATAATTCTAATGTTGGTGCGTTTAATGTTGTCCCAGAGGTCTCTGAGACTGTCCTCAATTCTTTTCATTCTCTTTTCTTCATTCTGCTCTGCGGTAGTTATTTCCACTTTTTTTTATCTTCCAGGTCACTTATCCTTTCTTCTGCCTCAGTTATTCTGCTATTGATTCCTTCTAGAGAATTTTTAATTTCATTTATTGTGTTGTTCATCATTCTTTGTTTGCTCTTTAGTTCTTCTAGGTTCTTGTTAAATGTTTCTTGTATTTTCTCCATTCTATTTCCAAGATTTTGGATCATCTTTACTATCATAACTCAAATCTTTTTCAGGTAGACTGCCTATTTCCTCTTCATTTGTTTGGTCTGGTGGGTTTTTATCTTGCTCCTTCATATGCTGTGTGTTTCTCTGTCTTCTCATTTTGCTCACCTTACTGTGTTTTGGGGTCTCCTCTTTGCAGGCTGCAGGTTCGTAGTTCCCATTATTTTTGGTGTCTGCCCCCAGTGGTAAGGTTGGTTCAGTGGGTTGTGTAGGCTTCCTGGTGAAGGGGCCTGGTGCCTGTGTTCTGGTGAATGAGGCTGAATCTTGTCTTTCTGGTGGGCAGGACCGTGTTCAGTGGTGTGTTTTTTTGTGTCTGTGACCTTGTTATGATTTTAGGCAGCCTCTCTGCTAATGGGTGGGTTTGTGTTCCTGTCTTGCTAGTTGTTTGATGTTGGGTGTCCAGCACTGTAGCCTGCTGGTCGTTGAGTGGAGCTCAGTCTTAGCATTGAGATGGAGATCTGTGGGAGAGCTTTTGCTATGTAATATTATGTGGAGCTGGGAGGTCTCTGGTGGACCAACATCCTGAACTTGGCTCTCCCACCTAAGAGGCACAGGCCTGACACCCGGCTGGAGCACCAAGACCCTGTGAGCCACACGGCTCAGAAGAAAAGGGAGAAAAAAAGAAAGAAGGAAAAAATAAAATAAAGTTATTAAAATAAAAAGTAATTTTTAAAAGTTTAAAAAATTAAAAAGTAATGAAAAAAGAAAAAAAAAAGGAAAGAAAGAAGAGAGCAACCAAACCCAAAAATAGATCCCCCAGTGATAACAAGTGCTAAAACTCTATTAAAAAAAAGAAAACAGACAGACTGAATCCTAGGACAAATGGTTAAAGCAAAGCTATACAGACAAAAATCACACCAAGAAGCATACACATACACACTCACAAAAAGAGAAAAAGGAAAAAATATATATATATCATTGCTCCCAAAGTCCACCACCTCAATTTTGGGATGATTTGTTGACTGTTCAGGTATTCCAGAGATGCAGGGTACATCAAGTTGACTGTGGAGATTTAATCCACTGCTTCTGAGGCTGCTGGGAGAAATTTCCCTTTCTCTTCTTAGTTCGCACAGCTCCTGGGTTTCAGCTTCGGATTTGGCCCAGCCTCTACATGTAGGTTGCCTGAGGGCATCTGTTCTTCTCCTAGACAGGACAGGGTTAAAGGAACGGCTCATTCGGGGGCTCTGGCTCACTCAGGCTGGGGGGAGGGATGGGTATGGAATGCGGGGTGAGCCTGCAGCAGCAGAGGCCAACATGACATTGCAACAGCCTGAGGCGTGCCATGTGTTCTCCCTGGGGACGTTGTCCGTGGATCACAGGACCCTGACAGTGGCGGGCTGCAAAGGCTCCCGTTGAGGGGAGGTGTGGATAGTGACCTGTGCTTGTACACAGGCTTCTTGATGGCTGCAGCAGCAGCCTTAGAGTCTCATGCCTGTCTCTGATGTCTGGGCTGATAGCCGTGGCTCGCGCCCGTCTCTTGAGCTTGTTTAGGTGGTGATCTGAATCCCCTCTCCTTGAGCAACCCAAAACAATGGTATCTTGCCTCTTAGGCAGTTCCAGACCTTTTCCCAGACTCCCTCCCAGCTAGCTGTGGCGCACTAGCCCCCTTCAGGCTGTGTTCACGCAGCCAACCGCAGTCCCTCCCTGGGGTCCGACCTCTGAAGCCTGAACCTCAGCTCCCCGCTCCCTCTCGCCCTGGTGGGTGAGCAGACAAGCCTCCCAGGCTGGTGAGTGCTGGTCAGCACTGATCCTTTGTGCGGGAATCTGTTTGCTTTGCGCTCTGCACCCCTGTTGCCACCCTCTCCTCCGTGGCTCTGAAGCTTTCCCCCCCATCACCCGCCCCGTGTCTGCCAGTGAAGGGTCTTCCTAGTGTGTGGAAACTTTTCCTCCTTCACAGCTCCCTCCCAGTTGTGCAGGTCTCATCCCTATTCTTTTGTCTCTGTTTTTTCTTCTTTCTTTTGCCCTACCCAGGTACCTGGGGAGTTTCTTGCCTTTGGGGAAGTCTCAGGTCTTCTGCCAGCATTCAGTAGGTGTTCTGTAGGAGTTGTTCCACATGTAGATGTATTTCTGATGTATTTGTGGGGGGAAGGCGATCTCCACGTCTCAATCCTCTGCCATCTTGAAGGTCTCCCTGTCATATTGTTTTCTTAGTATTGAGGTTTGGGTGTTCTTTATGTATTCTGGATACAAGACCTTATCAAATATATACTTTGCAATTGCTTTAAACCAGTCTGTGGTTTTTCTTTTCATTTTATAACAGTACCCAATGACGAGAAGTAATTTTTAATTTTGATGAAGTCTAATATATCAATTTGCTCTTTTATTGATTGTGGTTTTTATGTCATACCTGAGGAATCTTCTCCTAACCTAGTGTCACAAAGATTTTCTTCTGTTTTCTCTCTTAGAAGACTTACAGTTTTAGGTTTTACATTTCGGTCTACCATCTATTTTGAGTTAATTTTCTCCTGTAGGTGCAAGGTAAGGATAAAAAGTTCTCATTTTTTTGCATATGGATATTGAGTTGTTTCAGCATCATTTGTTGAAACACTATCATTTCTTCAGTGAATTCCCTTTGCATATCTGTAGATATACATATCTGTAGAAAAATCTGTTTTCTACATATATATCATATGTGTTTGTCCCACATCTTCCAGGCCATGCTAGAAATATTCATCAGAGTGTGTCACAGTTGCCTCAAACTTAAGATTTCAATCGACCATCCTCCTCTAAGGTGAATTTCAATTTTCTTTCTCTCCGATCTGTCAATAATATGCATTTCCTGTGTTGTATTTGTGTTTATAGTTATCTTTGATTTTTTGCTCTCTCACTCTCTTCCATCATTGCTACTTCTCCATATTTAGTACGCTGATTATTTTTTTCTTAACCAAGCCTATTAACCTCTTTCCTCCCTGATTTTGATGCTTGTTCCTTTCTTTCCCAATCTATCATTATAACAGGTAGACCATATTTCTTATTTGGACTCCTGAAGTAACCCCATGACTTCCTCTCTAGTCGTTTTCATGTACTCTTGCAAATTAATCTTCATGGAGAATTTATATTACAACTTTGTGCTCACAGTTCTCTAATATCACTAATTGCATATGGGTTAAAATCTGGATAATTTTGTTTGATGAACTTTTTAAAATTTATTTATTTTTTTGTGGTACGCGGGCCTCTCACTGTTGTGGCCTCTCCCATTGTGGAGCACAGGCCCCGGACACGCAGGCTCAGCGGCCATGGCTCATGGGCCCAGCCGCTCCGCAGCATGTGGGATCTTCCTGGACCGGGGCACAAACCCGTGTCCCCTGCATTAGCAGGCAGACTCTCAACCACTGCGCCACCAGGGAAGCCCCTGTTTGATGAACTTTTATGCCATGTACCAAAGTAGAATAAGTTGACTGACAATAATGAGACAAAAAACAAGCAAACAAAAAAACAAACAAACAAAAACCCTGAAATTGTAAATGTAAACATGGAGGTAGAAAGATTAAAAGAGTATGGCCAGGGCTTCCCTGGTGGAGCAGTGGTTAAGAATCCACCTGCCAATGCAGGGGACACGGGTTCAACCCCTGGCCCAGGAAGATCCCACATGCCATGGAGCAGCTAAGCCTGGGTGCCACAACTACTGAGCCTGTGCTCTAGAGACCACAAGCCACAACTATTGAGCCCGAGTGCCACAGCTCCTGAAGCCTGTGCACCTAGACCCCATGCTCCGCAACAAGAGAAGCCACGATAATGAGAAGCCTTGCACCACAACGAAGAGTAGCCCCCACTTGCTGCAACTAGAGAAAGCCCAGACGCAGCAGCAAAGACCCAACACAGCCAAAAAAATAAAAACAAATAAATTAATTAATTTTAAAAATAGTGTATGGCCAGTACTTGATGGTGAGGCAGAAATGGAAGTGGGGGCAGAAATAATGTTAGATACCAACTACTGCAATAAGAAATGCCAAAATTTAGATGAAAAGAATGAAAGACAGAATTCTCTGGTTGGGCATAGAGTCAAAGGTCAAGGAGAGAAAGTCAGTAAGTAATGACTGGAAACAGAAAGAAAAGATGGCTGACCTGCGTTAATAACAACATGGGTGGCAGTTCATGCAGGTGATACTTTTGATGGACTGAGGCTTTGATCTTCTGGGCTTCCCATTTTCTGTCTTAAAGGAGCTTCTGTCTGAATCCTGCATCCCAGAGCCACCATTTAAGAATGTTCATAATCTATCCTTAAATTTTTTAGATATAATTGATATATAGCATTATATTAGTTTCAGGTGTACAGTATAATGATTCAGTATTTGTATGCATTGTGAAATGATCACCACAGTAAGTCTAGTTAACATGCATCACCATACATATTTATAAAAGTTTCTTTACGTGTGATGAGAACTTTTAAGATTTACTCTCTTAGCAACTTGCAGATATGCAGTACAGTATTATTAACTATAGTCACCATGCTGTACATTACATCCCCATGACTTATTTATTTTATAACTAGAAGTTTATACCTTTTAAACACCTTCACCCAGTCTATCCCTAATTTGATCATCCAATCTCACAATCTACTCTTTCCTATATGAACTTCTGTATTGCCAAAGTATCTGCTTCATATTCATGGAATATACCTTGTAATTCCTTGTTTTCTTCTTTTATTTGTTTACAAAATCTCACTCAGATCTTTCTCTTTCTTCCTGTCTTCCCTGCTTCTCCCATGGATCCTTTGACTCTCAGCTCAAATTCTATCTCATTTGTGATTTCATCCTAAAACTGCAGATCACACAACTTGCTTCATCTCGAAAACCAAAGAACTCATCATCTATACAATTCATTGGACAGAAAACTTTTGGATGTTTGATATTGTCTGTGTTTTTTTTAATTGTTATTTTACTTATTTAATATCCTTTTGTCTACCTGACTGTTGTAATTTGGAGGGCAGAGACCATGATTTTTCTATATAGCACTCATGACATAACCCATAGTAGTCGCTTGTTCAAAAATCATACTTTGGGCACTTAACATGTGCCAGGCTGTATGCTACGTGTTGTTGTTAAAGCAAGAGGTGCAATCTGTGAATGCTTTAAAGAAGTTTGTAAATTTTTCTGGAAGAAGTAAAAGATTTGTATTAATAGTACCGAGCAATGCTTTAGAGAGGAGCTAATGGAGTAGATCTTCTAAGGTTGGTGCTATAGGGAAGGGGATTTCTTAGATAAACTTAGGCCTATATTGAGATTTTAGTAGGCATGAGCAAAACAAAAAGTAAAGCATAAGTATTCTAGAAGAGGAATGCTTTGAGAAAATCCCACTGGTTTGTCAAGCCAAAATTAATTAGTTCATAGGACTTACACTGTATGTTAAGGAAAACATGTTCAGCTGGTGGTTTGTGAGGAGCAGAGTGGTGAGTTGATTTGCTTTCAGAATTTTATTCTATTAATCAAGACCCAGGACTGAATCCTAATCATTTGTTCATAAAACCTAAAGTCTGACATCTGATGTTCAGGTCCTTCCGTAGACTGACTTCAAGTTATCTTTCTATCTACCACAGTCCACAGCAGCCGCTTTTATTTCAGCTAGGAAAATATGTTCGCTGTCTCCAGATTTGTTGCGTTCGTAGATTTTTTATCCTCTCTGCCTTTCTGTTACAGTGCTCTTCTCAGAAACTTTCTGATTTAGATACTATTTGTTTTCAATCCTAAAATTTCCTCAAAGAAATTTTAACTAGTCAATGTACACTGATTTTTACCCATGTATTCAATAACTGTTTAATCATTCGCGGCTGTTTATTGATCACCTATTATGTGCAGATAACCATGTTGGGCATTATGGAGCATATGTAAAGAAATAGGACGTAGACTCTGCTAATCAAAATATCTATTCTCCAAAATAAAAACATCATATGGTCATAAATAACTACAAAGGAAGGTAGATTGTGATAAATGTATAAAAGCAGTATAAATTAGCTGCTTTGAGAGTTCTGAGGAGTGCACATTTTTGCAGGCTTAAAGGTATAGGGAGGATTCGACAGGAATTACAGTATTTTATATGACCCTTAAAAATCAGTGTTGGTCCATGAATTTTCTGAATAAATATTCAAAATGTGTATACACATGCATTTAATTAGTCTGGATCATAAATATTTATGCTTTTTTTAATGTTACTATTTTTCTACCTCAGTTCTTCTAAAGAGGGGTATTTCTCATGCTTTTTATCTTTATTTCTGAGACTGCAGGGTCTAGTGCTGGCCCTAAAGTAGCAGCTTAATAAATATTTGCTGACTGTTTTATCTGTGAATCAAATTTAGAAAGATAAATATTATAAAGAAGAAAGCATAATTGTCCTGAACAGTACCACATGGCCTTTGAAACCTGCATTATTCTTTAGTTAAGTGGGCTATTGAGATAAGTTATGCTGTCTCTTCATCAATGCTAAACACAACCAATTTAATAATAACTTGATTAAAAAGTGATGACATTGAGGGAGTACAGGATTTTAAATTGGTACCATTGTGAAAGAGAAAACAGTAGCTATTTTGTACAAATTTAGAATTTTTCTTCTCCCTGATGTAGAATAAAAGAAAAATAATAGGAAATATTCCCAGCGGTTCTTTGCTTAATGGAGCATACATTGTATAGTCTTATTTTATTTACAGTTGTGGTTTTTGGGTTTTTTTTTTCTGGGGTTGCTGCTAGAATAGCAGGGAAAGAGAACAACGGTTAAATAACGTGTCTGTGAAAGTCACTGTAAAGGGCAATCATGAATTCACAACTATTACAATACAAGTAGACCTACTTTGGATTGAAATAACAACATGAAGTTTCAATCCCTTGGGAAAAATTATGCCAGACAGACTGAGTGGAAACTATCTAATAAACTGTTCATGGACTTTACAATCAGTGAACTGTGTAAATGAGACTCAATTTCCTGAATTGCATGTCAAAAACTAAATTTGCATGACATATCTACTTGAAGTAAACATAACTAAGCCTGCTGGTACATGATCTCCTTGGGGACAAACGGAGTATCACTAAGCAACTACCTGATCGCCTAGCCAGAGTACTTTATGTGACTGTGAATGAATATTGCTGCTTAATGAAAAATAAATATATAATGACACTTACATAATTATTGTCTATCATTAACAAAAAGACAACAGTTCTACTATTGCTGTCTGTACCAATCTGCACAATAAAAGTCTCTAGAGACAGAAATAACAGTCTTCCAGTCATGTAAGACTAAGTAAACCAGATCAGTTCTCCCTCAGAGGATAACTAGAAAAGCCAAATAAGATAGACTCAATTATTAATTTAAAAGTAATGGGGTACTAATAAGTTCATAAATAATTACCAGGTATAGATTAATTGCAATATCTATACCCTTTATTATGTGACTCTTTGGTTCCTCTCAACAGAAGGTGGTATCTTTTTCCTGCCCCTTAAATTCATGCTGGCTTTGGGACTTGCTTTGGCCAAAATAATTGGGCAGAAGTGGTAGTTTACTGGTTCTGAGCATAGGTTTCAAAAGAGATTTCAAGCTTCCATTCTTGGAACCCTGTCGCCATGATTAAAACAAGCCCTGGCTATCCTACTAGAGGACGAGATAACACATAGAACAGAGCTGAGCCAGCCAAGGCCAGCCTGTCCTCAGAGAACCCACCAATCCATAAATACCTGGAAAACAGAGAAAAAACTTAACAGCTCATGAAAAGCATCAGTAATCCATCACTCACCCTGATCTTGGTGTAAGAGAATAAGCATGGACTTTGGAGTCAGACCTGAGTCCAAAGACATCTCTGACCTCCAATAGCTGTATGACTTGGAGGAAAGGTCCTTAACTTCCCTGAGCCTCATTTCCTCAGGTATTAAGTAGAGTAATTAAGACTATGTTGGCTATAAATAAATCGCTTCAATTTCACAGAAGCATATTCAGAAATTAATTTAAGTATACAAATAAGGTGTCTTATAAATTCAGATGCAGAAATATAGTGGGGCCTCAGAAAGGTGAAAAACTGGCAATGGAGGGAATCTGAAAATAAAGGAGCAGTCATTAACCATCTCCCTTTTCTCTAGTTCTTAGATCAGATAACAAATAACCATGGAAGGTACTCTCACTGACTCAAGTTTGGGCCAGTGCTCAGCCTAAGTCCAATTCGCTGTGAAGAAGGAAACAGGGTCATATTTTATAAATGTCTGCTTAACTGCAGCTGCTATGGGGATGGTGAGGCTAACGAAGGTTATCTATACAAGCAGAGCATCTATGACTTTGCAGTGCTGCTGCTGTGAAAATTAAATATATTTAAAACTTCTGGTAATGATTGATAGTTATTATCATGATGATTATCAGAAGCATTGAAATTCAACTCCTGATTCTATTTTGGTATGCTTACTTTAAATCATGTTATGATGATTCTTTCATACATGTACATATGTAGCTATGTATATATATCTTAGATGAGATTATGCAATAAGTAAAAGCAAATATATTTAAAATATGCATTTCTCAGCAAATATTATATCCTAAACTTCTTTATAGGATATTTAAAACTCTTTATAAATAACATTTTTGATTCACTGTGGTCTTACTCTTAATACACAAATGCTATAATTATTTGATTTACCTAAACTAACCTTCACCTTCAAAGTGAATTGGAGACTTAGCCTAAAGATTGAAAAGGGGTGTCAGTAATATTCTGAAATGGTAATGTATGCAATTTGCTCCATTTTCAGACAATGCTATCTGATTGACGATATGTTTTTGTTGTCAGATAAAATGCACAAAAAAGAATTAATAGATATGCATATGAGTGTATCCTTCATAAACGCAATATGCTGAATTTCAAATTCTGTAATGTTGATAGTAACATCATTTGGCAACCGGTCAAGCCTTGGGACATTTGTGCTTTGTGATATTTCTTGTACTGTATAACTTTTTTTTTTTGAGAATTCTCAATGAAAGGAAAATAAACAAAATTTCAAGAGGTTTTTCTTCTTTTTTTTCATTGATTTCCTGGTTCAGTATAGGGATTTGGAGTGAAATCATCTCTAGTAGATATATCTCACTTATATTATTTGAGATTAGAAGATGTTAAAAGCCCTTGTTACAATGCATTTGTTTATAAAATAGAAGAAATAAAACTATAGTATATCAACATAAATATGTAAAATAATAACTGAACTCCTTTTTGTCTTAAAATATTTTGCAACCACATTTATTTTAGTATGTAGGATATATAATCTTGCATTTCTCTGCTGTATTGATGCTGGCTATGAACCTGAATGATGTCCATATAATTCCTTAAGATTGTAGTTGCTCATCGACAGAGTTTGTAAGTTGAATCAAAAGTGCTTCATTTTTTTTTTTTTTTTTTTTTTTGCGATTACGCGGGCCTCTCACTGTTTTGGCCTCCCCCGTTGTGGAGCACAGGCTCCAGACGCGCAGGCTCAGCGGCCATGGCTCACGGGCCTAGCCGCTCCGCGGCATGTGGGATCTTCCCGGACCAGGGCACGAACCCGTGTCCCCTGCATCGGCAGGCGGACTCTCAACCACTGCGCCACCAGGGAATCCCAGTGCTTCATTCTTAAACATAGGAAAACTGAAGAGATCTGCAAGTGTAACCTCTTCACATTAGAAATAAAGTGTTACTAATGAGTCAAACTCAACTTGCATTCTCTTTTTCCTTTTTCACGGGATAGTGAATCTATTCATGAAAGTAATGTAAAACTCAAAGAAGACTCTGAATTGCTGCAAAGGAAAAGTTTTGTTTTTTTAATGACAGAAATAAAGTGTTTTCAAATTTTGAGAAAGGCTTGAGCTTTCGCCTTGCTTATTTACTTGATGTTCGTAAACATGATGAGGCGCTACAGTCTCTTAAGAGTACACTGTTGTCTTCATCTACCTGTCTCAAAGGCTTCATGCACTTCCATTAGGGAAGGGAGGTTGAGTACCTGCAAAAATATTTATATTTTCTATTTTTGTTTAGATGTTAAGAGTGATTAGATTGTAAACTTCTTCATGACAAGAAGTACATACTCTTGGCACAAGTTTTATGGTACTTTTATAGACGATGGTTACCACTGAAGAATTGTAAATAAATTGATTCTTTAAGATATTGAAAGACATTAGCTCTTTTTCTGAAATCAAGAATCTTTTTTTTTAATTGAAGTAATTGATTTACAATGTTGTGCCCATCTCTGTTGTACAGCAAAGTGACTCAGTTATAAACTTATAGACATTCTTTTTTTAATATTCTTTTCCATTATGGTTTATCCCAAGAGATTGGATATGGTTCCCTGTGCTATACAGTAGGACCTTATTATCTACCCATTCTAAATGTAATAGTTTGCATCTATCATATATTTTGGAAGGTAAGCCCTTGTCGGCTGCATCATTTGGAAATAGTTTCTCCCATTCTGTAGGTTGTCTTTTCATTTTTTTAATGGTTTCCTTTGCTGTGCAAAAGCTTGTAAGTTTGATTAGGTCCCATTTATTTCTTTTAGGTTTTATTTCTATTGTCTTGGGACGCTGACCTAAGAAAACATTGGTATGATTTATGTCAGGGAATGTTTTGCCTATGCTCTCTTCTAGGAGTTTTATGATGTCACGTCTTATGTTTAAGTCTTTAAGCCATTTTGAGTTTATTTTTGTGCATGGTATGAGGGTGTGTTCTAACTGCATTGATTTACATGCAACTGTCCAACTTTCCCAGCACCACTTGCTGAAGAGACTATTTTCCCGTTTTGTATTCTTCCCTCCTTTGTTGAAGATTAATTGACCGTAGGTGTGTGGATTTATTTCTGGGCTCTCTGTTCTGTTCCATTGATCCGTATGTCTGTTTTTGTACCAATACCACACTGTTTTGATTACTGTAGCTGAAATCAAGAATCTTTATTAGAACAGCTGTAAGTTACAATCTTACAATGTCAAACATAGCATACATTCTATTTTAGACACATATAATATTTAGCATAAATAATAATACATAATAAGAAATAAAGTAAATATAATACATTCTATTGTATGTTTAAATAAGAACAGTAAAATAGTATGAAAACATCACAGGCTGTACATGGAATGGAATGGTAATGTAGTGAATGGTAATATATACCAGAAGTTTTTAACATTACTGCCAATGCATATTGGATAGGTGTGTGAGAAAAGGGTAGAGCTAAAATCCTCTGAGATTGTGCCTAGTTTACAGATTGCCTTATGTTACAGCTGGTAGCAACGTACTGTTATTGATGGGGATGCATTTTGCATGAGCATGTTACATGTCAGTAGAAAGACAATGGAAATCACAGAAGATGTTGGATCAGAAAAGATGAGTTAGTCTTGAAAGATTACAAAGAAGAAAATGGCACTTTTGCTGGATTTTATAAACTATTTGAGAGTAGTTGGAAAGATGAAAAGGATTAATTAATGATGTTTTCCTGGTAGTGGCTGGATAATTAAAGGTCTCATAGGGCTTTTCAAAAGTATCAGGGAACTCATGGAAGTAAAAGTGAGGGACATCTTGGAAAAGTATTTGAGGTTTAATTATGAAAGGCTGGAGATTTCAAACCAAGTGGTTTAGTTGTTTTCTTCATAATAAGGAATCAGTCAAGATATACATATTCCTAAATTACAAATTATAAAGGTATAGTTAATAATAATATATACATGAAAATTGCCATATGTTAAAAACTGTTATTGATATTAATGTTTTTATATCTTTAAAATGAATTTTCCTTATGACATTTATGATAAACCATGTATCAATATATCTATATTAATATTTTCTGAATAAGTATAATCACAAATGTTAAGTTTATGACTGAAATTTAACAAATTTTAACAAATATATCAGTTGATATACAATGTATAATGTTTACAATTTCTAAAAGATGTGGCTTATATTTGAGATTTGCATTTTGTATCTATTGAAATAACAATGTGCAATGTTTCATTATTGAAGAGCAGAGCAGGAGGGGATAAAAGAAGGGAAGACTGCTAACAATTTTGAAATAAGCACAGACCAAAAATCAAGTGTTTAATTTACAAAATATTTTTTAAAATATCCTCAGATTAGTAAGCAGAAAAGAAATGTAAATTTTATGAAACAGACCTGAATCAGTGGTAAAACTTAGGTCGTGGAACGCTGGACCAAAATTAATTCCCCTTGGGCTTCCCTGGTGGCGCAGTGGTTGAGAGTCTGCCTGCCGATGCAGGGGACACGGGTTCGTGCCCCGATCCGGGAAGGTCCCACATGCCGCGGAGCGGCTGGGCCCGTGAGCCATGACCTCTGAGCCTGCGCGTCTGGAGCCTGTACTCCGCAACGGGAGAGGCCACAACAGTGAGAGGCCCGCGTACCGCAAAAAGAAAAAAAAATTAATTTCCCTTGAAAGTATGGAAAACACATTTCAGTTACTAATATTCATAATAATGTGAGATCAGAAATCATGAAAACTGATATATAATAATTTGGAGCTGGGAAAGTCTTTATTGAGTTTAATTTTAGTAACATCATTTACTATTACATGTACTCTGTTGTTCATGCTATTCCCTTACCTGAAATTTTCTTCTGCTTTTCTTTTCCATCAAATTCTGGCTTATACTTTAAGCTCCCTAAAAATACTACAACTCTGAAGCCATCTCTGATACCACAATAACACTTAATATCCTTTTGACTTTAATAGAATTTCCTAACATTTCATGATAGGATTTATTTCCTTCTACCTAATATCTCCATGATAATGATTATGGGCTTTTCATGTTTTTCTAGCACTCAATAAGTGTTGGGTAAATCAAACTGGATTGATCAGCACACCCAGGCAGTCTGAGACTCTGGGCTATAGACACCCTAACCTGGAAGCTTTCCGTGATTCTCCTCATATATATTTTTAACTACAGCAAGACTTTGATGGTGTCCTCAAATGCAGAATGAAAAATGTATCTCTAATGAATATATGATCAGATGATCTGAAAGAGATACTTAAGCTTTCTTGCATTGCTTTCTTCTTTACACTAACCTGAAGGTATAACTGTAAGAGCCCTAGTACATGTTATTACAGTATAAGGATCCTAGAAGAAAAAGTTGGCACAAACCATTCATATATATCTGTATTTACATGAGGAAAGTATATAATTGGGACAAAAGTAGGTGATGTTTAGTTCAAATGAGCTCAGCTAAAGAGGTCCTAAAAAGACATCTGAATCCAAATAGAATATTCACCACGTGACTAATAAGTTAACTTTTTTAATGTGTTTTATTCCCAGTACAAGGAGAGGAGTGTATGTGTGTGTGTATCAAATAATCTATAAAGAAAAATTTATCAAAATATTTTTCTTTAATCTTTTTTTATTTCCGTCATGTGTGAGACAACTTAGTTTTCTAAAGTTTCTGGTTTCATCTTTTTGGATGTGCCGAGTTATTCTTGTGTTTTCTCCTTAAATAACTATAGGAGGTAAACAATTATTGATGACTAGGTCTTATGAGTCATAAAATTATTTTTCCTAAAAGCTTATTTTACTGAACTCTTAATTTTAAAATACCTTAGTGCTCTTATCCCGTAAATGTAATACACACTTGGTTTGGAAGAAGGTAATTGACTGCATTTGCTTTGCCAGTAGTTTGGGTGTAACATACGTTGGGTTCTTACTTTTGGGGTTTCTTTTTATAGCTCATTCCAAGAAAGCCTGTTTTCTTCTTATCTGTGAATTTCAGTGCCTGCACTTGGTATATTGTCCCAGTACAAGGTGTGGATCAGTGGTCAGGCCAACTCAGTGTCCTTGTCACTCACCACCAGAGCTTATAACAGTGGTGGATGGGAATTAGTTTGTGATTATTTTTTTGTCCAAAGGCTCTGAGGATTTGGAATGAGAAGGAAGAAAGCACAAAAAAATGGTGCGTCTCTGTGTTGGCCTCTATAGTAACAGTGGAATTGTTCTTGTTAAGTTATGACTTGGCTCAAGCTGATTCTTGAGATTGTGTTTTTTCTTAAGAAATATGAAATCAGCTACAGTACGTGGAACTGCAGGCACCTCATTATCTCATTCGTAATAGAAACAGTGCCATATTGGTTGGCAAGATCTGTATTGAAATGAAGATTCATTTGGGGATGACAAGGCAAAATCATTTGGTGAACACCATTCCGTACTCCAGTGTCTTGTCTTGGAATAAATAATTGGGGTAATAATAATAATAATAATCACACAGAGACCTGGCATTAATTAAAAGATCTCAGAAGATAGGTAAATCTGTTTTGTCTCCTACTAAATGGTGTTTCCTTAACAAAGGATGAATTTGAAATTCTAGTCATATGTGGGTTGTTTTACAAAATTACCTTAATAACACATGAACTAAATTATGTTACAACCATATTAAGGACAAGAATTTATTTACTTAGGGAACATTTTCTGCTGCTGTACGCAATGTAGATAGAAATGGTGATTTTTTTTGTCTGTATGATGAACATAATTTAGATTTTTATTATATCCAACTTGGACTGCCAAAGCATTCTTTTCTAATGTTTTCTAAGTCAATTATATGATTATAAGATGTGCCTATTCAGTGTCTTTAGAGCTATTTTAGATTGATAGCAAAACTGAAAGGGAAGTGCAAGGATTCTTCGTATACCCATGTCCCCACACATGCATAACCATCCCCCCCCATTATCAATATCCCCACCAGAGTGGTTTATTTGTTACAGTTGGTAAACTTACATTGGCACCTTATAATCACCCAAAGTCCATAGCTTACCTTCAAGAAATATTTCATGTAGGAAAGAAGACAAAAATATATGGGGAAGACGGCCACAGAAATATCTAATATCTAATATCTAATAAAAGGTTATGAGCAGGGATAAGACAGGAAAAGTGTAGAAATTTATAGTGTCCTTCTAGGAGAGATGGACGAAGTAAAAGTGGGAAGTGGAGACAAGAAAATTGATGTTATAAAATCTTGGTGAAAAACTCTTATTCTGTGTTGAGATCCAGCTAGTGAATTGCTTGACACCTATGTTATGGGGGCGGGAGAGGGGGGATCTAACAAAAAATAGCATCTCCTAAGGTTTTGTTTGATATTTTTTAGCTCAAAATATTAAAAGGTCACAAAATGGAAGTGGATTCTTATAGTGCTAAAATTCACGTTCAGAAAAAGTAAATGGCTCTACATCTATGTGAAATAAATGTTGCTGCCCCTTTAAGAGATACAATATGCAGAGTACTTTTGTTCCTGACGTACATATTCCTTTGCTTATCCAGATTGTTTTTTTAAGCACGATGGCAACAAAATCCATCTAACTGGCTATTGTAATAAATAAAGCATCTATATCTTTAACTTGCATGTAATTAGACTTCAATAGATAGTGATGCTCTCTATCTTAGAAATAAAAACTCTACGAAGGACAGTTGAATTAGTCAGAATAATGTAGGATTATGCTAAAATAGCAAACCTCCTAAAAATCTCAGTGGTGTGCCCTCCCCTCAGATTTTCTTGTGAATGCAGAGTCTCTTGTGGCTTTGGTGATCCTCTAAGGGAATTGTCTTTGGTGGCTTAGGAATCTAGGTTTTTTTCATCTTATTCTTTCTCCAGCTTAACAATGGGACTCCTCAGTGTTAGAGTGCATGGAACATTTTCATTTCCTCTTTAATACTTTGGCCCAGAAGTGACACTTGCTTATAACCAGTTTAACAGTACTAATCAGGTCTCCGCCTAACTTCAAAGAGGTAGATAAATAAAAGCACGTGGAATATTGGTGAGCATTACTATCTTTGTAAAGAAAAGATGTAAGAGAATTTTGAGGAATTACATCAGATACTGAGACTTAGGAAGTTATCATACTAGCACAGATTAACAACAATGTGATATAATAGATAACCTGAAAATAGAAGCAAAGATATAAGGAAAATTAATATGTGACAGAAAAGACATTAAAATCAAGTGTGGTAAAGATAACATTGCAGTGCAGTGGGGGAAAAACTGTGTTTTCAATAAACGTTGTAGGATAAATTGAATATTTATACTGAAAAAAAAAGTAGACTAGAGTATCTCACACAACACAATGAACTCAATTTCAGGAACATACAGGATCTACATGTGTAGGTAACATTGTGAGTCTTAAAAAAAGAAAGAAAGAAAGAAAATCTTCAGAATTGAAGTAGTCAAAAGTGTCTCAAAAATGGCAACATTTCTAAACGTTTAAGAAAAAAAGATGAATAAATAAGACCACATTAAAGTTAACACTTCTGTTCTTCTAAAAGTCATTATTCAGGGGGTGGAAAGGCAGACCACCAGTGTAGGAAAAATATTTTACAGTAAACGTATCTGCAAATGATTCATGTCCACTATATATTTCTATATATACATTACATACAACAGAGAAAAGGAAGACAACCCATCAGGGAAACAGATAAAAGACTCTAATAGGCAGTTTGTCAAGGAAAATAGCCAAATGGCCAATAAACATATTTAAAGATGCTCAACTTCTTTAGTTATTAAGGAAATGGAAATTAAAATCACAATGTGACACTGTTACACATTCAATGGAATCGCTAAAATAACACCAAGTTTTAGCCTGGATACAGATGTGGTTAATTGGAACACTTCTGTAAATTAGTAAACTCATTTTAGAAAACTCTTTACCAATATCACCTGAAAGTAAACATATCCAGAACTGCTCAACTAATTCTACTCCTTGATATAAACACTATAAAAATGTATTCATACATTTACCAAAATACATTTTTAATAATGTTCATAGAAGTACTACTCTTTTTTTTTTTTTTTTTGCTGTATGCGGGCCTCTTACTGTTGTGGCCTCTCCCGTTGCAGAGCACAGGCTCCGGACGCGCAGGCCCAGCAGCCATGGCTCACGGGCCCAGCCTCTCCGCGGCATGTGGGATCCTCCCGGACCGGGGCACGAACCCATGTCCCCTGCATTGGCAGGCGGACTCTCAACCACTGCGCCACCAGGGAAGCCCAGAAGTACTACTCTTGAAAATTCTAAGCTAGAAACGAACCAAATGTCCATCATATGAAGCATAGATCAGGGCTCAGCAAATCTTTCTTGTAAGAGGCCAGATAGAAGATAATTTAGGACATATACAGGACATATGGTCTCTGTCACAACTTCTCAGCTGTGCCATTGTAGTGTGAAAGTCACCACGGAAAATACATAAATAAATGGGCATGACTGTGTTTCAATAAAAATTCAGTGACAAAAACAGATGGCTGGCCAGGTTTGGCCTACGAGTCATAGTTTCCCTAGCCTGTGGCATATATAAGTAACATGTGGCATATTGAAGCAATGGAATCTTAGAGACCAATGATAATGAACAATATGTACAGCTACATGCACCAACATGGATAAATCGCTCATATTTTTAGTGAAAGAAGCCAGACACATAAATGTGCAAATTGTAGAATGCCACTTATAAACTGTCTATCTGTGGTGTTAAAAGTCGCAAGAGTGGTTACCTTTGTTGGAAGTTAGTGGGTGGAGGGAAAGGGTAGTGTAGCAACGGAAGGAAAGCCTAAATGGGCAGATGGGAGGATGCACTGGGAAGCGAATATGTCCTGTTGGAGCATCTTTTAGTTAAATATACACACTCACTTTGTGAAAATTCATCATGCTATATATTTATGATCTATGCATGCTCCTGTATGTAAGTTATAATTCAATGAATATTATTTTATAAATTCCATGGCAAAAGGGTGGTTCTAGGAAAATTGATTATCCACATCCCCTTAATCTAACACTAGTAGGCATTTATGTTTCTCATTTGCTAATTTAAATCTATTAACTATGTTAGAGAAAGGACAGGGAATTAAATTACATTTAAAAGGAGACCATAAAACTAATTCCTATTAAAAAATTTAAAAATCGTATTCAGTCACATGGGTACATACAAAAGCAGAGATGTAATTTTTTTATAATATATTTTAACACATAACAGGATAGTATTGAATTAACACATAAAGGTCTGGGTTCTAATTTAGACTTTTATAACTAATGATAATTTTGAGGCTCTGGATTTCTCAATATTAAAATACAGGTGTCTTTTTATTGAAATTATTCTTTTAAAATACCAAGTGAAATAAAAGTTACAAGTGGGAAAGTTATAGAACATCAACAACTTGATGGTGTTAAAAGAATTCTTTCCTTCTAGCATATCTAAAAGTATATTGCTAAAATAATATATGGCAAAGGTAAACATCATAGCATTATTTATAATTTTGTAATATATTAAGATGCAGTACATCCTCAATATCCAAAAATAGAGAATTGGTTAAGTAAATGACACTCTTCCATTTGAAGAAACATAATTAAATCACTAAATGTTTCGAGATTTTAAAATAAAATGTAAATATTTAGGAAGGTTAGATAAAAATAGAAAATCAATTTTAAAATTAAAAAAATATGTTCATAAAACAAACAGTATAAACTACATCTACAAAAACCTTCTAAGGAAATAGTCTTTTTTTTTTTAAGATTATTTCTGGCTGATGATACTATTTATTTTTCCCTCTACTCTGGAATTTTTCCAATCTTCTCTAATAATTATGCATTATCTTTACAACTTTAAAATGAGCAGCTAAATATGTATTCCCTCATTTCCTTCATTGTATTCTTTCATCTATATTTAAAATTTAAATATTTTTCTCATAGCTACATTATGTAGGAGAGTTCAAACCATTAAGTGTTTATTACACACCTGTATGTTAGTGCAACAAGGGATGCAAAGGTGCCTAATGCAAATATAAATAAGTTAAAAATTAAATGGAAGTCTTAAAGAAAATGTCAGAAAAGTTATTTTAATAACTATGATTTCAAATGTATATAAGTTTTATTTTCCTTTTGTATAAATCTCAAATTGCAATTTAATCATAGAATTATCCTAAGAAAAATCTTTTGAAAGATCAAAATTTTCTGAGTGATTATGTAAACTTCTACATGTATTACCAGTGATAGTTAACTTCAGGTGGCACTGTTTTCCTCTTGCAAAAAAAAAAAACCACTGCATTTGTGTTCTAAGTTAGCCTATAATAGAATCTTAAAGTATTTACAAGGAGGTAATTTAATTAAAACGTGGCAGATGTTTTAGAAACACATTCTAGGTGTTCTATTCACAGTAACGTATTATAAAAGGAGGTATAGGAATACATATATAGCAGGTTATAAATCAAGCAACCAATAACTACAACTTTAAGTTACGTTTCTACGTGATCGTTTTGGTTTATCTTCACAAGGTTTTCTACAGTTCACAAAACTTCACCTTGCAACCTGAAGTCCTTCTGGTGGTGAGGGGGAAATTTACTTCTTAATTGAGATAAGAGATTTAAGTTAATTTAGAATCACTTATATTCTCATCAGTGTTAGTAATCATCATGTTTGCTTCAGCATCTAAAATCAGAGTGTCTTTGTCCACTTGCTTCTTATAATCCATGAAGATTTTTATTATGACTTCTCAAATTTAATTTACAGATTGTATGTGTCATGAATGCAATCTAAATAATTAACATTTTGATATTCACACATATTTTTCTATGATCTTAGATATATGTCAGCAGCAAATGATCATGGAAACACACACATACACACACACACACACACACACATGCTCACAATCACATCATTGAACAGCTAACCACACATTTAAAGACAAAGCTATGTTTTTGCTGCTCTTTCAGTGTTTACCGTCTTTTGTTAGTACTGTGGTAATCACTTTTAAAACAATCTTCTTGCTTCTTTCTTTTCAAATCAGCCTCTACCCTAATGCCATGGTGTTTCTTCTAAAACACAAATCTTCGAAGGGTCCTAACTACTTATACTGTTCAGTTGCTTGTGATTTGACCCAGTCTCACTAGGCAGACTTCCAAGGGTATTCCCATCATTTTGTAAGTAACATCATGGTATCTCCAGTTCCTGAGCAAGTTTCTAAGTCTTCTTCATCCCTCTTTATTATTGAATTGTAATGGTTCTTTATATAGTCTAGATATAAATCTTTTATAAAATATATGATTTGTAAAAATATTTACCCACTTTGGGGATTATTTTTTGACTCTTTGATGTTTTTATTAGAAGAACAAAAGTTTTAAAATTCTGATAATGTTCATTTTCTCTCTTTTTTTCCATACTTTTAGTGTCATATATAAGAAACCAATACCAGATCCATGATCATAAAGATTTACAACCCCTCCCCATCTTTTCTTCTGAATCTATTACAGTTAACCTCTTTCATTTGAGTCTTTTATACATATTGAGTTAATTTTTGCATGTGGTATGAGATAGGGGTCCAACTTCCTTATTTTCATGTGGTTATTCAGTTGTCCCAGAAACATTGTTGAAGAAACTATCCTTCTCCCATTTAACTGTCATGGAAACTTTGTTGAAAACAAATTAACCAAAAATATAAAGGTTTATTTCTGAACACTCAATCTTAATTCCATCGGTATGTTTATCCTTGTGCCAGTTGCACACTG
The DNA here is from genome assembly GCF_005190385.1 of Monodon monoceros. Taxonomy (NCBI): domain Eukaryota; kingdom Metazoa; phylum Chordata; class Mammalia; order Artiodactyla; family Monodontidae; genus Monodon; species Monodon monoceros. The sequence goes on along the minus strand of NW_021703781.1, from coordinate 16,372,468 downwards.
TCTTTATTACTGTAGCTTTATAGTAAGTTTAGAAGTGTTCATTGTTCTCCTTTTTCAAGATTGTTTTGGCTATTCTGGATCCCTTGAATTTCCATTTAAATTTGAGTGTTAGCTTGTCAATTTCTGTAAAGAAATCAGCTAAGAGTTTGATGAGATTGCATTGAACCTGTATATTAATTTGTGGAGTATTGTCATCTTCACAATATTGTCTTTAATCAGTGAATACAGAATACCTTTCCTTTATATATTGAATATGTATTCTGCAACCTTGATGAACTCATTTATTAGCTTTAATAATTTTTTTGTGGATTCCTCAGGATTATCTGTACACAATCATGTTATCTGCCAATGCAATTTTATTTCTTCTTTTCCAATTAGGATGCCATTTATTTCACTCTTGCCTAATCACCCTGAGTAGAACCTCCAGAACAATGTTGGATAGAATGGTGAGAGGGGACATCCTTGTCTTAGTCCTGATTTTAAGGGGAAATTACTGTCTTTCACCATTAAATATAATGTTAGCTTTGGGTTTTTTATGCTGCTTTTTATCAGATTGGGGAAGTTCCCTTCTACTCCTAGCTCGTTGAGTGTTTTTATTATGAAAGGGCATTACATTTTGTAAAATCCTTTTTCTGTGTCTATTGCAATGTTCCTGTGACTTTTTTGTCCTTTATTCTATTGATGTGGTATATTACATTAATTAATTTTGAATGTCATTTTTTTAATAGAAAGTTCAGGGGGAAGTAAAACATTTATTATATCCATATCTCAATCAAAGTAGAAAAATGTTTCCCACGTGGGTACATAGTTATAAGGAAATGAGAATATATTGTGAAAATGAGACACATTTGTCTAATTCTAAAGTCAGTGATCTTAATTCTTTGATGAAGAGCTAGTGAGTTCACAATGAACACTTTTTTAGACTACATTGATTTTTTTTTTTTAATGGCATGATTGGAACTCAAAAACAAGATTAAAAGTTCGAATGATATGTCTGGATTTTAGCAACACATAGTGTCATAGTAGTATACTATACTTTTAAGCAAAAGAGAAATATACACCAGAGGTCTGGGCTTTCATTAGGTTTGTTAGCAATACAACAGGCCATGTTGAAAGAGTTTCACTGAAATGGACACGTCTTAAAGGGTTCACTAAGATTATATCTTCAATCCAAACATTCCCAAATTTTTAGCAATGACTTAGATTACACTATTACTATATGTCTTTCTTTTATTTTGATTGTGGCAATACCTTAGAGTACAATGGAATATTATTCCACCATAAGAAAGCTCTAAATCCTGCCATTAACAGCAACATGGATCAAACTGGAGGGTATATGCTAAGTGAAATTAGCCAGATAAAGAAAGACAAGTACTATATTACATCACTTATATGTGGAGTTAAAAAAGAAAGTTAAATTAAAGAAACAGAGAGTAGAATGGTGGTTACCAGGGGCTGAGAGGTGAGGAAGCTAGGGGAATGCCAGACAAAAGTCTTCATGCATGCAGTAAATAAGTTCTGGTGATCTAATGTGCAGCATGGTGACTCTAGTTAATAATACCATATTGTATACTTGAAATTTGCTAAGAAAATAGATCTTGAGTGTTCTCATCACCAAAAAAAGAGAGTTAACTAAATGAGGTGATGGATGTGTTAATTAACCTGATGTGGTAACCATTTCACAAAGTGTATGTATATGAAATCACGATGTTGTACACTTTAAATATATACAATTTTATTGGTCAATTATACTTAAATAAAGCTGGAGAAAAAAGAAATATACATGCAAGAGTTAAGTAATTAGTATAAATGGCTTTCATAAGTAATTTTGTCACTGGTGAAATGAGTTTTTAGAATATGAGGCTATTGAGCCACTACTGCCCAGGGTGAACACAGTGTCAGAAGAGAGTAGGTCCCAGAGCCTCACATCTTACAAGCCAGCACTGCTTGTATACTGGACTGCAGGATCCAGATCACCACTTCATGGGTCTGTTGCCTGACGCCACATAGGGCTGGCTGGTCCTGCAGTCAGAATACTGCCTGATGTGCTGGAGTAAACCTTTCCTACAAGAAGCCATCAATGTCTCCTGAGGACAGAGAACTGCCCCAGGTTTACACAGACAGGCTGTGTGATGTTTTTACTCCTATTTGCTAATAACTGTAGTTTTTCAGAAAAAAATAATAAAGTTTAAAGAAACTGTATGTTCTAATTTTTTGATCATTTCATTGGACTTTTATTTTCAACTATGTATTATTGGTTCTTTGGGTCTAGCAGGACTATAATAAGCTTGTACTTTACTCTGAAGATCTTATTCTGTATATTTTGGACAGATTCCTGCAGTGATTCTATTGATGATAGATGAACAGCTCATCACTGAAAAACTTATTAATTTACATTTTTGTTTAGTACCTTATTCTGTAGGAAATTATTTAGTAACAACCACAAAACTAGCAGAAAGAAGAACTTGGTTTCAATGCTTTCTAGTTGTGTGAGGATGGTAAAGTCTCTCTCAACCTTATTCCTATGTTACTTTTACTGTGGTTTTGTTCAGACCTGAACTTCCTGCTTTTTCTAGTATATTTAGATGTCCCACAGGTACCTGGAATAAAACATCTCTAATATTGACCTCATTTTCTTTTCTTAAGATGTAGTTAGTGTAGTTTCACCTATAATTACTAATATCTTTGGCATCTATCTATTTGCTGAAGCCTGATCTGAAAATTGTAATATTATTCAACCCTTTACTTGATATCATTTAGATCAACAAGCCTCATAATTTTTGCCTTTTAAATACCCATAAATCCATTCTTCTCTGCCATCTTTCCTGGTACAGACACTATTATTTTATGTACACAAATTTATTAGTTATATATACAAATACATATAATTGAAATACTGATGATAATAATATATATATATTTATACCACATATTCATATAATTGCCTCCTAAATGCAAATATTGATATTCATAGTAATGCTAAAGTATGCTTTCTAACTTTTTATTTTGAAATACTTTTAGATTTACAAAAGTTGTAAAAATAATACAGAGATTTCAAATATGCCCTTTACTCACCTTCCCACTTTGTTAACATCTTGTACACTCATAGTGCAATTATCAAAACTAAGAAATTAACATTGGTACAAGTCTATTAACTAAGCTATAGACTTTACTTGGATTTTACAAGTCTTTCCATTAATGTTCCTTTTATTTTCTAGCATCGGATCCAGGATTTCACATTGCATTTAGTTGTCATGTTGCCTTTGTCTTGCCCAGTCTGTGACAGTTCCTCAGCATCTATCTTTCATGACTTTGACACTTTGCAAGTGTACTTGTCAGTTATTTTTATGGAACATCCCTGTCCCTCTATTTAGGTTTGCCTGATGTTTTCTCATGTGCATAGTGGTTTTGCGTTTTGGGCAAACATACCACACAGGTGATGTGCCCTTTCAGTGTCTTATTTTGAGGTTATATGATGTCAAGGTGTCTTATTACAGGTAATGGTAACCTCAGTTACTGATTAAGATGGTCTCTGCCAGGTTTCTTCACTGTAAACTATTTTCTACACTGTAGTTAATATATATCTTGGGGGAGATAGTTTGTGGCCAGCAAATATTCTCATTTTTCTTAAAATTTTGACCACTAAAATTTGCATTTATGACTAGATCTTACCTGAAACAATCATTACGCTGGTATTCTTAGGGCAAATTTTTATCTCCCTCATTCATTCTACATGTAATAATTTAAGTTCTTTGGTAGGGAAGAGCTGTCCCTTCTCTCCCATTTATTTATTCTATTATTATATTACATTGGGCTCATTATTATATTTTTTATGGGTCATAAACCAATGGACTCATTATTCTGCTGTTTTTGATAAATTGTTCCAACTTTGGCCATTGGAGGTTCTTGAGAACTTTGGCATGCCCCCATCCTTGATTGTGCACTTCCTTAGGATCATTGTGAATTTTTCCTCTCTGAACCCTAGAATTAACTGCTTCAATAAGGAGCCCTGGCTTATTTTACTTGAGGGAATCATTTAGAACCCAATATCTAAGATGAGTTTATACTAGACCCTCTCAGAAGATAAGCCTTTGTATAGTCTTCTTTGTTTTTTGTGTTATATTATGGATTCAAAATATTATTTTCAGTCTCATCTTGGGTTAGATTTTTATGTCCTCACTTCCTTCAGTGTTGTTATAATTGCAGAATTATAAGACAGTGATAGTTTGTATTCCATTTCAGTTTCCTTCAATATCTGGATTTTTAAAAAATGTATATACAGTAAAATTCTATCTTTATGAATTACAAATCTATAAGTTTTGACATATACATAGAATCATAAATCCACCAAACCGTCAGGATACAGAATAGTTCCATCACTTCAACAATTTCCTTGTGCCTCGTTTTTGGTGGTCAACACTTCCTCCTTATGCCCAATATCTGAAAACCATTAATTTATTTTTTGTCCCTATAGCTTTACCTTTTCCCGAATGTCTTATAAATGGCATCATACAATATGTTATCTTTTGTGTTTGGCCTCTTTCATTTAGCAAAAAGCATTTAAAACTTTTGTTTTTAGGCACTTTAATAGATGTGTTGTGGTATCTCTTTGATTTTTATTTTAATTTTTCTAATGATTAATTATGTTGATCATCTTTCCTTATGTTTCTTTGTCATTCATATAGCTTATTTGGCAGTGTGTTTGTTTAGATCTTTTACCCAATTTATTACTTTTTTCTTACTGTTGAGTTTTGAGGGTTCTTTGTATATTCTGGACATAAGTCCTTTCTCAGAAATGTAATTTTATAATATTGTATACTGTCTATGGCTTTTAGTTGCATTTTCTTAAGAGTATCTTTTATAGAGTAAAAGATGTGGATATTTATATAGTACACTGTGTCTTTTTTTTTTCTTTAAGGGTTAGGTTTTATTGTCATATCTCAGAAGTGCTTGCCTAACTCAAGGTCACAAATATTTTTCCAGTATTTTCTTTTAGAAGATTTATAGTTTTAAATTTTATATTTAGGTTTTGTCAGGAAATAATTCTATCATATTTCTACCATCTTGTCCTTTGAGCAAAGGCACTAACTGCTAATAAAGATGAAATGACATAAAAATATGGATGACATAGTGGTCAAGTTGAAAGAATCTGTTAATAGTGTTATTTGTTTTGTCCCGCCAAACCATGCCTCAGAGAATAATGGAGATATAGGGCACAGAAAAAAAAAAAATCTTAGAAGCAAGAAAAGGGAATTAGGAAGAAAATAAAATAAAAATTAAAAGAAAAGAAAATATATTTGGAAATAATGAAGAAAACTTTTCCTCAGCTCACAAAATGAGAAGAAAATATTTTATGCTTAGTGTGGTGGTGAAACTTCCCAGTGAAACAGTCAGGAAGTTGGCAAAACCTAGAGAGAATAGAGTTGTGTGATATGATGAGAGCTCCTCAGGACAGTCTGTGGTCCCTTAAGAATGGCTGTGCCCAAGTATGATATAAAAACTTACAGTGCTATGCAAGCTGTATGGGAGGATGGATGGCTCACCACGCCTCACATTGATGCCATGGAAAATATAAGATTCTGGAACCATGGCTTAATTTTATTTTGTGTGTTTGGGGGTTTCTGGAAAGACTACTTGAAGATTCTCCCAAACAAGATTGAGATTGACATAAACACACTACTATATATAAAATAGATAACTAATAAGGACCTACTGTATAGCACAGGGAACTCTCCTCAATACCCTGTAATGGCCTATATGGGAAAATAATCTAAAAAAGAGTGGATATATGTACAAGTATAACTGAGTCACTTTGCTGTACACCTGAAACTAACACAACATTGTAAATCAACTATACTCCAATAAAAATTTTTAATAAAAGAGATTCTCCCAAGCATAGTAGAAATGAACTAAAGTATAAAATGTACAGGAAAGCTAATGTCTTGCCCTTGTTTGAAGCTCAAGCTTAATAACTGCTCTTATTGCCCATTGCATTGAAATTTTCGTGCTGCCTGTTTCCCTTTCTATAGCACCTCCCCAAAAGTCATCTATCCTTGAGGAATGAACAATGACTTACCAATTTCTTATTTAGCACCTAGAACTTTACCTTACTCATATTGTGCTCTGAAATAATATTAGTTGAATGAATATGAATGAACAATGTTTATGAAAGTGTTTCTAAACTGAGTAGCTAAATGTCATTATTTTAACATTTGAGAAGTCTATTATCTGATAAGTAATTACACTCTGGTCGATAGTTTAGGCTAATCTGATTTTTTTTCAAATGGACAGTTAGAGATCAGTTTTTGGAAATGTACATTTTGTGCAAAATATTCCCTTAGAAAGAAGCCTTAATGTTCGAGAGGATTTGGGGGCTATTCAGTATTAAAAAAAAAAGTCCTTTGATTCTTCCCCTAGTTATCTATTGTAAAGTTGCTAATAATACTCAGTGTTATTGAAAAACTCCTTGCCATTGCTCTATATCCCATAAAATTGAAATTGAATTTTCTCTACCCATTGTGTGGACTATGCATTTGACGATTCTTCTTTTCATTTGCCATTTGATACATAAATTGGTGATTATGAGACTTCCTCTTTTCCTGGGAAAGGAAAGCAGCTAAAATAATATTATTACACCTTATATTACTTAATAGAGAATATCTGATAAATTGCATGCAATTGCATGTAAATTGATCTTGATGAATCAAAGTATAATTTTCTCTGAGAAAGTATTATAAAATGAGAAAAAAGTTTGAAATCATTATAAAATTCACAATTAAAAAAATAACAAGTCATACTATTTTGTATTTTAAAATATTTTCAGAGTAAAAATAAAACGCTAAGTAATAAAGTACCCTGAGAATACATGAATAAATATTTTATTATACATATAACTGAAATAGAACATAATTTCAAAAGATGATGTATGTTAAGATAGTGATAGGCTTGACTATACATATACACATTTAAGGTTTCCATTCAACAACAAAAAATATATTAAAATGAAATGCAATTGATAAGTGCCAGAAATTCTACAAAAGTGGTATTATTAGTGAAATTATGGATAGTAAAATACATATTTTTTCTTTTCTATCTTTTTGTCCATTTCTGATTGCCTAGATATTACTTTACTAAATTCACTTGAGGGCAGAATGTCTTATTTATACATCTGTTTATTCTGTGATTTTTGTGTGTGTGTGGTCAAATAATAAATAATGTATGTAGATGAACATTTTTCTGCAGTTTTTATCTATAAAGAAAAAATGGTTTATAATTACTGAGGGCTTATTAAATTCTAGGCAATGAAGCCGGTAGGTTATATTTATTTATTTAAGTCCCTACATATGCTTTTCAAGTAGAAAGCTATCTTAGTAGAATAATTGCTAAGTAGTTTGAGAGGAACAATTATGATTGGGGCCAAAACTGCCTTGTCAAAGTTAAAACGGACCAATTTTTTCATTTGGGAAAATGAGATGAAGTAGGTTAAATAATGTGTGCAAGGTGACACACCTCGTGATTTACAAAGTCTTGGATTCATCTTCAAGTTTCTTTTTAAAGCTAAAATGCTTGCCATTATGGCAGTGTTTGGACACACAATATTGGACGTTTACTGGTCCCCAATACTCACTTCACTTAACTGAGAAAAGTACCTTTAAACAATACTATCCTCAGCCATAAAGGGAACATGGGTCAAATCCACAAACCCATAAACTTCTTTTAATCAAAAGCTGTCCCTGCAGCTTCTGAATTCAACTGGCTAAAGTGCTCAGGTTTTACTCAGAAAACAGGCTTCAGCTGGTTAATCACTCCCCTTGGTATCAACTCCTTTTGATCCAGGTCCAAAGCCTATAGTAACTTTCAAAATAAAATAATGATGACTGTTCAAAATTTGAGAATTGGCAACTTTACTAAAGATCTAGAGATGGTGGTAAAGTTTATATCCTGAACTGCATAGCTTTCTGCCAACCTATTAGCTCCATCTTTCTTTTTCTTGCTGTAGCACAGATTGCTCCCCGGTAGCAATTCTAGCCACACCCAAGTCCCTGTATATTGTAAACTGCTTTACTAAGCCACCTCTCCCACCACACATACACAGAGAGAAAATAAATTGTTTTCATGAAAAGCAGCCATGTGAATATAATAGTTCTCAGTACAATACCAAAATCATTCTGGAGATTGCTCTGCATCCCCTTACACTGAAGCCTAATATTCTCTGCATTCTAACATATTTTTCCTTGAATGTGGGAATACATGTGGGGCATATGAGTTATAGTGGGTATTTCTTGTTTGTTATTTTTCCACCAATCAGCCACACACAATCTTGTTATTTATAGTACACTGCTGTTGCTTTCCAGAAACTCTCCCTCTCTTACTCTAAGTGCTTCAGGAGAAGCACTCCCACCCTGTGACTGCTTAAAGCATGGGATGAACACATGACCCACTTTATACTGGTCAGAGCCACCACGACCAGTGATAAGATGTTTGAGCTCTCAGGAAAGCATGTTGTCTCTTTCCTGCTCAACTTGATCCTAGAAGAGTATGCCTCTGGAATTTTTGCAGCCCTCTGAAAATTACTTGTATAGAGACATCTGAGAATGGAGACACCACAGCGGACAGCAGAGAAAAAATACGTTCCAAGAGAGAAAAAATATGTTCTAAGATGTCATTTACATCTTTATCAAGCTATACCTGAAGCTGCATATCCTTGGGCTTTTCAGTTAAAGGAGATAATGAATCTATTATTAGCGTAAACCAATTTTAGTTAGATTTATCGGTTACTCGCTCAGAAACATACGAAACTATTTAGAAGAGATAGTGGAATAAAATACTAGCCTGAAAATATGCAAGGAAAATATGCTTTCTTATTAGACACTGTCACTTATTGGATTCTCTAAAACTATTGCCAAAGATGGGCACAAATTTTATGCATAAAAATATGTATTGTTCTGTTTTGCTTTTTAATATAATTGAATATCATATGGTCAACAATCAGGTGGCAAAATATTAAGTGATAAATAATTTTGAATTATATCTTAGTTCTTATATCAAATGATACAGATATTATAAATTGGATTGCAAGTGATAGAAAGTATGATATATTACATAGATGATAATCTGCTAAAAGAGTGACAAAGTATACTGGGCTAAAATGATTAATAAGCTGATATTTAACTGATCAAACATTAGATGTTCTACATATTTTCTTATTTCCTCAATTGTGCACATAAATCTTTGTTGATTCCTTTATTTCTCTATCCTTTTTTATGTCATTCTGTGAAAGCAGGCAAATGAAATTGTGAGGTCATTAGACAGTTTGAAGTGTCTTCAACTATGGCCTGCTCTAATATTTTGAGAAAGCAGATGGGTCACATTAATGTAACAAACAAACAATAAATAAATGTTGCCCATGCCTTTGAAATGTCCTTAAACCCATTCTGTGTTTGAACATTCTAACAGGATAAGCAGTCAGAAAAGGTATACTACTATGTATACCAAGCTGGGATTGATTTTCACAGTTGTTCCCACTGCACTGGGATTATCCTTTCAGCTTTACCCTTTCCACATATCCACTAACCTTAACTCATCTCTTTCTATTCTCAGGTCAGGGTTGATATTCAGATTATATCTATAGGCCCCTTATATGCCCAACACAGGAGTCTGGCAAAGATTTGGTAGGCACTGGGTTTCACTTAGAAGTGTTGATATATGAATATTTTCTTTCCTAGGGGATTTCTTAATGATATATATAATATATTGCTTCATCTCTCTCTAATGCATCCTCTTAATTCCTTTATAATTTCCTTAAGATTTCCTCAGAAGCTTTCAGTACTAGCTTCAGATTTAATTATGAAAAAAGTGAAGAAATTGAGGTCTATTTAGGGAATTGAAACACTATTTCCATAAAAAGTGTTTTATAAAAGCTATAAGATGATTATATTGGCTTGGCCAAAAAGTTCGTTTGGGTTTTTCTGCATGATGCTATGAGAAAATCCGAACGAACTTTTTGGCCAATCCAATATGTACACACATAATGAACATAATATGTACACACATATACATAGTTAACTATATATATACATATAGTAGTACACATGTAGTGTGGAATATGTATAATGTTTACCTATAATGCATTTAACAAATAACTTGTCCTTTTAATAAAAATAAACAAGAAGAGTTTTAAAACATTACAAACGTGTTTTCTTTTACAAAACGTATCTCCCAAGTTAACAATGGTTTGGATATTTCCTTTGACATTTGGTTTGAAGACTTCATGCAGAATTAGAAATCTAAATATCACAATGACAGAGTTTAAATGTGGCAGAATATATTAATAATGTCTGTCAACTATTCATGAATAGCTCTTTTATTAGTGGAGAGGTAGTGGTATTTCTCAACTGTTACTCCCTTCAGTCACAAGCTTTTAACTACATTTGTGAAAAAAAAAACAATAACTATAGATGCCCAGAACAGAAATCAGATCCTTAACAGAGTTTTAATGCGTTAGGAACTAACGAAATCCTGCTGCAGACTCTGGCACCGTGGGGGAGACTGCTCAGCTGGAAGGCTTTACATTAGTGATGGCCAATCTACTCCTATAGACTATTCTTGGAAGACTGCTTCCTGCTCTGAGCACAGCCAGGCTAAGTGAGAGCACATCCTATGGACAGCCTCTTGGTCTGAAGTACGCCAAGCTCAGCTTAATAAACAAATCCGGCGTATGGGCATTAAATACAAAGTTCATTCACGGCTGGGTAATGGATGTTTTGCAGAGACCGTTTTTACATATGTAATATTTCATTTTCTAGAGTGAAAAGAGTGGGTTCTGCATGGAAAGTGAAAGGAGAGTGCTTTATTTTATATGTGCTTTTCTGCCCTTTCATTTCTGAGTCTGAAATACTATTTTTCTTCATTACATGTTGCTGCATTTAATGAAGAGAAAGACGCTAAAATAGAATGGAGAGGGGAATATTTGCCAGCCTGGCAAGAATCTCAGAATAAGCTTAGGAATCATTATATTGACACATAAGTATTTGGAGATTATAATTATATAATTAAACTATATTTATATATAAAGATCATGTACATAAACATTTAAAGATGAATATATTACACACACACACACACACACACACACACAAAGAGCTTTTTTCCCAGCTAGCTTCTGGAACTTTAGCTTTTTTCTATGTTTTATTATTAAATATTTGATGCATACAAGACAATATATATCAAATATACACAAGGTATAAAAAACTATCATAATCTCCAGTATACCTACTAACTAAATTAAGAAATAGACATTATTAAATCCTGCGTGTGTCTCTCTATAAAAATCTTTCCTTCTTCCTCCGCAATATTTAACTATCATTATGAAATTTTGTTTATTATTTCTTTGTGTGTGTTTGTGTGTGTGCTTTTAGTACATATGTATCGAAACACAATATGTTGACAGGTTTTTTATTATTTGCTTGCTTTTAAAATTATGTACGATTATATAAACATGTTTACATATTTAATTAGATATTTTTATTAATAATTCTTTTTTATAATCATTATTATGTTTCTAGGATTCATTCATGTTGAACGCAGCTGTTGTACACTTATTTTCATTGCTGTTTAACATTCCATTTTATAAATATACGACAAAAATTTTTTTTAAGTTGTAATAGTTTTAAGCTCAGTTTTCCTCTCATGTTGTTAAATCAATTTTATTTCTGTGGAAAAAATATAAAAAGATGAGTGACATTTCAATGATCAAATTATCTATGGCTGTTGTGAATTGTAAAAAGAGAGAGAAAATATTAGTTTGATTTATTTATAGTTTGATTATGATTTTTGTGTTGTGTTATTATTTTTAAACTTCTGTAAGTTTTTTTCTAAAGAATAGAAGAATACAAAATGAAAAGTGAAGGTCAGACAATAATGAAATAATAAAGTGTAAACGTGTATATGTATATATATATATATGTGTGTGTGTGTGTGTGTGTGTGTATTTCAAAGCCAAATTCTAGGCAACCATCTTGAGTCTTCTGCATTTCCCCCACTGCAATTAATCATCACAGCCTATGAATTTGATCTCTTAGTGTTCTTTTTTAACATCTTCATTTTACTCTACCCATTTCAAATTTCCACCAACCTTCCTAGATTACTTATAATAACGTTATAATTTGTCTCTAGTAATGCTTCGTTCAATTCTTTCTTCAGCTAAGTCAGAATAATCTCTGTTAAAATCAAATATTGTCTATTTTATGTTTCAAATCCCTTCTTAACTGTAAATGCAGTTTTTGAAAGCACAAGAACTTTAAAATACCTTAAATCTTCCATCTTGGTATAGCTTTTGCTGATATTCAGTACTTTACACTTTCTGTTCCATTTTCTGAACACAAACTAACAAACATGGAGAACTCATTGATATAGGAATGCTCACTTGTAACAAAGGACTCAGTATTATATCAGGACCATTTGGAGTTGGTCTTACTAGTTTGTTGGATATCTCCTTGAAATTTGGACATGAATGTCACATACAGAAAATTAGATGATGTGTTGGAACTTCATTGAATTGATATATAGGAAAGATATCAGGAGATTCAGAGATGTTTGCATTAGAATGAATTAATATGTAACTGGCTATATCCAGCATCTAATTGTCCCCAGTGGTCAGGGAAGGGAACTCCTTTAACAGGGATAATAAAGAATGCACAGGAAGGAAGCACAGCTCAGTGGTGAATGTCTCATGAAGGCCACAATCTATGGTTTGTATGCTACCATCAGTGTGATTATGTGATTCTGGAATGACAGAGGCCAGGTGGTAGCATATTCATCAGAAGAAAGATGGACATAATTATTGTAATGGGCAGACACCCTGGTCATTAGGAAACCGTGACGCATAGAAGTTGTGACCTCCATCATATTGCCACTCAATTCACTTTTCTGGCCTTTGCAAAAACCAGATGGATAATGGTTAGACAACAATTGACTTAACATAATTTTAGCAGTCATGGATTGTTCTGTCAGGTTTTTATCTTTACTGGAGCAGAGCAACACAGTCTCTGGAACTTGGTAAGTGGCTATTGATTTTACAGAGCCTTTTCTCAACCCCCATCAGTAGAGCAAGTCTTAAGGAATTCACTTTTACCTGCCAAATTTTATCAGTGTACTTTCACTGTCTTGCCTCCAGGTTATGTTAGTTCTCCTGAGTTCTGTCATAATATGGACCAGTGCATCTACATTTTCATGCACACTTAAATCCTCTGGAGATGTTGTCAAAAATGCAGATTCTGATTCAGTAGTTTTGGAGAGGGACCTGAGATTATAAATTTCCAGCACATTCCCTGATGATAGCAGCACTGTTTAGCAAAGATATAGACAGGGATCTTGATCATCTTGACAACTGGGAGAATATCATGCTGGCCTTCTAAATTAGTGATACTATGCAAATTAAACTTGCTGAGCAAAAACTTTCAAGTGTTATAGATGTGCTAATAAGATAATTGCATGCCAGAAGGTAAAAAATAAACCTTATAGAAATTTAGAGTCCTGCCAACCCAAAATGTTTGGGTTTCAGTGGTTCCAGGCACTTTATCATCTCTAAAGCAAAAGTGAAAATGGTATTGTTGCACATCACATGTTAAGAAGATCCACAAAATTTCAGGGTCCTCTTTGGATTTTAGAGGCACACCCAGTGATTTTAGGAGTACTGTTCTGACTCACTTATCAGGTGACTTGGAAGGCTGCTACCCTCAAATGGGCCCTAGAACAAGAGAGAGCTTTACCACACCTCCAGCTTCCAGAGCAAGCGTTCCTGCACCTTAGGCCATATGACCCACCTCATCTCTGGAGGGGTCTTAGGTAGATAAAAATGCTTTGTGGACATCTCTGGTTTATCTCATTAGGAGAGTCTCAGATAGATAGATTTTTGGAGCAAATTCTATGGAGCAAGGTCTACTTTTCTTTTAAAAAAACAGCTCCTTATATTGTATTGGAATAAATAGAAAAAAAAAAAAAAGACAACCTGACTATAGACACTGATTTTCTATGTGACCTGATCTCATTATGAGCAGAGTGTTAATAAAATACACTGAATCATAATGTTACAGAGACACAGCAGAAACCCATTTTAGATTAAAAGTGAATCATTCTATGACAACTCTAAAAATTGAAGAGTGGTTATAAAAATAAATAAAAATTAAAAGAATAAAAATTACAACCGAGGGCTTCCCTGGTGGCGCAGTGGTTGAGAGTCCGCCTGCCGATGCAAGGGACACGGGTTCGTGACCCGGTCCGGGAAGATCCCACATGCCGCGGAGCGGCTGGGCCCGTGAGCCATGGCCGCTGAGCCTGCGCGTCCAGAGCCTGTGCTCCGCAACGGGAGAGGCCACAACAGTGAGAGGCCCGCATACCGCAAAAAAAAAAAAAAAAAATTACAACCGAAAGAGACAAAAAAATTCACAAAGAATGAACATATAACTGTATCTTTTTTCTTCGTGAAAGGGGATTATACTAGATATCGGCCTTCAGCACTAGTAGGAAGTATAAAAGATGAAGGAAGGTGATCAGAACAAGTAGATATGATATAGCACTCTTGTTGAAATATTGCTATTATTGCACACACACAAATAATTGCTATTTGTGCAATTATAATTGCTATTATTGCACACTCTCTCTGTGGATACAGAGAGAGACAATGTGGCCTTAAGGGCAGATAACAGTTACAGTACTTCAATTGGAATACCTTGCCCTGGTCCAGCAATAAGGACAGAGAGCTGTACCTGAGACTCAAAGATAAGCACAGACCTTTGACTGAGACTAACCTGTTCACAGTTTGGTAATTTCTGGTATCTTGGCAGAAACATTAGGAAATTTTCTATTTCTGAGAGTTTCCTCAATTGAGAAGTCTACAGATTAAGATAAAACAACTAGTCCACATCAAAGATCACCAGGCAAAATTGATAGTAAGCTATCTTGTACTAGGCATTAGTAGAAATGTTTTAGAGCCCAGAATACTCTGGATGTGTGAACTGTCAGATGCAGGTTATTACATAACACATATTAAAAATGTTTAAAGGATTTTTATCTCATATATGAACAATGTTATTTTTGTCTAATCTGTTTTTTATTTTTTATTTAATTTTATTGAAATATAGTTGATTTACAATGTTGTGTTAATTTCTGCTGTACAGCAAAGTGACTCAGTTATACATATATACACATTCTTTTTCAATTCTTTTTCATTATAGTTTATCACAGGATATTGAATATAGTTCCCTGTGCTATACAGTAAGACCTTGTTTTTTATAATCTGTCTTGAATTAATTTTTGTTACTGGTGTAAGATAGGGGTCCAGTTTTATTCATTTTTTAAATTTTTATTTTATATTGGAGTATAGTTGATTAACAATGTTGTGTTAGTTTCAGGTGTACAGCAAAATGGTTCAATTATACATATGCATGTATCTATTCTTTATCAAATTCTTTTCCCATTTAGGTTATTACAGAGTATTGAGCAGAGTCCCCTGTGCTATACAGTAGGTCCTTGTTGGTTATCTATTTTAAATATAGCAGTGTGTACATGTCAGTCCTGGAAGTCCCGTGGTTAGGACTCCGAGCTTCCCTGCTAGGGCCCAGTTCAGTCCCTGGTTGGGAAACTAAGATCCTGCAAGCTGTGCAGCACAGCCAAAAAACCAAAAACACCTCAAACAATGATATTCTTATTAATGAAGAGAAACATTTTTTTATTGAAGTATAGTTGATTTACAATGTTGTGTTAACTTCTGCTATACAGCAAAGTGATTCAGTTATACATATATATATATATTTTTTAAAATATTCTTTTCCATTATGGTTTATCATAGGATATTGAATATAGTTCTCTGTACTATACAGTAAGACCTTGTTGTTTTGTCTCTTCTATATATAAAAGCTACACCTGCTAACCTAACCTCCCACTCCATCCCTTCCCCAACCCCCTCCTCCTTGGCAAATCACCAGTCTGTCCTCTATGTCCATGATTCTCTTTCTGTTTCATAGATAGGTTCATTTGTGTCATATTTTAAATTCCACATATAAGTGATATCATATGGTATTTGTCTTTCTCTTTCTGACTTACTTCACTTAGTATGATAATCTCTAGTTACATCCATGTTGCTGCAAATGGCATTATTTCATTCTTTTTTATGGCTGAGTAGTATTCCATTGTACATATGTACCACATCTTCTTTATGCATTCATCTGTAGATGGACATTTAGGTTGTTTCCATGTCTTGGCCATTGTGAATAGTGCTGCTATGAACATAGGGGTGCATGTGTCTTTTGGAATAGAGTTTTGTCCAGATATAAGACTAGGAGTAGGATTGCTGGATCATATGGTAATTCTATTTTTAGTTTTCTGAAGAACTTCTGTACTGTTTTCCACAGTAGCTGCACCAACATACATTCTCACCAACAATGTAGGAGGGTTCCCTTTTCTCCACACCCTCTCCAGCATTTGTTATTTGTAGACTTTTTATTGATGGCCATTCTGACTGTTGTGAGGTGATACCTCATTGTAGTTTTGATTTGCATTTCTCTAATAGTGTAATTAGTGATGTTGAGCATCTTTTCATGTGCCTATTGGCCATCTGTATTTCTTTCAGAGAAATGTCTTTTTAAGTCTTCTGTCCACTTTTGGATTGGGTTGTTTGTTTTTTTGTTGTTGAGTTGTATGAGCTATTTGTATATTTTGGAAATTAAGCCCTTGTCAGTAATTAAGAGAAACATTTAATAAGCACATGAGATGTCTGGAAATGAGAAACATATTTGTTAAACATTTTTTTCAAAGAATTAAGAAAAGAATTTTTAAAAAAGAATTAGGCAGTATGTCAGATTCAGCTAAAGAAAATATTAGTAATCTAAAAGATTGATCATAGCAAACTCCCTAGAAAACAATATAAAGACAAGAAGATTCACTGACTACTTTATATGCAATACTATGGTCTTATAAATTTAGTGGACCTGTAATTGGTATTAACACCTGATGGTGCAAAACACATTTTCTTTTCTTTTTTCAGAATATTCTTGAATTATTTTCAGTTTTTTATTTCATATTATATTTGCATGTACTTTTCAAGATTTTACATAAAAATACTGATATTATGTTAATTGGGATTTTAAAAATTAGTAGATTAATTTGAAGGAAATTGGCATCTTCACAATTTTAAATTACCTTCTGCAGCTAACACAACATGTATTTTCTTTTATATTGGCAATTTTGTTATCTGCTAAATTTGTATATTTTCTTGTAGGTCTTACTAGATTTTTTACTAATATTATATATTTTTAGTTTAAATAGAGTAAATTAAAAAAAATTAGTTTCTATAACTGCTTACTGCTGAAATGGAAAAAAATACATAGACTTTCTTTTTTTCTCATGTATCTTTAATCTGGCCACCCATTCAACAAGCTCATTAACTCATTTTAGAAAAGCAGAGCTTCTCTTCACTGACCTTTAGTAATGTAATGGCCTTCTTTGTCTCTTGTTATATTTACTAGCCTGTCTGTTTAAAGTATTAATCTTTAGAGGATGTATGTCCATAATTTTCCTTTTTTTCCTTTTTAGTTGTCATTTATTTCCTTCCAGAAATTACTGGGGTTCTTATGTTTTAGATTGTTGGAAGGTACACTTATGTCCTGTAGAGATACAGTAGGTTTTCTTAAACCTTATCTTCAAGACACTCATTGTATGTACACCTAAATAGTGAAATACAAAGTTTAATTTGAGAAAAGGTAAAGAAAAACCTATCTTATATAAACATATTATGTTTTATATATATATATATTCCAATGTATAAATTTATTTCTAGCTATCTATATCAATCTAAAGCAATCCATATGTAACTTCTGATTTATGCATATGTGTACATATATGTACAAATTTTTTTCTTTCTTTTTTCTACACACACACACACACACACACACACACACACACACATACAAAATCAATATCTCATAGTAGTCTCTTATCAGAGCGAAAGGGTAATAAGGTAAGGTAAATAACAGTTGTGGAACACTAACAATCTAAAATAATTTTTCAAAACAACTTAGCAAAATATGTACTTTAAAAGTGTCCAAAAGTTTTTTTTAAAAATTTGTAAAATTAAAAGAAACAAAAACTGGAGTAACTATCAAGCTAGGGATTTTACTCTGTATTTCCTAATGCCATTCTTTTCCACCATCCTATTCCACCTCCTTAGGGGAGAAGAAAAAAGTGGTTACGAACCAGCTACACCATTTAGCATCATTGGCTTAGGAGAATTCTCAAAGGAAATTTATCTTGCAGAAAATTGAACAGAGACAGAACACTGACACAAGAGCCTAAGCCATTTCATCATCCAATGGCTTGTTGCCCTATGGTGTTCCACCACAGTAGAACTTATATTTACTTTTAAGTGTAAATTTTCCCTTCTGCTTGTAGCCATGGGAGAAGTGTTCAGGATGTTTTTGTATACCAGAATATTATTAGCTCTCTCAGACACAGGGATAGAATTTCAAAGTAGGGAAATTTTCTTTTCTAGCCATCACACTTCTCAGTAACATTTGTCCTCCACCTCCCTTCCTTCTCTCAATATTTCCAGGATCTCAATAGAAAACCAAATTAACTAATTCATAAATGATAATAGTGAGTCAGGCAAAGATCCTATTTTAGGATTACGTGAATTCTGTGTGTGTGAGAGTGTATGTGTGTGAAAAGATCATGTAAAGCATGGGTATGGCTTCACATTACACTTTAACAACATTAAACTTATTGTTACCTACCATGCCTTGATCATTGGTTCTTGCCCACTCTCCAAATGCATCATTTCATACAATTTTCACCCCTACTCCTGTATGTATCCGTTCTATATATTTTCTGTTACTTCCAAAGTAAATATTAAGGTCTTTTCCTTTCCCCAGGTTTGAATGATGTCCCCTTATCACCTATCACATCTTAATCTATCACCTTGGCAAGGCCAATCTCAACCATCTAATCTAAAGTTCTTCCTGCTAGTTTCAATGCCAGTGTCCTGCTTTTGTTTATTTCTTTGTTTTCCTGAAGGAAATTCTGTATACTCTGTAATCTTTTTGTCCATTTACTTTTACTTGTCTTCCTTATAATGCAAGTGCCATGATGCATAGATCTTGTCCATCTTGGCTACAGTTGTAATCTTAGAAAGTAACATTGTGCCTAATGCATAGTGGCCCCTAATGAAGATTTGTTGAATTAATAAATTAAAACATAAAATATGGACTTTTCAGTCATTGTGGAAAGGATACTATTTAGTTTCAAACTGATTTATCCTCACTCCCTTCAAATTATACTACAAAAGTAACTGTCTAGTCAAAAAGTCAGCCCTTTTTAATTAATTTTGTTTTAGTATGGAGGAAACAAAAGATGGAAATGCTGTTAGCATTTAAGCATTTGCAAAGTTTAACACATAATTCCTGAACAAAACAATCTCTTGAGAGACCCACATAAACTTACTGATCCAAAATGAATTTGAATATTATTAGAAGCATTGTATTTATTCTAAAAATTTAAAAAAAAAAAGGTTGACATTTTCTAATGTAGATACGTTAATGCCCCAGCTTTCAATTATAAAATCTTATTTCTCAAATTTGTGCCTGCTCTTGTTAGCCATTTGCCTGGAAACAAATGATTAATAACTCCAGAATAAAGGATTCTACAACAAAAACTACCAGGAAATAACATGCTTCCTTTTATGCTTTTGTCAAGAAGGCATAAGAAATGATTATACTCATACAATACAGTGGAATTTTTAGCTGGTTTTCTGGAGATTTTATGCCACAATTTTAAGGTTTTCCTTCCTTTGATAAATTTAAAGGAAATAGAAATCAGCGTTCCCATAAAGGGAGACTGCTTCAATAGACTCGGTATATAGTATTCTGACTAACTTAAGGTTTTAGAAGAAACAAATCAATTTAGAATATTACTGAACGTGCAAGCCATCCCATTTATATCTGAAAATATATTTAAGGTCCTGCAATTAGTTATGACTATATGGGTCATATGAACATAGACATTTGTCATTTAGTATAGACAACATTATCTGTCTGAACTGATGAGGCTGCAAATACAGATAAATGAAGTTTTAATTACAGGGTTGTGGTTCTTAAACAGAATTTAGCTGTAACCTAGGAAACCACTGACATTTAGATAAGAGAAATAATAAACTCTACACTGTAAGAAATAATGGGAGTAAAATTTATGTTAAGAAGAAAAAACAGGAGCAGGAAGACAAAGAAATTACAAATTGCACACAAACATAAGCAGCCTTGGATTTGGCATGTGGAAGAGGGAGGATGATTTTAAAAATTAAATTTCCAAAGAAATCTATGTGTTTTATGGATTTTAAAACTAGAGTTTATATTTTTCCCAAACTGTTCTTTCTTGGTTAGGAAAGAAAAGAAGCAACCGTACATTTCTAACACTGACCAAGAATTTGGGTTTGATTCTTAATTTAAGCTCTGTTCTTAGTTCTGTTACCTTGAGGATGTGGTTAAATATTTTAAACAACAGTTTTCCCCTATATAAAATATGGATTATAATACATATTTGGAAAGTTTTCTGGGAAGATTATATGGAAAATATGTTTTAGAAAGTTTTCACACTTTTTTCAAAAGATAATAGATATTAAAATATTATAGAACATTACAGTGTTAAAATATTTTGTTAATGTTCTCAACCTTCTTCCTGAAGTATTGTCAGTGTACACATATATATTTTTGTACATATATATATTCTGGAACTGTGTGTATAAAGGACCTGTGGAGAACCTCTTGCTGATCTCAGTTCCGAGTATTTGTCTTTTGCATTCTACCCATAGCCTTTCTTATATGACCCTGTGTGTCTTAAGGGGAATTCCTACTTGTATTTCTGGTTTACGTTTTCTACACTGTATATTTGAACATTTTCATAATAAAATGTTAGGTGAAAAATTCACCTTTTAATCCTTCCTACAATTTATAAGTTTACCCCATGTATACGTTCAACCTATTTCCCCAGACATAGAGTTTTGTTTTGTTTCATTTCCCTTGCAGCTGAAAAGGAAAGAGCATGATAATAAATATGGTGAGAAATAGAACCATCACAATTCTCATCACTGTGTACTTCCCTGTCACTATATTAAACTACATTTTGTCCAAGCAGTAACCCTGCTGCTTTCGCTAGGATGTATGTGCCCTGAAACGTAAGACTGCAAACAATCTTAATACATTACTTATCAGGATTAAAGTTTACTAATAAAGACCTGCTTAAAGACCTTTGACTTCCTCTGCCTACCAATTCAAAGCTATTACTGTCATAAACTCTGTCCAATCTCAACCAGTTTACTCCCTTGTAAAATCTGCCTTAAAATTATCTCACCCATATCCTAAAGTACTACAAGTCTTTCCATTTTCTCCCCACTTTGAGACACTATGTAAGAGTCTCTCAAGGTGGTTTTCTCCCTTACTTCAATAAATCTAATAAGGCTTATTAGATCAATAAATCTAAACTAAGATTTGCATGATCAATAGTCTTTTTTTTTTTCCCTAGGTTTTTTTTTTTTTTGAAGTGTTAGTCATAGACAACAGAATTATGGTAGTGAGTTCAGGGAGAGGATTATATTATTAAATTTAATCATCTTCTCAGCAGTGCACCTGAAAGTCTCAAGTTCAAGAAGGTGGTAGAAGCTCTAGAAAAGATGTTGATTATTTGGTACACTCCAGAATTAGAATTATATTTTGTATTTTGGAAATAATCATGCCTATGTGTAAGCCTAGGCTTTAAGAGACATTAGAAATACTCTTGGGAAAGGTCTGTACAGTGTGTGTGTGTATCACTTTTTATACTTGATTCATAGTAGATGCTCAATAAATAGTAACTTATTTTTCTTTTTTCCTTTTTTTGGGTTAACTTTATTTATTTTAACATCTTTATTGGGGTATAATTGCTTTACAATGGTGTGTTAGTTTGTTTTATAACAAAGTGAATCATAGTAACTTTTATGATGAATATTCCTTTTATGTGTTGATGTCAGCTATATATATATATATATATATATATATATATTTACTGGCAATAAAAGTAATATAAGTGCAGGAGTTCACTGAAGGCTATAACTCTATCTCTTCATCATTATCTAACTTTGTTATAGTTAGATAAATAATAAATACTTGGATGATTATAGAAATATGCTTTTTTTTGTCTGAATATTGATCCGCAAGATCATATTTTATTCAAGCGATTAGTAATGTAGTGCCATTGACTTTTTAAAACATCTAAAGCCCTTTGTTTATTCAGATTTTTAAAATTTTTCCTAATGTCTTCTTCTGTTCCAGGATTTCATCCAGGAGGGCACATTACATTTAGCTGTCAATCTCCCTAGGCTCCTCTTGGGTGTGACAGTTTCTCAAACTTTCCTTGTTTTTGATGACTTTGTTATTTATCGGTATTCTGGTCACTTATTTTGCAGAGTGTCTATGGAAATGTGTCTGTTGTTTTCATCATGATTTGACTGGGATTATAGGTTTTCAAAAGGAAGACCGCAGAGTTAAGACATCTCCATCACTTCATAACGTGTGCTCTCAGCATGATTTATTACTGATGATGTTGACTTGGATCACCTGGATGGTGCAATGTTTATAAGATTTCTACACTTTAAAGTTTCTCTTTTTTCCCCCTTTCTGTACTGTACTCTTTGGAAGGAAGTAACTATATACAGTTCACATAAGTAGTAGGGAGTTATGTTACTCCTCCTTGAGGGCAGAGTATCAGCATAAATTATTTGCGTATATCGACATGTATATATACATATCTATAGATATTTCTCTATGTAACCATCTGTATCTATATTAAGCTAAACAGGAGTTCATATTGATTTTGCCCCCTCTAGTCCATTAACACATGGATCATGCTAACTTCCCTCCCCTTGCTTATCTGGAAACTCGCACACTAACAGTGAGAAATAGGCACCCACTGTCCACTATATTTACTTAACTGTATAATATGATTTTTCCTCTTTAGTCTAGTGATGTGGAGGGTTACATTCTTTGATTTTCAAATGTACCAGTACTTAGAATAAATCTCGAATGGCTATAGTGTATATTTATTTTTATACATTGTGTGCTTTACTAATTTTTTGAAGATACTTACATTCATTTTTATGACAGATATTGATCTGTAGTTTTCTTTTATACAATGGTTTTATCTAGTTTTGATAACAGGTTAATGCTGGCCTTGTAAAATGGGGTATGTTCCCTCTGCTTCTGTTCTCTAGAGGAAATTTTGGAAAATTCATATTATTTCTCCTGGATCTGAGTATTTCTAATTTGGAGGTTGTTAATTATAGACTCAACTTTTTGATAAATATTGGCTTGTTCAGATTATCTATTCTTGTGTGAATATTGGTAGATTGTGTCTTTCAAGTAATTTTTCCACAGATAGGTAGATGAGTAAATATAACATTAAAATACTCTAACACAACTGTTTGCATATGAAATATATTAATTTAGATCTAGCTACAATGATCTGTGAATCTCATAGAGTTTGGAGTATAAATAGAACTGGTGATCTTCTAGGGAATTTAATTCTTGTATGTTTAATTATTTAGAGATTTAGTACTAATGAGATGATAATAATAAGATCTTGGTTGAAATGTCACAGTTATCAACCAGCTTTGTGTGAAAGAAAAATAAAATAAAATAAACCCATAAAATGCCCTCCTAGCTTTTTCCAACTACTATAATAAAAAAGAGAGAATAGACCTGCAAGAGTGTGGCTATTACCTGCATAATATCAATTATTAAAATGGTTATATGCTGACAATGGTGAAAATTATCAGAACATGTATATATGCAGGTGAATCTATCCCATTCATGAATTTATGGAAGAATTGTGCAAGTAGTAGGAAATTATTAGCATCCAGATATCTGCCTAGAAATCATGTCTATGTTGTTCTTCCTTTTCACACAGCAAGCATTTCTTTGTTTATGAATTAATCCAAATTAAGTGGAAAAAGTAAGTAAAATGTAAGCTCAAGCTGTACATTGCACATTTTCTTTTGTAAGTATCCTGTATGTAGTACTAATATATTTTTTAAACGTGGTCTACCTTGATAGTTTAATGAATGGTTCAGTGAAGTACTCATTATGGAAGGAGGCAAATTTTAGACATATTTAGCTGGTAAAACTGGCTAGTTGAATGAATGAAGAAATGAAAAAGGATGACTCAAGATGAGTGGGATAATAGTGATTGCCATACATTTTGATAGAAAATAAATGAGAAAGGAGCTGATTTGGGGGAGAAGAAAGTAAGCTCAGGGTGAGGTATAATAAGATTGAGGCTCCTATGGGCGTTTAGCTGTGTCTATTCAACAAAATTTTGAATATACAACATTGAAGCTCAAAGAAGAAGTCAGGGCTGTATGGAATAAGAAATGTGCTTTAATGGAGAGCTATGCAATCGTTTAGATCACACATTTCCTGATTTTCTGATTCTGATTCTATGGAGATTCTGCATCTTACATTGTGTATTAGTCTGCTTGGACTGAAATAACAAAATACCATAGACTGGATGTCTTAAACATCCTAAATTTATTTTCTCACAGTTCTGGAGACTAGAAGTCCAAGGTCAAGGTTTCAGCTGGGTTAGTTTCTGGTAAGAGCTGTCTTTCTGGCTTGGAGACTGCCTCTTCCTTTCCTTTTTTTTTTTAAATTAATTTTTGTTGGCATATAGTTGATTTACAGTGTTGTATTAGTTTCCACTGTACAACAAAATGAATCAGTTATACATACACATTTATCCACTGTTTTGTAGGTTCTTTTCCCATATAGGTCATTACAGAGTATTGAGTAGGATTCCCTGTGCTATACAGCAGGTTCTTATTAGTTATCTATTTTATATATAGTAGTATATATAAGTCAGTCCTAATCTCCCAGTCTATCCCTTCCACCCCTTTTCCCCCTTGGTAACCATCAGATGGCCTCTTTCTTGCTATGTCCTCACATGTTCTTTCTCAGTACGTGCATGTGGAGAAAGAGAGTGCTGTGGTGTTGCTTCTTATAAGGACATTGATCCTACTGGATCACACACCTTTATTACCTCATTTGGCCTTTACTAGTTATCTTTATTGGTTTTGATATCATAGTCTATTTATCTTCTTTACTTACACTGCCTAATTCTAATTAAACTATTTTAATATGAATTTACAAAGGTAAGCAGGTATGATTATTTGACATTTTTGTTACTCAAAAGGTGAAGGTAGACATTGACAAATCCTGACCTATGGTGTCTCAGAACACTCAGCAACTAAGTGAAATTTATCTGCATGGAAAACAGTAGCTTATTAAGGCATATTAAATGGCCTCAGGGTGCATGCATCTGAAGCTAAAGCACAAGGAATTGTTCATCCCTCATGTCTTAGCAGCTGTTTAATGAAAAGTGCCAGCTCAATGTGTAGTTAATCTATCTAATAATTAATACAATGGCAGCCTGGGACCAATGTGGATATAACTCCAAAGTCCTTGTTCATTTGCAAATTAATACAGAGACTTGCCTTTATAGGCAGTTTGTTACTTGAGAAGGAGACGGGAGAGATTTAAAATTCTTCATATTAAGGCTTCTATTTGATCACATTTCATTTGAATACACCACGTAAAACAGAATTTAAAAGGATAATGCTTAGGAGTGTAATATAGAAAATTAATCCCCTTATGGTTATTAAGGTACATGTATACCCCTCAAGGCTAAAGGGAGACCAGTATGTTTTCCACGCACAAAGGAGGCTAATTTAAGAGCAAAGTTCTTTCTAATGTCCTTAATTATACGAATTCCCTTCATTTACCTGTGTCTGTAATCTAGTCAAAAGTTACCTAATATGTGAAAAAACTGTCAAATGGACTGCTTGATGTTTTTAAAATTCTAATTTAAAGATTTTTTTTTCTAACCTTTTAGCTTCTTGGTAATAAACAGTGTAAGATTCTGAGATGCTTACTAGAAGTCAATAATTGGAAGTAAATATTAACTGCTAAAAGCACAAAATAATGAACATTGTGAAGGAAAAGTTGATTTGAGCCAAGAAATATTTTAAGGTTATAGTTGCAATTATGAATAATAAACAAGTGTTGCTGAGAATATATCTGAATAAGTCCAAGTCTCTGAACTCAACACACCCTTTAAAATAATTGTTAATTCATTAAATAATTATAGTTTATGTAATCACTCCTGTGAAAGTATATTGTACCCATGAGAAGAGTTTGACTTTTCCTCAAAATGTCAAAGAGATGCTATAGGACTAAAAGTTCCATTCCCCAAATAAAAGTATATGTTCACATAAAATCTTGTACACAAATGTGCATAGACAAATTATTCATAATAAACCCAAATGTCCATCAAATGATACATGGGTAAATACAATGTAATATTATTCAGTATTAGAAAGAAATGAAGTACTGAAACATGCTACGACATGGATAAACCTTGAAAATATGCTAAGTGAAAGTAGATTAATGATTGCCTAGGGCTATGGAGAGAGTTTGCAGGGGAGGAGTGGGAATGGGGAGTTACTGCTAATGGGTACAGGACTTCTTTTTAGGATGATGACAGTATTCTAAAGTCAGATCGTGGTGATGGTTACAAAGATCTGAAGTATACTAAAAACCATTGAATTCTATACTTTAAATGGTTAATTTGTTTGGTATGTAAATTTATCTCAATAAAGCTCTCAAACAATGGACATTGAGGTAATTGAATAATTCCATTTATGTAATATATATATTATATTGTATACACATATACAAATCTTAAGTGCTCTTTGAAGTAAAAACAGGAAAATGTTATCTTTGACAATAATAGTTCCCTAGAATAAAAAATAAATAAATTTCTAGAATCATATTTAGTTCCAAAAGTCAAATATATATATACACAATAGGGCTTCCCTGGTGGCGCAGTGGTTGAGAGTCCGCCTGCCGATGCAGGGGACACGGGTTCGTGACCCGGTCCGGGAAGATCCCACATGCCGCGGAGCCTGCGCGTCCGGAGCCTATGCTCCGCAACGGGAGAAGCCACAACAGTGAGAGGCCCGCGTACAGCAAAAAAAAACAGAAAAAAAAAAAAAAAAGTTTAAGGGAATATTCACAGAAGAGTTTAAGGACATAGCGGACTTCGCTGAGTTCTAGTAGAGAAGTGTGTGTGTGTGTGTGTGTGTGTATGTGTGTATTTTTAACTTAGCTAACCATTGGTAAACTGAATTTTGAAAAAAATTTAAAAAGCAAATTAACTTTGGAGATACTGAATGCCTTCTTAAAAAGGAGTGAACAGTTCATAATTAGTCTTTGTAATATAAATATATGGAAGTTTTTTAAAACTTTTTTGTAGATTTTTATTTTTAATATAATTATTTTTGAAATTTGTATTTGAATAGTTGAAGATACACATGAAGTGGTTGGAAAAAATAGAGATACTTTCTGCATTTTGCCCAGTTTTCCCTTCTGAATTGTTCTAAGCAGCCAAACGCTCAGAAAAGCCCAGCATTTGAGCATCTGGGCAATTTCAGGTAAGAACCTTAAAACCATGGTGTAGGACCTTATCTACATGGGAGATGATAAGACTGTTCATAGTCTCCTATGGAGATGAATTTGGAATGAAAAAATCTGTTTGTCTGTAATCAAGAATAGGCTGCAGAATTTAGTGGAGGCTTGGGGTGCCTATCCAGCTCCACAGAAGGCCACCAATCAATCTGATTGGGAGCAAAGGTGTTGGTGTTTCTATAGAAGTCCTTTGTTGCGGGGACTGTTTGGGGAGGTGTTTGGGGAGGGCACCTAGAGTGCATTCAGTTCAAGCCACAAACTTGAGGCAGTTAAAGACTGCTGACCGAAGAGAACTCTGCAAATAAAAACCCCGAGCTTTGGGAAATACTATAAGCTAACACAAGCACCCATTTTACTGTCAGGCAAGGGACCCAGGTAAGCTCAGTGAAATTAGGGACAGAACTAGGACTGAACACATAGGAAAATCCTTGAGAAGGGGAAAAAGTTCAGAGAGAGTTTTAAACATTCATCTAATTAATCTGGCTAGAATTTTACTGATTTTTATAGTTGAAAAGATTAAAAAACCTTGAAACCATGTTATATTTTCTATACCACATAGAAATAGAGACTCTTAAAGGAAATTAAGTTCTACTAGAAAAATAAAGTTATAATGACACCCATCTGATTTGTATTACCAATTTATACCTGCTACATTGGAGTGAAACATGATGAGATTTGTGAGTTAGCATCATGTAGCAGGAGGGTCATGATGTATAACAGTGCTAATTGAAACAGTTTTGATTCAGTTTTTTCCCCTTATATCTTCTGAAATTCCTGTATTCAGAAGGAATTTGTGTACATTTATATTCCTGTATTTATATTCCTGTATAAATAGAAATCATAGATCACATTTTTTTTCTTTTGAAAAGGATTTGCATATTTCCTAGATGTCGCTTGAGCATGTTGTTTTTCAAGTGTATTACATAGATTCCTGAATGAAAGGCTGTAGTGAAGGTGAAGTTAGAGCTTACTACTATTTAATGATATTGTTGGTGTTCACTCATTAACATTTGTGTTGAAAGACTTTTGAATCACAGAATATGTGGAAAGCATGCAAAAATACAGAAAATCATATAATAGACACTCAGGTATTCATGGCCCATATTTAACAAATGTTAATATTTTGCCGTCTTTGCTTCGTGTATGATTTTTAAGAAATGGAATCAGATAGAGCTACCCTTCTTCATCTTTCCCATTCGTACTCAGGAAAAACTAATACACGATCATCTGAAGTTAGTGTGCATTCTTCACAAAGAGATTTTATGCTTTTGTTAAAATGTCAAACCAAGTAGTTGTATTTCTTAAGTGTATTTCAATGAACATAAATAGTTTATGCTGTCTAAAAACTTCTTTTTTATCGTTCAAAATTAGATTTTTGAGATTTATCCGTATTGTTAACCACAGCTAAATCCATTCATATTAACTGTTGCATTCTATTGTATCAACAGGCTAGTTTTATTATTCCTTCCTTCTGTCATCCCAGGATCCTCTTGGCCACCCCCCAGGCCAAAGAGATCATTATCTTAACCGGTCTATAATCTATTTATAAAGCACACTAGGTGGGAAGCTATGTTCGGAAGTACTTAAGTAGTAGTGGAAGTGCTGGGTTGTAGAGTACCTTACCAAATCCTACTCTGGCTAGGAGACATTTCTCTATATCCTCTCCGAAATTGGATACTTTCTAACTCCTTTTTTTTTTCCCCCTGCTCTGATGTGTGAAACAGTAAAGCATCATGAGTTAAATCTGCATTTTCCTATGTAGTAGTGGTACTACTGAGCATCAATTAATACACTACTCTATGAAATTTAAATTCTGTCTTCTCTGAATTAAATGTTTATAAGCTGGCTCATTTTTCTATTGAAGTCTTCCCCTTTCTAAAAATTGAGATACACATATTCTGTCTACTAGTTTTTGTCAATTGTATGTATTTATAGTATCTTCTCCCCATTTATGACTTGTATTTTACCTAGTATAAGATGGGTTGTCACAAATTTGCTGGTTTGTTTTAATTGTAAATTTTAATACGGACTTATTTACGTGGAAGAAACACCTTAGTGAGATTGATAAGAGTGTGAACTCTGAACTCAGCTGTCAGGTTTGAACCACTCTGCTTCCTAGCAGTATAATTTTAACCATATATGACTTCATGATGCCTCAGTTTCCTCATCTGTAAAAAGTATAATAGTAAGACTTACCTCATAGAGTTGTTAGATTGTAAGAGCAGTATATTTACTCCAGTAGCAGTGGACAGTATATAAATATTGCCGTCCTTATATTTGCCATTTTCGTCATGATTTGTGCAATAACACTTTTGTTTCTGCTGGGCCACCAGAAGAACAGTTCTTTGTTAATTTTTTGGTTTGTAAATTTCAATGTTGCTGCAGTTTCATGAATGTAAGCTTGACTTTTATTATTTTATTTTTCAAAATTTCATATAAAATGTGAGGCATATATACAATAGAATATTACTCAGCCATAAAAAAGAACAAAATGATGCCATTTGCAGCAACATGGACGGACCTAGAGATTGTCATACTGAGTGAAGTAAGTCAGGCACAGAAAGACAAATACCATATGATATCGCTTATATCTGGAATCTAAAAAATGGGTACAAATGAACTCATTTACAAAACAGAAGTAGAGTCATGGATGTAGAAAACAAACTTACGGTTACCAGGGGATAAGGGGGGGCAGGGATAAATAGGGAGATTCGGATTAACATATACACACTACTATATATAAAATAGATAACTAGTAAGGACCTACTATATAGTAAGGGGAGCTCTACTCAATACTCTGTAATGGCCTATATGGGAAAAGAATCTAAAGAAGAGTGGATATATGTATAACTGAGTCACTTTGCTTTACACCTGACACCTGCTTTACACCTAACACAGCATTGTTAATCAACTATACTCCAATAAAAATTTAAAAATAAACAAAACAAATAAAATAAAATGTGGGGCAGTTACAAGCTTACTGTTGGCTTCCCTGGCAGGTAGGTGGAGGTCTATACATGCTGTGCACCAGGTTCACTCTTACTGCAGCAGCTTCCTTTCCTTCTCCCTACCTGGCAGGGGCCCAATGCTGTGTCTCCAGTGTTCACACATTAGCCTGTACCTGTAGGACATGCTGTACTTGTTTCAAGTTCCCCTTTTTTTCCTGGCATCTTTATAGTTTCTCTATAAACTTAACATCCTTACATAATTTGATTTTATTCACCATTTTAGTTTTAGTGAGGGTGGTGGAGTAAAAGGAGGTCTATTAACTCAGTCCACCATGTTGCTAAAGTGAGACATCTCTCTTTTTCATTCTTTGCTTTTTCTTACTGTTTCTTTAGAACATCACCAAGAGTTGTTTAACATTTAGAAAAGTTAAATTGCCAATAATGGTGTTTGATTCACCATTTAAAGATATCTATCAATATAAGTTGATGGTGGTTGTATTCATGATGATATATAAATTCATAAACACAAGGTAATTATGTATACACATTGTACTCAAGGATAATTTTTCTTCTAAAGTAAAAGCTAGATGTATTCTTTTGGAAACAGAAATCAGACACCTTGATAAATGAATTAATTTTACAGCACCAAAGATTTTATGGGTTAGATTCAGTTGAACTTTATAAAATTGTCATTTTTGTGAGTCAAAACCAGTTGAATAGTAACAATGTCATAATAATGCTATTAGTCTAACATTAAGAAATTTTTTGGTGATTACTTTTTCACTGAAATAAATTTGACTTAGCCAATTATGAGAGGTTGGTAACTAGATATAACCATTTGCCTTTACTTAAAACGCTGCTCAGTTAAGGAAGCTTTATTCTGTGAGTCATCCAGACTCCACATATTACACTAATGGAATTTTCCTAAAGGAAAACTCTGGCCCATTTACCCACTAATCATCAATTTTTGATGATTTGCTGTTGCCAAAAAATGTAATCCAAATTCATCATAATGTTACTCCAATCTCTCTGTGATCTTTGTCAAATCAAGTCTATTCTTTAATCTCATTCTTCCCAAGCATATCCCAGGTCTCAAAGAGCACTCAGAGGACCGTGAAAGACAGTAGTAACTTTCTGCCTTTCAAACCTGTCCCTCTCCATAATATGCTTCTTCATCTTCTTCTATGTCCCTTTGAAAATTCCTCCCCCATACTTTGAGGCCCAGCTCATGCGTTTCTTCTACAAATCTTTCTTTATTTCTTTGAGCATCAGTGACTTTTTCTTCTGCATTCCCGCAATTCATTGCTCACTTATTTCTTATTTTCACGTTCTGTCTTCTTGCATATTTATCTTTGATAAGGAGTATCTTAGCTTTTTGAAGGCAGGGATCATGGTTTCTTTCATGCGTTTGCACACAGTAGGCACTTAATAATTGTTGCAAATCGGTTGAATCAAGAAGAACAATGTAAACAGTTGCATATCATCTTTGAGGAAATATCAAAATATTTTCCAGTAATGAAATTGAATATTTTCCAGTAATCTAGTCTACATTGTTAGAATATAACCTAGATTATTGTTTTAAATAAATAATCAGATTAAAATAATGGAGTCATATAATCCAAGTAATATTTTATTTTTTCCTTCTTTGATTGTATCTTCTCCATTTTAATTAACCTTTTAAGAAAGTTTGAAGCACTTTTGAAAATTGATTTTTCCCCCAAATAAGATTTATACAAAGTCACTGGTTATTTACAAAGCCATGCATTCCTTTTTGGCCACCTATCAAATGTGATTTGTGTAAACAATTGCTTATATCCCCTTGGTTCTTGAATTTCAAAGAACAGTGCTCTGAAAACAAACTGTTTATTTTAATTAAATAGCCACAAAACCCCCAAATCACCAGGCATCTACAAAGCTGTATATTTTTCATACTTTGAGTTTATATTGCATTTTCAGGAACCACACAGTGGTTACCTGTTAACTGACATTTCTTAACTAATCCCCAATGATAGAATGATAAGGACATTAAAAGCCTAAGCGAAATGCGTCCTGCTTTTATAACAATAAGAATCAAATCGTATTTTCTTCTATCACCCCTGTAAGCCCAGCCATCGCTGCTGCTGCTGACTTCAGACTGCCAACACACACCTTGTTGTCACAGGTCTTTTCACTGTATATTTGCAGTTCTGATTTTAGAAGTTGACTCCATGTTTTGGCCTTTCTTTGTAATGAAATTCTGAATATGTTCACTGCACATTAATCCACTATTTTTTTATTCTCAGGAAAAAATGCAAATGCCAGTCTGTTACTTCTCTGTGTGATGTTTGAAAAACTGTATGTCGAGAGAGCCCTCTGCACTCTGCTGGCTCCAAGCTTCATGCTAATATTCCTTTTGTGAATTATGTTCCTTAGGCTGTGAACTCTTGGATTAGTTTTGGTTTCTAGCAATTTTCCCCTTCTTTTCTGTAAAGTAGATGCTGTCAAAATAAAAGTCTCCATGCTTTATTATAAAATCCACTTTTTGTGAAACTTTTTTCTAACAATAGGGTATATTTTCTCTTATGCCAATTTTTTTCCCATTAACTATTACTGTCTTGCTCTTTCTTCTTGCTATTGCCAACTCTTCAATATCATTCATTCAATCTTGACAATATAGTCTTCGCATAATCTACAGAATAACTTAGACTGAAAATATATAATGAATCCAAAACTGTTTCTGGCACTGAGTTAGATATCCTAATAATTAGAAAAACCATGCTTAGGCTAAGGAATGCTGGTTTATTTTTTTTGGTGGCTCTGTGCATGCTTGAAATGTTCTTCACTCCATTTCTCACCTACCCATCCTGACTTTTTGGCAAATCCCACCTCTAGGTTGGATTAGCTTTTCTCTTCTCTGTGTTCTCATAATTCCTTGTTTATAGATCTATAGTTGTAGTGTGAAAGTGTTTCATGAAACTGAACTCCTTTAAGACTCTGCCTGCATCTTAACTATCTTAGTTTCCCCAGATTGTTGCCCAGTTTGGGGTGATATCAGAATAAAGTAATTCCTACAAAACCTTGCATGCTGCAAAATCATGCACTAAAAATAGCAGAGTTAATGGGAGAATGAAAGTTGGGTAAGCCACTCAGCATCAATTTGAGTTTGTAATCAAAGCACCAACAGAAGACAAAAATTGTATGGATTTGTAAGGATCTGGTTATTAAGTTTTGCTTCTAAAGCATTTAAGAAGTAATACCAGATTTACAGTATATAGAATAGACCATAGTAAAAAATAAACTTTACTTTAAAAATAAAAGCTAAGTTTGTCTTGATAAAGTGAGTGCAGGATGGGTTTGAGGCTGCTGTTATGAAGGCAAGAGGAAAATCACAAAGTGCATGGAGAACAGAATAAGCCAATAAATACTTTCAAGACTGAGTACACAGCCAAATATCACAAAGATGAAAACTGTGGGGTGAATTGGCATATTGTGAACAAGATTCTATTTCTCCATTCCATACTCAGCTGCGTTAGCATGCTTAGCTTTCTTGGCAATATCAAAGGTGAACCAATCTGACCTCTGAATTGTACTGACATCATCCTTCTAGTTATTAATTATGTATAAACTAACTTGTGCTACAGAAATATGCTTCGTAGTATATTTGACAAGGAGAATGCAATAAATGCAGTATTTCCATGGGGGGGGGAATTCTTAAACTCCTTAATTATGAAGTTTCTTATAATTTAATAAAACTGAATTTTCAAGGACCATGGAAAATTTGCTCACTGAACTCACTGAAATTTACTCAAGTATTTACCTTGGCTGCTAGGCACTCTTCCTGAGATTAACAAAAGCTTGGAACCCTTCTCTAGGAAATGCTGCACATTCCCCTTCAGAAAATCAGATGGAACGGATATTTCAGGATTAATTCCTGAATAATTCCGCACAGTGTTTGATAGTGGTTAGTCCACTATTGTAGTTGTAATACATATTGGTATGTTGAGAATATTTCATTTGATTTGGGGGAACCTTTTCTCTGGTGAACCCAAGATCAGAATTATTAGTATGCTGTGTATATCAATTTGAGTTGGTAGAATGTTTTTCTTCTAGTGCTTTTGAGCCCATTTTACTTTTCATTGGCTCAGAAATAAGTTCAGTAGATAGCACAGGCATTTGCACAATGGTCAGAAAATCTGCACAGCTGTCACAAAATATGACAAAATTCTAAATATGACAGCTGGTAGGTACCCCAGCAGTTCAAGTTTAGGCAAGTTCATTCAGCAAGCATTTTTTGCATATTTACCATATGCCAGGCAACATAAAATACTTGGAAGAAAGATGATGAATAAGAGAGAGCCTCTCTTCTCAAGAATCTCACAAAGCAAGTGACTAATAAAGGTTCCAGGCCAGGTTTTTTTTGTTTTGTTTTTGTTTTTGTTTTGCGGTACGCAGGCCTCTTACTGTTGTGCCCTCTCCCGTTGCGGAGCACAGGCTCCGGACGTGCAGGCTCAGCGGCCATGGCTCACGGGCCCAGCCGCTCCGCGTCATGTGGGATCTTCCCGGACCGGGCCACGAACCCATGTCCCCTGCATCGGCAGGTGGACTCTCAACCACTGCGCCACCAGGGAAGCCCCAGGTCAGGTTTTTTAATTAATTCTGTATATGGATTTGGTTATCATTCTCTTAAAAAGCACTTTTCACTTTTACACTATGCTGAATGAAAATAAATGTCCAGATGTTTTTAGTATAAATATATCTTTGCGTATTTGCTTTTCTTAAGTTCCTGGGAATGCAGCCAGGCAGAGTCAAAGTTGTTCAAGCAAAGGGACCCACATCATAGTCTCTGATGGAGGAATACCTAGGTCTATGATTTCAGACAATTTGCTTCCCTTTCAAATACATAGTTCTCTCACTTTGTGGAATGCAGACTTGGACCAGGTTACCACTCTTTCCTTTCAGTATAAGAAGCTAGGCCTCTGTTAATTTCCTTAAAGACACAACTTGTATCACTGTCTGGAAATTAAACGCCATTAAATTATACGTTTTCAATCTGCTAACATTTTGAAAATAAGCAGTTAAGTCAAATGCTTCAGACTGCAGAAAGAGGGATTATAGTGTCAGCAAGGGGGTATGTTTTTATAATATAAACATAATGGTGCGATGTGCTGCAGGCTGTATGCATGGCTCCTGCCCATCTGGGTTTCATACCAGCTGCCTATTTATTAGAGTAAGTATATGATGGGTATACATGTGTGCAGTTATAAACTTGTACACAACATACAAGTAGGTACTTAGCTCTTCCACACATCAAAGTACTTCACATGAATGAACTCATTTTACATTCACAACCAATCCATGATAACTGTTTTTTTTATGTTTTCCTTAACTTTTTAAATGCTTGTTTATTTTTCAATGTGCAATTAAATATACATGTATGTGTAAAAAATTTAAAATAAAATAAAACTCTACTTAAGACGGTTATTAACTTAAAATTGGAAGCAGTAAGTCCATTTAAAATAAGTATTGCTTCTCAGTATTCTAGAAATTAACACAATCACAGGGCAGAAAAGCAGTTATTACAAACATTTGACTAAACTGTTGAATGTGTCCAAATTGTATTGCGCTGAACACATTTATTAGGGACTCTTACTTGCAGAACACTGTGCCTATTTATCTTATCCTATCATGTCTTGGACAACTTCACAGTATATGCCATAGGAATATGTCATTATAGACTTTTTTTTTATTGGTGTGTAGTTGTTTTACAATGTTGTGTTAGTTTCTACTGTACGGTGGAGTTCCCTGTACTATACAGCAGGTTCTTATTAGTTATCTATTTTATACATATTAGTGTATATATGTCAATCCCAGTCTCCCAATTCATCCCACCACCACCACCCCCCACTTCCCCTATAAATGTTATTATTATTTTTATACCCATTTTATAGATGAGAGCATGAAGATTAAAGAATTTAAAGTAACTTGCCTAAATTCACAGAGAGCTTGGATTTGAACCAAGGCAGTCTAAATCCATGGCCTGTGCACTAACCTATATAGCGTGTCTGACATAGAGCAGATAATCTATTACTCACTAGTATTCATCTAATCTTTCATAAAACTTGCTGATTCCGGAACAATGTGCAATTATGCCTATGATGACTTGAGGTGGAACACCTGTGCAGACAGTTTATGTATCTGCTGTTTAGGTTATGTCTACAAGTCAGGCGGGGAATCTTGAGGCTGTTGATGGTTTCACATTGAGTACTTGAAACAAGCAGACAGTGATGGCATTACTTATTATTGAGTATGTATGGAAGCCTGAAAGGAATCAATAGACTTAGGGATTCTACGTTCAGTTAGGATCGACGTCAGAAGTTCTCAGTCAGACTTAACTGACTACCCTCCATGTGTATAAAAAGCTGATGTGGAATGCACTGAATACCCAAAGAGCAAAATCTTTAGTCTCAAGCTAAGAATAAAAATAGATAACACTATGGAGAAGCAACATTATTGTGAAAAAATATAGATATCTGAGAAAAAACTTGAGTTTAAGGTAACAATACAGGCAGTATTACAACACAATTCATAAGTAATTGTCTGTTTAATTGTATAATTAGAGAATCTACAAGTAGGGAGAGATTACCTTAGTAAAATGCTCAGGCAAAATTTATACAAGTGTTAGAAAGTAAGTCTGGGTTGGATTTTTATAGGAAAGGAAGTTAAAATATTACGAGCATAACTAATATTTATACAATAAAAATGATTTTTTATTTTTAATGTTTGAATAATTATTATAAATAGAAGACAAATTACTTGAAGATAATGAATATATGACGTAATTAGTGGCTTTGCTGAAATGAAGGCACAAATTTTATGATATAAATGTATACCATATGTTTTACACATTATCCATTACAGTTGTATCACCATGTTCCTATCTGGAGATCTTGTGACTGGTGACAAAGGAAACCATTTTAAGGGTGAACTTTATGGTAGTTTGTCAAGGCAGTAAGTGGTTAGTTTGGGGAATGAATATCTTTCACAAGTTCTTTTTAAATCCTACAGATATCTGTTAATTGCCTTTCTAGGTCTGGAATTTAAAACACAATGTTGCAGTTTTACTGGACCATGGTTGTTTGTCTTCAAAGTTCTTGCAAGAGATGTGAGTATTAGAGTTTTTTCTCATTCTCTCCTGGAAGATATTATTCTTCCACCTTATCAATGTGAAAACATGCAAAAGGCACCAAGAAAGGGAGTCCTCAGTTAATCAAAAGCTGCGCATATATTAGTATGGCATAAATATTTACCTCTTTATGATCACGTCCATTTGTACTCTTCCCATGCTCTGTCCATATCTCAGGGCACAGCCCTCATTTAAACCACATTTTGAAAGCATCTTTGTCTACAAGCACCCTTGTCGACTCACTTCCTTGTCCACTGCATTGGACTAGATTTGACCAATACAGGGTATGACACAAATACATAGGGCAGGAGGATGGGAAAACCTTTATTATCTTCTTATACTTTTGGCAAGTCTGTGTGGTTCCAGCCCCCGCTGGGCAGGCCTTCCCATTTTGTTCTCAGACTCCACCCGGCAGCTTTTGTCTTAATTCCAGCTTCTAGACTCAAGTTAGAACACTGTTGCTCCTTTCCTGTCTCCTAGTGCATGAGGTTTTGCTGCTTCCCACTCTTGCTAATTTCTCAATTGTTGGGATTATTAAATTCCTCTATTGAACTACCTAACATAGGCTTTCTTTTCTGTCTGGGTCCTGATGTAGGTACCCACACTTCTTTTATGGTTTCTGGTTCAGGAAGCAGAGACAGCTTTCTGAATTGCTGCAATTCTAAAGTGTGTCATGACTAATAAAATTGAAAGAGATAATATACTTTTTGAGCATTCCATAGACTAGGGTGCTGGGCAATGAAAAGTTGTTCAGGAAATCATTTTAAATTAATTGAATTAGATTATAAATGGCTTTTAATATGAGATGTTATGATAAATTTTATAGAATACATTAGATCTATTTCACTCCAGATCTTTATGGAATAATGAGATATAAACACAATAGTAAGAGAACCAATTGAGTGAGGATCTACTAAATTAATTTTCACTAAGGAATTAATCATTTCTCTTGGAATGATATCCCAAACTAACTGTATATTTGTAATTGTTGAAGGAAAACTATTATAAATGGAAAATTTTAAGTAAAATCACTAGATTCATAATCTCTTTTTTTCTCTTTCTCTGAAAAATTACCATTATAGGATTCAGTAAAAATCCTTAGACCGAGCAGATAAACTATAGTAAAGATGACGGTATTGGACTTTTCTCCTTTCTTGCAAGATATCTATAACATGATTTACATACTCAGTGTGGAGCCTAAGAAGTTTCCCAGAAACATCAGTCAATACAATGCCCTCCGTCGGCACACATATGACTTCCTTTTTAAAATTAATGGTAGAATTAATGACACAGAAGGTACCTGAATGAGAACGGTTTTATAATTGAATCTGTTTTTTTTTTCCTTAAGAAGTCATCCACTAAGTCTTTGTGATAGATTTTATTATTTTTCTAAATATTTCCTGCCCCTCCTTTGAAGATGAGTGTGAACTCCCACGCTGTCACCTGCTTTGGCCACTAAATAGGAGTGGCAATGACGTGTCATTTTGAGCAGAAACTTTAAGAGCAACCTTCTTCGTTATATGCCACTGAGAATTTGGGGTTGTTTGTACAGCACATCCTATACTATCCTGATTGATACAGTAATTCACACAGAACTGTTAAGTATGTGTCAGAAAACTATCATTAGACCTGGATCAGACCCTAAGTTTACTCAGTGCAATTGGACAGTTTACTTAGACTTCCCATCTGAAATGTAGTAGAGGTGTGTTAAGGCTGGTTCTCTCTAAATTTCTTTCATTTATGAAATTCTATGATTCCCTCCTGTGAAGAGGCTTATCATAAATAAAATTAAAGAAGAATTTTATCAACAACTGTGCTTAAGAAATTATCTTTTAAAAAATAATTCTAGTAAATTGTTTTCTATTATAATTGGCATTATTTAGAATGCTATAGGTTTGTCTTTAAGACCAGCTCCAAATCATTGTAAGAGTATGTGATCAACAACTTAAAAAACTGGATATTTCAGAGGGCCTGGTTTAACTTCTAACTGGTAGAAAAGATACCACTTGCTTAGAAGTGACTTCTAAATGAAAACTGACTTCAGATATATATACCTATGAATGTACCTCATTTAACAGTATTGATTCTAAAATTTATATGAACTCTATATTAAGATATATATATATATATTTAAATAAAACAAGTACTAAGCTTTAAACATAATTAATATGGAACTAGGCTGAAATTTCTATGAGACTGGTCTTTTTATAATTCTTGATATATAATAGGTACTCACTGAAAAATATGTTCATGAATGACATGAGGCCATATTATGTAATAAAAATAATCATCTCCAATTTTGTACATAATTATGTTCTTTTGAGCCTAGATGAAGACAAATACTATATCAAGGATAATGAGTTAAAATAAAATAAGCTTCTAGTACTAATTCATTAATTGATTTATTCGTTGATTTATTCACTCATACATTTATTCACTCACTTCACAAATATTAATTGGGCCTTCTGTTGCTAGGTATAATGCATTAAATACTGTAGATACAAAAAGAAGAATAAAAAATTGGGAAAAAACCTTACATTTGGAAAGGATTCATTGAAAATCATGAAATGTTACATTATGTAGAAAATAAATACACATACATTTTTATGAAAGACATTACACAACCAAAATACTGATAGTTACATACATTTGTTTTGAAATGCTCTTCTTAATGGTTGCTTCACATGAAATAATTAAGTGGTCTCAAACTCTATTTATGAATTAATTATGTTGCTGCCTAAGGAATAAGGAATCAATTAATTCATCACTAATATATACTTTCTACAGTCACCCTAATGTGAGCCCTATGATGCCTTTTCCCTGCATCTCTAGACTCAAGATCAGTGATATATGGAATTCCATCTTTCTTGCTGATGGAGAAGGGACATAGGTCATGTGTAGAAAATAATCACTTGTAGTATAGCAATCAAGTAACAGAAGCTGATAGAAAATAAAGTGAATGATAAATTTTAAGAAATATTTGAGATTAGATTTATAATTTTGGGTCCATGCGTATGGTTATTGATCCATGTATATAAATACATAAATACACTGACTTGATATTACTGTAATTCTTTAAATTAAAATCTTAATAATAATAAATAATTCTATTACAAATTAAATAGAACATGATCAACATAAACTAGACTTCTGCACCCTCATATCTTTCTCTACTTTGTATCTGTTTTTCTTTTCTCTATTTTGAAAAATCCTCTCCAAACCCCTTTCTCTCATGAATTCTAACCAAATCATTTACAACTCAGTTGATTTGCTGATCCTCTGTGTGCCTTCTTTAACTGTCTTCTATTTCCACCCAGGCAAAGAGAGACATTTCTTCCTTTCTACTTAAAATTGTGTATTCTTTCCCAAATTTTCATTATAGCCTATGACATTTAGTTGTACATTTTTGTGACTTTTCCATCATTCCTACTCTATTAATCACCTACAGGAAGACATACTTCTTGGTTATACTTATGCATGCAAAAGATGAAACAAGGGTAGATGGAAGATATTCAGATATTAGTCCTATTGGAATAAAAAAACAATTCAACAACATTTTAGGTGAAAGACCTGTTTGATAATCATTCTTAAAATGACAAATTCCATTTATATACCTCTAATCAAGAACCCACAGTCCCTGATGTCTCCGGAAAATTTCCATCTTATTACCTCATTAAACATGGAAAAATTTCAAGCCCTTCTTATTCTATCTTCTCTCCTGAACTTGAGCTTCCATGGATATTTATTGATTTTTGTTCATGATATTATCAACATCCTGTTTTTTCAATTAAACTGTGGGGATTTTCCTCAGCTTCTCATTTCTTTTTACACCAACTAAGTTGAATATATCTGTTAAATAATGTGTTTCTCAGTTCTATCCTTTCTGAATTTCATGTCCTATATAACCTACCGGCTTAAAGAATTTTCTTCTGATTTCTATTTTAGATTTTTGGAGTAGTCTTCAGAATGGTTTTGCTCTTGCCAGTCCAGATTTTTTCAGTTTTTCCCAATGTGATGGAATTATTCCCTCCCGAAAACATAAAAACAATCCGACCGGTCGTTTGAATTAGCCTGTCATTTATTTTTCATTGTCAATAGAATAGAGGACAAATGGCTTTGCCTGATATATAACTTTTACTTCCAACAATATCTCCAATCTCATCTGCCAACCCATCCCTTTGACTAGTGTTCCAGACATAGCTCCACAGCTCGTGTTTCCTGAAAGATTAATGCTAAGTCATGCCAAGGCACTGTGAATTTCTTCCGCATTTGTATCACTATTAAAGTGGACAAATACTTTTACCGGAATATGCATTGTGAGCATTTGTTTCTATTTCTACCTTCCAGAGGAGTCTGTGAACTTACGGAGCATAGTGACTGTATTTTATTCTTATTAATTTTTGTATCCCCACACCTAAGGCAGCGTTTGGTACATGCCGGGCACAAAATCATTGACTAACTGAACGGTTTGACACACACACACATACACTCACAATATACATATATATACTCATACATATTTACATATACATATATTTACATATATAGTATATATGTATACAAATATGCAATCTATTATGCTTAATAACTGATTTAATAGATGCATTATCATTTTTATATATTTATATTATCCTAACTTTTTAAATGATAAACAAAAAATTATTTTTCCTCAAAAAGGAGAAAAGTGAGTTTTTAAGTGTAGTCTACTAGAATATTAACTAAAGTGTATTATTTCAAAAGCCAATAACAGAGTTTCAAAATATGGTTAGTTAGCCAATCATTTTTTCTGACATTTAAACTTACTCTTAGAGGAGGAAACTGCTCAAAGAATGTTGGCAATATAAGTGGGCCACATTTCTTTTTCTCTACTTCTGACACTTCGTTAAGTTTTCTCATCTCTAATAAAGTTCTCCGTCACAGACTACACTTAATACCGTAATTTGCATATTGATTAGTAATGACATTATCAAATATGTCATACCCTTTCTATAATACTTATTTGAATAGCTATCAACAATAAAAGAGGTCATTAAAATGTGACCTTATTAAAATGCTTTAGATTTTGTTAATAACTGATTCGGTTTCAACACTCTTTCACACAACATCATCTGATACAATAAATTTACTCGCATGAATTTTTATGTTATTAGTTACAGAAGAAGAGTGAAAAACTACACAGTATAAAGACACACTAGTAAACTCCATTTGCCCTCTCTCGTTACTCATATTTAAATATTTGAAAGTAAAATTTCATGCAATGTCAACTTATCTTGCAAGAAAAGTTGTTTATTTTTCCTGTCTTTAAATACTAAAGTTTTGAAATGGTTTTCAATAAATAACAATGTAAACTAGAGGTTCTTATATGAAGATCAAGGACCAAAGGGTTTCTTGAGCTCTATGAAATTATGTGAAATTTATGTGCATATGACTAGAGGATTCATATCTAGTCTTTTAAATATTCAGAGGAGCCCATGACTCGAAGTTTGACATTCACAGGTTTACACTAATAAATATTATACATTTAACTATTTTCTTGACTATAAAGTTTCAACTTATAACTTTTGCTGTTATTCAGTTGCTTTATGGAGCTTTGGGTATACTATTTAAACGTGCTTTACTTTATCTATAGAACTTCATGCATTCTCTACTGATTTGAGAAAAAGTCACTACCAAGGAAACTTGGCAGTGAGATTGTAGGAGGAAAGAAATGACAGAAATTTTTATTGAAAAGTATCTTCTGTTGGTCAGGCATTGATGTAAGTGCTTTACATATGCTATATAATTTCATTCTGTCAAAGATGAAGCTTGACACTAAAGCAGTAAGGATAGATTCTTTTTTCAGTAATACTATCACAACAGGGAAGAGACTCTAGCATGAACTGAATTTAATTTTGCTGAAACAAAAGGCTGGAGACTGTTGAAAGACAGGGGTGCACTAAGGGAAAGGCACTCAGGAGGAGTCT
Organism: Monodon monoceros; assembly: GCF_005190385.1. NCBI lineage: Eukaryota > Metazoa > Chordata > Mammalia > Artiodactyla > Monodontidae > Monodon > Monodon monoceros. The sequence goes on along the minus strand of NW_021703781.1, from coordinate 16,328,799 downwards.
TAGCGGGGTTGGTTGATGTGACTAGGCCACCTGGATTTGTTAGTTGGAGTTTATCCAGAGGGGAAATAAACTTCTTTCTTTATAACAGGAGGAAGTGGTGCAAATTGAAACAAGGCATCCCTGGAAGTTAGCCTCTTGTCCTCCCACAGGGACTGGGAAAGGAAGGGTTTTCTTCCTGAATGTTTGCATTTCAAAGAGTTCTTAGGCCCCTAAGGAAATAGTTTGGGGTGGTAGTTTTACATCTCTCAAAAGGCAGAGTAAGGATTTATAGTCTCAAGCTTTCTAAAGTAACTGCTGGAAGAGGGGTTTCAGGAGCCTATCTGCCTGTCGCCAGGTTTGGGCTGGAACAAACAGTAAATGCTTCTGGCATCCTTGAGTTGTCTCTTGCAGGCATTTGAAGGAAGGGCTGGGGTCATCCTAGGGACAGGGCTGCAAACTATTGGAAGCCATGCCAGAGTTTGTCATTTCTTAGTGCAGAGGTTTGGACAGAGTCTTTATGTGCCAAGAGTTCTGAAGTTCTTAATCCACACAACACTTTGGAGAACTAGAGTCAAGAGAGTATTTTTCCTGAGGCTTTGCTGTTAGAAATGCTGAAAATTATCAAGTGGAAATTCAAACCTAGGTATGTCCAGTTCCAAAACTTGTGCATCTTTCTGCTATACCACATCACTTCCACTTAAAACTTCAATCCATCTTTACCTCCAGATTCAGAATTGAAGCAGAGACCTTTAGAGTAGTTTTACTGTAAAATGTAAGTCTAACGCACATATACATATTTAACACATAGTAAGAATTGAACACCCAAGTGTTCATTACATACTTTAAGAAACAGAATTTTATTAGCACCTTAGAAGTTCAATGAGTTCCTATCCCAGACTACAGCCCTGTCCCTGTACCCCAAAGATAACCACACCAGGATTATGCACTATTCATTCTCTAAGTTTTCTTATATATTTTGTCATATATCCCTAAACCATAGATATCTCTAAACCATGTATTTTTTATTTTAAAGATTTACATAAATGCTTTCTTACGCACATAGATTTCTGTGACTGTTTCTGTTGTTCAATACTAGGCTTTTTCTGGTCTTATGTATGTTGCTACCTTTAATTATAGTTCATTTATTTTTTTGTTGTTGGAGTATAATTGCTTTATAATGTTGTGTTAGTTTCTGCTATATAATGAAGTGAATCAGCTATATGTATACCTATATCCCCTCCCTCTTGGACCTCCCTGCCGCCCTCCCACCCCACCCATCTAGGTTGTCACAGAGCAGCAAACTGAGTTCCTGTGCTTTATAGCATGTTCCCACTAGCTATCTATTTTACACATGGTAGTGTATATATGTCAATCCTAATCTTCCAATTTGTCCCACCCTCCCCTTGTCCCCTGTGTCTACATGTCTATTCTCTACATCTCTATTCTTGCCCTAAAAATAGATTCATCTGTACCATTTTTCTAGATTCCACATACATGTGTTAATATATGATATTTGTTTTTCTCTTTCTGGCCTACTTCACTCTGTATGACAGGCTCTAATTGCACACAGTATTTATCCATTATCTTGCCAATGTACATTCCCCAAAGCATAGAACTTTTTTTTTAAGTACTTTCGCCTTTCAAATTTAAATTTAAAGTTCATGTAAAGTTGACAGTTTATAATTTGAAGTAAGCTTTCTTTTCTATATACAGAACTAATACCAATTATTGAATGGTCCATCCTTTTCAACTTACTTTGCAATGTTGAAATAAAATAAATATTTTTTAACTATTATAAACGTAAATAAATTTTCCATACTTATGTTAGTTTGTCAACTCTCTGTACTGCTCCATCTGTCTATTCATCTCTTTCTGTATCGTTTGATAAGTGTCATAGCCATTTTCCCAAATTGCTGTTTAGGAGTTACTGACGATTCTTGGACTTTTAGTCCCAAGTAAGTTTTAGATTCAGTTTGTCAGAACAGAGTCTTTTTGCCTTTTATTCCCAACAAATGACTTTGTAGTTATTTTGGTCATTGGTGAGTCATTTTTCTTTCAACCCTATCAGCTTTCTTTTCAATAAAATTGCATATATGCTATACTTACTTCACAGGACTTATGTGCAAATCTAGTAAAGTAATATAGAAAACCCAAACTATATAATACGTAAGGCACCATGAATATTGTTGCTGAAAGAACAACATATTTATTTATTTATTTGTGTGAGTTATAAGATACATACCCCTCATGTGCCCAATCTTACCCTCCCCTGCCCAAACTGTAATACAGATACCACTATTTTAATATCAATGGAAGGCCTGTTAGAGCTCATTTGTGCCTATGCAAATTTACCATAATTTTCCCTATGTATTTAATGAGAAACTATCTTTTTAGTTCATAGATTTACACTAATCTTCAAATTTAAAAGATAGTCAGAAGAAGTCTGTAAGCTATCAATTCACAGGTCAATGGAGAACAACTTAGGTCATCTAAGAATGAGGTTTAATTAGCATTAAGTTTTCGTAAGGACACAGGATTTAGATTCAGCCTTAATGGTGAACCAATTGCCTAACTTTGGCTAATATGTTTAATCTTTTTGAGTGACAGTTTCCTAACATATAAAACAAGGATTGTAATAATATTGACCTCATGCTGTCATTGTGAGAGAGACATGAGATGTGAAAAAAGAGCTTGTATACTTTAGTGTGTTATTTAAAGCATACTAGTAATTATTAAATTGTACATGTAAACTTGCCATGTTGTATGAGTCAAAACAAACTTTAAGTGCCCTAGAGCAATTTGCTTTTGAAAGAAGTCTGGCAAATCTGTTTAGAGAGCAAATAATCATTTTGTAACCCAGATAAATCCATGCAATTTGAATATACAAACTGAAATTCTTGATTAACTATTTTCTTAGGATGATTCAGTTATTTACTCATTCTAAAACAGTTTTAATCTACATAAGTGGGAAACATTTCAGTTTCTGGGTGTAACAAGAAGAATCAATTGAAGCATTAAAAGAATCTCTAGAGACCATGAAACCAACAAATAATTAGGTACTCATCTATAAAATCAGTCCTATGTTATGAGTATTAGGATTTGTTGTACTTTGATTTAGAAATTATATTTTGCCTTTTCATTGAAGGTTAACTTATCAGTATGAAAACTTCTTCAGTTTAAGAGGCAAGAAAGGTCATTGCTCAAAAAAACAAATGTACAAATCAATAAATGTTTTCTATTTCATATATGAATACATGAAGAGGAGGGGAGTTAAGAGAAAATATAGAAAGCATAAATGTCCTTATCTTGCATAACAGAGATTCAATCAATATTGTCCAAAATTGAAATATGGATTTTAAAAAATGATTCAACTTACTGTCTTTCATAATCATTGTTACTTAAACTAGAAGAACTTGTTAGAAAACAGTATTTCTTGTAAAAAAAATCTTTATCTGAAAATTTGTGCATTTTCTAAGATTCTTCTGTTTCTGATTTTCAATATGAATAAGCATTGTTTTCAAGTTTAATAAAATATATAAATTTAAAGAGAGCACAGGTTTAATTTTTGACAGTAATGATATCTAACTATAAGGAATAAATTCACACACTTAAAAAAAAATTAATTATTTATTTATTTATTTTTGGCTGTGTTGGGTCTTTGTTGCTATGCATGGGCTTTCTCTAGATGCGGTGAGCAGGGGCTACTCTTTGTTGTGGTGCGCGGGCTTCTCATTGCAGTGGCTTCTCTTATTGCAGAGCACGGGCTCTAGAGCGCAGGCTCAGTAGTTGTGGTGCATGGGCTTAGTTGCTCTGTGGCATGTGGGATCTTCCTGGACCAGGGCTTGAACCCATGTCCCCTGCCTTAACAGGCAGATTCTTAACCTCTGTGCCACCAGGGAAGTCCCAATTCACACACTTTTAACAATAAAAAATCATACATTTTTCTTGAAGTCATGCAATTCTTCTAAAGAGAGAATAAGAGAAACAAAACATTAATTTTGTATATTTTTCTCAGTCTTTTTGGAAAACTCAATACTCACAAGTAACTGAATTACATTGTGACTATACTATTTCTAATTACTTTGGGTACTAAATGGCCAATGGTTTAAAACATGTAAAGCACAGTGCTGGGGACCGAGTGAGGACTAAGTACATATTCGCCACTATTATCACACTTTAACTCAAAGTATAACTTTTAAGTAAAGTAAATTCTTTTGTAAAATATCTGGAAAAGCCAGGCCAAAAACAACAAAGGTTCATGAAAAAAGAATCTTTTTTTTTTTTTTTCTGACTTAGTAACTCAATATGATTGTAGTTAAAGAGGGAGCATTCAAGAGTACAACTACTCAGGAAAAGCTAAAATTGAATCCATAGACCTCTGATTTGTTCTTTTGGAATTACTGGATTGAAAATTAGAAATTGTAGAAGTGGAGATTAAAAGACTGAACTCTTAAGAAACATTGCTGGGGGTAGGACATTCAACCTTTATCAGCCAGAGAATTTATGTTTCTTTCGATCATATTATTTTCTGCCTTTTGCTTTACTGTTTACTTTCCATGAAAAGAAACCAAAGGTATATTTTACAACAGGAACAACTGGCAGAGGATGTGCAGGTTCCACCATGCCTATTGCCTATTTATTTTAATAAACTTTATTGAGTTATAATTTACATACAACAAAATGCAACCATTTGATTAGTTCCATGAGTTTTGACAAATGGACCCATATGAGTACCAACCATGGCAACTGAGATAAACAGTATTACCATCACCCATTTCTCAGTCAATCCTCTCCACCCTCCTTCAGCCCATTGATCTGCTTTATGTAATTATAGACTTATTTGGCTTTTCTAAAATTTCCTGTAAATTGAACCAGTTTGTATTCCTGAGACTGACTCCTTTTAATTCTGTATGTCTTATGTGATTTATTCATGCTTTGCACATATCAATTTGTCCTTTTTACCATTGACCCCACTTTAAAGAATCATACTGTGTAGACCACATACTGCCCCATACAGCATACTTAGTTTGTCTGTTGACCTGGTGATGGATATTTGGGTTGATTCTAGTTTTGGGCAATTACAAATAAAGCGGCTCCAAACTTCTTGCATACATTTTTGTGAGGACATGTGTTTTCACTTCTCTTAGGTAAGTACCTAAGAGTAGAATGGATGGATTATATGGTAAGTGAATGTTTAAATGTTTTTTAAAAATAGGTAAACTGGAAGCTCCTTCCTTTCTTCTCCTCTTCTTTCTTCTCCCCTTATCTCTTTTCTCTCTGCGATGTGAGAACACAGCCTTAAAGTGACTATGGGCAAGCCAGGAAGAGAACTCTCTCCAAAACCTAACCATGGTGGCACCAGCCTCCAGAGCTCACCAGCTTATAAATAACATTGAAAGTGATTGAAAAAGAAAAGAAAAGAAAGGAAGGGACAAAGGAAGGTAGAAGGAAGGAAGGAAGGAGCGATAGAGGGAGGAAGGGAGGGAGGGAGGGAGGGGGTAGGGAGGAAGGGAGGGAGGGAGGGGGGGATAGAAAGGAAGAAGCTGGTTGCCAAATTGACAGTAATGCGAGTTGTGCGTGCTCCACATCCTCACGAACACTTGGTTCTGTCCGTCTGTAATACGGCCATTCAAATGGTGTGTCATGATATCTTATTGTGGGTTTAATGTGAATTTCCCTAATTATGGTCTTCTTTTCATGTACTTTTTGGTAATTCATCTAATCCACTCCTTTTTATAAATATTTGTTTAAATATTCTTTGTTTCTGTATTGATTTATAAGAAATCTTCTGAGTATATGTTCTCTGACAGATAATATATTTTCTCCCAGTTTTAGATTACCTTTCCATTTTGTTAAGAATGATTTTTTAACCAGATTTTAACTTTTGATGAATTTCAGTTTATCAACTTTTATTTTCTGATTTGTGATTTTTGGTGTCCTATCTAAGACATCTTTGCTCATCCTAGTATTAGGACTTAGTTTTATGTATGGTATAAAATAAAGTTTTATGTATGGTATAAAATAAAGGTCAAGATTAATTATTTTTCTTGTGAATATTAAGTTGTTCTAGAGAATTTTTTCCCACTGAATTACCTTGTCATTTTATCAAGTTCCATGATTTCTGTCTCCAATGCACTTTTAATCTAATTCAGGGAAATGTCCATCTCAATTATTGTATTTTTTACCTTTAAAGTTGTAGTTTGTTATTTTTTATATTTTCCATCACTATATTCATTATACTCCTGTTTACCTTTAAATACTTGGAGCATTGAGCATATTTATAATAGCTTCTATAATATCTTTGTCTACTAATTTATCATCTTTTTCATTTCTGTTTATGCTTTTAATGGCTGATTTTTCTCATGGTCATGGATAATATGTTCCTACCTCTTTACAAATCTACTACATTTGTTTCGGAGGCTGTCAATTATAATTTTCTTTTTTTTTTTTTTACTGCTTTTCTCTTCTCCTTTCAAGCATTGGGTTTTGTCTCTGAAGACAGTTACATCATATTCGATCAGTGGTTTGTTTTTCTTTTCTTACCTTTTTCTTTTTCTTAATCTGTCATATTGAGGCTTAATTTTATGGTGATGCTTTTTGAGATGAGAGAGGGTAGGTCTAAAGGAGCTTATATCCCAGGCCCATTAGAAAGGTATGTGCTTTGGGGATTGCTATTAAAAGACCTTTGCATTTATCCTGGTGTCACTACTGTGTCCAGTGGGAATTTGGATGATTCCCTGTCATTTTGTGCTTTGGGAATGCATTAGATTGCAGCTACCCAGTGATTTTCTTTCTTTTCTTGAAGTTCAGCTTTGCTAGGACTTGTGGATTTTCACCATATGCATACATACATTGGTATACATGCAAACATTTATTGTATCTCCTATGCCAGTTTCTGTAGGTTTTTGTTTTTTTTTTCCCTCTGTATAGCTCCAATCTCTCGCATATTCTAGCTGTCTTTACCTTCCCAAATTACTTTGTTTGGCTTCCTCATTCCTGTGATATAGTATGGAAATTCCCTCATATAAAAGCTGGGGTAAACGTTGGGCTCACCTTGTTTGTTTTTTTATTCTTACATTTGCAGCCTACCCTAGCTGTTGTCCAAAATATGTAAACAGTGTTTTATATATATATACATATATATATATATGTATATTTTATTTATTTATTTATTTTTCAGACTGGTCTCTATTATTGCTTCATAGTCAGTGGAAGTGTGCCCATTGCCCTGTAGACAATTACACGAAGATCTATCAGGATGAGACACAGACAATGGGAAAATGTTCCCGACCATTTGGCAACTGAGCTTTTAAACTGCATAATTAGTGAAGTACCAGCCCTCCCTTTCATCCTTGCCTTTATCAGAGTCCAGGATGTATAATATGGCAGAGCCTGAATTCCTCTCCCATCCTGCCAGCTGAGTTATAAGAAAGGACTGCCTTCTATAGTCAGAGGGAGGCCAAAGATGTGCAATTCCAGTTTTAAATGTGATGAGTCAGTATCAGGATTGACCACACCAGCGTTTATTCTGGTAAAGTTACAGTTCTTCCCTGGTATGATCATGGCCTAGAATTTAAGGATTGTGACTGACTGAGAATCAGTTGCCTTAAGCCCTGAGTTTTAGCCATTTTCCCTGGGGATTGCAAGGGACCAACTTCTCATCTAAAAGTCAAGTTTGTAGGGGATTAGCTTTGGACAAGTGACCTTGCAGTACATGAATTTTAGAACTAAACTGAGAGAATTTCCAGAAACCTAACATAGGCTGTATCTACACAAGACTATTAAAATATCCCAATATTTAAGAATTATACTCTTGTACCAGTTATTTAGTATACTTGCCACGTCTAAATACATTTTGTTTCATTTGCTTCCAAATATTCATTTTATTAGGTATTTGGTGCTGTATAACAATTTAAACCCAAAATTAAAAACTTAAAACAAGAAACATTTATTACATAACAGTTTCTAAAAGTCAGAAATCCCAGAACAGTTTAGTTCAGTGGTTCTGGCTCAGTATCTCTCGTGAGGTTGAAGTCAAGCTGTTGGCTGGAGTTTCAGTCATTTGAAAGCTTGACTGATGTGGCTCTTGGCAGCACATTTCAGTTCCCCATCACATGGGTTTGACCACAAGATGGTAGATATCTGTCCTCTCACTGTGTTAACGTGGGGGAAGGAGCTCTCTGGGGTCTCTTTCATAAGTATTAATCCCAGTCCTGAGGGCTTCACCCTCATGACTTAATCACCTCCCAAAGACTCCATCTTCAAACACTATCACTTTGGGGATTGGGTTTCAATATATAAATTTTGGGGAGAAACATTCAGTCTATTGCGTTCTGCTCCAGGACCCCCAAATTCAGTCATTTTTGCATGCACAATACATTTATTCCATCCCAATAGCCCAAAAGTCTTAACTCATTCCAGCATTAGAGTCTAAGTCCATAATCTCTTGTAAATATCATCTAAATCAGATATGTGTGAGACTCAAAGTATGAGTCATCCTGAGGCAAACTCTTCTCTAGCTGTGAACCTGGGAAACGAAACACGTTATGTGCTTCCAAAATACAACAGTGAGACAGGCACAGGATAAACATTTCCATTCCAAAAAGGAGAAATAGGAAAGAAAAAAGAAGTGACAGGTCCCAAATAAGTCCAAAGCCTAGTGAGGAAAATTCCATTAGACCTTAAGGTTTGAGAATAATCTTGTTTGGCTTGATGGTCTCTGCCCAGTGGGGTGGTAAGCCCCCTGCTCAAGGCTCTGTGGGACAGCCCTGCTACAGCTTCCTACTGGGGCCCTGCCCCTGCTGCAGTTCTCTGCCAGGGCCTGTGGCTTTCTCAGGTTGTGGTGCCATGCTTGCGACTCTGCCAGGCATCCCTGTCTGTTGAAAACTTCGTAGAAGCAGCCGTGTCTCCCATGCTCATACACTCTGGGCCTGTGATGGGAGTGGGAGCCCTGGTGATCCCTGAATCATCTTTGGGGTCATTCTTCCATTGTCTTGAACAATATAGCTCCTGGCTTCTGTTTAGATGGCTCATCCGTACTAATCTCTTTATGAAAAGGTCACTTGGCCACGACCTTAGTGTCCTCATTTTTTTGCAATGTGGGTAGACTGAGTTTTCCAAAGTTTTATGTTCTCTTCCTTTTTGCTTAGCAATTTCATATTCCACCTTCTCTCTTCTCACATTTTAATATAAGCGGACAAGAGAAGCCAAGCTCTATCTTCAACACTTTGCTTAGAAATTTCATGCAAATACTATATGATTGCACTTATATGAGGCACCTGGAGTAATAAAAATCATAGAAACAAAAAGCTGAATGGTGGTTGGTGGGAGTCCGGGGGAGATGGGGAGTTATTGTTCAATGGATATGGAGTTTGCAGATGAAAACTTTCTAGAGATCTGCTACAACATTGTGCTTATTGTTAACAATGTATTATTTTACATGTTCTTTTACCATATTTAAAAAGAAAAAGAAAAGATTTAGTAGATTAAACAAAATAACATGTGATGAGACTGAGATTCAATAAGGTAATTTTTGCTTCTAAGAACATTGCTCTTGGGAATTCCCTAGCGGTCCAGTGGTTAGGATTCGGGGCTTTCACTGCCGGGGCCTGCAACCTGCACGGTGTAGCCAAAAAAAATAGCAACAACAACACTGCTCTTTCCATGTAACCATTGCTGCTTCCCATGACATTGTGTCTAATACTAATTACTTATTACTACAATATATTGTTTTCAAAATAATCATTATTTTCTCACAAGAATATCAATTAACATAATTAAGCTAAGGCTAAAATATGCAGAAAAACATACTACTTTATAATAGCAGAGATGTTAAAGTGAAAACTAGCAATTAGACTCAGTTTTAGTAGTTGTAATATTTTGTCTTAAGCTAATCACCAAGTGCACATATTTGCTTTGGTGCAGTTTGGAGACTAAATGTGTCAACCATGAACACGACTATGTTAAGTCAAACATTGTGACTATTCCTTGCACACACTACAAAGTTAGATAATCATATGGGAGATGGGAACATTGAAAAGACTGACCTGAGGGACTGCTCTGGTGGTCCAGTGGTTAAGACTCAGTGCTGGCAATGCAGGCGGCGCGAGTTCAATCCCTGGTCACAGAAGATCCCACGTGCCTCGTAGTACAGCCAAATAAATAAATAAAGTACCCAACTCAGTTGTTTAAAAAAAAAAAAGTGCCCTAAGAAAAAGAAAAAAGACTAGCCCGAGTATTGGTCAAAATTTAAGATATATTTTGCTAATAGAACAATGTAAATTTAATTAGACTATGTGCTTCTGCTATAATAGCACAGAATATAACCAATAAGAAAATGATTTAAGATGTTTTTATGCCAAAAAAGCAAAGAATAGAGTTATGAAAGAGTTATGGGATGTAAACACCCAAAATCAATGGCTTAATTTCTGGACTCATTTAGAACAAAAAGATTTATTATTTATTTTAGACATAGTTTACCTCACATGTGGATGCAATATATATAATCCTAATAATACTGCTATTTTTACCTAATTGACTTTCTTACACACATAAATTCAGTACTGAATATGAAGTGTGGAATCAACAGCCACAGGGTGAAAGGAAAGATCTTGGATATCAACTAAGTATGGGAGTTTACATACTTAATTATGTATTCTCTCTCAGGGTTTTGCTAATTGAAGACAAAGCATTGAAAAGATAATTTTTCACTTTTTCACTTCTGTATCCTGAGGGCCTATAATAGGCTTTGGCAATCAATAAGTTCTCAATAAATACCATTTGAGTAAATGAATGAGTCCTGTCTTAGCCAGCTTGGGCTGCCATAACTAAGTACCATACACTGAGTGGCTTAAACAACAGAAATTTATTTCTTACCACTCTGGAAGCTGGAAATTTGAGGTCTAAGTGGTTGAGTTCTGGAGAGGACCTTCCTGGCTTGCAGAGGACCACCTTCTCACTGTGTCCTCTCATGGCAGAGAGAGAAGGAGCTTCGGTCTCTCTCTCTCTCTCTCTCTCTCTCTCTCTCTCTCTCTCTTTTTCTTTTCCTTATAAGAACACTAATCTCATCATGGGAGCCCCATCCTCAAGACCTCACCCACACTTAATTATCTCCCAAAGACCCCAGCTCTAAATACTATAACAGTGAGGGGTCAGGACTTCAACATATGAATTTTGAGGGGATGCATTCAGTTCATAACATTCAATCTGTGCCCCCTCCTCAAAATTCATCTCCTTGTTGTGTGCAAAATACATGCATTCCACCCCAACAGCCTCAAAGGTTTTAACTCACTTCAGCATCAATTCTAAAGTCTAAAGTCCAAAGGCTTATCTAAATATCATATAAATCAGGTATGGGTGAAACTCAAGCTGTGATTCATTTTGAGGCAAAATTACTCTCCAGTCAGGAACCTATAACACCAGATAAATTGTATGATTCCAAAATATAATGGGGGCCAGTCCTAGGATATCCATTCCCATTCTCAGTTTATATGATTACTATGAAATACATTTATGTTGTTGAATGTTTCAGTAGTTTGTTTTTTTCTTATTGCTGTTTGATATTCCACTGGGTGGATATACAGTTTTTAAGCCCTATGTATTTTTAAGATTATTTGGACATTTTCCTATTTGGGGTTATTATAAATAATGTTGCTGCAGATACTTTTGTACCAGTCTTTCAAGAGTGCATGATGCCATTTTTTGTAGAGTATATGCTCAGGAATTAAGTTGCTGGGTATAGGATAGATACAAGTATAGGCCAGTACACATTGCCAAACAGAAATCCGGAGCACTTATTTCAATTTACATTCCCACTGGCAATGCAGGAGAATCTTAGTTGTTCATGGTGTTCAGAACTTTGTTATGCCATAAGATTAATTTGAAATATTCTGATAGGTGTGTAGTGGAAATGTGTTGTGATATTAATTCAAATTTCTCTCATGACTAATAACGTTCATTTTTATTTTGAATATTCTATTGCAAAGTGCCCATTCAGGTTTTTGTCCATTGTGCTGTCTGTTCTAGTATTATTTTATAATTATTTTAATATTACATATGAGTACCTTTTCTTATATATGTATGACCAGTATCTCCTCCCAGGCATTAACTTGCATTCATCCTTAATATTGTCTTCTGATGAATGTAAGTTTTTAATTTCAATGAAAATTTATTATCTTTTAAAAAATACTTTATTGCATTTTGTGTCTTGTTTAAGAAGTCTTTGCTTACTCCAAGGGCATAAAGATGTTCTTCTATGTTCTTTTTTCGTCTTAAAGTATTTTTTTAAATTTTATATTCTACAATTGAATATATATTGTACATCATCTCAAATTATTTTTCTATGTAAATTTCAAAAAAAAAGGATCTAGACATACTGTTTTATTATGCATATCTAATTGCTCCAGTATCATTTATTGAAAAGTGATATCGTTTGCCCACTACACCACAGTGTTTGTTTGTTCGTTTGGTAAATATTATGACTGGTTATATGGGGGGTTATTTCTGGACTCACTGTGAGTATATTTTACTGATCTATAATGTCTATCCTATATGAATAATTACTATTTTATACACAATACCTTTTTAATGTCTAGATATTAAGTAGTATAAGTTCTCCAGCATTATTTTCCTTCAAGATTGCCTTTCACTTTCATATAAATTCTAGGAAATGTTAATTTCAACAAAAAGTTCCTGCTGGAATTTTTATTGGAATTACATTATATTACACCTATGGAACAATTTTGGGAGAGCTGATGTCTTAATAATATAGGGTCTTGCGTAGTATAAGCATGGTATACCTTTTCATTTATTTAGGTTTTCTTTCATTTTTCTCAGTGATGTTTTGTAGTTTTCATTGTAGAGGTCTTATGTAACTTTCATTAGTTTGAATTCTAGATAATAGTTGCAGTTTAGTGCTGTATGTAGTACAGGATATTTTAAAATTGCATTTCCCAATTATTTTCTGATAATATAAAGAAATATGATTTATTGTTATATATTGGTCTTGTAAACAACAACCTTGCTAAATTCATATGTTAATATTAGTAGTTTGTAGATAGTCTAGTTGTACTATCATGTCATCATTGAATATTGTCAGTTTGAATTCCTCCTCCTAACTCTTTATGTCTATTTTATTTGTGTTATTACACTGGCTAGAACTTCCAGTGTGTGGAGTTTGGAATACGTCACCCCAAAATATGCCACTTTGGCATATTGGTTATATTGAATTAAAGGTACTTAAGAAACAGCCAGTGCAAGAAAGACACTCTGACCCTTCTTTCTCTTCCCGAAAGCAGGAGATAAATCTCCCATGTGAAAGGTGCCCTCCATGTACCAGGAGGATAGAGGACATTCTTGCCACAAAAGACAGAGAATTTAGGGTTGAGAAGGCTGTACAGTCAGCCCTCTGTATCTGTGGGTTTTGCATTCATGAATTAAACCACCTGCAGATGGAAAGTATTCCCAAAAAACCCCCAAATTCCAGAAAATTCCCAAAAGCAAAACTTAAATTTCACAAGCACCAGCAACTATTTACATAGCATGTATATTGTATTTATAACTATTTATGTACCACTTACATTGTATAAGGTATTATAAGTAATCTGAAGATGATTTAAAGTATACTGGAGGTTACAGGTAGATTATGTGCAAACACTACACCATTTTTTATAAGAGACTTGAGTATTCACAGATTTTGGTATCTACAGGGTTCCTAGGACAATCTCCCGTGGATCCCAAGGGACAGTTGTATGAACAAACGTTGTTCATCTAACCCTTATCTTCCCAGTTACTTCTTCACCACTTACTACTCTTAGAACAAATCCCTTTGTCAAATTTTCACAAGTTTATTGTTTCTTTGACTAAAAGGTGTAAAAGCTTCCTGCTCTGGTCACTTCTTGGGGTTTTCATTGTCTTGTGAAGGCTCCCTTGTACATGTAAATAATTCAATAAAATTAGTTTGCTTTTTCTCTTGTAATCTATTTTATGTCAGTTCAATTTTTAGGTCCATCCAGAGAGCCATAGAGGGTAGAGCATTTTTCCTCTCCTACAAGGACAATGGTAACTTGAAGTGATTGAGAGTGGAATTCCTGTTTTATTTACAACCTTAGGGGAAAAGTATTTAAAACTTCACCATTATGTTTAATGTTAACTGGAGGATATTAGATGCTCTTAAATCAAGAAGCTTAAGAATATTTATTTTCTTAATTTCCTCAGAAATTTAAAAAATAAACAACTTCTTGAAATTTAGTTTTGTGTATACTGAGACAGTCATATCAATTTTTTACTTTATTCTCTTAATGTTGTGGGTTTAACTGTTTCTTTTATGTTCTTTTCTATTTCTTCCATTCTTTTTTCCTCTTTGTACTTTACTCTGAATATTGTTTAGTGCCCTATCTTTGAGTTAGCTGAAGTTATATTTTTGTGTGTGTCCAGTCTGCTGTTAAACTCATCCAATGAGTTCTACATATCAAAAATTTTATAGATTTCAAAAACTTGAAATTCTCTTTTTATCCATTTTTTATCTTTTCCTCTATCCTCTTTAACACATTAATGAGCACTAATTTAATAGCTCCTTTTTCATGCCTACTAGTAAGTCTTAATTATATATCAGACTTCGGGTGTATAGGAAATATCATGACTTTAGATAATTTTATCTTCTAGCAGATAGGGCTCTTTATTCTTTGGATAAACAGAGTAAGAAGCTGATTATCTAAATTCGATGAGCAATTGGGCCAGTAGAGTTTGATCAGATTCTGCCTGCCTCTCTTCCTTGTTCGCTGAGTGTGGGCTTCACATTGAGAGCTTGGCAGCTCCCTCTCTCCTTAGCCCAGTCAACCCTTCAGAGATCTGGGCCTTTACTCATTGGTCCTCCACCTCACTACACTTCCAAATTTGTTAAGTGTCTTTAGGGAGAGGCCATGGTACATTTGCTATAGAAAATTTCTAAAGAATTTGTACATTGTACCATGGGGAAATAGGCTCACATTTAGAGACTTTTAAGTTTTCAAGTTGCAGTGCCAACTCACGTCTCTCTGCATTTCTCTGTGGGCCAAGCTCAATATATAACTCACATCTAAAACTAGCAAATGACCCCAGGAAAGGAAACAGCTCCTGACAGATTGTTCACATAAGAAAGGCTCTTCAAGGGCTTCCCTGGTGGTGCAGTGGTTAAGAATCCACCTGCCAATGCAAGGGACATGGGTTCGAGCCCTGGCCCAAGAAGGTCCCACATCCCACATACCACGGAGCAACTAAGCCCATGCACCACAACTACTGAGCCTGCGCTCTAGAGCCTGTGAGCCACAACTTCTGAGCCGGCGTGCTTCAACTTCTGAAGGCTGTGTGCCTAGAGCCAGTGCTTCACAACAAGAGAAGCCACCACAATGAGAAGCCGGTGAATCGCAACCGAAGAGTACACACAACTAGAGAAAGCCCACACGCAGCAACGAAGACCCAACACAGCCAAAAATAAGTAAATGAAATGAATTAATTTTAAAAAATCTTAAAAAAAAAAAGAAAGGCTATTCACTCTGTGAAATTTTGGTTCATATAGCTCTCTTTTTCTACACAGCTCTATTCGTAGTCTTTGAAAATATGATTTGCAATATCTGTGGAGTTCTTAAAATGATCCAGTAGGAGAATGGTCCGCCATTCCTTATTACATTAAAATTAGAGCCAGATTTTCTTTTGATAATTTAACCTAATATACCGGTTTTGTTTAAATATGTATAAAAATAGACATTAATTTGGCATTAATACAAACCCTGCATTAAGGAGTTTTGAGTGATTCTATTTAATTCATTTTATCATTGTCTCACAATAAAATAATACTTTCTTAACATAATAATGTGGGACATACCTATACAAAAATTGTAGGCTGACTGATTCCAAAATGAATCAACTCTTACAACCACAGCAGCTATTTTGAGCATGGTACCTATCCACATATATATATATATATATTTTTTTTTTTTTTTTTTTTTTGCGGTACAAGGGCCTGTCACTGCTGCGGCCTCTCCCGTTGCGGAGCACAGGCTCTGGACGCGCAGGCGCAGCGGCCATGGCTCATGGGCCTAGCCGCTCCACAGCATGTGGAATCTTCCCGGACTGGGGCACGAACCCGTGTTCCCTGCATCGGCAGGCAGACTGTCAACCACTGCGCCACCAAGGAAGCCCTCCAGCTCCGTTTTTTTCCCTCAAGACTGCTTTGGCTATTCGGGGTCTTTTATGTCTCCATACAAATCTTAAGATTTTTTGTTCTAGTTCTGTAAAAAATGCCATTGGTAATTTGATAGGGATTGCATTGAATCTGTAGATTGCTTTGGGTAGTATAGTCATTTTCACAATATTGATTCTTCCAATCCAAGAACAAGATATATCTCTCTATCTGTTGGTATTATCTTTAATTACTTTCATCAGTGTCTTATAGTTTTCTGCATACAGGTCTTTTGTCTCCCTAGGTAGGTTTATTCCTAGGTATCTTATTATTTTTGTTGCAATGGTAAATGGGAGTGTTTCCTTAATTTCTCTTTCAGATTTTTCATCTTTAGTGTATAGGAATGCAAGAGATTTCTGTGCATTGATTTTGTATCCTGCAACTTTACCAAATTCATTGATTAGCTCTAGTAGTTTTCTGGTGGCATCTTTAGGATTCTCTATGTATAGTATCATGTCATCTGCAAACAGTGACAGTTTTACTTCTTCTTTTCAAATTGCTATTCCTTTTATTTCTTTTTCTTCTCTGATTGCTGTAGCTAGAACTTCCAAAACTATGTTGAATAATAGTGGTGAGAGTGGACATCCTTGTCTTGTTCCTGATCTTAGAGGAAATGCTTTCAGTTTTTCACCATTGAGAATGATGTTTGCTGTAGGTTTGTCGTATATGGCCTTTATTATGTTGAGGTAGGTTCCCACTATGCCTACTTTCTCGAGAGTGTTTATCACAAATGGGTGTTGAATTTTGTCAAAAGCTTTTTCTGCATCCATTGAGATGATCATATGGTTTTTAGTCTTCAATTTGTTAATATGGTTTATCACATTGATTGATTTACGTCTATTGAAGAATCCTTGCATGCCTCAGATAAATCCCACTTGATCATGGTGTATGATCCTTTTAATGTGTTGTTGGATTCTGTTTGCTACTATTTTGTTGAGGATTTTTGCATCTATATTCATCACTGTTATTAGTCTGTAATTTTCTTTTTTTGTAATATCTTTGTCTGGTTTTGGTATCAAGGTGATGATGGCCTCATAGAACGAGTTTGGAAGTGTTCCTTCCTCTGCAATATTTTGGAAGAGTTTGAGAACGATGGGTTTTAGCTCTTCTTGAAATGTTTAATAGAATTCATCTGTGAAGCCATCTGGTACTGGACTTTGGTTTGTTCGAAGATGTTCCATCACAGTTTCAATTTCATTACTTGTGATTGGTCTCTTCATATTTTCTATTTCTTCCTGGTTCAGTCTTGGAAGGTTATACCTTTTAAGAATTTGTCCATTTCTTCCAGGTTTTCCATTTTATTGGCATAGAGTTGCTTGTTGTAGTCTGTTAGGATGCTTTGTATTTCTGCGGTGTCTGTTGTAACTTCTTTTTCATTTCTAATATTATTGATTTGAATCCTCTCCCTCTTTTTCTTGATGAGTCTGGCTAGTGGTTTATCAATTTTTTTTAATCTTCTCAAAGAACCAGCTTTTAGTTTCATTGATCTTTGCTAGGTTTTCTTTGTTTCTATTGCATTTATTTCTGCTCTGATCTTTATGATTACTTTCCTTCTGCTAACTTTCGGTTTTGTTTGTTCTTCTTTCTCTAGTTCCTTTAGGTGTAAGGTTAGATTGTTTATTTGAGATTTTTCTTGTTTCCTGAGGTAGGCTTGTATAGCTATAAACTTTCCTCTTAGAACTGCTTTTGCTGCATCCTATAGGTTTTGGATTGTCGTGTTTTCATTGTCATTTGTCTCTAGGTAATTTTTGATTTCCTCTTTGATTTCTTCAGTGATCTCTTGGTTATTTAGTAACGTATTGTTTAGCCTCCATGTGTTTGTGTTTTTTATGTTTTTTTCTCTGTAATTCATTTCTAATCTCATAGTGTTGTGGTCAGAAAAGATGCCCGACATGATGTCAATTTTCTTAAATTTACTGTGGCTTGATTTGTGACCAAAGATGTGATCGATCCTGGAGAATGTTCCATGCGCACTTGAGAAGAAAGTGTAATCTACCTTTTTTGGATGGAATGTCCTATAAATAGCAAGTAAATCTATCTGGCCTATTGTGTCATTTAAAACTTCTGTTTATTTATTTATTTTCATTTTGGATGGTCTGTCTATTGGTGTAAGTGAGGTGTTAAAGTCCTGCACTATTATTGTGTTACTGTCGATTTCCTCTTTTATAGCTGTTATCAGTTGTCTTATGTATTGAGGTGCTCCTATGTTGGCTGCATATATATTTGTAATTGTTATATCTTCTTCTTGGATTGATCCCTTGATCATTATGTAGTGTCCTGCCTTGTCTCTTGTAACATTCTTTATTTTAAAGTCTATTTTATCTGATATGAGTATAGCTACTGCAGCTTTCTTTTGATTTCCATTTGCATGGAATATCTTTTTCCATCCCCTCACTTTCTGTCTGTATGTGTCCCTAGCTCTGAAGTGAGTCTCTTGTAGACAGCATATACTTGGGTCTTGTTTTTGTATCCATTCAGCAAGCCTCTGTCTTTTGGTTGGAGCATTTAATCCATTCATGGTTAAGGTAATTAGCATTATGTATGTTCCTATGACCACTTTCTTAATTGTTTTAGGTTTGTTTTTGTAGGCCCTTTTCTTCTCTTGTGTTTCCCACTTAGAGAAGTTCCTTTAGCATTTGTTGTAGAGCTAGTTTGGTGGTGCTGAATTCTCTTAGCTTTTGCTTCTCTGTAAAACTTTTGATTTCTCCATCAAATCTGAATGAGATCCTTTCCAGGTAAAGTATTCTTAGTTGTAGGTTCTTCCCTTTCATCAATTTAAGTATATCATGCCACTCCCTTGTGACTTGTAACGTTTCTGCTAAGAAATCAGCTGTTAACCTTATGGGAGTTCCCTTGTATGTTATTTGTCATTTTTCCCTTGCTGCTTTCAGTAATTTTTCTTTGTCTTTAATTTTTGCCAATTTGATTACTATGTGACTCGGCATGTCTCTCCTTGCGTTTATCCTTTATGGACTCTCTGCACTTCCTGGGCTTGGGTGGCTATTTCCTTTCCCATGATAGGGAAGTTTTCAACTATAATCTCTTCAAATATTTCCTCTGGTCCTTTCTCTCTCTCTTCTCCTTCTGGGACCCCTATAATGTGAATGTTGTTGCGTTTAATGTTGTCCCAGAGGTCTCTTAGTCTGTCTTCATTTCTTTTCAATCTTTTTTCTTTATCCTGTTCCGCAGCAGTGAATTCCACCATTTTGTCTTCCAGGTCACTTATCTGTTCTTCTGCCTCAGTTATTCTGCTATTGATTCCTTCTAGTGTAGTTTTCATTTCAGTCATCTTTGTTTGTTTGTTCTTTAATTCTTCTAGGTGTTTGTTAAACATTTCTTGCATCTTCTCAATCTTTGCCTCCATTCTTTTTCTGAGGTCCTGGATCATCTTCACTATCATTATTCTGAATTTTTTTTCTGGAAGGTTGCCTATCTCCACTTCATTTAGTTGTTTTTCTGGGGTTTTATCTTGTTCCTTCACCTGGTACATAGCCCTCTGCCTTTTCATCTTGTCTTTTCTGTGAATGTGGCTTTTGTTCCACAGGCCGCAGGATTGTAGTTCTTCTTGCCTCTGCTGTCTGCCCTCTGGTGGATGAGGCTATCTAAGAGGGTTGTGCAAGTTTCCTGATGGGAGGGACTGGTGGTGGGTAGAGCTGATTGTTGTTCTTGTAGGCAAAGCTCAGTAAAACTTTAATCCGCTTGACTGTTGATGGGTGGGGCTGGGTTCCCCTCCCTGTTGGTTTTTTGGCCTGAGGCAACCCAACATTGGAGCCTGCCTGGGCTCATTTGTGGGGCTAATGGTGGACTCTGGGAGTACTCATGCCAAGGAGTACTTCCCAGAACTTCTGCTGCCAGTGTCCTTGTCCCCACGGTGAGCCACAGCCACTGCCCGCCTCTGCAGGAGACCCTCCAACACTAGCAGGTAGGTCTGGTTCAGTCTCCCCTGGGGTCACTGCTCCTTTCACTGGGTCCCAGTGCACACACTACTTTGTGTGTGCCCTCCCGGAGTGGAGTCTCTGTTTTCCCCAGTCCTGTAGAAGTCCTGCAATCAAATCCCAGTAGCCTTCAAAGTCTTATCCTCTAGGAATTCCTCCTCCCTTTGCCCGACCCCCAGATTGGGAACCTGATGTGGGGCTCAGAACCTTCACTCCAGTGGGTGGACTTCTGTGGTGTAAGTGTTCTCCAGTCTGTGAGTCACCCACCCAACAGTTATGGGATTTGATTTTACTGTGATTGTGCCCCTCCTACCATCTCATTGTGGCTTCTCCTTTGTCTTTGGATGTGCGGTACCTTTTTGGTGAGATCCAGTGTCTTCCTGTCAATGATCGTCCAGCAGCTAGTTGTGATTCTGGGGTTCTCACAAGAGGGGGTGAGAGCACGTCCTTCTACTCCGCCATCTTGGTTCCTAATCTTCAAACTATCTTCTTTTTTTCACTAATAAATACTAGGTGCCTAGAAGTTCTCTTAGAGGAGAATTTAATGCAATGCAAGACAATACATTTGTAAAGGAGACCAAAAGTTTCCTCTTTTTATACAGTGCTTAATTTCATGAAAAGTGCATGAAATTCAAATATATCTTACTCTATATAAAGAAATCCCTCATGAACTTGAAGTAGAAGCAATAAATTGAACCCTTCATGAAGCCAAATTCCCTTATCTTGTAGAGAAGCATCTGCGAGTATGACTGTACTTATACTATTACTTCAGTCTTTTGGTTAGTGCTGTGAGAACTCCATTATCCTGAGTGCATTATAAATTTGGGTATTTTTTCAGTTCAGTTAACAGACCTAAATTGAATAATTAAAAAGAGATGTAAGTACCAACAATCAGGCCTATCATATTGCTGTGAATTTAGCTATTATTTCTTTGATTGATTTCTAGGAGAAATACATTTTCTTGTAAAAATAAATTGATTGAGAGGACTTCTTTAAAAGTCCAGCTTTAAAACAACTGCTAGCCCTAAAATTATTACTGACATAACTAATTAAATATAAAATACACAAGAACCCATTTTACCACCAACAGCTAGGGAAGCATGCCATCTACATGCCATAAATATCAAGACATTTCTCTAAGACATAATGCAGAGGAGGACAGTTTGAAAATGGTCTTAAAGTGTCGATTTATTCAGTTCCATATATAGGACAACATTAGGAACAAATAGATGTAGACTACTTTGGCAGGTTCCCACTAACACTTCCTATGGTGTAGAGCTAAGAGGAAAGTCATAATTTATATAATTGAGGATTGTATTTTGTAGTACTTGCTTTCTTCAATGTGGATTTCATTTGTAGCATTTGAAAATAGCAGTCAAATTTCTGCTCTGCCTTCCCACACTTTCACATTTCATGAATTCTCTCAGGTTTTTGAGCATCTGAATAGGAATATCTATTTATGGAGTCAGAATATGTACACACTTTTGTATTCCTTTAGTCCCCTTTTATCTGGATTAGAAGAATTTAGGGAGTGGCATGCAACAAAATCAAACACAAACTTTTACAAGCTATTATACAAGTAAATAGTAGTCAAAGAGATCACTGCCTATAAGATCTTCTTTATAAGAATATGGAAATGTGAGAAATTATTCCTGCAAATACTGCTAGAATTCTGTAAATGCTATCATTCAAAATAAACTCTTATATAAATCAAAGAAAGAATTCAGTAAAGAAACTCCCAGAAAAAAAATTCACTTACATTCTTAATAAAATTTAAGCTATTTTAACACAGTGACTAAGGGTTCAGAAATGATCATAAAAATAGAACTATCTATCTACATGACCTTGGATATGGTGATGACTTTTTAGATAAAACACCAAAGCCTTGGTCCATGAAAAAATTGATAAGCTGGACTTCAGTAAAATTAGAAACTTCTGCTCCATGATGAAGCAATGCCAAGAGTATGAGAAGACAAGCCACAGACTGGGAGAAAATAATTGCAAAAAACACATCTGATCAAGTACAGTATCCAAAATATACAAAGAACTCTTAAAACTCAACAATAAGAAAACAAACAATCTGATTAAAAAATCGACCAAAGAGTCTTCCCTGGTGGCGCAGTGGTTGAGAGTCCACCTGCCGATGCAGGGGACGCGGGTTCGTGCCCCAGTCCGGGGGGATCCCACATGCCGCAGAGCGGCTAGGCCCGTGAGCCATGGCTGCTGAGCCTGCACGTCCGGAGCCTGTGCTCTGCAGCGGGAGAGGCCACAACAGTGAGAGGCCGGCGAACCGCAAAAAAAAAAAAAAAATCAACCGAAGACTTTATCAAACCCTCACCAAAGTAGATATCAACATGGCAAATAGTCATATGAAAAGATACTCCACATTATAGTCATAAGGGAAATGCAAATTAAAACTATGAGATACCACTACATGACTATTGCAATGGCCAAAACCTGGCAAGCTGACAACAGCAACTGCTGACAGGGATGTGGAGCAATAGGAACTCTCCTATAGTACTGATGGGAATGCAAAATGGCACAGACACTTTGGAAGTTTGGGGTAGTTTCTTACAAAATTAAACATACTCTTATCAGAGTGATTCAGCAATCATGCTCCTTAATATTTATCCAAAAAATTTAAGTACTTAAGTCCACACAATAACCTGCACACAAATATGTTTACAGAAGTGTTACACAAATTTGCCAAAACTTGGAAGCAACCAATATGTCCCTCAGGAGGTGAATAGTTAAATTGTGGTATATCCAGACAGTGGAGTATTATTCAGTGCTAAAAAGAAATGAGCTATCAAGCCGTAAAAAGACATGGAGGAACCTTAAATGTATGTTACTAAGTGAAAGGAGGCATTCTGAAAAGGCTGCATACTGTATGATTCCAACTATATGACTTTATGGAAAACACAAAACTGTGGAGACAATTTTAAAAGTCAGTGATTGCTAGGGATTGGGGATGGAGAGGGATAAATAGAGTACAGAGGTTTATTTATCATATATATATACATAATATTCAAATCAGCAGAAGAAAGTTTTTCCCAAAAAAACAAAAAAATCATGTTTGGAAATTTTTTAAAAGGTTAGAAAGAAGTTAAACAGAAATGAATAACAAATTGGAGGATAATTATCCCGAAAGCATTATAAGTAATCAAGAAATATTATTCTAATATTATTCCAAACATGGTTGTGAACAGATTCTTCCTTAATGACATAGTTTACGATATCCTTTCAGGAAGAAATTAGCATTCGTGATAAAGTGCTTAAACAATTTTCGTATAAACTATAAAGAAATTGAGACCTCTTCTGGGTGACATACTACTCACCCACTTCACTGAATGACAATTAAAAACCTAACTTTATCTAGCACTCTTTTTGCTTATATTCAGTGTAAAAATGATTGTGTCCATTCTTTCTTCATATAAAATCCTGATCAAAAAAAAAAATCCTTGAAGTAGCATGCTAGAGGTTTCTTACAGTATTAAAACTAAAATTAAAAAGTTGATATATGGTCAAAACTAATTCTGGAAAACTTTTTAACTTAATGGAATAATACTTACATTTTATTTCAATGTGTTACCTTGTCCATGGCAGAGACAGTGACCCTCAAATTAGATTTATTAATATAAATGAACTATCCCATGAGATTATTTTGGTAAGTGTGAAAAAGTCACATAAATTTATTTACATTTTAGTTCACTCCTACTTAATGCATTATCTGTTATTAACATTTGCGTGTGCTATCTTACAATATTCTATACGTATATGTGGAATACATATATATGTATACACATAAACATTTGCATATGTATAGCCTCCTTGGCATTTGGTCTTGTTAAATTCAGCTCATCATTCTAGCTAAAAGATAAGTTAGTGTCTGTTTCAGTCATTTAACTGATTACTTCTTCCAATTTTGTATAATATGTGGATTTGATGAGCATTACAGCAATGCCTTTTGTAATGATGTTGAACTAGGTGAGAATAGGACAGCACACCACTAGAGATTTGCCTCCAGTCAGTACTATAATTCATTAACTTAAAACCATTTATTTAAAGTTGCTCTACTAATCTGATCGAATGGCTAACTTTCTAAGCATTTCTGCAAAGAAAGGTGGAAGACTTGAAAAGGAAGTAATACAAGTCTTTTTTAAAAAGAAAAAAAACATATTTCCTTTTTCTAGACAGTGTTTCTAGACCAATTCTTCAAGTCAGTGGTCATGCTGAAAGGCATTTAGAGGTATGCAGAGGAAATGAGCAGAGATGCATATGTTGACCATATGTCAACTTGGTTTTTTTTTTGCTCTTTATAAGTACAGTACATTTAATGCTCCTAGTGTCATTCCACATAATTTAAGAGAACATTCTAACATTCGACTTGCTCATTTTACCTGAGCAGTCTTAAAGTGCGAAATTCATTCTTATTTCATATAAATAAATGATGCCATCACAAATGTCAATACTGGGGAAGTTTCTGCCTGTCGAGTGCTGAGAAAGTTTGACTACAGCCTAGGGCAACAAAAG
Source organism: Monodon monoceros (assembly GCF_005190385.1). NCBI lineage: Eukaryota > Metazoa > Chordata > Mammalia > Artiodactyla > Monodontidae > Monodon > Monodon monoceros. Next base: position 16,304,136 of record NW_021703781.1, on the reverse strand, counting down.
AGAAGTTCAGGAATAACACTGCTGTGAATTTCCATCCAGGAATTTGTTGTCAGATGCATTGATGGGACACCCCAAATGACTCCAAAACTGCTTGCTCCAATGACAAGAGCAACAAAGTGCTCATTTCCAATTACCAAGGGGTTTTAAAGTGTAAACTGTATTCCTTTTCTGTCAACTGCTCAGAAACCTGGAAAGGGAAATCAGCAACATATCAACACTACGTTGTTCAACACTGTTGCATGTGTTTAGGTAGCATTCTAGGACTTACATTTGGTGAATAAAATGTTAACAGCTTGTTTGAGATATTGTTTCCTGTGTGATGGATTTTGTTTAGAATATTAGAACTATCATCTTCTGAAATCAGACATTGCATTTAGAGAAACTGTTCAAGTGATATAAGCAAGACTCTCCCAACATATTTTTTTAAATGTGATTAAGGCACTTTTAATATAAATCTTGCTGGTAGAGAGGAAGCAATTTCTTATAATTATAAATTTCATGTAGAAAAGTGACACACCTAAGACACACTTTAATTTGGTGGCCTGAGAGTTAATTCTGGTCTCAGATTTTATTTTTAATTAGTTTTTTGTTTTGTTTTGTTTTTTCTACTTTACGGTGATGATATAACAAGTGTGATTAGAAAGAGTTGACAACATTGAAAAATAATGTTTAGATTTTGCGACACTTAATAACCCATGACCTCTGGATAATTTCCCATACATACTTCCATCTCTCACCAGATCTCCATGGTTCATATTTCCTATTCCCTCCCTATGAATGGATTTTTCACTTAAGACAGTAACTCAATATTTGCTTAATCTCTAAAAGCATTAGAATTAGTAACCCTAATACAATCATCTTTATTTCTTCAAACTAAATTTTGAATTTTTATTCATCCTTTCTAACATGTCAAAGTATAAAGAAGAAATAATATCATGCCGCTCATACTAGTAGAAAATAAACGCACGTCAAAGATTTTATTTATTTCATTAATTAATAAGGAAAGCAGTAAGGTGTGGTAACCAAAGAACATTTTAAAAGCTTAGGTATACATATATATAATTGCTAGATTTAATGTAGAACTGGTTAATGTCTATCTAGGACATAAAGTGGTATATCCACTGAACAGCAATTTTTTGCCTCTTTAACAAATAAAATCAGACTTGGCATGCAAGTTTACTACGTATGGGATATTTAATCTATAGTTAACATTTTCATTTGTTTTGAGATTTTTTTTAAATTTTCCATTTTGATTTCTTCTTTGACCCATTGGTTACATCAGGGGCAGGGGCTGGGAGAATTTGGGGAGGTGTTGTTCAAAGGGTACAAACTTCCAGTTAGAATATGACTAAGTTCTGGGGATTTAATGCACTGCATTTGGTTTGCATACTTGAAAATTGCTAAGAAAATAGATCTTAGATGTTCTCACCACCAGAAAGAAATGAAATGGTAATTATGTGATGATATAAATATTAGCTAAGGCTGTGGTGGCAATTACACTGCAATATGTAAGTGCATCAAATCAACATGGATATCTTTAACTTACACAATGTATATGCCAATTATGCCTCAATAAGGCTAAGAAAAAAACAGTTAACAGTGAATCTCACTAAAAACATGCACATAAAATCATATACATGCTCTTGAGTAGCTGTATCTCTCGTGATATTGAAAGAACAGAGCAAGGAAATATATGTACCCACCTTTTTGCCTTATTTCTAAGATTTGCATTTTTTTTTTTTTTTGACACATAAGGGAACTGATTTTCGGAGAAGGCACTATTGGAGAAGAGGAAAAGTGCTATAATTAGAATCTGTATTTTCTGGCTTGAATTTTTATGACCTTGCCAGTACACATAACAATACTTAGCTACTTCTCAATGGAAAATATAGGTTTGAGTAATTTTTCCAAGTAAAGGAGAAACGTTTGCAAATTAATTTCTTAAATAACTTAGTCATTCTGTTATAGCTATCTTTTCTTTATGAAATCACTTTTATTTTTTATCCAGTTCTAGGATCTCATCCAGGGTACACAATACATTTAGTAGTCACGTGTTCTTAGGCTCCTCTTCCCTGTGACAGTTTCTTAAGCTTCCCTGATTTTGATGAACTTGACAGTTTCAACAGGACTGGTCAAGTACTTTGTAGAATGTCCTTCTATTGAGTTTTATTCAATATTTTTGTCATGATTAGCCTGGGGCTATGAGTTTTGAGGAGGAAAAGCACAGAAGTAACCTGCCATTCTCATCAAATCATATCAAAGATATATACTAGCAATGCGATTTATCACTCTTGCTGTTGCACTTGATCACCTGGCTGAGGTAGTGCTTATCAGGTTTCACTTTAAAGTTCCTCTTTTTTCCCCCATTTTCTATATTGTATTCTTTAGAGGAATTTATCATTCTCAGCCAACATTTAAGGAGTGGAGAGTTATGCTTCTCTTCCTTGAGCAGAGTTTCTATATAATTTATTTGGAATTATTTTGCATGTGAGATTGTCTGTTGTCTCATTTATTTATTTAATAACTTTAGATTTCTATGGATATTTATTTTGTACTTTGGGTTATAGTCCAATACTGATTCATTGGCACTACAAGATGCTTCACACTCACCTTGTATACTTGTTGCCCCACACCTAGATTCAGCGATTTCTTCAAGGAATGCTGATTCCTTGTATTAGAGAATGGGATTATAAACTAAGGGCTTGGTGCTAGGTGTTCTTGTTGCTCCTGGGGTGCTATTCCCTTTAGGCTTTCTTAGCTAACAGAGCAAGGGAATATATAGTAATTTGTTATTTTTATTGAATATACTCCATACAAAATTATTATAGAATATTTACTATATTTTCTGAGCTATATATTACATCCTTGTAATTTATTTATTTTACACCTGTAGTTTGTACCTCTTAATCCCCTTCACCTATTTTGCCCCTCCCCCAACCCCCTCTCCCCTCTGGTAACCACTAGTTTGTTCTCTGTATTTTTGAGTCTGTTTCTGTTTTGTTCTATTTGTTCACTTGTTTTATTTTTTAGATTCCTTATAAGTGGAATCTAAGTAAATCTAAGTAAAAACACAGTATTTGTCTTGAGCCTCTTTTATTATAAGGGCATTAATCTCATTCATGAGGCCTCTGCCCTCATGACCTAATCACTCCCGAAGGCCCTACCTCCTAATACCATCATACTGGGCATTAATATTTCAACATATGAATTCAGAAGGAACACAGTCATTCAGACCATAACAAACCTGCTCTGAATACCTAGAATAAATCCAAGTAGATTGTGATTTATAATCTTATTATGCCTTGCTGAATTTGATTTGCTAATACTTTTCGAAGATTGTTTCATCTTCATGAAAGATATTTGGTTGTAGTTTTCTTTTAATGTCTTTATGTGGTTTTGTTATTAGGTTATGGTGGGCTTCATAGAATGAGTTGGGAAATATTTCCTCAGCCTCTGTTTTCTGGAAGAGATTGTGGAGAATTTGTATTATTAAATGTCTGGTAGAATTCGTCATTGAAATAATCTGGGCCTGATCTTTCTTTTTTAGAATATTATTCATTATCTATTCAATCTATTTCATAGATACAGGGCAATTATTACCTGTTTTTTGCCTTAAATGAGTTTTAGTAATTTGTGACTTTCAAAGAATAGTCGATTTCATCTAAGTTATCAAAATTGCAGGCATAGTTGTTCATAGTAGTTTTTAATTCTTCTTAATGTGTGTGGAGACAGTCCTAATGACCCCTCTTTCATTTTTTATACTGGTAATTTGTGTCTTCTTTTTCTTTCTCTCTTCTCTCTTTGGTTAGCTTGGCTAGAGGTTTATTAATTCTATTGATTTTTTCAAAGAACGAGATTTTGGTTTCATTAATTTTCTCTACTTTTTCCTGCTTACTGATTCGTGTTCTACTTTTTATGATTTTTAATTTTGCTTGCTTTATGTTTAACATGCTCTTCTCTCTGTAGTTTCCTAAGATGGTTCTCAAGTTATCTTTCTATTATTTGTCTTAAATTTAATTCTGTTTTGGTCTGAAAGCATACCTAGTATGATTTCTATTGTTTTAAGTATGTTTTATGGCTCAAAATGTGGTCTATTTGGTGATTGTTCCATACATTCTTGAGAGGAATGTGTATTCTGCTGTTGTTGGACCAAGTATTCTATAAATATAAATTAGATAAAGTTGATTAATAGAACTGTTTACATTCAGTATATTCTTTCTGATTTTCTCCTCTGGGTATCAGTCACTTAAAGATGGTGTAGTTTTCTATAAGTATGATAGTGAATTTGTCTGTATCACCTTTCAGTTCATCAGTTTTTGATGCTCTGTTAATTGTGTACATATTTTGGCTTATTATGTCTTCTTGAAGAATTAACTTCTGTATTATTGTGACATGTTTCTCTATAGTCTTGAAAATAATTTCGTTTTGAAATCTGTTTTGCCTGAAATTAATATAGTTATCCCAGGCTTCTTCTGATTATTGTCAACATTGTATAGCTGTCTTCATCCTCTTACTTTTAACCTATTAGAGTTTTAATACTTCAAGTGATTTCTTGTAAATAACATATAGTTGGGTCTTGTTTTTTAATCCACCCAGACACCTGACTTTCAATTGGTGTATTTAGGTCATTCACATTTAAAGTGTTTATTGATATATTTGGATTAATACCCACTATGTTTATAACTTTTCTGTTTGTTGCTCATTGTAATTTTCTTTGTTTCTTTCCGCCCCACCTCTTTTCCTGCTTTCTCTGGTTATAATTGAGCATTTACAGGATTGCATTTTACCTTTTTTTTCTTAGCATGTTCATTTTACTTCTAAGAAAAAGAGATTAGTGCTTGCCCTAGAGGCTATAATATTCATTTTTGACTAAACCAGATTAAAAAACACTATACTCCTTCATGTGTGATACATGTAGTTTATGACAGTGTATTCCCAAGTCTTCCCTACTGTGACTCATAACACTGCTGTCATGAATTTCACTTCTCTGTACACTACAATTACCAATACATTGCTCCTACATTGCTACTATGATTATTTTAAACATTTATTTTTCAGTAAACTAAGAATAAAAAATATAATTTTATTTTCATTTCATTTATTCTTTTCCTGTGCTCTTCTTTCCTCTGTTCTATGATGGATTCCAAAAAAGTAATTGATTTTTGTTTCCTTAACCTTTTTTTTTTGGTAAGGTTGAGAATTCTGACTTTTAAGCTCTATGTGTTGATGTTAAAACTGACTGTCCTACATGTTCTTTTCTTAAAAAGTATTACCTGAGAACTAACATATTCTTTTTCCCATTTCTCCTTTCATCAGTTGTTCTTCTCTACTTTAAAAGAAAATGATGTATTGATCATCAGCCCTGATTTATTATAATACATTGCTCAGATACAAAAAAAAAGGCACTGATAACAAAGAGATAATCATAAATATTAATGGCAGAAAAATCTCCTTTTATCCAGGGTTCATAACACCTTCCTTCTATTTATTCCATCTCTTAAAGAAGTGCATTTACACAGTGCTACATTTTGTTTAAATATATTTTTTGGAAAATTTTAAAAACATCTCTTTGCTCAATTGTAATAACTTTATTCAAAGGGAATTTAAAATGTAGTTTTATGATTATAATAACTTTTAAAAATACAATTCTGAATAATACATGTTTGTAGTGTAGTATTCTGTAGGAAATGTAGGATTGAAGTTATTTCAAAGAGAAATAGACAATGTAAAATGAGATTATTTATTAATTTATTTTAATCATTATAGACCTCAAATTACTATGGTATTTATATTCTGTTAGATACTCCTAAAAGAGCAATATAACCATATTACATAAAATTGTCATTCACCATATAGAATTTTCCAGAAATTATGTCCTTTGCAATCATATAATTTTATAATAATTTTTAACTACCTGAAAATATTTATTAGGAGAGATATAGTTCTTCAGAAGTATTTTATGGATTATAAAAGAAAGGGCAAAATATAATGGATGTCGTTAGGTTTTGTTACGGTTTAGAATCAGAGTCCAAACCTTAGATTGCTAATCTCAAGCGTTTGGAGAAAACCAACTCTAAGAGATTCATATAAAATTGAGCAAGTAATCCTCTGTTGATGATCACATTAATAGGACAGAAATATTAAGAAGCATACGGTAAGTTGTACGTTCTGCTGGATTGGCAACAGATATTTTATGATATAACGAAGTGGTACACATCCTTTCAGATCCCAAATCCTTAATACTTACACTTTCTCTAGTGCTTACAATTTCAAGTTTAGTCTGCCAACCATATGAATTAGCATCATTTAGGAGCATGTGAAAATCTCAGGCCCTAATCTAGGTGATTTCCAAGCACAATAAAGTTTGGGATGGAGGCATTAACTTCCTCCCTCCCTCTCTCCTCCTCCGTTTCTTTCTTTTTTTCCTCCCTTCCTTCTTCCTTCCTTCCTTCCTTCCTTCCTTCCTTCCTTCCTTCCTTCCTTTCTTTCTTTCTTTTTCTTTCTTTCTCTTTCTCTCCCTTCCTCCCTCCATTCCTTCCTTCCTTCCTTCCTTCCTTCACTCCTTCCTTCCTTCCTTTTTATCTCTCTTCCACTCAAATATAAAATTTGAGTGAGCAATTGTTCTGTCTGCTTCATTCTCTGTTCCTCTTACCTCAGGGACTAGGACAGTGTCTGCTACATAGTAGGTGCTCTATAATTACTTGTTATATGACTTTTCATAAAAAGAAGTCCAAAGGTAGGCAGTTTTACTTTGGCAAAGTCAGCAGCTCCACAACAAATTCAGATTTTTTTCCCATCTTGTTGCTTTGCCATTCTCCACAACTTTATTCCTTGAGGCTATAAATTGACCTGAGTCACCTAACGTCCTCATACATTATTGTTCAAAAACTTAAAATAAGAAGGAAAAAAAGGCCTTTGTTCTAGCTCCATTTAAAACTGAAGAAAACTTTCCTCAAAGCCCCATTTCTCAGAATTCTTCCTCTCTTAGTTAGTTGACCAGATTGTTTCACATTCTCCTCTTTAAATTAAACACTCATAAGGAAATTGCCATCTTTGACCCAGAGCAGGGTTCAGTAAACTATGGTTCACGGACCAAATGTAACCTGCTGCCTGTTTTTGTATAGCCTGTAAGAATGTTTTTAATAATGTAAAGAGTTGAAAAAAATTTTAAGTATAGTATTTCATGATATTTGAAAATTACAGAACTTCAAATTTGATTATTTGTTGTAGGTTGAATTGTATCTCCCAGAAGGTATGTTGAAGTCTCAACCCCTATACTATGAATGTAACCTTATTTGGAAATAGTGTCTTTACATATGTAATTAGTTAAGATGAGATCATACTGAATTAGGGTTGGTCCTAGTTTCAGTGACTGGTTTCCTTGTAACAAGAGTGAGTTTTGGAGACACAGACACACACAGAGGGATGAGAGCGATGTGAAGGTGGAGGCAGAGATGAGAGTGATGTGGCCACAAGTGCAAGGATGCCAAGGACCACAAAGTAAACACCAGAAGCTAGGAGAGAGGCAGTGAAGGATTCTTCCCAAGAGCCTTCAAAGGAGCCAGGACTTGCTAGCACTTTAAATTCAGAGGTCTAGCCTCCAGAACTGTGAAAGAATAAATGTATGTTTAAACCACCCAGTGAGTGGTAATCTGTTGAAGCAGCCCCAAAAAACTAATACAATATCCTTACATAAAGTCTTACTGGAACCCAGCCATGCTCACTCATTTACCTATTGTATGTGGCAGATTTGATTAATAATGACGGAAATAGTCTGGCCTGCAAGGCTAAAATACTTACTTTCTGACCCTTTCCAGAAAAAAGCGTGCAGACTCTTGGTTTCATGTTTAGCACTCTGATTCATCCCTTGGGTCTGGGGACCACCTTTCCTGGGACACTCAAATGGGAAGAACAAATTTGGTGTTATATTAGGTTTGGAGAACAAGTTGAGGGGTTAGTGTATATGCAAATAGCAGACTATCTGCAGAATATCTTACAAATAACAAGCATGATATGTATTTCTACTGCTACAAAAATTAGCTCTGGGTTAATAATTTGTATATATTTTCTCAGAATTCTTCCTACTTTTATAGTTATAAATTATTTTTTATAGCACTACATACACAAAAAATATAATGCTTCTCTTTGGCCCATGTGGAAATTGTGAAAAAGTAGGAAATTTGAATAATGTTGATTAAAGGTGATTGCAGAAGCAAAGCTTAAGCCTATTTCTAGACATACAGAAGGTCCAAGATCCTGCTTCTTGACTCATGTCATTTCTAATCATTTCACTGAGACCTAGCAGCCACAGCACAAATTCTGGAATGTGATATCAATTACCTGAAGAATGAAATACCGTGAATGAGGTATTTGCTTCAGGCACTTACTCTAGGACTGACCAGCAATTGGGAATATAGTAGAGGTGGGCAGCCTGCCAAGCCTGGGGATCACTACGAGGCTTCTCCAAATAGTTGGATGCTCAGAGAGATTATCCTTTCCCAATTATAGGCACTGTGACATGGAACAGAGTTTCCAGGTGCTGTTTCTGCCATTAGTTTCCTTCATTAAAACAACTAGCAAGTGCAGTAAAATTGTATTTAAAGTTTACCCACTAATTTTAAAAGAAATCATGGTTCTTTAAAGGCAATAACAATGGAAAGAAAAAAATGGCCTCCCAAATTGAACCGTTATCCTGAGTCGATTCTCCATGAATCTGTGGCATTTCGACAGGTCCAGATGTTAAGAGGCAATGTGCCCTGGAACTGTCTTTTCAGGAACATTTATGGAGACATAAAGGCTCTGGAGAGACAGAAATAGGAAATTCTTCTTCAGAAAATCTATATGCATTCCTGAATCCATTAAGATAATGACAATGATTTCCTCTAGAGAGATTTAGAGGCATCCCTCCCTGGAGACCTTTGCTTGTATTCCAGGACAATATATGGAATCTAAAAAAAAAAAAAAAACAGGCTCTGAAGAACCTAGGGGCAGGACAGGAATAAAGACACAAACGTAGAGAATGGACTCGAGGACACAGGGAGGGGGAAGGGTAAGCTGGGATGAAGTGAGAGAGTGGCATGAACATATATACACTACAAGTGTAAAATAGATAGCTAGTGGGAAGCAGCCTCATAGCACAGGGAGATCAGCTCGGTGCTTTGTGACCACCTAGAGGGGTGGGATAGGGAGGGTGGGAGGGAGACGCAAGAGGGAGGAGATATGGGGATATATGTATGTGTATAGCTGATTTACTTTGTTATAAAGCAGAAACTAACACACCATTGTAAAGCAATTATACCCCAATAAAGATGTTAAAAAATTTTAAAAAATCTCTCTTTCTCCAGAAAAGAGGATGGGCAGGTGTGGATGGGTTTGTCAGTAGCCCCTTTATAAGGTCAGAGTCTATGAAACTTAGGGTTCCTCACCTGTCAATCACCCTCACTATGTGTGCAGTTCCTCACCAAGGCACACTGTAAGAATTGGGGCTCAGGGAACCCACACTACATTATTCTGTCTGCTTCTCTTGCTGCATGTAGTAAGTTGTCTTTGTCTCTAACTCAGAGGTTTCCAGTTTTATGTGTAAATACAGAATTTGTGGTAGGCTGGCTTGCATAGTGTAAAATTTTGGAACTTTCACAGTAACTGACTTTATTTTGTAAGTTATATTTTCTGATTTAAAGCATAAAGTGTGTTCACATGTTCATTGAAGAAAATTTGGAAAATTAAATAAATAAAAATTACAATTAAAAAAATTACTCCAAACCCTTTTATTCTTTTCCTTCCATCTTCTTTGGTTATAGAATTTTTATTTGCCATGGTGTATAAAATTTACATTGTGTTTTATAAGTTTTACAAAAGCTTAACATGGAATCCCTTATTTATTAAATAGATTTGTTGGTCACCAGACATACTCTTGCTTATTTTTCCTTTTTATTTTTATATATTATTTTTTCTTTCTTATTCCTTTCTTCCTTGTCTGGAATCCATTTTTAGAAGAATGTTTGTTAATTTGAAAATATTGTCTTTGCATTCCAGTGTCATATTTGCAGTTTAATTATTTCCTGGATCATACTTTTCTTCCCCTGAAGACATTACAGGCCTGATTTTAGTGTCGCTTAGAGAACAATGTTGTTGTGCAGAAGCCTATGGTCAACCTGATTGTTTAGATGACAAAGGATTATTTCTTTTCCTTTGTCCTCCAGGATTTTAACTAAGATAGAGCTTGTTGCTGATAATAATTCTGTTAACTTATACATAGACATCATACAACTTTTCAATATAGTGAAGAACTTTTTTTCTGGAAGGTTTTAAAAAATTATATGTTTGTATAGTTTTCTTTTTCTATTTTCTCATCCTCTTCATCGGAAACACTAATTAAGAAATATTGATGCTCAAACATCACATTTAACAGCGATTATTTTCTCTATAAGCCTTTTTAACAGTACAATCCTTCCCAAATCATTTTGCCCATTTTATAAAGTCCACTTTTCCACCTTTGTCATTGTTTTTAGCATTACTTGTTCTCGTTAAGCTGCTTCTGGTATGGAACACTTCTTTGATAATTTACCTTTCTCTCTAATTTCTTTTCCCAAACACTGCCATCTCTTTTTTCACCTTGTTATGTTGCCTTATGCTCTTTTCCTCAGTACTGAAATACATGTTTCTTTACTGAGTTACTTAATGCAGTGATAAGTGTAGTTACACTTTTTATTTGCTTAGCTTAGTTGCAACTTTTTTTGGGGGGTGGGGGGCAGGGGTTGAGCATTCTTCATCTGACTTATTTTTTCCTGATTCTTTCACCTTCGTTCCTTTAGTACACTATTCCATGATGCCAAATAAGGTTCAGGAAAGTCTCATTACCAACTGGAACTGCTGTCCCTATTATGCCAACAAGAAATAGTTGGATTTACCTCAGTCTGCATCACCTCTTTTGGAAAAGTGATCTGCCAGTTCTCTTTGAGTTCAGGAATCCACAGTGTTTGTTCTTCCCACATCAAGACGATGTAAATTGCATTTGTGAATACTTATAATTTAGGATTATAGATGATAGTTACATTCTTATTTCTTATTCTCTTTGTTGTCTGGAGGTAATTTTCAGGGAAGAAGAAAATTAAGTCTCTTATTACGACCGTAGAACATTTATTTTATAACTGGCTACCCAGAAGAGCTCTTTTTCTTCGTCTATTGATTTCGTCTTCGTCTAATCATCTGAAAATAATGACACATTTAGCATCCCTTTTACAAAGTTATACTATATAGTGTCTCTAAAATGCATACAAAAATGATTGATATTTTATCTTCAATTTATGATACAGTTTCCAGGAATTCTTAGCAACTAAAATCATAGTTTGACTCTAACTATATATATACGTCAAAGCTTCTATATTATTGGAACTTTTGATTTATATTTATGTTTATTCTTCTCTAGAAAATATATCTTCCCCACAAAGAATCCACTTTATATTTACATGTGTTCAATCATTGTAATTAGTGGTACACCATTAATAATTCATGCTCCGTGCAGAATAAGTATAATAAGATACTGACATTTACTGTCTAAACCTGTTGTGCTTGGAAATGCCTTGCATTACACTGTGTACCATGACCCAATGATTTCACCAAAAGAGAAAAAAAGATAAAAGCTTTTAGTTTTTAAACTTAGCTACATAAATGGATAGAGAGCTTTGAAAATATGACACAGCAATGTTTTATTCTAGGGATTCTGAGACCCTTGACATATTAAACATTCTATATCTGATTTATGGTGCTTTCATTTATATTGCAGAAGGATACACCAACCACTTAACATGATATAGTATAGTTATATTTTCTATAAAAGTCACTCCATTATCAAGGCTGTTAAAATATCCATTGACGGTGGTAATTTACTTCTTTGAATAAAGTGAATTAAGTTCAATAAATCATATTTTTTCCTTGATGAGCTCTGAGGTTTTGTTTATTTGCTTTTATTTATATATCTCTCAATGTCTTTAAATTATCTATTGAATATAGTATCCCCAGCTAGTGTAAGTAGTAAGTACACCTTACTTTTTTCCAGTAAATTATTTTATCATAAAGAATCTACAACTACTTTGACTCTACAAATTTCAAGCAAGAAAAATCTAGTATTTATCCTCTTAAAACTTACCTCTTTTGAAGCATTTGTATTAATTGCCTGAATTTTTAAAAAATACATAATTTCATATTTTATGAATTGAAATAATTGGAGGTGGTCAAACATCCACCAGAATTTCATCTACTTTGATAATCCATAATGTTAATCTAAGTATCTGATAAACTTTATGCAACCTCAATTTAGTTACTGCCTCAGCCCACTGTGGAAATATACTCTTCATATTGTATTTTCTGCCATAGATCAAACTAAAGACTAATAAAAGGTGTCACAGTCTAGGGTCTTGATATCTCCAAGTAATTATTTTGGGGAAAAGTCCTTAGAAAAAACTTAATTCAAAAATTGTTTTACAGATTAGGAGACACTTTTGGTTCTAGAGTGATAAGAAATGTAAAATTTTCAGAATATAATTATGAGAAATATATATTTTATAAATATAAGTATATATATCACTTGGGCTTAATAGTTTTTGCATTTCATTATGAAAATTTTCAAGTATAATGTACATTATACAATGTATAAGGACTATAACTGCTCTAGGGTCTACCCATGGCTATTAAATTTAAATTGATTGTAATTAAATAATATTTAGTTCTGAAGTCACACTAGATGCATTTCAAGTACTGAATGCCCACAGGTGGCTAGTGTCTACTCTATTAGGCAGCACATTTTTATCATTATAGAACGTACTATTGAGCAGCCCTGTTCCCATTTGGTATTGTAATTTTTAGTTTAAGTTGGTCTAGTACAGGTGTAATGGCATTTCATTGTGTTAATAGTTTAATCTGCATTTCTCTGATGAGACATGATATTCAACACTTTTCCATGTGCTTATTGACAATCTATGTAACTTCCTCTGTGAAGTGCTTGTTCAATTGCATTACCTCTCTTTTTGTTGGATAGTTTATCTTTTATCATTGAATTGTGAGTTCTCTTTATATCCCAGATACAATACTTTTGGTAGATATATGTATTGTTAATATTTTCTCTTATATTTGGCTTCTCTATTAATTTTATTAATTTTACATCTTAGTGAATACAATTTTAAATTTTTGATTAAATATAATTAAGCATTTAAAAATTTTGTGGTTATTGCTATCTGTGACTCATTTAAGAAAATGCTGCCTACACTCATGTCACAAAAACATTTACCAATTTCTTCTAGAGTCTTTATAGTTTTAACTTTTATAATGTAGGTTGGTGATGTATCTCAAATTGGTTTTTAGGTATGGTATGAGATACACAGCATGTATCATTTTTTTATCCATATAAATATACAGTTTTTCTAACATCATTAGTTGAAAGTACTTTGCTTTGCTCATAGGGTTGCTTTGGATCAGTTAAAACATTAAAAATTGAAGAAGCGTGAGCCTACGTTTGGGTCCTCTATTTTCTCTCATTCTTCTAATTTTCTATAATTATGTCACTACACATACAGTTTTAAAATTGTATTTCTATAATAACTCTTAAGGTAATGGGATATAAGTTCTTCATTGTTGTAGAATTTTCTGAAATATGTTTTAGGCATCTGGTGATTATATTTTTTTCTCCATTCATTAATTCAATGAATTTTATTAATTGATTTTCAAATGATAAACCAATCTCATATTTCTCACTAGTAGAAAGGCTACTTGGTTTAGAATGTATTGTCAAGTACATATAGATAGATTTGACTTGCTTATACTTGATTAAGAAATATATTTTCAATAAGAATATTAGTCTTTAATTTTTTTTAGAATTTTGTCAGTTTTTCATGCTGTATTTGTGCTGGCCTCATAATATTTTCTACCCCTCTATTTTCTTGAAGAGTTTGCATCAGATTGATGTGATTTCTTTTTTAATTGCATGATAGAATTTACATGTAAAACCATCTACACCTGAAATTTTCATCATAGGGAGATTCTTTAAAATAATTATAAATAAAAATTTCTTAATACATACAAGGGCATGGCATCTGGAAAGCAGACTCTTAAATAGACTTACCGTGTAGAGAGTTTATTTGTGAAAGCCGTTAGTATCAATTCCTGTGGAAGGGAGCTGGAAAAAATAAAACAAACAAACAAAAGTTTGGGTAGAGAAGTGAAAACCTGACCTCAACCTCAGCTTACACACAGAAAGTTCTGGAATTAAAATAGCTTGTTAGAGTTGTCCCACCTTAGGCCAAAATGGCAGAGCCATTCCTGCTAACCCCCTGATAATTGATCATTGGATAAGGGCCTTCTGAGCAAGGCCTTCTCAGCCTTGAGTGGAATGACTCTCTGAAGCTGAAACAACTATTAGAGGAGCTGAAGATTGAAGGTTGTTGGGTGACAGTACTTTTAGCAGTATGGACAGTGCATCTCTGTTTATATCACAGAAACTGTTTAGATTTTCTGTTCCATCTTGTTTCACTTTAGTAGGTTGTGTTTTCAAGCACTTTGCTCATCTTATTTAAGCTGTAGAATTTAATAGTCCCTAATCATATATTTAGTGTCTATAGAACATTGATTTTATTTAACATGTAACAAAATCCATATCTGATATTGATAATTTGTTTTCTCTCACTTTTTTGTAATTTAACACAGTACTAAATCTAAGAAAATGCTAAAATATTTTTTTAATTTAGATGTAGATGATCAATATGAAATTTACTAATAATTATATGAACATACTGTTCCCAGAAGAAGAATACAATTGGTCAATAAATGTTTAATATGTTCCTGTAGCTCAAAGTAGTAAAGGTCGCACGAATTAAAACAGTTTAACAACATCATATTTTATTTACTATATTGGCAAAAATTAGTTTGGTTATATCAAATGTTAGTGAGCGTTTGGAGGAAAATGAACACTTGCACAGTCTTGGTGGTGCTATAAATTTGTTAAGCTTTCTTGGTGAGTAATTTGACTATATCTACAAAATTTTAAATGTGTGTGATCTATGGTGTCTTTTTGGAAGAGGAGAAAGTTGAGAGGATCATAAAGTTTAGTTAATTGTCACCAACAGTTATTCTTTTCTTTTCTTTTCTTTGTTACAATCAATCTAGACCCTATGAGACTTCTTACGTATTTAGCATGTTCTGAACTAAATTAGTAAATTATCCAGTTAGTGCTTTAAGTTGTTCTCTACTTTCACTTTGTAATTCTTTTTATAGAGTAAATAAAATATGGAATGTCCCCATTAAGTGTTGATTAGAAAGCTAATCTTTTGATGCTTTGTGACTTTTTAAAAAATGATTAATGCCATTCTTAACATCAATAGCAAATTGTTATCTCTCATTGTTTATTCTGGCAAGTAAAAAACTACCAAATATTGGTATCCATTCGTAATTGTTGGCACATAAATTCCTTCCCTCACTACTGTCTCCTACCTTTCTACGACTGTTGCCAAGTTTCCATTATTTAGGATCATTATCACATAACAAACACATGTGTTTTAATTTCAAAACTAAATTTTGGCTGCCAAATGTATTATTTAATAACTAACATAACTTTAGAGTAAGAGAAGAGCCATCAGTTACATTTTTAAAACATTAAGCCTGAATTAGTTTTTAAGCTTAAAATATTTGCTCAACTGCCCCCTTTGGGTTCAACTATCCAAGGCTGTGGAAGCAATTCATGCATCTTGCCAGTAAAAATTTCTGAGTTAGAATAAAATGTAGAATTGATATATTGAAGGTTGGGCTTCAATTGGTGATATCTAAAGTTGTTACTAAAATAATTGCCAATATTTCATTCAACTTATTTTAGGCTTTTCTTCATGGGCCAGAAGAGGAACCAGGTGAACCACTAAATGTTGTCTTATAATTCTATATCTTGTATTTTGACATCTGCAAGGAGATTTTTTTTTCCTTCTTCCAGGATTGCTCATGATATTAGATGTGGGAATTGAGTAAATATTTGTTGTTGTTGCTCTTATATTGAAAGTAGATTTTAGGATCTAATTTATCAAAATGTCAACTGTGTTCTTTCTGGATAACTTTGCTTAAACAATATTCTTATCAATATTAAATTTTAACATGAAATAAACTAATCTATAAATCTTTGGCTTTTAGGCCAACATGCATCTTCAGAGGGACTCTGGAAAACATTGTAAATGGGCAACCTAATAAAAAAATGGAAAAATCCAGAAATGTTAGCAGCTGAATACCTGAAATATCAAGGTCTTTTCTTGACCAATTGGGGTGGGAAAAAAAATCATTGAAAAGTAACTCCAGCAGGACCAGGTGGGGTAACTAATGCCAGGCTTTCCAGGCAGGGTGGGCTGGGAACTACCCTCAGCTACAACTCTGAATTAATTCCCCCCACCTGGGCAGTAGCATGGGAACCCTCCACGTGGTTCTGGCTTTTATCAGGAGGCCGTAAGCCCCTCCCACCCACCTCTCAGCTCCTGTGCTGTTGGCTGTACAGCTTCCAGGTGTCCACTCCTCTGGTGAGACGCAGCTAGGAGACGCTCTCCTCAGCTCCTTGCCTGGGTGGGCAAGTCAGGCTCTAGGGCTGGCAGAAATCCTCGTTTGAGGGTCCCACCGAGTTCCCCGGTAAGAGTACTGCAGCTGAGCAGAGCAGCTGCTTGGGACTACTGCTCGGGCGCTGCAGAAAGCTTTCCTGGAAGCTGACATGTTATTACTTTGGGACCGTTAGCCAGCTGCTCCTGACTTGGACACATAAAGGCTCAGACTGTCCCAGTCTGAACTGAAGGGAACCAACACTTTTAGCATATCTTTTAACACCATGAATGCAAGGTATTTCAGTGAAGAGTATCAGGAGGACATCTACAAATCCCAGGCTGGCATGTGCAAGTTCTGAGGAATGGTGGAATGACCCAATGTATCTGGGAGACATTTGGAGACAGCTGAGACAGAGCTACAACAGGGCAGTGGCTGACACCCAACTCATAGCCCATCTTCTCCAGCTGTGTGGCTGATAGGGTCTTTGTGCTCTGGTCGGCTGTCAGGCCTGAGCCTCTGAGGTGTGAGAGCCAAATTCAGGACATTGGTCCACCAGAGACCTTCTGGCCCCACGTAATGTCAACTGGCAAGAGGTCTCCCAGAGATTTCCATCTCAATGCTAAGACCCAGCTCCATTCAACAACCACCAAGCTACAGTGCTGGACACCCCATGCCAAACAACTAGCAAGACAGGAACACAAACCCACCCATTAGCAGAGAGGTTGCCTAAAATCATACTAAGTTCACAGACACCCTAAAACACACCACCGGACATGGCCCTGCAACCAGAAAGACAAGATCCAGCCTCATCTACCAGAACACAGGCACCAGTCCCCTCCACCAGGAAGACTATACAACCCACTGAACAAACCTTACTCACTGGGGGCAGGCAAAAAAACAACAGTAACTATGAACCTGCAGCCTGTGAAAAGGAGAGTGCAAACATAGTAAGTTAAGCAAAATGAGAAGACAGAGAAATGCACAGCAGATGAAGGAGCAAGATAAAAGCCCACCAGACCAAACAAATGAAGAAGAAATAGGTAGTCTACCTGAAAAAGAATTCAGAGAAATGATAGTAAAGATGATCCAAAATCTTGGAAATAGAATGAAGAAAATACAAGAAACATTTAACAAGGACCTGGAAGAGCTAAAGAGCAAACAAACAATGATGAACAACACAATAATGAAATTAAAATTTCTCTAGAAGGAATCAATAGCAGAGTAATGGAGGCAAAGAACAGATAAGTGACCTGGAAGATAAAATAATGGAAATAACTACTGCAGAGCAGAATAAAGAAAAAAGAATGAAAAGAATTGAGGACAGTCACAGTGACCTCTGGGACAACATTAAATGTGCCAACATTCAAATTATAGGGGTCCCAGAAGAAGAGAAAAAGAAAGGGACTGAGAAAATATTTGAAGAGATTATAGTTGAAAACTTCCCTAATATGGGAAAGTAAATAGTCAAGTCCGGGAAGTACAGAGACTCCCATAAAGGAAAATCCAAGGAGAAACATGCCAAGACACGTATTAATCAAACTATCAAAAATTAAATACAATGAAAAAATATTAAAAGCAGAAAGGGAAAAGCAACAAATAACATACAAGGAAACCCCCTTGTATGTTATTAACATACAAGGTTAACAGCTGATCTTTCAGCAGAAACTATGCAAGCCAAAAGGGAGTAGTAGGACATATTTAAAGTGATGAAAGGGAGATACCTACAACCCAGATTACTCTACCCAGCAAGGATCTCATTCAGATTCGATGGAGAAATTAAAACCTTTAGAGACAAGCAAAAACTAAGAGAATTCAGCACAACCAAACCAGCTCTACAACAAATGCTAAAGGAACTTCTCTAGGCAGGAAACACAAGAGAAGGAAGAGACATACAATAACAAACCCAAAACAATTAAGAAAATGGTAATAGGAACATACATATCGATAATTACCTTAAATGTAAGTGGATTAAATGCTCCAACCAAAAGACACAGACAGGCTGAATGGATACAAAAATAAGACCCATGTATATGCTCTCTACAAGAGACTCTCTTCAGACCTAGGGACACATACAGACTGAAAGTGAGGGGTTGGAAAAAGATATTCCATACAAATGGAAATCAAAAGAAAGCTGGAGTAGCAATTTTCATATCAGACAAAACAGACTTTAAAATAGAGACTATAACAAGAGACAAAGAAGGACACTACATAATGATCAAGGGATCAATCCAAGAAGAATATATAACAATTGTAAATATTTATGCACCCAACATAGGAGCACCTCAATACATAAGGCAAATGCTAAGAGCCATAAAAGGGGAAATCGACATTAACACAATAATAGCAGGGGATTTTAACACCCCACTTTCACCAATGGACAGATCATCCAAAATGAAAATAAATAAGAACACACAAGCTTTAAGTGACACATTAAACAAGATGGACTTAATTGATATTTATAGGACATTCAAAAACAACAGAATACACTTTCATCTCAAATGCTCATGGAACATTCTCCAAGATAGATCACATCTTGGATCACAAATCAAGTCTTGGTAAATTTAAGAAAATTGAAATCGTATCAAGTATCTTTTCTGACCACAACACTATAAGACTAGATATCAATTACAGAAAAAATAACTGTAAAAAATACAAACACATTGGAGGTGAAACAATACACTACTATAAACAGGAGATCACTGAAGAAATCAGAGAGGAAATCAAAAAATACTTGGAGACAAATGACAGTGAAAACACGACGACCCAAAACCTATGGGATGCAGCAAAAGCAGTTCTAAGAAGGAAGTTTATAGCAATACAAGCCTACCTCAAGAAACAAGAGACACCTCAAATAAACAACCTAACTTTACACCTACAGCAATTAGAGAAAGAAGAACAAAAAAACCCCAATGTTAGCAGAAAGAGATCATAAAGATCAGATCAGAAATAAATGAAAAAGAAATGAAGGAAACGATAGTAAAGGTCAATAAACTAAAAGCTGGTTCTTTGAGAAAATAAACAAAATTGATAAACCATTAGCCAGACTCATCAAGAAAAAAAAGGGAGAAGAGTCAAATCAGTAGAATTAAAAGTGAAAAAGGAGGAGTAACAACTGATACTGCAGAAATACAGAGGATCATGAGAGATTACTACAAGCAACTATATGCCAATAAAATGGACAACCTGGAAGAAATGGACAACTTCTTAGAAAAACAAAACCTCCCGAGACTCAACCAGGAAGAAACAGAAAATATAAACAGACAAATCACAAGCACTGAAATTGAAACTGTGATTAAAAATCTTCCAACAAACAGAAGCCCAGGACCAGATGACTTCACAGGCCAATGTTTGAATTCTATCAAACATTTCGAGAAGACTTAACACTTATCCTTCTCAAACTCTTCCAAAATATAGCAGAGGGAGGACCACTCCCAAACTCATTCTGCGAGGCCACCATCACCCTGGTACCAAAACCAGACAAAGATGTCACAAAGAAAGAAAACTACAGGCCAATATCACTGATGAACATAGATGCAAAAATCCTCAACAGAATACTAGCAAACAGAATCCAACAGCACATTAAAAGGATCATACACAATGATCAAGTGGGCTTTATCCCAGGAATGCAAGGATTCTTCAATATATGCAAATCAATCAATGTGATACACCATATTAACAAATTTAAGGAGAAAAGCCATGTGATCATCTCAATAGATGCAGAAAAAGCTTTCAACAAAATTCAACACCCGTTTATGATAAAAACCCTGCAGAAAGTAGGCATAGAGGGAAGTTACCTCAACATAATAAAGGCCATATATGACAAACCCACAGCCAACATTGTTCTCAATGGTGAAAAACTGAAACCATTTCCACTAACATCAGGAACAAGGCAAGGTTGCCCATTCTCACCACTATTATTCAACATAGATTTGGAAGTTTTAGTCACAGCAATCAGAGAAGAAAAAGAAATAAAAGAAATCCAAATCAGAAAAGAAGAAGTAAAATTGTCACTCTTTGCAGATGACTTAATACTATACATAGAGAATCCTAAAGATGCTACTAGAAAACTATCAGAGCTAATCAATGAATTTGGTAAAGTAGCAGTATACAAAATTAATGCACAGAAATTTCTTGCATTCTTATACACTAATGTTGAAAGATCTGAAAGGGAAATTAAGGAAACACTCCCATTTACCATTGCAACAAAGAGAATAAAATACCTAGGAATAAGCCTACCTAAGGAGACAAAAGACCTGTATGCAGAAAACTATAAGACACTGATGAAAGAAATTAAAGATGATACAAATAGATGGAGAGATACACCATGTTCTTGGATTGGAAGAATCAACATTGTGAAAGTGACTATACTACCCAAAGCAATCTACAGATTCAGTGCAATCCCTATCAAACTATCAATGGCATTTTTCACAGAACTAGAACAAAAAGTTTCACAATTTATATGGAAACACAAAAGACCCCGAATAGCCAAAGTAACCTTGAGAAAGAAAAACGGTGCTGGAGGAATCAGGCTCCCTGACTTCAGACAATACTACAAAGCTACAGTAATCAAAACAGTATGGTACTGGCACAAAAATAGAAATATAGATCAATGGAACAGGATAGAAAGCCCAGAGATAAACCCATGCACCTGTGGTCAACTAATCTATGACAAAGGAGGTAAAGATATACAATGGAGAAAAGACAGCTTCTTCAATAAGTGGTGCTGGGAAAACAGGACAGCTACGTGTAAAAGAGTGAAATTAGAACAGTTCCTAACACCATACACAAAAATAAACTCAAAATGGATTATTAAAGATGTAAATGTAAGACAGACACTATAAAACTCTTAGAGAAAAACATAGGCACAACAGTCTATGCCATCAATCACAGCAAGATCCTTTTTGAACCACCTCCTAGAGAAATGGAAATAAAAACAAAAATAAACAAATGGGACCTAATGAAACTTAAAAGCTTTTGCACAGCAAAGGAAACCATAAACAAGACCAAGAGACAACCCTCAGAATGGGAGAAAATATTTGCAAATGAAGCAACTGACAAAGGATTAATCTCCAAATATACAAGTAGTCCATGCAGCGCAATATCTAAAAAAAATCCAATCCAAAAATGGGTGGAAAACCTAAATAGACATTTCTCCAAAGAAGATATACAGATTGCCAACAAACGCATGAAAGGATGCTCAGTATCACAAATCATTAGAGAAATGCAAATCAAAACGCCCATGAGGTATCACCTCACACTGGTCAGAATGGCCATCATCAAAAAGTTTACAAACAATAAATGCTGGAGAGGGTGTGGAGAAGAGGGAACCCTCTTGCACTGTTGGTGGGAATGTAAATTGTTACAGCCACTATGGAGAACAGTATGGAGGTTCCTTAAAAAACTAAAAATAGAACTACCATATGACCCAGCAATCCCACTACTGGGCATATACCCTGAGAAAACCATAATTCAAACAGTCATGTACCACAGTGCAGCCCTATTTACAATAGCCAGGACATGGAAGCAACCTATGTGTCCATCAACAAATGAATGGATAAAGAAGATTTGGTACATATATACTATGGAATGTTACTCAGCCATAAAAAGAAACGAATTTGAATTATTTGTCGTCAGGTGGATGGACCTAGAGTCTGTCATACAGAGTGAAGTAAGTCAGAAAGAGAAAAATAAATACCATATGCTAACACATATATATGGCATCTTAGAAAAGAAAACATGATTTTGAAGAACCT
This sequence comes from Monodon monoceros, assembly GCF_005190385.1. Lineage (NCBI taxonomy): Eukaryota > Metazoa > Chordata > Mammalia > Artiodactyla > Monodontidae > Monodon > Monodon monoceros. The sequence goes on along the minus strand of NW_021703781.1, from coordinate 16,281,826 downwards.
AGGGGCAGGACAGGAATAAAGACGCAGACGTGGAGAGTGGACTTGATGACATGGGGAGGGGGAGGGGTGGGCTGGGAAAAGGTGAGAGAGTGGCATGGACATATATATACACTATCAGATGTAAAATAGATAGCTAGTGGGAAGCAACTCCATAGCACAGGGAGATCAGCTCAGTGCTTTGTGACCACCTAGAGTGGTGGGATAGGGAGGGTGGGAGAGAGACGCTAGAGGGAGGGGGTATAGCGATATGTGTATACATATGGCTGATTCACTTTGTTATACAGCAGAAGCTAATGCACCATTGTAGAGTAATTTTACTCCAATAAAGATGCTGAAAAAAAAAAGAAAGAAAGAAATGTAACTCCAATATCTGAGAGAGATTTGGGAATTGGAACCTGACAACACTGGAAAGTTATAATATCTGCAGGAATATAGGCAAAAATGAGGAGCCTATGCTTTTCTCCAAATGGATTTCTAAGGTGAAATTCAATAATGTTTCTTTATTTTATACATTAAAATACATCTGGATTTAATAACCGTTCATAAAGGGTAGTATTGCATATTGGTTCACATTTTGATATAAAACAGACCCTGATATAAGCCCAGCTGTGCCACTAATCTGGCTATTAAATTTAATTCTTGTAAGGCTACTTTGTCTAAATCTCAGTTTTCTCATCTGTAAAATTGCAATTGTAACATATATCCATGGGTTGATGAGAAAAAAAAATCAGTTTAGAAATTCAAGTCAAAAACCAGAGTGAATGCTCTAATTTTTCAACTGGAAATTTGTTCAGCAAAACAGAGTGTGCTACAGCGGTGGGTTCTAATCAGACTCAAGAAGGTAAACAGTGACAGTCACCATCTTGGATAAAAGTGGTAGCCTCCAGAATTATAACATTAAATTTTGATGAAGCATTTTACAGTGTAAAGTATTACGATCTCTTTCTAGACATCCTCCACATTACCCCTTAGTGAAATGATGTGAGGCTCCTATGCTGTGTGTCTACTATTACAGTGATGGAAACAGAAAATGTAGGTATAGATTAGAAAAAAGTCTCTCAAAATGATTCTGAACTCTGCCTAACGTATTTTATTTATGCCTACTGAATACATCCTGATTTATTATAGTACAGGAGGGAAAAATAGGATGTGCTTTGATAAGGTCAAGATAAACTAAATTTGTATAAGACAATTCCAGATTACTAAAGTATAGTAACATGTGTATTATGCAGGTGAGTAAAATATAGCCTTTGTCCGTACTTCAGCAATAGTAAACAAAACAAATAAACAAAACATTCATTTGCCAGATAGTTTTATAGTCCAAATTAAATTCATTGTTTCAAACTAGGATGATGTAAATCAACTACCTCATCTGAAAGTCTCCTCCTGCCAATTTAACTTTCTCAGTATTCCAGCAATTAGAGCATAGTATTAGCTAATCCCATGTGCAAGAGAAGTGAAACTGCACCTTCATTGTTGTGTTCTTTGCTTAGTTTAATTTTTCAGAAATTTTAATATCTGGCATTTGTTATTCAGCTAGATCTACTAATGATTCTCTAAAAATTTTCAAAGCACTGATAGTTCTAAGCAAATGTATTCAGAGAGCACCTGGAAAACCCAAACCAACCTATGGTCACAGATTTTATCCAGAGTTGCTTTTAGAAATTTTAAAGCTTTATCTTGTATATTTAAGTTTCTATCTTCAGAAATTTTTCGTGTATATATTAAGATAAGGGAATAAGTTTATTTTTTCTGTACATGGTTATCCAGTTATCCCAGGACCATTTTATGGAAGATTTTCCTTTCACCATTGAATTTCCTTGACATCTTTTTCAAAAATTGATTGACGAAAAACCTAAGGATTAATTTCTTGATTTTTGATTTGTATATGCCTGTTATTAACACTGAAACTGTACTCTCTGGATTATGGTTCTTTATACTAAGTTTTGAACTATATCTGAAATCAGGCAGTGAAAGTCATTTAGCTTTGTTCTTTTACTAAATTTCTTTCATCTTGGTCATTTTCATTTCTGTGTAATTTTATGATTAGATTTTTATTTTCAATTTAAAAATACCCTGTTTAGGGCTTCCCTGGTGGCGCGGTGGTTGAGAGTCCGCCTGCCGATTCAGGGGACACGGGTTCGTGCCCCGGTCCGGGACGATCCCACGTGCCGCGGAGCGGCTGGGCCCGTGAGCCATGGCCGCTAAGCCTGCATGTCCGGAGCCTGTGCTCCGCAATGGGAGAGGCCACAGCAGTGAGAGGCCCGCGTACCGCAAAAATAAATAAATAAATAATAAAATAAAAATAAAAATATTTAAAAATACCCTGTTTAGATTTAGTTAAGAATCTTATTGAGTGTCTAGATGATTGGGGATAATTATCATCTTAAATTATATAGTTTTTCTATGCATTAACAGTAAATGTCTCCTTTTTAAGCTAGAGATTCTTTATATTTTCTCAGCAACGTTTTAGAGAATTTTAGTGTACCAGTCTTGCCTTTCTCATGTTCAGTTTATTTACTGGTATTTTATTCTTTTTGGTGCTATTTTAATTGAATTATTTTCTTTATTTTTGGATTGATCACATTGATCATATTGATCACTATTGATTATTTTATATAAATTTATTTTATTTATTTTTGACTGCATTGGGTCTTCTTTGCTACGCGTGGGCCTTCTGTAGTTGGGTGAGTGGGGTCTACTGTTCGTTGTGGTGCAGGGACTTATTGCAGTGGCTTCTCTTATTGCAGAGCATGAGCTCTAGGCACACGGGCTTCAGTGGTTGTGGCACGTAGGCTCAGTAGTTGTGGCCCGCAGACTCTAGAGCACAGGCTCAGTAGTTGTGGTGCACGGGCTAAGTTGCTCCATGGCATGTGGGATCTTCCCGGACCAGGGCTTGAACCCGTGTCCCCTGCATTGGCAAGCAGATTCTTAACCACTGCGCCACCAGGGAAGCCCCTCTATTGATTTTTATATAGGTCATGAATCCTTAAATCCTGCTAAATTCATTTATTAGTTCTAGTAGTTATTATCTAGACCCCACAGGACTTTCTACACAAAAGAGCAAGAGGTCTATGATTAAAGAGATATTTTTTCTTATCTTATCTTTCAACTTCTTTTCCAGAGATATTGCAATGATACAGTAAAACACTGAAAAGAACTGGTGAGTACAGACATTTTTGTTATGCTTAAGGGAAAATAATTCAGTCTTTGAGTGATAAGTAATATGTTAGCTGTAGGGTTTTCATATCTGTTCTTTATCATATTAAGGACATTTCTCTCAATTCCTAATTTATGGTGAGTGAATAATGAATTTTTTCAAATGCTTCTTCTGAATCTATTCAGATACTCATGTTGTTTAGTCCCTTATTCTATTAATATGGTATATTATGTGAATTGGTTTTTGATTGTTCAACTTACGTGCCATTTCTGAAATATATGCCACTTGGCTGTGGTTGTGTAATCCTTCTTTTTTTTTTTACTGAATTGGATTTGCTAGTATTTTTTTAAGGATCGTGCAACTATGTTCATGAGTTTGTAGGTCTGTAAGTTCACTAGCTTTGTTATCAGGGTAACACTGACCTTATAGCATAAGTTGGGAAGTATTCCCTGATCCTGTATTTTCTGAAAGAGTTTGTGTAGGACTGGCATTGCTTGTTCTTTAAATATTTGATAGAGCTGACTACTGACATCACGTGAGGCTGTTTTTTCCTACATTAAAAATGTATCTGAATTCCAATTCAATGCATTTTGTTTTCATAGATCTATTATGATTCTTTCATTAATATTGAGTCATTCTTGCTAATTTGTGTCTTTCTTGGACTTCATCCATTTCATTTTAGTTGTATCATTTGTTAGTGAAATGTTCATATCATTATATCATAATCTCTTTAATTTCTGTAGAATTGCTTGTGATGTGCTCTCTTCTACTTCTGAGTTTTGTAAATTTGCACATCCTGTTTCTCTCTTTTCTTTTTCTTTTTTTTTTTTTCGGTCAGTCTAGCTAAAGATTTATCAAAGTCCTTGTTCTTTTTAAAGAGCCAACCTTAGATTTTATTGATTTTTCTATATTTTTTTGGTTTCTTTTTTAGCCTATTGATTTCTGCTTTGATACTTATTATCTTCTTTCCTTCTGCTTGCTTTGGGTTTCATTTGTTCTTCTTTTTCTAGTTTTATTAGCAAATGCTTACATTATATATTTTTAAATGTTCTTATTTTCCAATACATTTATTTTTCTAAAATATGTATTTTAAGCCAAATTTTCCCTCAGTGGTTGACTATAGCTGTATCCCATACATTTTGATATTTTGTGTTTTCATTTCATTCAATTAAAATATTTTCTAATTTCCATTAGGATTTCTTCTTTGGAGGATAATATATTTAGAGATGAGTTATTTTAATCTTTAAATATCTGCAGTAGTACAAATTTCTACGAGCAGTTAAATTTTAATTTATATCTATTGGTATATATTAGACTGATTTCAGTTTTGTTTTTTTTTTTTGAGAATTGTTGTATGGCCTAGTATATGTTTTATCCTCATAGATATTCTAAGCATTCTTCTCTTGATAGATGAAATGTTCTATAAATATCAGTTTTGTCAAGTTGTTTGATAATATCATTCAAGTATTTTTATACAAAATAAAATAAAAATGATTAACATATGAATACATGTATTTAAAAATGTGTACAGAAAAGATTATAGTAACTTTGTTCATAACAGCCAGAACTTGAACATAATTCAAATGTTCATCACCAAAAGAATGGACAAAATTGTTGGTATATTTATAAAATGGAATGCTGCTCAGCACTAAAAATAATGAATACTGTCTGATTCATTCAGCCACATGGATGAATCTTCAAAACATTATGCTGAACAAAGGAAATCATACACAAGAGTGCACACTGTATTATAACATTTATATGATAATTCTAGACCAGACAATCTAATCTATAGTGGTAGAAATCAGAGCAGTGCTTGATATGAAGGTCAGACTGACTGCAAGTGGCACAGACAATTTTCTTTGGTCATGAAAAAGGAATATACAGTGCTTGGAGTATTGGTTAATGAGAAGTATATATTTGTCAAAGCTAATCAAATTGTATAAAGATACGTGCATCTCAACTAGAGTGTGTACTTTCATTACACATATACACATAATTGTACAGAATATTGCTTGCTTTTTGTTACATAAAATTTTGTCACACTTTGCCCCAAACTCTACTGAACACCTATAATGATCTGAATATAAATTTCAATATGCTAACATAGTAAGTGTAAGAATTTAAATTAGATGAAGAGATGCATAAAGGGAGGAGTAAAGAGAACAAACATGAAAAGAGAAATTAGGAACCAAAATAGATTCACTTGCTTACTTCTCTAGGAATTTAGTTTTTTCGAAAAGCAATTCTTTTGAGGATATGAACTTAGGCTATAGTAGGGTAGCTTCCATTTCTGACAAACAGTAGCCTCTCATACTATATTCTATTCTATAGGTAATATTGATCAAAGAACTGCTTTATTTTATCCTAACATATTTACTTCTTGATTGCCCTACTTAAAATGATTAAAATAGGGGAAGTCTTCTGTGGAACAAATGGAGATAAGTTTGAGTATAACACTTTCTTTTAGTGTGGTTGACAAACCTTTTAGCTTCCTGAACATTTATTAGTGCTTTGAATTTTGACTTCACACAGCATGTCAAGGTGAGATAACTAGCAGTTCGCTTGATTTTATCTGATAGAAAAAAATAAGTCATATCAACATTTTTCAAATGCTCTACACTAAAATGTAATTCTATAAGCAGCCCTAGGGTAACATTCGAGTGGAAAAAGTAAAGAATGCATTTTCAATTATTAAGGACCCCAACACATAAAATTTAAGAGGAAAAATCAAATTTCTCACAAATAAGTCAATATATAAATAATATAGCAATGAGATGTTTTCATTAAATCAACAAGTATTTATTGGTTAGCTTCCCTTTTCCAGGTTCCGTTCTGAGGATATAAGAAGTTAAAATAAAATGCGTGAAGCATCTTCCTTGCACTCGGGGAGTTTATTCTTTGCAATGTCATTATATCCACTATGTGCGACTATGGGTCCTGTTACAAAAATATCTGCAATATGAGGCAGTATATAAAATGATGCATATATGAGGTAGCAAATGCTATGTTCTGTGAGAAAGGAGAGGCAAAGCACTTCCTGCTTTTGTGATGAGAGTAGATTTTACAGAGCTGATAGAATGTGTTTCTTTGTCAAGTAGGGATGCCCTCCAGATGAAACATGCTCACAAAGCTCTATCCAATGTCAAAATATTCAGTTTACATTTGCCAAATAGTTGTTACCCCAATATCTCTTATTACACCCTATACCTGACACCCAGCTGCCCTAGTTCTACCTTTGGAACTAAAATTTTCCAAGTTCTGTAAATGAAAATGTTAATGCATGGAAAGCAGGAACTTCTGTGACATGGCTCCAGTACTCTGGTCTTTGTCCATTCTTAATGGAGCATATCTTTCAAGTACCACTTGTTAAATATTTTGAATAGAACTTCTGCCTTTTAGGGTTTTAACAATGCACATTAATCCAAGTAGTTGAAATAATGGAATTCCAAGAAAAGTGATAATATGACTAAATGCCTGGGTGTCATTTCATATTGGAAAGGGATAGTAAGGGAAGTTATTCACAGATTTACCTATTGTAAAAGTAAATTGGTGTCAGCCTGCAGAGGGAAAAAGTACAAGGCCAAGGAATTTAGATAAACTAACCCTCATACTAAAGGTAAATTTATTTTCTAACTTTGAAGAAAGATGATAATAGTAATACTACAGGAAGATCAATTTCATGAAGGCAAAATAATTTATTGAAAAGTGTTCATTGCAACCTGATGTAATTCTCCTATCTATCTAGGCTAAGAATTGCTTTGTTTTAAAGCTTCAGCAAAACATATCCAAGGATATACTCATGTAGGTGAATATATCTTTGTATATGTTTTAAGGTGAAGAAATAGTGGATGAGTACATATTTGTGTATGTAGGCGTATTTGAGTGAAATCACTGCCATTTTCTCAGAGAGCAGACTAAGACTTGGTATGGGTGTTTTATGGTAGAAATTATACATATTATAATATGAAAGAAATTGTCAAACGAACTTACTAGATTTGTAGGTAGTAGTATTGGTGTTGCAAGCTTTAAATTTTATAAATTTCAACTTCTTTTTCTTTTCTTTCATGGTTTAGCCTATTGGCATTGTATATAAGGCTTGTAACCCAACAGAAAGTCACAAAGATTTTCTCCCAAGATTTTTTTTCCTAATTGTTTATTTTTAAATTGTATATTGTATATCAAAGTCTAGATCCATTTTAAGTTAAATTTTATATGAGTGTGAGATATAGATCGAGATTCATGTTTTACATATGGTGGTCAGTTATTTCAGCACCATATATTAAAGGACTATTCTTTGTCCATTCCTTTTTCTGTGCATATTTGTCAAAATTATTCATCATACTGGTGGAGATCTATTTTTTTTCTTAATTAATTACTTTATTTTTGGCTGTATTGGGTCTTCATTGCTGTGTGCAGGCTTTCTCTAGTTGCGGCGAGCAGGGGCTTCTCACTGCAGTGGCTTCTCTTGTTGCAGAGCACGGGCTCTAGGCATGCGGACTTCAGAAGTTGTGACACATGGGCTCAGTAGTTGTGCTTCGCGGGCTCTAGAGCACAGGCTCAATAACTGTGGCACATGGACTTATCTGTTCCACAGCATGTGGATTTTCCTGAACCAGGGCTCAAACCCGTGTCTCCTTCATTGGCAGGTGGATTCTTAACCGCTGCGCCACCAGGGAAGTCCCGGAGGTCTAGTTCTCGATGTTCTATTCTGTTCCATGGGTTTATATGGCTATCAGTACTAAACTGTACCTTTTTATATAGTAATGTAATATATTGGTCACTCCCCAAAGCCTTCAAAATGATGTATTTTACATATTTTATCTACAATTTATCATTGCTATCAGGTAAGAGGGTTAGTCCAACCAAGCTAATCAGTGACTACATGCCAAACCATCAGTAGACTTAACTTTACTTAATGTTCAGTGAAAACTATTAAAGGACATTCAATGATGACATGATATGTTGTCATGGTGCCGTTTAAAAGTTATTGAGATATGAGAAACATGTCCTTAAGCTTCCAAACGCATGCTTTAATGCAAGTTTAAATAGTATTCAGTAGTTAAAGATAGCACGTCTTTAAGCCTTAAAGGCATGAATAAACCACTTTGCGAAAAAAAGAAAGTCCTTGATTTTATAAATTATTCAAGTTGCAAGTACGTATAAATTAAAATGTGTTATCTTAGTAATTTCAACAAAGTGGAAATTTTAGCCCTTGTTGTTTTGGATTCTTATGTTCTATTTTGGATTTTTGAGATATACACTGTATTCTACTTAAAGAAGACTTTGCATCTGTTAGGTGTTCTATACTAATAGTGTTCTCACTTACGGGGATTTTCATATATATAAATCAACAGAAAGTACCCATTTTAGTTAAGTCTATAAAGAAGGAAGAAAATATCTAACTGTGGCTCTAAAATTTCACAAACAAAAGAGCCATTCATTTTAAATCAGTTTTTGTTTTTTCCACAGCATATTCTAATATGCATTTAGATGTCATTTTATTCTGAGATTTTTTTGGATTTGGAAGTTAAGTTAATCTACATTTTGAATAGTATACTAGTTTGAAATATATAAAGTAAGCTTAACAATAGGATATAACATAAAAAATAACTCAAATGCATTTTGTTGTAGCAAAATTATCCCCAAATGTAAGTCTCTTTTCATTATCTGCAATCATAAAATCTTTCTTATTCAAAATATACTATATATTAGAAACCATTTCAAATGATAGTACTATAGTACTACCATTTCTTGTAATATCCATTTTAAACTCATTATAAATACATATAGATGAAAGGAGAGTGTTTTCAACAAATGATGCTGAAAAAACTGGATATCCATACACAAAAGAATAGAGGTGGAATGGACCCTTACACCATATACAATAATATATTTAACTCAAAAGTAAATGAAATCAAAAATAGATTAAACCTAAGTGTAAGACCTAAAACTATAAAACCCTTTGGTCTTTATAGGGGAAAAAAGCTTCATGACGCTGGAATTGTCAATGATTTATTAAATGTGACATCAAAAACACAGACATCAGAAGGAAAAATAGGTATATTGGACTAGTTAAAATTTTTTAAAAAACCTTTTGTGCATCGAAGAATGCTATGAACCTAGTGAAAAGGCAACCCACAAAATGGAAGAAAATATTTGTAAATTATATACCTGATAAAGGGTTAATATCCCAAATATATTAATATAAGGAATTCCTACAACTCAACAACATAAAAGCAAACAACTTGGTTAAAAAATGGGCAAAGGACTTGCATAGATATTTCTCCAAAGATATACAAATGGCCAATGAGCACATGAAAAGATATTCAACATCGCCAATCATTAGGGAAATGAAAAATCCGCAATGAGATACCACTTCACGTCCATTGGGATGGCTATTATAAAGCAAACAACAAAAACAAAAAGCCAAAAATTATCAAGTGTTGGTAAGATGTGGAGAAATTGGAACCTTTTTGCTTTGCTGGTGGGAACGTAAAATAGTGCAACCACTGTGAAAATGTTTGGCAGTTTCTGAAAAAATTTAAAACAGAATTGCCATATGATCCAACAATTCCAGTTCTTGGTATATATCCAACAGTACTGAAAGGAGAAACGTAAAAAGTTACTTGTACACCATCTTTATAGCAGCATAATTCACAATTGCCAAAAGGTGGAAATAATCCATGTCCATTGATGTGTGAATAAACAAAATGTGATATATACAAATAGTGGAGTATTATTCAACCTTAAAAAAGAAGGAAATTCTGACATATGCTACAACACGGTTGGACATTAACATTATTCTAAGTGAAATAAGGCAGTTGTAAAGGACAAATACTGTATGAATCCGTTTATATAAAGTATCCATAGTAGTAAGATTCATAGAGATAGAAGAATAGTTGGCAGGGGCTGGGAGGAGGAAGGAATAGGGAGTTATTGTTTAATGGATATGGAGTTTCAATTTGGGAAGATAAAGTTCTAGAGATGGATGTGGTGATGGTAGCCCAATAATATAAATATGCTCAATATTGATGAACTGTACACTTAAAAATAGTTAAAATAATATTTTTATGTTATATGTTTTGCCACAATAAAATATACACATAGAAATACTAAACCAGCAAAATCCCAGATATAATTCAGCCCCCACCACTTTCTTGAACTCCTCTCACACAAAATTTTTTAAAAAGACTTAATAAAATCAGTTTAAATCTATATTTCAATATAAAAATCAAGGATGACAATTGTGAGAGGATATATATCCAGAAATTCTGAGTGGGACTCCGTCAGCCATTAAGTTTGCATTCTTTTCTGTTCTTATTACAAAAAGAAAAAAGTCAAGTTCAAATTCGCATTTTTACCTTAGGGAAACCGATCTTTAAGGTTTATCACTCCTACCCACTTTTTTGTTTTTCTAGGGAAAGGAGAGCAAAGATATTTTACTGCTCTGGCTAGATCTGGCCATTTACTGAACCTACTAGCCCAACTTATCCTGTGGCAAGGGCCAGATTACCTCATTTTGCTTCCTCACACAAACATATACACTTGGGGATTCTAATAATTTCCATGGCATGGAGTCCACCTCAAACTGCTAAAAGACTCTAGGGAAAGAATAAACATGCTGAGCAATTAGTTTCATATAGCACCATGCTTAGAAAACAAATAGCCTAGTTCCCAACAGCTATACCATTTCTCAAGGGGAAGGAAACAAGGCTCTCATGACTTAGTTCATATATATATGTAACTGAGTTTACCCGAGACTGAAAGTTTGAAAATGGGCTTTCTTTAATTGACAATTTTAAGTTCCTTTCAAAAAGAGAGAATCTCAAGAGTACAATGAGGTCAGTTACAGGAATAAAGAAAAACTCCTTGGTGATCTGCATGTGTAAATTTAGTGATTGTATTTCGATACTATCAGAAAACAAATGTAAATATAAATAAGGGTTCATTTTTAGGAAACCCCCCCCAAAAAAAGGTTTTGTGATATAAAGAATTGCAGAAGAGACATAATTAAGGTAGCATGGTCAAAGAGGTCCTCTCTGAGAATGAGCTTTCCCACCCTGAATGATGAGGTCTGATTGCTGTCTACAGTGTCTCCTAGTACAGAGAAGCTCATATTTTTATCTTGCACTTCTCACCATTTCTAATTAATGTATTCTGAACAATAAACACAGTACAAAGATAAAAGAAACACACACAGACAGCATACATACTCAAAGAGAGGAAAATAGGGGACAGAATTACAAACCCTCTTCAAATAAGAATTATTCGTGAAGTATAATAATATATTTGATAAATCTAAGTCCAGTTAGAAATGTGGTATTTCTCCTCAAGAAAGCCACAACATGTATGGAAACCTAGTTCAAATAAATACAATCTAATTTTGCAAAATGATCCCATATTATGTCAACTGTTATTCAAGTTATTTTTCTGCATATGAATCTACTCCAAGGATGTTTAAGCACTTGTTCTACATAAGTATGACTGAAAAAACATATATCATCAGCACTTTTTCCCAGAATTAAATAGTATGTCCTCAGAGGTAAATTTAAGCCTACATTGTTTATAAAGAAACATTGTTTGAAATGTTAAAATGTAAATATTTCTAGTTTCTACTCAACAGAATTTTTCTAGAATCTTGAGGTTCCCTCAATCATCACCATGATGATTATTCATGGTGAAATTTTGTTATACATTTTATTCACTGATGAATAGTGGGGCTTATTTATCTAGGAAGTTGTGGGATTTTCTTTCATTAAAATTTTAATAAAAAGAAAACATAATTTATATAAATACCTGAGTGGACAAACTGACATTTTCTATATTGAACTAGCAAGCATATTATACAAACCAAGTGAACAATGCAGTAATTTCAACTGAATTTATTATTGCAATTGGCAGAGGGAAAAAAATATAGCTGGCAGTGAAAGATACTACTAATTTTATGCTTTTTAAAACATGTGATATTTATGTCTAAAAGGTAGCTGCAGACATATCCAGCGGTGTTGCTGCAAATATGGAATAGTTTACTGGAAATTACAATTAAGGGACTCTGGCCAAGTTGCCTAATAGAGTGCTCTGGATTTTATTTTGATTTTTCATCATCAAAATTACAGTTGTTGCTCTTTTCCTGATTGTTTGGGAGCTTTGGGTTGGTTCTACAAAGCTAATTAAACAGATCTTATTCTAGAAAAATATATGATTTGATCTTTTACCATCACCCTGCCCCTTGCCACTATCCTCAACAAAAGGTTGCTCTGTAGCACACAATTTTTAAAATTGAATTAAAAAATCAAGCCTAGAAAATATTTCAATTCACTTTAAAAATTCTATTGATTTCTGAGACTAGGATTTTGTACATGCTTCTCAATTCCCATCAATTTTCATTTATTATTTTATTTTATTATCCATGCTCAGATAATTGTGCTTATGTATATTTTGTTAGATTCATATCTAAGTATTTCATTTTTTAATTGCTATCATAAATAGTATTTTGTTTTTAATTTCAAATTTCAGTTGTTCATTGTTGGTATAAAAGGCAGTTGATTTTGTATATTAAACTTTTATCCTGCAGCCTTGGTATAGTCACTTATTAGTTCCAGGAGGGTTTTTTTTAATGTTGTTAAACTTACATGTCACTTTACAGTTTACCCAGGTTTGTCACATATTTCATCATGGTAACTACACTCTGATGAATGCAGAGTTGGCATTATTATATGCATTCTATAAACAGAATCTATTAAGGCTCTCATTAAAATGTCATAAAGCTAGTTTGTGTCAGAATTTGGAAGGAAAATCACATATTATGACCTCTGAGCCTATGTTCTGTCTATTATCCTTAAGAAAAGTATTTTAAATAATTAAGTTGGTCATTCGCTGAAATACCAGGACCTCTACCAACTACCAGAGTTAGTGGTGCTCAGTAGGGTTAAAGAAGACTGGGGTTCAAGGATGAGATGTGGGTCAGTTAGTGGATCACAGCTGGACTGAATTATAGGAATGATGTGAAGGAATATATAATGTTCAGAATCAAGGATGGACTGAGATTCAAGGATGAATTGGAGGTGTGAATTACTCAAAACTCAAGAATGGGACGGCCACAGTAGTCAAAGATAATAAAGATATAATTGCACACATGAATATTTCTGGTGTCAGAATATTCCTGTGGCCAAGTCAAAAAGTTTACTTGGTCATCCATTCAGCAAACACCATCGAATACATATTATGTGTCAAAGCACATTGTAATATAAGTGTGAACAAGACACAGTTATGCCTTCATAGAAATTTTATGCTTGTAGAACCAGGCTAACTTATACAACAATATCTAACAACTAGACAGGTCTCTTTCTAAACTATATGGTAAAAAGGTAAATATTTCATCAGAAATTTAGAAATAATTTAATATTTTTAATCCAGTGTGAATATGAAAGTATTAGTATAAACATATTTAAGATTTAAATAATAATATTTTTAAAATTTAATGCTTAAAATGATATACTGATTCAGTTCTGGTATATATAATATAATTTAATTTTCTCACATAAGATTACCAAAGAATGGTGGTGATAGAGAAGAACTTACTTCTGGAAATGAATGCATAATCCAGATAAATATAGAATGATGGTGAGCTTAATGAATCTTTACAAATGTAAAGAATACTGAAGAGAAAATAAACTTGTGAGCTGTCTTTCTGCCACTGATAAGCCCTGAATAATAAAGCAGACAAAAGTCTGAAAAATATAAATTATCTGTTTTTTCAAGCCAGATATATGTAGAGACATCATTGGGTTTATCAGAGCCGTATTTGTCTGATTTCTTAGATTTGGTTGTCCAGACCTTCCTTTACTCTCTAGTCAGAAAATAGGTAATCAGAAAATGATTTATATGAGGCTACACTTGAAGGAGTAATGAAATTTCTCAACCATGACAATTATGACTGTCACTTTTCTCTTATTAAAGAATTCATATTAAAAATAATTTTGGAAGGGACATTTTGTCCCCTCTCAACTAGGAAAACAAAATTGATAAGCTGACATTAGCTCACAGGTCTTAGATAATTAGTAAAAGTGCCTTATCCAAATGCTTTTCAATTTTCCTCTAAGCCAAACTCATAATAATCCCAGGAGTGAATGAATATATTTTAAATCAATAAGCTAAATAAGCTAGAATATGCAGCCCTGAGGAACTTCCTACTAGTGAAACTTAAATCACACCTGAATTAGTCAATACAATGAGTCATTCATTCCTCAATATATTTTTTTAAGCATTGTGCTTGTGCTTGACATTGTGCTAGATCCTGAGGAAGATGAAATTAGACTAATTTCTTTTCTCTTTTTTTTGTTTTTTTTAACTTTTTCTCAAAAGGCTTATAGTTTAATGGCACACATATGCACACAAAAAGCAAAAAGTGTCTGTGATACAGAATATTTAACACTATGTACATAATACAGGGTATTTATTACTATGTAAATACAGAGTAGGACTTCCTACTCATACTAGAAGAAAATGATAATATTCACCATAGAATGATATAACATTGCTCAGTTTTGCAATAAAAATAAGAATAAGCTAGAAGAGAGTACAGAGCATGCAGGGGATATTCTAGGCACAGGGAAAGCATGAAGATAAAAGAATTTACAATTGTTTTGTTTCTTAAAATTGTTCTGTGGCTGGTTCACAGAATTTATAAAACAAAACACTGGCTGGAGATGCAAACAAAGATGATGCCATGGAAGAACGTACACAGGCTGAAGAGCTAGGAGTTTGTCCTGGGCACTGATGTAAGGAGTTACAACGAAATTCACTGCCCCATGAGATACATGTTTTCACTAAGAAGTTTTTAAAGTAGCAAGAGCATTTATTGCATATTTCTAGTGACCCTGCACAGGTTTCAACATGGCATTTGGGTTGTCTTCTCCACCTTTAGCTTTTCAATATTCCGATTAAATTTTTTTAAAAAAATAGTGAAATGGAAAAAATTATCTTGGTATTAGATAATAGGTCAGAGAGACTTGCAACTCTGGAGTTTATCCAAGGGATACAACAATTGTTCTTAATACAACAATCACTCAATGTAATTCACCATATCAACAGATTAAGAAGAAAAACCATATTATGTGAAAAATTGAATTCTTGCCCCCTAATGTCAGGAACAAGGCAAAAAAGTCACTTTCATGGATCCTATGAAACATGGCAATGACAGCCTTAGTGAGTGCACTAATTAAAGGCAAAAAACAGAAGGTATTTCTAGAATCCATGGTTGTCTACATTAAAAAATTGAAAAGAATTCACAAAAAATGCTACTGGAACTAATAAGTACATTTAGGATGTTTCAGTATACAAGGTCAACATACAAAAATATTTTTTCAATTAATAGATGGAAACTGAAACTAAAAACAAAACAAAATAGCAACAAGAAAATAACAAGTACCATTTCCATAAGCAACAAAAAGCCTGAAAAACCAATATATAAACCTAACAAGGTATGTAGTTGGGTTTTATGCTTAAAATTATAAAATAGAAAGACATCAAAGAAGATCTAAATAAATACAAGGATATCCCATGTTCATGTATTGGAAGGCTAATATTGTTAAGATGCTAATTCTCCCAAAATTAATCTATAGATTAAATAGAATCTCAATAAAAACATTTATAGGGTTTTTATTTTTTTTTAGGAATCAACAAAATGACTCTAAAATTTAAATGGAAAGGCAAAATAATTAGAAAATACAAACCTAATTTTAAAAAAAGTTTTAAAAAATAAGAAAGTCTTACAGTAATTGATTTTTAAAACTTATACATTGTAGTAATCAGGGAACAGTAAAAAAATAAATTATGCAACAAAATAGAAAGTTCAGAAATAGACCCAAGGCATATATGGTCAATTGATTTTCAATGAAAATACAGAGGCAATTCAACATACAGAGAATAGTATTTTTAACAAATGGTGAAACAGTTGAACATTTATATACAAAAAAATAAAAGGAAAGAATCTCAAGTCACACGGCACACCATATACAAAAATTAATTGAAGTTATACTTTAGAGTGAGATATAAAATCTAAAACTATAAAACATTTAGGGGAGAAAAAAAAAACATAGGAGGCAATATTTGTGAACTTATGTTTAAGAAGATTTCTTAGCCATGACACCCAAATAGGATACCTAAAAGTAATAGTGCATAAATTGGACTTCATCTAACTTAAAAATTTTGCTTTTCCAAAGACAGAATTAAGATTAGGAAAAGAAGAAAGAAATGAAAAGAAAATATTTACATTGTGAATTCAGTATCTGAGATGTATGAAGAATCCTCAAGACTGAATAAGATGAAAACAAACAACCCTATAAAAATATCAGAGTTGAGCAGACATTTTGCCTAAGAAGACATATGGGTGGTAAATAAGCAAATGAAGAGTTGCTGAACATAATCAGTAATTAAGGAAATGCAAATTCAAACAATAACAAAATGCCACTACACACCTATTAGAATGGGTAAATTAAAAAACAACACAAGACAAGTCATAACAGCTGACATTACCAAGTGCTGGTGAGGAGGTGGAGCTACTGGAACTCTTATACAATGCTGATGGGCATGCAAAATGGTACATCACTTTGGAAAGCCATTTGAAAGTTTATCATAAAGATAAACATATATTGTGCATATGACCCAGAAAAATCATGCTTCTAATTCTTTGCTCAGGAAACAAAAACTTGTAGCCACAAGGACCCATACTTGACTATTTAAAGCAACTTTATTCATAAGCATGAAGAACTGGAACAAACCAAATGTCTTTCATTTGGTTGAATGGATCAACAAAGCATGGTAAATACGTATAATAGAATCTTACTAAGCAATACAAAGGAGTGAATTAGTGACAGATGTAAAAACATGGATCAATCTCGAATGCATTATGTGAAGTGAATGAAACCTGACTCAAAAGGCTACATACTGTATGATTCTACTTATAGGACATTTTCAAAAAGCAAATCCATAGGAATTAATAGTTGCCAGGCCCTGGTAATGGGGTGGGGAGGAGGGAAAGGATTATGTACAAAATGGTATGGGACATCTTTGGTGGAAATACAACTCATGTATATCTTGATTTTGGTGATAGTTACATGACTATGTGATTGTTAAAACTCAGAGAACTGTACAATAAAAAGCGTAAAAATTACTGTAAGGAATTTATGGTTTTAATTGAAAAACATCACTAGTCAGGTTAAGAACCAAGATCTCAAAATGAATGAAAAAAGATAATCAAAAGATGCCAACACGAAAGTAACAGAGATTATCTGGCAAAGATTTTGAAGCAGCTATCATAAAAATGTCTCAGCAAGTAACCATGAACATGCTTGAATCAAATATATGAGTAGAAATCCTCAGAAAAAAAAAATTAAAGAACAAAATGGAAGTTTTAAAACTAAAAAATATAATAACTGAAATAAAAGCTCAGTGGATTGGCTCAACAGAAAAATGGAGGTGACAGAGAAAAATACCTGTGGATAGAACATAGAACAATAAAAATTCCTCAATCTGAACAACACAGAGAAAATAGATGTAAAAAATAGACGTAAAAAAATAAAAATAAAATAGATACCTGTGGGACTATAATAAAATATCTAAATTTTAAGTCATCAGAGTTTTGGAAAGAGAGTAGAAAGCAAGCAAGTACTAAAAGAAATAATAGCTAAAATTTCCCAAATTTGGCAAGAGACATAAGCCTACAGTTTCAAGAAGATGAGCAGATCCTAAACAGAATAAACCCAATGAAATACATACCAAGATACATCATATATTACTAAATTTCTGAAAACTAAAGAAATGCGAAAGAAAAAAGAATCTTGGAAGCATCCAGAGAAAAGTGACACCTTACCTATACAGGAAAATCAATTCAAATAACAGTGAATTCTTATTAGAAATCATGTAGATCAGAAAGAAATGGCAGAATATCTTTTAAGTGCTGAATGAAAAAGGACGGAACCCTTAAACTGGAAAGGCACACTGAATTTGAGGCAAAGAAGGAGGGAAAGAAGGAAGGAGGGGGGGGAGGGAGGGAGGGAGGGATAGGAAAGCCTAGTATATCTTGCCAATTTTTTTTTCATTAGAATCTAGTAAGCACATTGATTTTATTAGCCCATTTCTAATTTGGATAGGGTCTCAACAGTCTTAAGAGCTAGTTTGCCTAAGACTTAAGGCTTTTAGATTGTTTTTAAATGTCTGACATTTTAGACATGTACTTAATCATTACTATTTAATTTAGTTTTATTTTGTATTATTATATTCATATACAAAATTAATATTTAAAGCCACATAATTCTAAAAGATATTATTAAAAAAGCACTTTTACATCCTATTCCCATCTATTGGCAACTGTTTAGTTCTTCAGAGGTACTTTCAACTTTCTTCCCTGATTCTCTTGGTATTATTTTCAATGTGTAAGTAAACTGCTTATATTATTACCTTATGATTTCTTTTTTTAATTTTAGACTGTTGAGGATTTAGCTTTTTTCCCCATCTTCTTCCTTTTATATACACACGCACACTTCTAGTTTCCCTTGGTTAGATCAGTATTAATTTTTTCCATTCTTATTACCATATAATCCCACTGTTTAGAACTAAGCCAGGTTGTATACCATTATGGTTTGAACTGTATCCTCCCAAAGATATGTAGAAGTCCTAACTCCCAGTTCCTTGGAATATAACCTTATTTGAAAATAGGGTCTTTGCAGATGTGGTCAAGTTAAGATGAGCTCATTAGGATAAATATGTGAAGATATGTTCATTAACTAGATGAGAAGAATCCTTTCACAATGTAGACATTTATCAAATCATCATGTTGTACATTTTAAATGTATTACAATTTTATTTGTCAAGTGTGCCTAATATAGTTGAAAAATAATATGCTGTGTTTTGGAGGGAATAAAAATTGTGATTTATATGCATAAATCATAGATAAATTGATTTTATAGTTATCTTTTATGGAATTTATTCTCAGGAAGTGATTATGGATATGCACAAAGATTTAGTTAAGCTTGTTATCGTAGGATTGCTTACAGTGGAGAAAAATGAGGAAATAATCTAGTTGTTCAGATGGAAATAAACTGTTACGTACATATAATGAATTTATGAAAATTTGACATGGAAATATATTTGGGATATATTTGGTAAGTAAATCAGTTTAAAGAAAACAGTAAAATCAACTATCAGTTATAGAATAATATGCCAAAAATAATATTATTTCTTAAATATTATTATTAATCACATTAGCTCACTCATTCAGTCATTTATCATTTAAAAATTCCCTATTTGCCTCCTGTATAAAAGACCCTCTTCTAGGCACTGCAGGACACTGAAGTGGATTAAAAAGAATCTCTGCCCTTTTGCAGTTTAAATTCTATTGGGTAAAAAAATTAAATTATTTTTACAACATACAAACTAAATATTTGATAAAGGTAAAAAGAATTTTTATGTTTACCTCTTTCAAATGTCATATAATCCAAGATATATAAGATACACTTTAATATTAGATGGTGAATGGGTTAGACATGTTTATTTTTTTAAATTCAATAGAATCAGATTTTTTTTTCTAGATTTATGGAACTGTAGAAAAAGACAGATGCTTTAAAAACAATCTTAATATGTTGTTTAGGAAAGGATTGTTCTTCCTTTTAATGAACTTTTACAATGAAATTGCTCTAAAATTAACAAGGCATAGGACAATATGACCTCTGAAGTAAATGACATGTTTCCTATATTGTACTAACTAGGCATTAGGGAAGAGGGTATACTTTTTCTCTTTATTTTAAAATTCTCTGCTTCATTGGGTAAGTGAACAAAAACTACTGATAAGATTTCTCAGGTGAGCATTTTTATACAAGCAAAAATAAGTCTGTGGAATGAAATATATTCATTGCTACTTTGCTCTATGCAATTATTTTAAATATTATGGTTGTTTGAAACCATATGTTAAAACTTGCATATATTATGTAATAACCATGAGAAGAAATTCAAGATTAGTGACCACAAAGGTATATGAAATAAATGGAGCAGGAAGCTCTAACATACAGTAAGAGATCAATAATGTGGATGGAGAGGTTAAAAGAAGACATGAGAAGATTTCTCTTGAATCTTTGTGTGACAACAACACTGTGTTTATATTGCTCAGTTAATGAGTTGCAGGGGGATTGCAGGTAGAGATGAGGGAAAATGTTAAACTTACTTTCAGCTGTTATCTCCCACACCGGGCAACGATTTGCCATATTTAAAAGCCCTTATGTATGACCTACTGTAGAGCATTTCCAGCCCCTCCTGGTTATTGTCATTATGGTCTCCAAGCAGGACTGCAAATACAAAGATAAATCCTTTCTTTCTACCAGTTCCATGTTTATTATATGTCTTGCAACTGTAGACAAATGTTTAGGTTTCTTTTTTTTTTAACTTTATTTATTTTTATTTTTTAATGGTATGAACCAACCATGCATGGAACAATCAAAACATGCTTACTTTCTAGAAGAGATATTTACATTTGCATGTTCATTGGAGCATTAGTCACAACAGCCAAGATATGGAAGCAACCCAAATGTCAATTGACAGATGAATGGGTAAAGAAAATGTGGTATATACATACACTGGAGTATTATGCAGCCTTTATTTTTTTCCTGGCTTCTCTTTTTATCGTTTTTAATGACATTTATTTTGTTCTTTCTAATTTTACAAGCAGTACATGTTCACTGCAGACAACTAAAAATCCATGAAAGCATAAAGTAAAAATTAACAATCACCCATAATCCCACCCCCCCGAGATAATCATCATTTGCATTTTGATCCATTTCCTCCTACTGTCTACATATTGTTTTTTTAATTGAAGTATAATTGACCTATAACACTGTGTTAGCACCAGGTGTAAAATTTAGTGATTTGGTATTTCTGTACATTACAAAATGATCACCGTGATATCATCCAGTTACTATCTGTCACCATACAAAGATATTACAATATAATTAAGTATATTCCTCATGCTGTACATTTCATCCCTGTGACTCATTTATTTTGTAACAGGAAGTGTGTACCTCTTAATCTCCTTTACGTACTTTACTCAAGGTCTCTCTCCTCCCCTCTGACAAACACTGGTCTGTTTTCTCCCCTTCTTTGCCAAAATTTGTCATTTGTTGTCTTTTGGTTGATAGCCATTCTGACAGTTGTGAGGTGATATCTCATCATGATTTTGATTTGCATTTCCTTGGTTGTTAGTGATATTGAGCATTTTCTCATGTGTCTGTTTGCCATCTGTAGGTCTTCTTTGGAAAAATGTCTATTCAGATCCTCTGCCCATTTTTTAAATCGGATTGTTTTGTTGTTGAGTTGTCTGAGTTCTTTGTGTATTTTGGATGTTAACCTCTTATCAGATGTATTGCTCACAAATAGGCTTCTCCCATTCAGTAGGCTGCCTTTTTGTTATGTTGATAGTTTCCTTTGCTGTGCAAAAGTTTTGTAGTTTCATGTAGTCCCATTTGTTTATTTTTGTTTTTGTTGCCTTTCCCTGAGGAGACATATCCAAAGAGATATTGCTAAGACCAATGTCAAAGAGCATAGCTTTGATGTGGCCTTATATAGGAGACATCTTTCAGGGTCCAGAAGCTCACTCCGCTCTTTTCACTAGAGCTATATGCTCTAGGGGTGCCCTGTATATGGGCTGCATTGTCCTTTCTGTTATAACAGGGCTTACTACCATGGTCATGCTTGTAGGCAGGGCTGGCCCAAGCCCAGCTGACTGCAAGGCACTGCCTAGTGCAGAGGCTGCCGGCCACTGATGGGTGAGGCCTGATTCTGTTGTGGCTGGCTGGGGGACTCGGGGTGGGGGGGCAGGTAGCTATGGCTGGTGCTGGCCTGTTGGTGGGTGAAATTTGGTCCCTGCATGGATGGATGCTTGGCCTTGTTGGTCCTGGGACTGGTGCCAACCAGCCATCCCAGGGCTAATAGGTTAGAAGTAGGACTCCAAATTGGCACTTACGAGAGCTACCAATATCCTCCTGGTAGAATGACTTCCCAAAATATCTGCCATCAACATCTGTGTCCCCAGGGGACTCTTCCAGTTGCCTCATGCCTCTCCAGGAGGCTCTCCAATATCAGCAAGTACGTCTGACCCAGGTCACTTTCAAATCACTGCTTTTGAGCTGGGTCTTGGAGCATGTGAGATTTTTCCTTGCATCCCGTAAGAGTAGAGTCTCTTTCCTACAGCCCTCCGGCTCTCTTTTTTTTTTTTTTTTTTTTTTGCCGTGCGCAGGCCTCTCACTGCTGTGGCCTCTCCGGTTGCGGAGCATAGGCTCCGGACGCACAGGCTCGGCAGCCATGGCTCATGGGGCCCGCCGCTCCGCGGCATGTGGGATCATCCCGGACCGGGGCACGAACCCGTGTCCCCTGCATCGGCAAGCGGACTCTCAACCACTGCGCCACCAGGGAAGCCCCTTCCGGCTCTCTTAAATGCCAGCCCCACTGGCCTTTAAAGCCAGACGTTCTGCTGGCTCATCTTCCTGGTGCAGGACCCCCAGGCTTACTTACTTCTTGGGGGGAATTGCTGCAACTGTGATTATCCTCCTGTTTGTGGGTTGCCTATCTGGGAATGTGGGTCTTAATTATACCACATCTCCGCCCCTCCTACCTGCCTTTGTGGTTTCTCCCTTGTATCTTTAGTTGTAGAAGATGTTTCCTGCTAGTATTCAGGTTCTCGTTGCTAGTTGCTCTGTAAATAGTTGTAATTTTGGTCTGCCCGTGGGACGAGGCAAAATCAGGCCTTCCTACTCTGCCATCTGGGCCACTCTTCTGCAGACTTAAAAATGAAGGAATTCCTACAACATGGATTAACCACGAGGACATTATGCTAAGCAAATTAAGCCAGTCACAGAAGGACAAATACTGTATGACTTCACTCATGAGAAGTATCTAAAGTCAACATCATAGAAACAGAAAGCAGAAAGATAGGTGCCAAGGATTGGGAGAGGGGAAAATGGGAATTTGCTGTTAAACGGTATAGAGTTTCAGTTTTGCAAGATGAAGAGATCTGTTGCCCAACAAAGTGAATATACTTAGCATTACTCAACTGTATACTTAAAAATGGTTAGGATGGTAAATTTCATGTTATTTTTACAATAGAAAAAATGCTTTCTGTAACAGTAATTATGCTATGATTAATTTAATTACTTTGACATGAATTAACTTAGGCTTTTCAGATTTATTATACTGTTCAGTGACAACCAAGTTGGGAGCCTGAATTCCTCATACATCCAGTTTACCTTGCTGTCAGTCCCAATTTTGGTTTATATATACTATAAGAATGAGAAGAGGGGGCTTTACATTTCTGAATCTTCATTTCTGGCTCCTAACCGAACTTACAAAATTAATATTATTACTTTGTGCCTGCATTATGACAACTCCAGGGATACTGAGTTAATGCATTTCATTAAAAGTGAAATAAATGCTCTCTAAATGATAGGTGCTGCTTTAGCATACAAGTAAAACTGTATCTGAATGGAAATTTTAAAAATTGTTTAATGAGATGGGAAATAATAACATTAAAGTGGTCATGAAGAACTTAGCCTGTAGCCCCATCCCAAATCACTTTCTACAGTCTGTGAACATATAAAGTTACTCCCCCAAACATGCATTGTCATTTAGAAAGCAGCATAAAAAAGTATAGGAAAATGAGCCAGATGCTCTTTATTCCCTGACAGCAGTGTCAGTATACTAGAGGCAGTATCTGACTTTGAAGGAGAAAATTTCTGAAACACATTGATAGTTATATTTTAAAGAGTAATGTTTATATTTCCTCTCAGTAAGGGATTGATAAGGAAAATCTTAAATGTGCATTGATAGACTAATACTTGATTTTCAGGATATTGGTAAAAGAAAATGTTAAATAGTATTTTGCATACAATTTCCTTCTTCTACATTAAGTGAAAATATTTTTCTCATTCAGAAATATTATGAAACATATTTTTCTAGTACATAATATGCAGGCCCTATAATACATAATTCTTATGCTCTTAAAAAAAAGAAAAAAGCTTGAAATGTGTATCTCTGAACTCTGCATCTATAAGTGACAAAAACCCAAACAACTTTATTAGGCCAGAATAAAACAGAAGAGAATTTCCTACTTTAAATGGATGGGCAAGATGCATCTGGCTTCAGGCATAAACGGAATAAGGAGCTCAAGTGAGGTTATTTATTTATTTATATTTTCCCCAGCTTTATTGAAGTACTATTGACAAATAAAAATTGTATATACTTAGCTTGCACAATGTGATTTTTAAAGGTGTACAATGTAATGATTTAATATATGTGTACGTTGTGAAATAATTACCACAATCAAGTTAATTAACACACCCATCATCTCACACAATTACCATTTTGTGTGTGTGTGTGTGTGTGTGTGTGTATGTGTTAAGAACACTTAAGATCTGCTTTCTTGGCAAATTTCAATTATATAATTCAATTTTTTTTGAATTTTTGAATTTTATTTTTTTTATTGTTTTTATACAGCAGGTTCTTATTAGTCATCCATTTGATACACATCAGTGTACACATGTCAAACCCAATCTCCCAATTCATCACACCACCACCCCCACCCGCCACTGCTTTCCCCCCTTGGTGTCCATACGTTTGTTCTCTACATCTGTGTCTCAATTTCTGCCCTGCAGACCGGTTCATCTGTACCATTTTTCTAGGTTCCACATATATGCGTTAATATACGATATTTGTTTTTCTCTATCTGACTTACTTCACTCTGTATGACAGTCTCTAGATTCATCCATGTCTCTACAAATGACCCAATTTCTTGCCTTTCTACGGCTGAGTAATATTCCATTGTATATATGTACCACAACTTCTTTATCCATTCGCCTGTCGATGGGTATTTAGGTTGCTTCCATGACCTGGCTATTGTAAATAGTGCTGCAGTGAACATTGGGGTGCATGTGTCTTTTTGAATTATGGTTTTCTCTGGGTATATGCCCAGGAGTGGGATTGCTGGGTCATATGGTAATTCTATTTTTCGTTTTTTAAGGAACCTCCATACTGTTCTCCATAATGGCTGTATCATGTTACATTCCCACCAACAGTGCAAGAGGGTTCCCTTTTCTCCACACCCTCTCCAGCATTTGTTGTTTGTAGAGTTTCTGATGACGCATATTCTAACTGGTGTGAGGTGATACCTCATTGTAGTTTTGATTTGCATTTCTCTAATGATTAGTGATGTTGAGCAGCTTGTCATGTGCTTCTTGGCCATCTGTATGTCTTCTTTGGAGAAATGTCTATTTAGGTCTTCTGCCCATTTTTTGATTGGGTTGTTTGTTTTTTTAATATTGAGCTGCATAAGCCGTTTATATATCTTGGAGATTAATCCTTTGTCCATTGATTCGTTTGCAAATATTTTCTTCCAGTCTGAGGGTTGTCTTTTCATCTTGTTTATAATTTCCTTTGTTGTGAAAAAGCTTTTAAGTTTAATATAATTCAATATTATTAACCTTAATCACTATGCTGTACCCTAGAATTTATTCATTTTATTACTGAAAGTTTGTACCCTTTGACCAAAATCTCCCCATTACCCAAGCCCCAAGGTCCTGGTTGAAAATATATCTGTATCTGCACTCCTGTGTTCATTGCAATATTTTTTCCAATAGCCAAGATATGGAAACAACCTAAGTGTCTGTCAGTACAGAAAATGATATAAAAATATATATTAGAATATTATTCAGCCATAAAAAGAAGGAAATCCTGCCATTTATAACAACAATTTATGTTATTTAAATGGTCTTGCTTTCTGTTCCAAAGCTCTGCTTCCTGCACTGTTTGCTTAATTGGGGTAGTTATTGCTATGAACCTGGTAACTCCAGGTTTAACATCCATTATCTTGGCAGAAAGTAACTAATGCTTAGCACTAGATGGGTCATAGGTCATCCTCCACTAGATCAATTTCTCTGTCCAGAGATGCTGAATACTCTGACTGACTTGAATCTATCCATTCTTAAAATTCAAAGGATTAGGGAAGACTGTTGTGTAAGGAAAAAAAAGAGTTCTATTTCCAGAAGAAGGTTGGAATATTGGATGAAGGAGAGAAATAGAGGACAAAAGAATGGTAAAATGTGGCATAAATATATATGAGTACAAAACATGCTATGTGATTTTAAGGGTAGCACAGGCATAAGCCTATGGTTGTCAGATACGGAGAAAACATTTCGGAGTGAGAAGATAAGGAAAGAAATTAAGAGGTTTGTGTCATTTCTGGTGTATCTTAGACAAATAAGATTTTGGTAGCTAAGTATAGAAAAATATTTTAGACAGAATGAAGAATAAAATATTAGAAAACATAGATTTGAGGGAAAGTGTTAGGTGTCATTTGCTGACTTTTTAGTAAGAAATAAAATTAGGACAACATATTAATTCTACGTAATTTTCAGCGAAATACATTTGCTGGTTTCTACTTTTACCCATGAGGGAGTAAGACACTTTGAAATTACTCTTTACCATTATAGAAAAAAATGGGACTTAACCCAGGAACTCAAGGTTGATCTAACATTAAAAAAATTAAGACATGTAATACATCATATTAATGGATTAAACATAAAAAACAAACACATAATTTCAAACAGGTGCAGAAATAAGAATGAACACAATTCCACAATTATTCATGGTAAAAACTCAATAAACTAGTAACAGAAGGGAACTTATCATCATAATAACCATCTACAAAAGTTGCTAGAGCTAAAATCATGCATAATGGTGGAACACTAAATATGTTTTCCCTAAATCAGGAACAAAACAAAAAATGTTCACCTTTGCTACTTCTATTCAGCATCATACTGGAGGCTCTAGAATGTAATAAGGCAAGAAAAAATAATTTTAAAAAATAGAAAAATGTAAAACTCACTTTATTCACTGACAACATAATTGTGCATCTGTGACATCCTAAGGAAACTACTTAAAAGCTACATGAACTAATGAGTTTAGATACATTTCTGACTACAAGGTCATCAAACTGATGTAAGTCACATATCTCTATATTAGAAATAAAATTTGGGAATTGAAATTAAAAAACAACTAAAATAGAAACAAAAAATGGAATAAACTACAAATATGCACAAGATTTGTTCACTGAAAACTACAAAATATTCCTGATAGAAATTAAGAAAGACCTGAAATGTCAGCAAATTGGCTAAATAATATATTCTCTGAGCAACAATAATTTTGCACCTCTCCATGGACAAAAATGCCTTTTTGGAAGCTTTGGGTTCCTGGTACAGCCCAAGATTGAGGAGAACCAATTTTAAGAACACCAGCTGACACCCAGGTGGCTAACTTACTGACCATGGTCCCAGCTACAAACCTAGAAATAGCTTGGTATCCTGAGGAATCAGCTACAGACCCATTTGGCTTGATGTTGTCAGAAGCATCATGCCAAGGGGCCTGGTAGGAGTCATGCCCACCCATGCATTGGGTAATAGGCATACATATCTCAGTTCAGGCTATGGACCTTGAAGTGACCTGTGAACCAGCTCCAGCTTCTTTTGGCCTCTGTCCAGGAGCCACTAAGTAAGCCCACCAAACTTGGTCAGACTGTATGTTCTGAAAGGGCCTACAGCTGGGCTCCAGCCCTTACCAGTCATAGTTACTGAGGAGTCATGCTTGAATAGGGACTCTGCAGGAAATACTCTCATCTGCACCCCGGGAGATCCTGAAAGGGCCTCATACTTAGTCACTCAAAACCATGGTCTGCCAGCAGTCTCATGTGTCTAGGGACCCAGAGGGAGAGAGTCTCATCTGTCTCAGAGATTCTGAAAGTGTCCTCTACTTAGATCCAGCCCCTCTAGCCACGGTCAGAGAACAGTCCAGACCCAAGGACCTGGTGGGATACATGCTCATCTATGCATCCAAATCTGCATCTGCAAATCTGAATCTTGGCTGTGGAAACTGAAACAGCCCTTGAACTTGGTTCCAGCATCTCTCAGCCATGGTTCATGGCCAGTCCTGCCCACCCAGGGTCCCACCTAGTGACCAGGCAGGAGTTCTTCCAGGGACCGGGCAGGAACCAAACCCAGTCATGCACCTGGCTAATAGGCCCAATGGCTTAGAACACAACTGTTACTCTGAAGCAGACCCTTGTCCCAAAGTCACTCTACTGAACAAAGTACTGGAGGTGGTACCATCCATCCAGGGACCTGATAGGATTCATGCTTGCCTGAGCCTCTGGCAACAAGCATGCCAACCAGAAACTGCACTGAAGACCCAGTGACAGCCTAAAACTTGGCTCCAACTGAGTATGACAGTGATTAAAGAGGTAAGTTGGATTTATCCCTAGGATACAAAGATGGTTCAACATACACAAATCAATAAATGATACACTACATGAATAGAATGAAGGATAAAAATTATATGATTGTATAAATAGATGCAGAAAAGCATTTGACAAAATTCAACATCCTTTCATGATAAACGTTCTCAAAAAATGGGGTATAAAAGGAACACACTTCAACATAGTAAAAGACTATACATGACAAACGCACAGCTAAGATCATGCTCAATGATGAAAAGCTAAAAGCTTTTCCTCTAAAATCTGGAAGAAGACAAGGGTACCCACTCTTATCACTCCCATTTGGTATAATACTGGAAGTCCTAGCTAGAGCAATCAGGCAAGAAAAAAAATAAAAGACATCCAAATAAGGAAGAGGTAAAACTGTCTCTGCAAATGATATATGTGAAAAACCCTAAAGACTCCACCAAAACACTGTTAGAACTAATATATGAATACAATAAAGTTTCAGATACAAAAATCAACCTACAAAAATAAGTCACATTTTTATACACTAACAGTTAATGGTAAAGGGGCACAATAACACTTTTGGGATATTGGAATAATAAAAATGTATATCTTGAGAGTGGTGGTAATGTAACTGTATAATTTGTTAAAAAGCCATAAAATGGTACACTAAAAGTGGGTAAACTTTATTTTAAGTAAGTTATACCTTAGTAAAACTTACTTTAAAAATTGAATTAGCCCAATTTAAACTCAGATGCATTCACTTCCTCATTACCTGTAATTTCTTTCAGAAATATCTTCTGATTTCCCAACCCATATGAATAGATATAAGTCAACACCTCAATATTCAGATGTTATTCTTATCACTTTGTTGACCACATCTTTGTTATCCCAGGAAAAGTTAGGCATCCTATTATAAACACTCCTTTTTCTTAGAAGGTATAAAACTTGTAATTAAATAACAATGTTATAATGATTTATTTCTTACATTTCTTCATAGCTTTATTATAAACTTAATGTTACTAAGACATTTGTTAGTCTTTTTCACCCCTTTTCTAGAGCAGCTACAGCATAACCTGGAACAGAGGCAGTGAACCAATAGTGAATGAGTAAATACACACAGGAATTAATTACCTTCTGTACTTTAAAAAATCTATCATATATCTATTTATCTGTCTACCTGTCTATCTACACATGAGTGTATTGTGTACCATAATTTTACTTTAGTAGATCAGCTCCTCATAGTATCCATGAAAAAAGGCACATATGTTTTTCATCGACAATTATTTACCCACGGAATCTCAGGATCTCAAATTACTTAAAACTGTTGATGGTCATATAGAGAAATAAGTAAAATGTGATAGCGTATATTAAAACTAACACTAACATAGTTCTAAATCTGTGTAGGGTGACCTAACTTACACTTATTGTCCTGGCATTATTATTAAAATAAAATAACATATCATTGAGTATAACATATGTAGAACCAAAATGCATGACAAGAATAACTTAGAGGACAAAAGGGGAGTAAATTGAAGTTTTGCAAAATTCTTCATTAATATGAATTGATATTATACTATTGAAAGATAGATAGCAGTATGCTAAAAATGCACTTTTTATTTGCTAGAGCATTGCTAACAAGTATAAAACAAAATATAAAAATATAAAACAAAGCAGTGGGTCAAAAGCAAGACCCAACTATATGTGGTACACTTGAAATGTAAACATACAGATAGATTAAAAGTAAAGTAATTAAAGATATTCAGTATATAAGAAGTAGGCATAAGGAAGTTATAGGGGTTTTATTAATATCAAATAAAATAGACTTCAAGACAGGACAATTACTAGAGATTAAGGGGGACATTTTATAATTCTATAAAGGTCAGTCCATCAAGAAGATATTACACTTTTAAATGTGTATGCATCAATCAACAGACTCAAAATACATGAAGCAAAAAAATGGACAAAACTAATTGAATAAAAGAATAAATAGACAATTATAGAAGAGAATTTTAACATCTTTAAGTAACTGCAAAAGTAGATAAAATGTCAGAGAGAATGTGGAAGATATGAACAACATTCTCAACCAAATTAATTGATTTTTCTATGATAAAAAGAAAAACAAAATGTGTATTTGTCTCCAAAGCACATGGATAGTCAATAAAATATGTGTTATAGTGGGCCATAAAATAGGTAGTTTCAATATTTAAGAAGTAAAATGTTATTATATCGAAATGGAATTAAGTATATTTGAGGAAAGATGTTAGACATCTACATTAAAAGTTACAAGACGTGGCTGACTAGGAATAATAATAACCTAAAAAATGGAAAAAGAGCAAGATATTGCATTGGGATAGATCTAATATAAATCAAATCTCAAGCAGAGTCAAGCTGGCAGACCAGGATGACATGGAATTTGTGTCTCTGCACAACTAGTGCACCTACCAGGCATCAGTGGGGGACCATGGACACCTAAGGGGATGGGAGGAACCCCCAGTGACCGGGTAGGATGATGGGGCATGGGGCGGAGTGAGGGGAAAGGAGAAGTGGAGACGGGACAGGACTGGCACCCCTCGGGTGACTGGGGGAGGGGAAGGTATCCCATGCCCGAAGGGGGAAATTGGGGGACCATCGGGAGGGCAGAGGATCAAAAGGGAGCAGGGCCAGGTTTCCCCTGCTCACTTGGGCCCCTGGGAGCCTGCTGAGATCCTGGGCCTGACCCTCTGCCCACCAAGGCCCCATCCAGCTGGGCAGGTCCTGAGGGAGTGGGAGGGAGGGAAGGGAGAGCAAAAGTAAAGGCCAGACCTGCAGGACCGGCAACCCCTGAGGGGTGGCTGGGGGACAGGAGGAGTTCCTACACCCAGCAGGACCCACCCATGGTTAGGGGTCCAGCAGGGACAGGGGAGACCCTGGGAGACACCATGGGGGGTGGCATGGAGGAACGGAAAGGAACACGGCCAGCACTTTCCCTATCCACTTAGGCACCAGGGAGCCTCTTGGGCTCTTGGGCCTAATCCTCTGCCCTCCGAGCATCCCTCCTGCCATGTAGAGCCAAAGCCCCACCCCTACACCCCACCCAGGGCCCTACCTGTACACTCAGAGACCCCCTCCAACACTCTGGGCCTAAACCCCACCCACACACCCTCACTGAGGGCCCTACCTCCAAACTCCAGAACTCCACATTCCAGAGCCCTCCTTTGGAGGTGCTGCCTCTCTCCTTCTGAATGCAGGTCCTAAGCAGAGGCCCTGCCCCACGCCTGAATGTCACCACGTATAGGCCCCGCCCCAAAGGCCTTTTCTGGCTACGTGGATTCTGAGCCTAGGCCCCGCCCCATGCTCAAACGTCACCTGCCATCCACCTAGGTCCTACCCCCAAGGCCTTTTCCAGCTACGTTGGTCCTGAGCCTAACCGCTAACCCCCACCCCTGCCTAAGTTCCAACACTGCCTAAACTCCATCCCCCCATAGACAAAGCTTTTTTTTTTTCTGTTGTGATTTTATTTTACCTTGTTGCAGTTGTTTCAATTATGTTTTTATTTTTCCTAATATATTTTTTATCTTTCTAATTTTATTTTGTTTTTTTATTCTTTGTTATTGCTCCTTTTTTTTTTTTTTTTTTTTTGGCATGCCACATGGCTTGTGGGATCTTGGTTCCCAGGCTGGAGGTTGGGCCCAAGCTCCTGTGGTGGGAGCTCTGAGTCCAAACTGCTGGACTAACAGAGAACCTCAGACCCCAGGGAATACTAATTAGAGTGAGGCCTCCTGGAGGTCCTCATCTCAGCACCAAGACCTGGCTCTATCCAACTGCCTGCAAACTCCAGTGCTGGAATCCTCAGGCCAAACAACCAGTAAGACAGGAATACAACCCCACCCATGAGAAAAAAAAAAAAGAAACAACAAAAAACTATGTTACAGACGAAGGAGCAAGGTAAAAACCTACAAGACCAAATAAATGAAGATGAAATAGGCAACCTACCTGAAAAAGAATTCAGAGTAATGATAGTAAAGGTGATCCAAAATCTCAGAAACAGAGTGGAGAAAAAACAAGAAACATTCAACAAGGATCTAGAAGAACTAAAGAACAAACAAGCAGTGATGAGCAACACAATAATTGAAATTAAAAATACTCTAGAAGGAATCAATAGCAGAATAACTGAGGCAGAAGAACGGATAAGTGAGCTGGAAGATAAAATAGTGGAAATAACTGCCAGGGAGCAGAATAAAGAACAAAGAATGAAAAGAATTGAGGACAGTCTCAGAGACGTCTGGCACAACATTAAATGCACCAACATTCGAATTATATGGGTCTCAGAAGAAGAAGAGAAAAAGACAAGGTCTGAGAAAATAGTTGAAGAGATTATAGTCGAAAACTTCCCTAACATGGGAAAGGAAATAGTCAATCAAGTCCAGGAAGCACAGAGAGCCCCATACAGGATAAACCTAAAGAGAAGCACGCTGAGACACATATTAATTGGACTATCAAAAATTAAATACAAAGAAAAAATATTAAAAGCAGCAAGGGAAAAACAACAAATAACATACAGGAGAATCCCCATAAGGTTAACAGCCAATCTTTCAGCAGAAACTCAGCAAGCCAGAAGGGAGTGGCAGGACATATTTAAAGTGATGAAACCAAGATTTCTCTACCCAGCAAGGATTTCATTCAGATTCGGTGGAGAAATCAAAAGCTTTACAGACAAGCAAAAGCTAAGAGAATTCAGCACCACCAAACCAGCTTTATAACAAATGCTAAAGGAACTCCGCAGGGCAGGGAACACAAGAGAAGGAAAACACACAGAAAAATAACCCAAATCAATTAAGAAAATGGTAATAGGAACATACATATTGATAATTACGTTAAATATAAATGGATTAAATCCTCCAACCAAAAGACATAGACTAGCTGAATGGATACAAAAACATGACCCATATATATATATACTGTCTACAAGAGACCCACTTCATACCTAGGGACACATACAGACTGAAAGTGAGGGGATGGAAAAAGATATTCCATGCAAATTGAAATCAAAAGAAAGCTGGAGTAGCAATTCTCATATCAGATGAAATAGACTTTAAAATAGAGGCTATTACAAGAGACAAAGAAGGACACTACATAATGATCAAGAGATCAATCCAAGAAGAAGATATAACAATGGTAAATATTTATGCACCCAACATAGAACCTAAATAGACATTTCTCCAAAGAAGACATACAGATGGCCAACAAATGCATGAAAGGATGCCTTTTCATGAACATCATGAATCATTAGAGAAATACAAATCAGAACTACAATGAGGTATCACCTCACACCGGTCAGAATGGCCATCATAAAAAATATACAAACAATAAATGCTGGAAAGCGTGTGGAGAAAAAGGAACCCTCCTGCACTGTTGGTAAGAATATAAATTGATACAACCACTATGGAGAGCAATATGGAGGTTCCTTAAACTGAGAATAGAACTACCATATGACCCAGCAATCCCACTACTGGGCATATACCCTGAGAAAACCATAATTCAAAAAGAGACAGGTACCACAATGTTCATTGCAGCATTATTTACAATAGCCAGGACATGGAAGCAACCTAAATGTCCATCAACAGATGACTGGATAAAGAAGATGTGGCACATATATACAATGGAATATTACTCAGCCATAAAAAGAGATGAAATTGAGTTATTTGTAGTGAGGTGGATGGACCTAGAATCTGTCATACAGAGTGAAGTAAGTCAGAAAGAGAAAAAGAAATGCCATATGCTGGTGCATATATATGGAATTTAAAAATCGGTACTGATGAGCCTAGTGGCAAGGCAGGAATAAAGACACAGACCTAGAGAACAGACTTGAGGGCACAGAGGGGGAAGGGGAAGCTGGGATGAACTGAGAGAGTTGCATTGACGTATATACACTACCAAATGTAAAATTATGGCTAGTGGGAAGCTGCTGCATAGCACAGGGAGATCAACTCGGTGCTTTGCGTCGACCTAGAGGGATGGGATATGGAAGGTGGGAGGGAAGCTCCAGAGGGAGGGGATATGGGGATATATGGATACATGTAGCTGGTTCACTTTGTTGTACAGCAGAAACTAACACAACATTGCAAAGCCTTTAGACTCCAGTAAAGATGTGAAAAAAATAAATTTAAATAAATAAAATCTCTGCATCCCTTTTTGGGGTAAAAATCGACAAGTTGTTTATACTCTTTACATGGATATGTAAAATACTTTAAAAAGTCAAAATAACTTCATAAACAGAACAAAACCACAGTACTTAATCCTATTTGAATTTAAAAGTTAAAGGGGATGTTGGCATACGAATAGACAAATTGATCTCTGGAACAGAATAGGGTCCAGAAATAAATTGGACATTCATATGAAAACAATAAACAAAAAAACTTTGATTCCTACCTCACACTATGCACAAAAAATAATATGAGATGAATCATGACCCTATACGTAAAAGGTAAAAATATGAGACCTCTAGCATTAAACTAAGGGAAGTATTTTTGTGACCTTAGGGTAGCCAAATAGATTTCAGGACACAAAATTATTGAAAGTCAGAGTAGGAAAATCACAGGGTAGGAAAGTATGTATTTGGTAAAGGATTTAGCCATACTGTATAAAAAATCTCCCACAACATAATAATGGGCAGACAATGCAATAAAAATGGGCAAAACATTTGCACAAATATTTCACTACAGACAATATATGAAGAGCCAATGAGCACATGAAAACATGTTCAACATAATTAATCATCAGGATATACAAAACACAATTAGATACCACTATGCATCCAACAGAATGGCTAAAATTTAAGTCTGACAATATCAAATAATGGTTATGCTGTGGATAAACTAGAGCTCTCAGGCATTTGCTGGTGGTGGTGTAAAACAATAGACACATTTTGGAATACTGTTTTTCATTTCCTTCTAAAATTAAACATACATTCATCATATGACCCAGAAATTCCCCTTCTAGATACTTAAACCAAAGAAAGAAAAATGTATGTACACAAAAAACCTTTTATAGGAAAGATCACAGCAGCATTATTCCTCACAGATCCAAACTGAAAACAATCCAATTGTTCTTCAACAGGAGAATGGGTAAAGAAGTCATGGCATATTTATAGAATGGAAAAGTATTTAGCATTCAAAAAAAGAAAAAGAAAAAGGCGGGCTTCCCTGGTGGCACAGTGCTTGAGAGTCCGCCTACCGATGCAGGGGACACGACACGAGTTCGTGCCCCGGTCCGGGAAGATCCCACATGCCGCGGAGTGGCTGGGCCCGTGAGCCGTGGCCACTGGGCCTGTGCTCCGCAACGGGAGAGGCCACAACAGTGAGAGGCCCGCGTACCGCAAAAAAACAAAAACAAAAACAAAATGATGAGGCTTGAAGTATGGATATGGATAAATCTCCAAAACATTATGCTGGGTGAAAAGCCAGACATAAAAAAATAATACCAAATGATTCAATTTAAGTGATGTTCCAGAAGAAAGCACTAAACTAATTTGTTAGAAATTAAAACAGTGGTCCCTGGGGCCAGGGTTGGTAATAGTGGTGCTGGGGAAGTTGGGTAGAGGAGGGAAACTTGAATACAAAAGGGCACAAGGAAACTTTGTGGGGTAATGGAAATACCCCGTGTGTTGATTATGGTGATGGTTACAAAAATGTATATATGTGTCAAAATACATTGAACATTTTCACTTGTAATCCGTGCATTTCACTGTATGTAAATAACATCTTAATTTTTAAAAGTCGAATAGAGATTTAACATCTTTGAATACAGCATGCATTCCGTATATCTATAATGTCTGCCCTTGAAATTTTCTATGGATAAAAACTGTTGCGTAAACTGTAGTCAATTAACAATTGTATATTACAGTAATATCTTTTTAAGAAAATCTTACTTTCTCTTCCCTGTTGATGAATTTAAATAGCCATTATGTAAGAGAGTGGTTATTTATAATCAGTGACATCCTTTTCATCTCTAAACCTATGAATTTGCACTGATTAATGTTCAAAGATATTTGGATGACTTTGGACCGACCCTAGCCTATCCGTGGTGATATCCAGTGATCAGCATGATTTTTCAGCCTATAATCCATCACCTTGAAATACATAGTACATGATGCAGAGCTGATTTACTTCATAGGCATTTCAGCACTTCTTACCAACACCTAAGTGAAACTTTGTGAAGACTGATAAAATTAAAAAGGTCAAAGCATATACAAAGTCTTAATCTCACAAAAATAATTATTTTTAAAAGAAGTTAACTAAGTTTTCCAGTTTTAAAATGAATATGCCTAACTTTTCTTAGTAATCATTTCAGTTTGTTTGTACATTATTCACTGACATTACTCATTTTTTTTCTCTTCTGCCTCTATGTATTCATGAAAAAAAATGTAAATGGATATCTATACTGTCCTGAGTATAAACCAATAAAAATGTTTAAATGCTTTCTTCCACAAAATTTACACGCCGGGGCAGTTTAATATAGTGGTTAAGGGCACAGAATTTAGAGTGGGATTGCTCAGCCACGTCCCTTTATGATGTGTGATATGAATGAATTTACCTAACTTTCATAACCTAATTTCCATCACATGTAAGGGTGATATAAGAGCCTACCCCACAGGGTTGTTTTTGAGGAACAAATGAGAAAATGCATGCAGGCCAAGTCCAGTGTTTTGTACCTTTTGAGCACATAATAAATGTTAATGTTTATTATTTTCTGTATCTTGTGTTTGCTTGCCTTCAGATTTTCAAGAAGCTTCTCTGGTTTATAAGAACACCAGTCAGATTCACAGACTTACTGAGAATGTTGATGTTAAATTAGATTCTTCACACATAAGGTAGATTAATGATATTTTTGCTAAGGCAGGCAAAGGCTTAAATACAATTCAGCAGAATGAGTAGTTGCCATAAATTGTCTTGGCCACAACAACTACTTTTGCTTTGTTTGGTCATGATTCTCAGGTATCATTGTAGAACAATGACTGTAATATAGTAGATCTCAGTGCCTATAGATCACAGTAAATATTTTTGAATAAGTAGACTGATTGAGATTTGGGGGCTCTGGAATGTGTCTTCACCAGTCAATGCTAACATATTTTACTACAGACGTTTTCAAGTATTTTTAACATGATGAAATAATCTAAATGAAAATACTGGAAAAGTACATTAAAATACATGCTTAATTTCTAAACTTTGAAAAGCTTGGTTCTTGATTAAAAGTTGTGTAATAACTTTTAACCTGTTTGCTATAAAAACAATGTTAGACTAAAATCATTAAATTTTTTTTTAATTGGAGTAAAGTTGATTTACAATGTTGTGTTAGTTTCAGGTACATAGCAAAGTGAATCAGTTATACATATACATATATCCACTCTTTTTTAGATTCTTTCCCCATATAGGTCATTACAGAGTATTGTGTAGAGTTCCCTGTGCTGTACAGTACGTCCTTATTAGTTATCTATTTTATATATAGTAGTGTGTTCTAGAAGAAACATTAGTCATGTTGATCAGAAGAACACTATCAAAAATTCATAAGGCATTTTAAAGACCGTCCTTTTTTTTTTTTTTTTTTTCCATGCCATTTGGAATCTTAGTTCCCCGACCAGGGATCAAATCCATGCTCCCTGCAGTGGAAGCGCAGAATCCTAACCACTGGACCACCAGGGGATTCCTCTACAGAGACCCTCTCAAAAGCACTAAATTTTAGTGCACAAAGCAAAAGGATTTCTTGAGTTCCATACCTATATTACTGGTCCATAGTTTTATCTTCTTTCCCAGACTGCCTCTCCACGTGTGTGCGTATGCCAAAAGCATATAAAATCCAATATGATAAAGAGGAATTATTTTCTGTTGGGGGAGGCCATCGAGAGGACATGACCACCGATTGACCCTCAAGCTGGACCCAGGCAATAGGAGACACCTTACCCCGTCCCCTGTCCTTGGAATGTATTTCCTGCCTCTTATTCCTATACTAGCAGCTGTTTCAAGGTTGTAGCTTTGAGAGAGCAATATGTTGCTGAGATCATCTGGACGGAACCCAGTTAAGGCCTCTACGTAAGCTTTGAAGATTCTAGAGGCGGTGTGAGGAGATCTACTCATCTTGTGGTCACCCAGGACAAGCCTCGTATGTAATTTCTGTTGTATTAAACTGCCACCTACCAATCTGGAGTGGTCTTTCTTCAGTCTCCCCTTATCCTCTCTGTATGGGGGACAGCTGGAGAGCCAACATTTTCCTCGACGAAACTTCTGCTTTTCTCTTGCTTGGTTAACTATCTATCCAGTTACCCGACTGGAAAACTTCGTATTTATCCTGTTCAAGGGTAACTGGACTACTTCTAGTTGTTAGTGAGCATGAACAAAGCTGTATAAACATCCACATGAGTCTTTTTAAACAGATATGTTGAGATGTAATTCACATATTAAAAATTTACTCATTTAAAGTGACAATTTAATAGTTTTTAGTATATTCAGAGCTGTGCCACAGTCACCACAATCAATTTAGGACATTTCTTTCATGACAAGAGGAAGCACAGTGCCCATTAATAGTCACCCCTCCTTTACTCTCAATGCTCATGCCCTCGGCAACCATTAATCTACTCTGTCTCTAAAGATTTGTCAATTCTGGAAGTTTCATGTAATGTATGGTCTTTTAACTGGTTTCTTTCACTTAGTGTAATATTGTCAAGGATCATCCATGTTGCAGCCATTTATCTGTAGGCTATTTCTTTTTATTGCTAAATATCAATACTATTCCGTCTTACGGTTATATAACATTGTATTTATCTATTTTGTTGTTTCCACTTTTTGGCTGTTCTG
Source organism: Monodon monoceros (assembly GCF_005190385.1). Classification (NCBI taxonomy): domain Eukaryota; kingdom Metazoa; phylum Chordata; class Mammalia; order Artiodactyla; family Monodontidae; genus Monodon; species Monodon monoceros. Next base: position 16,242,528 of record NW_021703781.1, on the reverse strand, counting down.
AATAATGCTGTTTAAATCATTCATATACCAGTTTTTGTATGAACATATGACTTTATTTCTTTTGAGTATAGGCCCAGGAGTTGGATTGCTGTGTCGGGTCATATGATAACTCTATGTTTAATATTTGGAGGAACTGCTAAACTCTTTCCAGTGCAGCTGCACCATTTTACATTCCCATCAGCAGTGTATGAGTTATATTGGAAGATTCAGTATTGTTAATGTATCAATTATCCTAATTTAACGTGTTAGTTCAATACAATCCCAACCAAAATTGCAGCAAGATTTTTGTAGATATTGACAGTCTGATTATAAGATTTATATGGAAGGATAGATAAATTAGAACAGTTACAACAATGTTGAAAAAGAAGAATAAAGTTGGAGGGCTCACAATACGTGATTTCAAGACTTACTCTGAAGCTATAAAAATCAAGAATATGTGACACTGACAAAAGGATGGGCGCAGAGATAAGTGGAACAGAATAGAGAGTCTAGATACAGACTACATAAATACAGCCAACTGATTTTTGACAAGTGTGTACAAAAATTCAATGGAGAAAGAATTGTCTTTTCGACAAGTGGTGATGAAAAATTTTGTCCCTATGCAAAATAAATAAATGAAAAGTAAAATCAACCCATATCTCACACTTTACACAAAATTAATCCAAAATAGATAGTAGCTCTAAAAGCAATGTGTAAAATTATAAAACTTCTACAGAAAGTTAAAAACCTGTGGGACTTCATGGTTATCAGAGTTTTCAGACACAATAAACTAAAGTATAAACCTGAAAAGAAAATACTGATACATTGAATTTTATAAAAATCTTTTAAAAAGTTTTGACCTGTGAAAGACACAATTATGATAGTTTAAAGGCAAACTACATACAGGGGAAAATATTAGCAAATATTTTGCAGAACTGCACTGATTTTTTTCAGAACAATTTTATTGGGGTACAATTTAAATTCCATAGAATTCATCTAATGTAAAAGTAAAACTCAATGAATTTTTTCATACACTTATAGATCTGTGCAACCATGACCTTGACCCAGTTGCAGGATGTATCTGTAACCCACCAAATTCCTTTGAACCCATTGCATTCAATCCCTGAACCCATCCTTGGTCCCAGGCAACCACTGATCTGTACTCTCTCTGTGTATATTCACTGCTTCCATGCATTTTGCTCATATAAATGAAAAAATACAATATGTAGTCTTTTGTGTCTGGCTTCTATCAACTGCCATAATATTTTGGAAGACCATCTATCTTGTAAGTTGTATCTATATAAATATTCCAATTATTTTTATTGCTAAATGATATTCCATTGTATGGGTATAGTACATTATGTTTAACCATTCACCACTACTACTAGCTTTCAGTATACAAACCTTGCATTTCATTTGTTAAATTTATTCCTAGTATTTGATACTTCTGTAAACAAAAGTGTGTTTTTTTATTTTATTGAAGTATAGTTGGTTTACAATGTTGTGTTAATTTCTGCTGTACAGCAAAGTGACTAAGTTTTATATATATATATATATATATATATATATATATATATATTCTTTTTCACATTTTTTTCCATTTTGGTTTATCACAGGATATTGAATGTAGCTCCCTGTGCCGTACAGCAGGATCTTGTTATTTATCCTTCCTATATATCCTGTATATGCTAGTTTGAATCTGCTAGCCCCAAGCTCCAAATCCTTCCTCCACCCTGCTCCCCACTGGGAACCACAAGTCTGTTCTCTATGTCTGTGAGTCTGTTTCTGTTTCATAGATAGGTTCATTTGTTTTGTATTTTAGAATTCACATAAAGTGATATCATATGGTATTCGTGTTTCTCTTTCAGACTTACTTTTCTTAGTATGATAATCTCTAGGTTCACCCATGTTGCTACAAATGGCATTATTTCATTCTTTTTTATGGCTGAGTAATATTCCATTGTATATGTGTATACCACATCTTCTTTATCCATTCATCTGTCAATGGACAAATGTTTCCATGTCTTGACTATTATAAATAGTGCTGCTATGAACATAGGGGTTCACATATCTTTTCAAATTATAGTTTTGTCTGGATATATTCACAGGAGTGGGATCGCTGGATCACATGGCAACTCTGTTTTTAGTTTTTTGAGGAACCTCAGTACTGATTTCCATAATGGTTGAACCAACTTACATTCCCACCAACGGTGTAAGAGGGTTGCCTTTTTTCCACACCGTCTCCAACATTTGTTATTTGTAGAATACAAAAGTGTTTTCTTAATTTCACTTCCAGGTTGTTAGTTGATAATATATAGAAATCTAATTGATTTTTTAATATTCCATAATTAATGTTTAAATATATACCTTATATCCTATGACCTTGCTAAACTTGTTTATTAATTATAATAGTTTTATCTTGGATTCTTTAGAATTTCCACATGGAAGAATTATGTCATCTGTAAATAAAATCAGTTTTACTACTTCCTTTTAACTTTGGATGCCAGTATTTTTTTTTTTAACTTATTGCTTTTGCTAGACTCTTTGGTGCCATGTTGAATAGAAGTGGTGAAAACAGATATCTTTAATTTGTCCCACATATTGGCAGTAAAACATTCAGTGTTTCACATTGTGTGTTTCACATTAGTTTTTCTTTTCCTGTTTTCTTAATGTGAAAGTTTTGATAATTGATTTGAGATCTTTCCTCCTTTCCAATATAGTAGTCCTTAAAGCTACACATCTCCACCAAGCACTGTTTTAGCTACATCCAATTACCTTTGATATGATGATATTGTTTACTGTTAATTCAAAATACTTTCTAATTCCCCCCTTTTTTCCTTTCACCTATAGGTCATTTGAAATTGTGTGTTTAATTTCCAAATATGTGGCACTTTCTAAGATTTCTTTCTATGGTTAATATGTAATTTTATTTTTCTACGATAACATAATTTATATTATTTCAATCTTTTAAAACATATTAAGACTAGTTTTATGGCCCAGCATATAGTATATCTTGGAGAATGTTTTATGCATGCTTGAAAAATACATGTATTCTACAGTCATTGGGTAAAGTGTTCTTTCAGTGTCAGTTAGGTCAAGTTGTTTGATATTGCTCAAGTCTTTTATATCTTTGCTGATTTTCTGTCCAGTTGTTCTAGCAATTATTGAGAGTGGTGTATTAAAATCCCCAACTATTATTGTTGAATTGTCTATTTAAGCATCATTTTGAAGGCATCTAAAATACATATATCACTTATTCTTTGCTTATCAACTGAATTACTACAATCTGCTAATTTTTTAATTTTATTTTTATTGGAGTATAGTTGAGTTACAATTTGTGTTAGTTTCAGATGTACAGCATATAGTTCCCTGCGCTATACAGTAGGTCCTTGTTGGTTATCTATTTTTTATGTCTGAGTAATATTCCATTGTGTGTGTGTGTGTGTGTGTGTGTGTGTATCACATCTTCTCTATCCATTCATCTGTCAGTGGACATTTAGGGTGTTTCCATGTCTTGGCTATTGTAAATAGTGCTGCATTGAACATTGGGGTGCATGTATCTTTTTGAATTATAGCTTTCTCCAGGTGTATGCCCAGGAATGGGATTAAAGGATTATTTTTAAAGTTTCTAAAGTTTCTAAATATTCCCATGTAATTTTATGTTTGTTCTTTTTTATTTTAAAATAATCACAAAATTACAAAATAGGTGGAGTTACAGTACAAAGAAAGAGGTTTGATTTCTTTTTTTATATGAACCATATTAGACTGAACTGGCACCTTGATGTCTCATCATCCCCAAATAGGGTTAGGGTTCGGGTTAGGATGTATTTCCTTTAAACAGAGACATTGTCTTAATATAATCTTCAAAATCAGAAAGTTAAAATGCTACATTACTATTATCTTATACTCAGGCACCATTCAAGTTATGCCAGTTTCCCCAATAATGTGTTTTATAGCAGTCTCCAGTTCAGAGTCATGCTTTGCATAGGGCTCTCACGCCTCATTTCCATGTTCTGTCTTGAAAATTTTCTTTCTTTGACTTTCATGAGACTGACGTCTATGAAGATTATAGGCCAATTATTTTGTAAATCATCCATCATTTCATGTATATTTGATGTTTCTTCAGGATATGTTTCTTTGGCAGGAATATCACAGAATGAAAGATTTTCTTCACAATTATTTTTTTATGAATTATAACATATTTTGTGAAATCATTTGTACTTGGACAAAAAGATTTCCCAGCATGCTGCAAGCTATTATGAAGCCTTAATTGTAATCATCATTTATTTCTCTTTTGTAGTCATTAATTAGGCTTCCATTTTCTTATCAATAAAAATAGAGACTTCTGAGTCAACTATTAATTAGATATTTTCTTAAACTTTTTTGTTTCATGTCATGGATGCACTTATATATTAATCAATATCGGACTGTTACAGAATCAGTTAAAATTTTTAGGTTTTAAATACTATTTAAGTGAAGTCAATCATATAATATATGCAGTTATTTTTATTGTCATAGAAAATGTTTCAGTTATTTCTTGTTGTTACATTACCTCATAAAATACCCTTATTTCTGGAAGTGCATTATCTCCTGGTGTTATCTGTGCTGGAGTTGATTTAATGAAGTGTCAAACATACATCTGAACTTTTTGGTAGGTTCATCTTAGAAAGTGTGGGAATGCTGAGCAACAATTCAGCAAAGAATTTCTGAGAGGCTGATGTTCTCTAACCTACAGTAGGAATATTCCCAGACATGAAACGTGCACAAAAGAATGCACTGGCATTGTTTACACTTAAAAAGTCACTTTACTTGGCATATTTTCTGCATGATTTTATGTAATAAATATTTATCTTACTAAAAAATGACACCATGTAAACAAAGCTTTAGCGAGTTCATTTTATCTGTGTAAAAGTGAAATTTAGATAATTTTTCTAAACTATAAATTTACAAATCAAAATTTATAAAGTAATTAGGATTAACCTCTGGTCTTAGAAGTTAGATAATCCTAATTAATTTAGAAAACAAAATCTCCTACAAGTTCTAAATTGTTTTGTTTCTGTAAAATTATGTATTAGCATATATAATATATATAATATGTATATAGCACATATATATTCACTCAGTAAAGATGGAAATTTAAGGCAATAATTTATACACTCCCAGTGGCTGTGTGTGTGCATGCACACACATGTGCTTAGCCACATGTATGTGCAATTGAATGATGAGTTTGGAAAACATAATTATTTAGATCAATGTTTTACATTTACTGAATTAATGTAGTAAGTTTTAAGCTAACATATAATTTTTCCTCTAAAACCACAGGCAGAGTTGTGCCTGTGACATGTTAAATATCCACAGGGAAACAAAATTAAGGCAGTAATTTTGATAAACTGTTCTTTCTACACAACATTCAGATAAATATTTCATTAAGAGATAGCCAGATTGTGTACTATTAGAGATATTTTAAAATAATGTTAATCTTTGTTTACTCCAAAGTAAAAGCTTAGTCTTTTATTTTTTCATTTGTTAAATGGGGAGATACAGTATCTATAAAAAATAATCTATTCACATTTAGCATATTCATTTTTATAAGAAAAATTGCGCTGCCTTTGCTGGGTGTTTTGGTTTTCTCTGTCTGGTGGTTTAAGCTTTTTCAGAGTACTGCCTAAGTAGTTTACTTATAGATCACCTAAAGGCATGTTAGTTACTTCACATTGCTGAGAAATAGCTTGCTTACTGAACAGGATTTAGCTAACACATTTGAATTCATCCCCTGTCACATCTGTAATCCTTTGGTACTTATCCATTATGTTACCATTTTAGTAGTCAGCAATCTTTGACCACTTATTACTTTTAAAAACATTTTTGCTTTCTCCAGTGATAGTGTAATATCCTTGAGGGCAGAGTGAGAATCTGTCAACCTTTTATATCCAGAAGGCTCAGCCAGGTTAAAGATATGTGATATTGTGGTGTCCCTCCCTCAGGGGTAGCTACTATCTCCCATTTGTTAAAAAAAAAAAAAAAAAAAAAAGTGCATTCACAGCATAAGTATACTATGAGTGATTTAACCTCAGAAGCTTTACTTCTTATGTTGATTATCTAATATGAGAATCCTCAGATTTTTCTCAGCTTTATCTGTCTCCCAGACACGTTGACTGCTTAGGCCACCTCAGCCACTGCTCTGGATCCCCTGTGTCCAGCACTGTTTCTCCAGAGGCCAACATCAGGGAACCCAGGGTCTCTCCTGCTACTGCCGCTTTCATGGAATAGTATCCGCTCAGACACCACCACAGGGGCCAGGTGAGACAACCTGCAAGTTGAGGAAATAGCCGGGTGGCAAATTTTGACTAATAGGAAGTAGAAACAGAGAACAGGGTTCCTGGCAGATAAATTATCTCTCCATTCTTCCATAGTCACCTTGCAGCTTGTCTTGAGATAGTGGCTACAGCTACAATGAGTCACCTTCTTTGGCTTTGATATTTTCCATTCTCACTGTCCTAAAAATGTGTACCCCCCAGTAAAACATTAGCACTTACACCTTTTTTAAGACTCTGTTTTTTAGGAAAAGTGGACTAAGATATCTTTTAAAGTAAGTTGCAAGGGCTTTCCATATTCTTATATTTGCATATGCTTTTTAAAAAATTGTATTATCAGCCCAGGCTCTGTCTGCAGCCACAAATGATCTACCATTTTGACTAGCTATTGAATTATTAAGGTACCTAAATATTTTAAAACACTAATTTTCATTCAATATATTCATTCAAACAAGCAAATAATAATTGACCCATTATTCAAAAATCATTTATCTCTGACTGAAAATATAACTCAATTATAAAGAAACAAATGTTCATTCCTGATTTATCAGGGGCACATAGATATGTGTTCTGCAAGCAACAGGAACCCTTGGTTCTTGATTCAGAAATAAATAATGGTTGCCATAGAAAAAAAATCATTATACAGTTTTTTGATTCCCAGTGGGTTTTGAGAGAGAGTTTCTGCTTTATGACTACAGGTGTCTTACTTCTGTATTTGAGATGTGAGCCATGGTAGTAGTATTTAAATTTTAGCAGTTAATTTTTCTTATAATCTTAGGAGGTAACCTCAATAAAATAATGAAAATAGGCAGAATAACAAATAAAAGGCTCCAATTTAGTTGTCATTTTAAGACCTTTGTTGGTCCTACACATTTTTTAAATTTTCATCTTATATCATAGAAATTACATTAAAATATACCTCATAAATATATTTTTGCTGAAGAAGGCAAAATTATTTTTACCATTCAGTCTTTTATAATATCTTAATTTGTATTGGACTAATTTTTTCAATTCCTTATCAAGAACATCTTGATAAGCAAAGAAAATCTAACAAACTTTTTAGCAACTATCGTAACACATTTTTGAATACTAATAATGAAGTTGGCATAATATTAAAATTATTGAAATTAATTCATTGTGATTGCTAAGTGCTTTTTCAGTATTCTGGACTAAATATATTTTTTTATGTCAGTTAGTTACTTAAGGCCCTGAAAAGCTCACTGGCTTTAGGCAGTATTCTTATAGTGTCAAACAGATATAAATCACTGCCTGATCTTTATCATGGATAAAAATTACTGAACAGAGAGTAAGCAGAATTTAATGTTGGATTACAATTTGAAAAGCATTTGCTCAGTGTTTTGTCTTTGTTCTCTTTGAGGATCCTCATGAGTGATGAGAAAGTTCAAGTTCATACACTCTCGGGGGTTACAAGGAGCTTAATTCTAAATACCGTCATCTTTGTAAAGTAAAAATAAAATATCATGCATATTAAATAAAACTAAAGGAAAATGTATCGAATTTCACTGCTTAATTGTTTTCCTGCTAAACCATGACTTTATTAGTAGTTAATTCTGTATTAAACTGCTTAGCATGAAAGGTAAATACAACACATTTTCATTTACTTTCATAGAATATTATAAGTTGACATGTTCTGAGAATGGGTTCCTGAAAATAAGACTTTGAGCGATAAAGCTTAACTATTACAGATGATTCCTATGACATCTGAAAGCACAAAGGCTGATAGCACTTGAAAATCTATAATGATTTACTGCAAGGGTTTGTTTTTTGTTTTTATTTTTGGTTTTTTGGTAGAAAATCTTTATAAATCTCATCGGCTTTTGAAAAGCAGTTAAATCCATTCTATATATAAAAGCTTTCATCTGCTCACCCCAACCTCCCACTCCATCCCTCCCCCAACCCCCTACCCCTTGGCAACCCCAAGTCTGTTCTCTATGTCCATGAGTCTGTTTCTGTTTCATAGAGAGGTTCACACCCTTGATTTCTTATACTTAGCATTTCAGCTTTCCACTGAGACTCAAATTGCCTAAGAATCCTGTAGCTGTGGTCCTGAAAAGGGATCTGTTGGATCAGTTAAGCCTATGAGTTCTAGACTCCAAGAGACCGGAACTCTAGTTCTGGCAACTCAATTTACTATTTTATGACTGCTAGGGACTGAATTGTGCCCCCACAATTCAGGTATGAAGACCTAGTCCCCAATATGACTGTATTTGGGGAAAGAGTCTTTAGGAGGCAATTAAGTATAAATGAGATTATAAGGGTATAGCCTTAATCCAGTAGAATTAGTGTCATCAGAAGAGGAATAGTGGGACTTCCCTGGCAGTCCAGTGGTTAAGACTCCACGCATCCTCTGCAGGGAGCATGAGTTCAAACCCTGGTCAGGGACTAATAAGATCGCACATGCCCTGCGGCGCAACCAAAAAGAACAAAAAGAAGAGGAATAGAGACAAGAGCTCACTCAAGCAGTCTCTCTCTCTCACTGGCGTTTGAGGACACAAAGAGAAGACATCCATCCACAAGCTAGGAAGAGAGCTGTCACCAGATATCAACCATGTTGGCACCTTCATTTCAGACTTCTAGCCTCCAAACCTGGGAGAAAATAATGCTTTCTTGTTTAAGCCACCAAATCTATGGTATTTTATGATGGGAGCCCAACTGACTAAGAGAATAACTTTGGGCAAATTACTTTTCTCTCTGGTTTGAGAGTTCTCACCAGTTAAAAGGAGGAAAACAATAAAATCTTCCTCATGGGATTATTATAGTGATTAAATGAGATGGTACAGATAAGGGGCATAGCACAGTATCAGCACAGTTTGCACAGAAGAAATATTGTCTCGGTCCCCTCTCACACTCAGAATTGTACTTTAAATTTATCAGTGACAAGCTTATTTCAGGGTCTAGTTCATGCGTATATTTTTAATATTTTTTTTCCCTTTCAGTGTCAGGGTGACTGGATCTTGATCCACATAGCCCACAGACACTGGTTGAAATCATTTCTTTAAAGGGGGTGACTATCCAGAACTAAGATGATATCAAAGGCATTTCATTTCAAGGATTTCCTACTGTACTTATTCCTACTGTTGTTAACTCACACATTGGATTAGACAGTCTCACATAACAGGTTCTCCTTGAACCACAGTCAAGTTTGTTAAATAAATGTACACTGTGCCATGGATAAGCTGCCCTCATGGGTAAGCCAACAACAGCTTCTTCTTCTGCAAACCAGTTCCTTCTCCTTGCAGTGGACTCACCCACATGACTGAGGCCCCAGAATGTCTTGTGCAAGTACTTAATTGGTATGACAAGTTTTGAAATGTAATGCACAAGACTGTATGTTTAATTGTTTTTGACCATCAATAACAGTGTACTGCCAGTACTCTTCTCAGATTCATAATAATGTTTTTAAATGCATAAAGCAATACACAGATTGGAAGGAAAGTGAATTTAGTTATTAAATTTTCACAAATATACTTGCTTCTTCATTAAATAACAAGATCTAATTGAGTGTCTAATTACTACTGTAATGACCTAGTAATATTTCAAGATGCTTGCAACATAATTTGGAAATATCTGTGATTTTGACTGGTAAAAATCAACAGATACTGATAACACTGCAGTGATTTGTGTCCCACTTTCATAATTGAAGTGCTAAATTTACCTAGTGAAAAATAAACTATGTTTTAAATACAAATTCACCCAGAACTTCAAATTAGTTGTGAATTCTGTCCATGGATTCTTTGGGCCCAAGGGTATGATCCATCGCATTAAAACAACCCCGCAATGTTTCATACAGCACTTAGGTGTCAGGCATATGCTCCAAATGGAGAGTCAGCTCTCTAGTCCCAGATTCCCTAGAAGCAGAACTGTACTCTAATATTTCAGTCAGGCTTATTCAGTCTTCACAGTTTAGACACAACTTTCATTTATTCCCATTTCAACTCTCAAACAGTTAAATAAATCTAATGTAGATGGGGCTGTTCGGCTTCAGAGCCACTAGTTCTCTATTTTGCTGAACACACCCGATAAGAACACTTTCCTGTCTCTGAGGAGCGAGTCTATTTTCTCGAGTTGATTGATATCTTTATAGACAGACTCCCTTTCAAGTACTGCCTGCCCTATAGCCAGTACTTAGAAGCCGGAAATGAAGTCCAGCAGGAGGTATCCCAGTTTGTTTCTAGCAAAACTGTGCTAAGAGATAGAGCCTCAAAAGTGAAAATGGGAACAAAAGACAAGGGGGAAGATGGTAGTCTGCTCTCTTTTATCTATTGATGGGAACGGCCGTTGTGTATTGGAGGTCTGACTCTAAATGTTTGAAAATGTAACATTGAATACTTTCCAAATTCAGTACTTAAAGTCCCCCTACCTTTTACCTTTAGAACTATGTTTTTATTAGTCTTCCCTCCACTTGGAAGTAAATTGGTAGAGTTCCCAGAGTCTGAACTAAAACTTAACTTGGTCTTTGTTTTTCCATTAAAAATGTGTGACTGAAAAATTTGCTTCGTATTTCTGGGCTTCTGTTGTTCATGCACAACATGAAGGATGGAGATGGGAGAGCATCAGATTCCTTGCTAGCTCTGAGGCTCCAGATGTATTACCAACTGACTTGACTGCCTCCTAAGAACAGAAGGAAGACTTAAGACTCTTGAACAATGGAAAGCACTGAGGCTGTTATAGACTCTATAAGGAGAAAGGTCTGAAATAATAGATGACAATGTGAAAATGAGGTAGACCAAATACATTTTGAAAGGTGTAATTGTTAGGCTTGAGTGAAAACCTGTAATCTTTAGACAGAGAGGAAATACTTGCATATCAGTCAGGTCAGGACTATGGTTGGTTTTCCTTCTTATAAGCAATTCCCATGTTCTCCTTATCATTATACCCACCCTTAGGTTTCCCTGTCCTAGATCTTCCCTGTCCTAGCTCCTTGAGGAAAGTAACTGTTTCTTATTCATTTTTGCTTCCCTAACCTTACACATCATCTGGCATATTGTAGGAATTCAGATAAATATTTGTTGAATTAAACTGATAAACTGTACTTTGATCTCTTAATATGTAAATGCAATGTACTAGGTGCTACAAATTATTAATTCCAATTCTTAAAAATGCTTAATATTCCTTCTGTTTCATTTTGACATTCCTTTTAAAAAATGTGCATGATTTAATAATAAGTATAAAACACCACTAGGTAATAAAAATGTACTAAAAAAGTAATGGAAAATAGTAGAAAACGTATTAACCCTATGTTCCCTGTATAATGTAGACATAATATTCATGGCTTAGCATATGGTTTGTAGGTTTTGGAATGCCAAAACAATTTGGAATGCCAAAACAATTGTTTGGAACAAACAATTAACATAGAAGTGTCTTCAAAACAAGTCAACTTATTAGTTGTTCCAAGAGTCATAATTCAAAATTCATGTCTGTTTTCAAGGACATCAATTTTACTTAGAGAGAGAGAGGGAGCAGAGAGAGCACAGAAGTACTGAGTCCAAGACAGATAGCTGATTTATCAGTGTAGCTTCATTCTCTGTAGATTTTCTTCTCTTCTGTATGACAGTGCAAGCATTAAATTCAAAATGAATTCCTTAATCGATAGGGATCATCTTTAAGAGCGTCAATCTAGGTAGATAGAGCACGATTGCCCAGTGTAATCTCAGAAGCACTATACTGGAGGAATACCTGCTCACTTTTACTTTGACCTTTGGCCCTGAATTTCTTTGAGGTGGAAAGTGTTCGTGTGCTGTCTTTCTCATGTCTCCAGCTCTTACTTATTGTGTGTGTAATCTGCTGTTTTGGTAAATATGTGAACCTTATTGGGATATACTTTTAGGAAGGCAAAATCTACTTAATTCAATGAGCCTTTTAAGTTCCTATATCCCAACCTTACCATATAGTGCACTCTGTATTAAAATAATAAATTATACTTTTTCTTCTGGTTTATAGTAAACATTACAATTTATCGTTTATTAAAGTTTACAGTACTTTTCATCAGTCTCCGATACTTCTCCTTGCCAGGCATTCTTATTCTTCATTCCCCCACAGATGGCCCCATTGACACTACTTGACACCAGTTCTTTAAATTAAAGGATTGCTCTGTTGTATCTTCTGCGAACGAGGGATTCCAGCTGTGGCTCCGACTCCCCATGCTGTCAGCTGGTCCCTCTGTTCAGCCCTTTTTAGTTGCTGCCGCTGTATAATCAGGAGGGTCTTCCTGCCAGCCACATGCACAGTGCTGGTTTTTAGCATGACTCGGGGCAGTAATTTTCATCTAAACAGGGCTCTGCGTAGCTTATTTTGGAGCAGTGAGCCTGCTCCGTTCCTTAGCATGTTAGTGTCTGTGCCAGGGAAAGGACAGATACTTTTGGAGATTTAAATTCCCTGTATATAATAAATTTAAAAAGAAGACTGGTGAATAAAATACATTATATATCTACATAGTATACATTTACATATATATTTTTTACATTTATATGTATTTATATCTATATTTACATTTATATGTGTACATATTCTTGTTAATTTATTTTGAATTTGTGAACAGACTACTTTTTTTCTTAAGTTGTCATGAATAGCAGGAACACATAAATCAAGTTTACAGATATAATCAAACAGAGAACCTTTGTATGTTTTAAATATTTAAGTATATTTTTATTCTATGAGAGCTTCCATTGAAATGGGGTTTAGTGGATATTAATGAGGAAAATAATTCTACTATTAGAATGAATTACAGATATAGGAAATCTATTGATATGAAAGGGAAAGCTAATTAAGATGAAGTTTGCATATGTCAAAATAATATTATTTATGTGATTAAATTTACCTGCACACATGTACATATACACACATTACATAATGTGTATGTAATGTGTATAATTGTACTAAACTCTCTGAAAGTATTTGTACCCGCTTGTCATCCATGGAAATTGTAATTATAAAGGTTTTTCACTGTCTACTAAGCAGTCCTTCATTTTTAAATGTTTGGTAAAGAACATGCACAACTTTTAAAAATTAAGAGCAAAAGCTGTAAATCTACCTATTTCACTAAGTAATCTTGGAACATTTATATCAAAGATTTAGAATGTGTTTTAAAATGTCAAAGAACTATTTCCTAGAAAATCAATTTAATTTGGCTTGTGATGACTAAAATATTCCTTAAAACTATACATTCAAACACACTATTCTTTCCTAGTCTTCATTCAATAGGTTATCTAAACTGGACAGACGGAACTAAGGTCTATGAACATTTACTGTGAAGATAGGGATCGAATATCAGTTTTATAATCTAATAAATATAAATCAACCCTAGACCTTAGAACTGTGACCCCAAAAGAGCTTCTTCCATCATAGCCCTTGAACTGGAGATAGTTGTTGGTACCTACCTGACTCACCCACTGAATCCCAAATTGAGAATATGCAGGAATATTCAAGAGACTAAAAGAGAAAAAAAATAATACAACCTGTTTTGCATTTGAAACATTCAGTAGTTACATGGTCCAACTGGATTAGCCACTTTTACTTCAGTGGGAAATATTGGCTTAAAAAATATATATATATTTCTAGTATTTAGGTCCAAAAATATCTTGAAGATGCATAATATATATTTGCATATCCTAGGCTATGAAAAATTCTGCAGAGATAAACCAACCAAAAGGAAGTAGAACTCTATTCAAGTGTTCCCCTCGTTTGCTGAGAGAATTCCTATTGCTTTGTATCTTGCGTTAACTTTTGTACTGTAGAGATATTTAGTAAAATTAAGTTTAAAAAATATTTAGAACATCTTTAATGAATCCCCTACTCTGCAAAAAAAAGGGTATTTTTTATGAAGTGTATGATATCCATGGGGTTGAATATAAATTTTAGGGAGTCAATGTTATTGAAAAGAGTAAAAACATTTTAACTGTTTTCAAAATAAACTCCAAGAATTCCCTGTATTTTGGGGGAAGGGCTACTCTTTTTTTGCTCACCTATGAATGTTTCTTTAATTCCTTACATATTAAATTCTCATTCCCCACAAATAAAAAAAGGAGAGGAACAGCACCTTTGTTACAGAGCTCTAGAGCCACCAAGGTGTGGACATATATACGCAGGCACACAAATACAATCCCTTCTGCCAGCTGTGAATCTAAATAGCTACCGAATCTACTTAAGACTTTTGTCAAGAGAAGCTTGACTCAGACCTTCTACATGTGAATTATTTACTGAGAAAATAAAAATAACAAAACATGTTAAGTGCTCGTCTGTTTCCTCTATGGCTATGGTAATAATTTTAAAATAACTAAATTAATAATTTAATCATTAAACGTGCTATTTCCATAAGCAAACAATAGCTGCATTGTTTAACAGTGAACTCTTGAACTTCTTCAGATTTTGTTTTGGTTAAAGTACCAGACAGAAACTGTCCTATGCTTAGTTGAGACTGGCTATTTAAAAATACACTCCGAGGTCCCCTAAGTTCCCTCCCTGGCCTGCTATTAGTTTCCTGTGTTTTGTTTGAGGCACTATCTCTAGAAAGCTGCTATTAAAATGTATAACCTCTAGTTGAGGTTATGCATTATATGTAATTAGGGCTTTTGTAAGTAGGGAGACATCTATACCTGTGGTTCTTGATCCTTGCTGTACATTTGAATCATCCACGGAACTTAAAAAAATGCTGCATCCCATGCAGGACCAACTGAATCTGAATCTTTGGGCTTGGATTTAGACATCACTTAAAAAAATATCTTCTCGTGATTTTGATTCATATTGAAGGTTGCGAGCCACTGAAATAAACAAATTCCATGTGTTTCTATAATATCAATATTACTCTTTATTCAGAGCCAGCTATATAATTTGTGGTGCCTACTGCAGAATAAAATCGTAGGGCCCCTCTTCAAAGAGTAGAAAAAAATACCATTAAAGATACTAAAATATATTGCTTTTATTCTGTCTTCTGACTTGTCATATTGTTTTGTATTTGCTATTTAATGTTCTAAGTAAAAATAAAAATTAATTATTGGCATGAATTTTGCCATTTATCTTCATATTTTGCAATGTTTTTTTAAATGTAAATATAAGAGCATACAGAATCACCAAAATTGTGCAATTTATATTTTGTATCTCATACATGCGTATGTTATTCTGTCTTACCAGACCTGTAGAATCAATATACAAAACTAGCTCAAATAATTTTATTTCACTTCTTGATATGCTTACACTATACCAATACAGTCTATCTTCATCTTCCCAGTGAGTAAGGGAGGAGTTTTCTTTCCTTCTAGTCCTTACCTTCCGTGTAAGTGGTTAGCTAATATAGATAGGTAGCATAAGTAAGAAAAAATATGATAGGTTTTCTTGGTCATTCGTGCTTCTTAGAAAGCCAATCATTGCCTTCTCTTTGTGTTCAAAACAAATTTTGGTTTGAACAGCGAGCATGGCATCTCAGGGTTGTCTGTGCCCCTGCATGTTCAGTCACAGACGTAACACTATTTGCTTTGAGTCTTGCCGTACTACCGTTTATCGTGGGTCCACTCTGCTCACGAGGCAGCATGAGTGCTATATGCAAGTGTGTCAGCAAGAAATTGTAGTAGGTACACATGCTGTGCATGTCATTTCTGCCTGTGCATGCGCCACTGTCCTATCCAACTTTACTTCCAAAACCAGGATTCAAAGATAAAACTATAAAGTATTACAAGATGGCAACAGCAGAGCATTAAACCAAGGATGGGACCCTTTTGATCATGGGTCTTTGTATAACTACACATGTCTAACATCCGTGAAACCAACCCTGCCCTTACTGTCTGAAGTGGATTTCCTACAGATCAAAGGTCTGCTGTAGTAGAAGGTTTGAAGTAGACTTGAGTTGCTGCTCTAACATTAACAAGTTTGTTTAAGTAACAAATTCCCTGAGCCTTGGTTTTTAACAAAAGACGATAATATCATTCCACGAAATGGTGGAGAGGAATAAATCAATTTTGCTTTTTTTTTTTTTTTTTTGCTTACTTGCTCTTCCTAACTACCTGGGCTATCGAGACTGGCAGTCCCTTTGTTTAGACGGAATTTAAAGGCCCTAATAGCCTCAAGTTTTTGACCAAATGTCTTCTTCTGCCTTGATCCGTAGTGCCCGGATGTATGTCACTCCTCTCATCTCATACTACTAAGGGACAAAGCAAAGCTGAGCAAAGGGCCACTCTGAAGACTCTATGCAAGCCTTTCTTTTCATTTAGAAACTTCCCCCATTATCAATACAAAGAATACACACACACACACACACACACACACACATATATATATGCACACATACAAATGCATATATATTCATTTATACTAACCATGTGCTTGTTTTCAGAATCACTTTTTCATCCTTCCCCTGGTCTGTTCTAAATCACAGGGGCTGACTTTTGCCAGTTCTGTTCCCTAGGCTTCCTTGCTAGGTTCAGCCAATGGGAGAAGGCAGGATATTTTCCGCGCTGTTTTTCTGCTTTGAGTAGTGTCATGAGCAGTAGTTGCACCTCCCCTGTGGTCAGTTTCCCCTCCCACCAGGCAGGCCCATGGAGCTTTCTGCTCCTGCCTGGTGGCCCCGGCTTCTAGGCTCCAATAACTCTGCTTGTGTCTTTTGTCCCTCTAGCTCTGAGGGCAGAGATGGCTGACTAAAACCAATGTTGCCTCACTTTCTCCTTTTTTTTTCAGTTACTCCAAATACATTTGTAACTAAGCCCCCAGAAAAAATGTCCTCAATTGAATTATCTAGTGTAGGTTTTGTTTTCCTGGCCAAAATAGGATATTTGTACACACACACATATATAACATACATATACATAGACACAGACACATACACGTGTGTGTGTGTGTGTGAAACTATAGCGAATGAGCTATTTTGTATCCCCCAAATTACTGTGGCAAGTGAGTTCGGCAATTAAAATAGATTTAGGAATATTAGTGTGTTAGTCAGAGTTCTCCAGAAGAACAGAATCAATAAAATCTATCTATCTAGAGAAATGTATTATAAGGAATTATAATAAATTTATAACTTATAAATTTAAATGTATACACGATGATGGAGACCAAAGAGTTCCAAGTTTCACCTCCTGAAGGCCTGAGAAACAGGAGAGCCAGTGGTATAAGTTCCAGTCAGAGTCTGAAAGGCAGGAAAGGACCGATGACCCAACTCGAAGACCCTCAGGCAGAGAGTGAAGTGTCTTCTGCTCAGCCTTTTTTTCTATTCCGGCCTTCAAGGGATTGAATGAGGCCCTCTCACACTGGGGAAGGCAATCTGCTTTGCTCCGTCTACCCATTCAACTGTTAATCTCTTCTAGAAACACGGTCACAGACACACCCAGAATAATGTTTAACCAAATATACCTGTGCACCTGTAGCCCAGTCAAGTCGACTCATTAACTTAACCATCACAACTGGCACTGAATTCAAGCACCCTCTGTCTCACCTAGTGGAAACCAAAGGTGAAAAATGCCAAGGGAGGAACTGATTTGGCTGCCAAAAACAACGGTTGTTTGTAGTTCGTTATGAAAACATGAAACTTAGAATTCAATAGTAATCCTTTGTCACATCTGCAACAGCAACAAAGTGCAGCACCTTAAATAAAACATTGGTCTGTTCTTCTAGGCAAATTTTGAATTGTTTCAGTCTCTCTTTTCTTCCCCTACCACACCCTCCCTGACCCCAGCCAATCTAAATTTGGTTTTAGTGTTCCTTGGTTTGCTTAGCAAGTTTAAGAGACAGAACAATATTGGGATAGCTTTCATGCTCAAAACAATGCCAGGTATTTCAGCATCTTACTGAGACAAGTTGACCACTGAGATTGGTTTTCTCTTGTTCTCATAAATTGCTAATGACAAACCTATATCTTGCTGTCACTGCTTGTTCTTGGATTTTAGAAGCAGGGAATGATTCTAATTTTAATTCTTTGCTCTGTCTTTTGTACCATGTAGATCTAGGTGTCTCCAAGTAAAACTAGTCTCATACTAGAAATATATTTAATAACTAGATTGGATTTAATCAAATTTAGCAATTCAGTCTT
Organism: Monodon monoceros; assembly: GCF_005190385.1. Classification (NCBI taxonomy): domain Eukaryota; kingdom Metazoa; phylum Chordata; class Mammalia; order Artiodactyla; family Monodontidae; genus Monodon; species Monodon monoceros. Next base: position 16,224,204 of record NW_021703781.1, on the reverse strand, counting down.
ATTAAGATTCTCAAATTTGACGGCACTGTAAGAAATACGATTGATAATAACTTGAAACTCCCATTCATTTAAAATAAAATTTGCAAATTACCAGATTTAGAACATACTATCATTGTATACATACCTAATGAATTGTTATATAAAACTATAAAATAACACTGTAGTAATATCAGTTTCTTAAGCCACCAAACCCTTTCCACACACGCCTACACACAAACTAACAGAGAAGTCATGGCCTTAAAGAGTATCACATTTTCCCCAACTTCATAATTTTTTTAACATTATGTCTACTCATTTTAGAAATCAACTATACAGTATCATAAATCAATAAAGTCATTTGCTTTGACCCCAATACATTACTTAGTGTCTATGTTCTTTTCTTATTTTAACTACGAAGTCCCAAACGACACTGTGCATATATGTAAATTAAGGGAATGAAGCACATGGTAGTATCTGATTTTAACGTGTTCAACAGAAATTCCAGATTAACTCATATTACTTGGTAGGTCATCACCTTAATAAAAACCCAAAATTCCCTTTATGGTGTATTTCTAGTGTGGGTTTACTTTGACCTGCGGGGTATCCATTAATTTTCTACGACAAACTAACTGCTGTGCTATTTGGAAAAACTTATGTTCTACCCATATTATTACCAGGAGCTTTTGTATCCTCTCCCTGGTGGCACATTAATGACCAGTTAAAAATAGGACTTCCTGGTTCTGGCTGTCTTTCCTGAGCAGGCCCATACTCAATTATCTGAGGAAGGGAATATGCATTGTTGTTATAGAAACCCGAAAGAAAACCTTTGTTTTTTTGCTCTACATCTAAAACAGAATATTTGTCTCCTGAAAAGAAATAACAGAATAACATGAAAGACCAAGCAACTGAGCACTCATTCCTGACACATTCTGCTTCCTGGGATGAAGAATCAGTTGGTTTCCCTACTGAAACTTCCCTGGCCACAGTTTCAAGGCAGAGACAAGACATTTTACATCAAAGGCATTAAGTGCCCCTAGCGGTGAACTGCAGCAATAGAGACCTAAAGAAATGCTGCCTTGGGGCACTTAATTCTATTTGTCCACCAGTTCTTAAGTGTGTCCTTGTACATAGGTCAAGGTCCTCACCCTGAATGTAAGGCTTTACAAGGAACACCATGCTTCACAGCATTAATCCTTACTACTCTCCCAGTACCTAGGTTCTCAGCCTGGGGGGCTACTCCTTCAAACACACCTGTCTGTTAACATGCTATCGTTCTTAAAACTACGGTAAGCATTAAAATTCAGTATGATTTGGAGCACTGAATTTTAGCCCATGCAACTATGAACTACTTTCATTCTCGTAAGTTTCTTAAGTTTAATTTAAAAGTTAAATTTTTCAGTTGTAATTTCTTTAGATTCCTAAAGAATGGTAGCACAATTATTGAATAATTATCCACTATATGCCAGACATTGGGTTAATTGCTTTCCACAATGCATCTCACTGGTTTTCCTGACAGCCTTATTAGCTCACTGTATAGAAGAGAAAAATAGAGGATCAGAAAGGTAGTGACTTACAAGAAAGGTAAGCAGAGTACAGAATTCATGACTGGCAGTTTTACAATCAAAACGCCAAAATTCAAAATCAGCTCAGCAAATAAAGACCATGTGCATTTGGAAAAGTTTACAATCTCTCTGTGGTAAAGTGATAAAGTAGTATGTAAATAATAATACCTACTTCACTGATTTGGAATTAAATGAGTAAATGCGTGTGAAGGACTTAAGGGTTCCAGACATTTATTAAACACTCAAGAAATGTTAGCCGTTATTATTACCTAAGATCACATAGCTAGATGGTGACAGAGTAGGGAATTCAACCTCAGTCTTACTGAGAACAAGGAAGAGGGCAGGTGTCATGCTACCCAGGGATATGTAAATAGCACGTGTCTGCTCTAACTCCCCAGTAAGCAGAAGGAAATGTCAAAATATTGTAAATTGTAAAGTCCTATGAACATACAATATGATACCCTTAAATACATGTGTAAAAATGTGATACATCATCTTTATAATTAAATGTTGCTATTTAATTAGTCATTATTATCTTTAAACCTTCTCTAACTGCTTTTAATGGGCCTGTGATGGGACGTAAGCTGTCACCTGTTTTGACATGAATAATTCAACTGGTTTGTGTTTTCTTTTGCTCATTTTGTGAGTGAGAGACTTTCCCCAGCATGTAGTTCAACTATCATCATCACTCTGGGGACACTGGGCTTCATAAGCTACTCTTTGGGGAATGTCTGGGTTTCAGCCATGGTGGTTTGGACTCTGTCATGTTAAGTTGTTCCATGTGGTACTTTGTAAAAGGGCCAAGAAGATTACTGGGAGGTAAGGAATGATAGGACTATCATGAGGAAGAATAAAGAAAGTACAGGAGAAAACTGAGACGCAAAGAAAGCAGAGGGGTAGCCCAGGTGCCAGAAGCCCTCATACCTCATAGAACCAAATGCATTTTCATAAAATCTGCTCTGTGTGGGAGACTGTCTTCTCTCTGTCTCTTTCTCTTCCCTGGGAGAGCCCTTACCAGGTAAATACTTGAGGGAACAGCAGGAGTGATGTCCCATGGCTGAGTCCTCCCTTCCCACGTCCAGTTTCCATCAATGTACTCATCGCCAGGCAGCAAAGGGGGCCCTGCAGGGAGGAATCCCACTCTTGCTCTTGGAAGTTAAACTGTTTTAGAGAATAAGTCAATAAAATTATTCAATTTCAGGAAATTGACAAAGATGTGCATTTAATTGACTTTTTCTCATTTCTGATAAATCTTAATTCTTCATCTGAAGAATCAGAAATTATATTAAGAACTAAAAAAAAAAAAAGAAAAATCCTGTATTACGTTATTTACTGTCTTTAATTTATACACTCTTGTTCATTTTCTTCACCAGAACTAAAATCTAATACCAAACTCCTCTTTTAAGTTCTTATTTTCTTCATTATTAATAATGATTTACAGTAGGGTCCTCTGCTGAACATTTGTAAGGTTAGGTCATATACTGGGAGGGTTGTATATTTTACCTTTTTTGTTAGTTTTCTTTGCAAAGTTTATACTTATTTGCCCAGTTTTAAAATAATGTCTTCCAATTCAGCATTCTCCTCGATCTAGGTCATCTTTGAAATGAATAGATTTTGAATGAGTATTTTTGGCTCTTTTCAACTTCTATGTAATTGTATATACCTTCCCAAAAGGAATATTCTTTCTTTTCTACTTTGCTCATCATTAACTGCATTTTTTCCTTTATGAAAGGATCTTGATATCATTTTTTCTTACAACTGTTTTATTTGTGTCTTTATGCTATTGAACATAGCTGTTTTGTGTGTATTATATACCATTATTTAGTGTATCATATTTATTGCTATACCCATAACTCTACACTTTTCTGCTGGTGGTTATTATTGTATAATGAGTTTGAACACAGAACAAGTATGTGATATATCTTTATTTCCTTTCAAACTTTCAATCTCCTTTTACTTTCCAAAATACTGGAAATTACTGACCTCTAAACCTCTTTCTTCATTGTGTTCATATGTCACTCATATATCCCTTAATGCTCCATATTAGTCTTCATGTTAGAAATCTCTCAGACATATTTCCCTTTCAGCAGTCTTTTTATAATATCATCCTTATAAATAGTCCCAGTTTATTTGTCCTGCCTTCCCCTTTTTTCAAGGAAACCTGGTTTTTAGTCAACTTTATTTTGTGTTGGCCTTCAGTCTCATTGTATTTATTTAAAATGCTGTTTATTTTGTCTTTCTGTCATAACTGTATTATATTATTAACATCTGTTTGTATATATACAGATATTCCTGAACTTACAGTAGGGTTACATCCCAATAAGCCCATTGTGAGTTGAAAATATTGTAAGTTAAAAGTGCATTTAAAACACCTAACCCACCAATCATAACTTAGCCTCAGCTACCTTAAAGGTAGTCAGAACACTTACATTAGCCTACAGTTGGGCAAAATCATCTAACACAAAGCCTATTCTATAATAAAGTATTGAATATCTCATGTAATTGATTGAATACTGGGCTGAAAGTAAAAAAAACAGAATGGGGGTGTGGGTACAAAATGGTTTTAAGTGTGTCACTTCTTTGCCCTCATGATCGCATGGTGACTAGGAGCTGTGGCCGCTACCGCTGCCCAGCATCAGAGAGTAGCCTAAGACATTTCGCTAGGCTGGGAAAAAATCAAAATTAAACATTCGAAGTATGGTTTCTACTGAACGCTATCACTTTCACACCATCATAAAGTCAAAAAATCATGAGTGGAACAATAGTAAATAGTAAGTCAGGATTGTAGTAGTGCTTTCATTGATATAATGATATTTTAAATCTCGGCATTCAACTTTGTTAAATTTTGAAGTGTGTGTGTGTGTATGTGTGTGTATATATATATATGTATAAATTGGAGATGTGAATGTAAAATCATGCAAGATTTAAAGTCTAATTAGGATACACATACATATATTTATATTTATTTACATATATATGATTTCTATCTGGGAAACAATTCTTTGAAAAGATCCTTCTGTTTAGCTACCTGTGGGGACAGCCTGATACACTGCCATGAGCAGTCACTATTGTATCCAAATTTCACATATTAAAATAAATTCAGTGACAAATATTTATTACAGAAGACATCTGGCTAGCCATTTATCATGATAAAAGATGCATAAAGCATATCCATTACTCATAAAGGATCTTTAAATACAGTTGAAACCTTCAGATATGTATGATGGATTAACTTATATCACCAATCATTTAACGGGAACCCCCAGGTAAGTGTTACTGTGATATCCATTCTTTCACAGTCACAGTCACAGAAAAGACAGAACTCTCTGCTCAGAAGGTAGTCAAGACAAATTTCCCTGAGACTTTGAAAACTTAAAAGATGTGGAAAGACTGGAGCAAAGTTCATAAGCTCAAAGGCTTTTTAGAAACCAGGCAGGTAATGTAAATGTATAGGACACACAAGGTATAATAAAACTGTTGAACTGTTTGCATTTGCACCTAGCCAAAAGCATGCCTTGCTACCTTATTGCTCTTTTTTTTTTTTTTTTGTAAAATAAAACCCAGGTCCAGAAAACCAGAGACTGTAGTTTAAGGAAAGGTTAATCAGAACCATGTCAGTATGTTCCAGAATCATCTTGTATCAATACATCTCCTAACACAGACATGGAATTGGTCATTTCTCAAAGAAGCCCTAGGTTTACCTTTCCTTCCTTTCTTCCTTCCTTCCTTCCTTCTTTCCTTCTTTTCTCCTAGTGGAAAATAGCACTTGAACATGCCAATCTGAGAATAGAATGCTAGGGAAACTCACTGCCATAGGATTAGTCATTGTTTCTTGGCCTTTTTAATGATAGAGTTGGGGAATATAGAGTTTATTCTGATATTTTCAATTCAAATTCAAGACTAAAACTTTTTAATTAACCTCTTTTATATTATATCTCTGTCTTCTCTGGCTTATATTAACAAACTCATATTGAATGTTCTCAACTAATGAGGATCACTAAAAACAGTTGATTTGGTTGTTTGAATATACTGTCTCCATTTTTCCCACTTTATATGTCTCCATACAAATATTATATACATACTCTTTCCCCTTGAACTCTCATTGAGTGTTAAGTTTACGTGTACTATATATTCTTATTGTCAGGGCTCATGTTGAGTCTTTCTTGTTATTTTGTTGTCTGCAGCTCATTATTTAGTAGATTTTTTGACAGGGGCCCATGGGAAAAAAGAATTCTCTGAGATCTTGCATGTTTGTACTTCTTATGCTTAAAGGTCAACTTTGCTGGATATAAAATCATTATCATATTTTCTTTCTATTTTAAATATTTTACTCCATTTTATTTTCTGGCATAAACCATTTCTGTTGAAAAATCTGATGAGACTGTACTGTCCTCCTGCATACCTTTTAAATCACGTGTTCTTTTTGTGAGGTAATCAAGGGATATTTTTCCTTCTTTCTTTAAAGTACAATAATTTTACTAGAATATGTCTTGGTCCTGGTCATTTGGGAATGATATTCTCAGATTTGTGTAGTGTTATTTAATACATAGTTTGAATATTAATTATAATTATTATTATTTAAAGAAAGTTTTCTTGAATTATAGATTTTATTATTTGTTCTAATCCCTTGTTTTGGTTTTCTATTTTAGGTATCCCTGTTATCTGTGTGTTGCATGTTCATTACTTTGTCATTTGTCACTCTCTTTTGAATCTTCTTCCTTTAATCTGTCCTTATATTTTATTTTGAGTTTTAAAAATTTCCTTTGTCTAACTTTTTATTTATTTTGAGGCATTACCTATTATGATTAGTTAATCCTGGGTTCTAATTTTGTCTTTATTTCTGAAATGATTTTTGCTTTTATTTCCAGTTCTTTCTTGAGTTCTGCCACCTCATTTCTGTGTTTTATTTTCAGAAAAACTTTTCAGGCTTTGATCATATCTTTCTTTCATGCTCTCTTTGTGTGTGGACATGTTGTTCTGGTTTTTTTGTTTTGTTTTTTTTTTTTCTTATAATAACTTTTTTATGGGATTTGACTGCGGTAATTATAACTTTTTACATGAATTTACATGAATCTAATTTTCTGGAATTTTTAGGAGGAAACCTCAACTAGCTTTTTTTTTTCTTTTAGCTTATAATCTTTGTTTTAAATTGAAATACAGTTGATTTACAGTATTATGTTAGTTACATTTGAAGGGTCTGTCAAGTCACTTTTCTAATTTTACAAAACTCCTTCTTATATTGTTTTACATAATACTTAAAACATATTGTAACCCTCATTTTATTCTCTTTCCTCTTTTTTTTTTTCTTTATTGCCTGACAATTTAGTTCAAAAGTCTTTAAGTGAGGGCTCCCCTGGTGGCACAGTGGTTAGGAATCCACCTGCCAAAGCAGGGGACATGGCTTTGAGCCCTGGTCCAGGAAGATCCCACATGCCGTGATGAAACTAAGCCTGTGCACCACAACTACTGAGCCTAGAGCCCGCATGCCACAACTACTGAAGCCCATGCACCTAGAGCCCGTGCTCTGCAACAAGAGAAGCCCATGCACCGTAACAAAGAGTAGCCCCCGCTCACCGCAACTAGAGAAAGCCCATGCACAGCAACGAAGACCAAACACAGCCAAAAATAAATAAATAAGTAAATAAAATTAGAAAAAAAAAAAGTCTTTAGGTGAGGCCAATAATATTATGTGTCAGTGGGAAAGTTAGCCCTCCTCTCATGTTTTACCCTCAACAGCTTAAAATATTTATACAGTTGTTCATAACTATACAACTCCCAGTTGCTTCTGGTTGTGTCATTACTTTACAGTAGTTACATACTTATTTAAAATTCTGATAACTTTAACCTAAGGAACATTTGTTCTCACAGCTATTATTCATTACAGTTAACTTTGTCCACAGCAAAATGATTTTTGCATTAAATTTTTTCTAGATTATGTACTTTGAATTATATTTTGTAATAGTATTCCTATATTAGTTATATAAAGAGAGATTGGAAACTGCATAAAAATTGATTTATTTAAAAATGAGTAATTATAATGATAACTCACTGAAAAATTTATGCATATCAATAGACCTGAGATTTTAGGACGTGTTTCCATTTTCACTTCCTACCTATCTCCTTTTTCTTTGTAGGCATCTATTAATAAGACACTAATAGAGCAAAATTTCGTGAAGTCTCACATAAGGTTTTTCAAATATAGTAGATAATGAACTCAGTCATAATGTTTGAAAAATGCAGAGGAGTTCTTCAAGTAAACACTGTCTTTATCAACTCTTAGGTTGTAACGCATAATATGAAACTGTAACTGGTGAACATGTTTCTGTGGGGAGATGACGTAGTACAGTTAAAGCACTTTTCATTTTATTTCTCCAACTTAATATGGGAAAATAAGATGGAGATCATAGGAGAATGAAATATTAATGTGTAACTCAGTCCCTCATATACCAGATGTTTGAAGAAAACCTTGGCAAAAGCAACATCCATTAATAATAGAACTCACGTGTACTTTTGTTGCAGGTCTTTTACTTTAGTGTTTGGCTAAAGTGAAACCTCTACAACAGTTATTCTGTGTGATTCCAGGTACAGTCATCCTTCTGATGGAGTTATTTCCAGTCCTCAGTATCAGAAAAGTCAAGCTTGTATAATGTTTTTTTAAAGTTAATTCAATTGCCTAATGAATTATCCCCTTTATGTTAATTTAAAACTTAGTAAAACTATATTTTTATGGTATTGGAAAAGATCCTCCCATTCCTAGCTTGCACTGTACCTAATATGTCTCAAATAATGGTGATAAAAGAAATACTATTACGATCACCATTATCATTGTAATTTTGCAGATCCTCTTTCCTTGTTACTTTGAAGTGTGTGCTCTAACTTGAGATATCTACCATTTATATTAAATACAATAGGCTGCTAGGTATGTGCCCATTCAGTAATTTAGCAGTTTATTTCATTACAACAAGCTAACGCAATGAGGATATAGAATACTTGTTGTAATTAGATCTCTTGATTACTACACTTAAAGCATAAGTGCACACCATGGCTGTGATAACCCTGAAGTCAGCTATATACTAAAGTTCAGAAGAGAATCATAATGGAAGGTGATGACCTTCCCATAGAAAATTATTATAGAAGAATTATCCTAATTAAATCTAAACGTCAGCCAGTACAAGTCAGAATCATGCTAAAATCATTGGCATTATCAGATAATGGATGTCGGTAACTGCATCTACCTTCCAGTAACCTGGTCACCCTCAAGTACTGACCATATATATTGACCATATATATCTTTGTATTGTAATTATAATATGTAATGTACTACAGGGTGCATAATATCTACAGTCTTTCTACGTTTTAGGTTAATATAATATGGACTGTTTAGTTTCCAATGAAATGGATACTTGGCAATTAATATACCCAATATAATAACCAAGCCTGCTTTCATCTTAGGTCCTTTATGCTTCTTGTTCCCTTTGCTGGGAATATCTTTCACCGCATATCCACATAGCTCTTTCCCTCATTTCCTTCACATCTCATTAACTTGTCACCTTAACAAAGAAGTCTGTTCTGATTATCCTTTAGAAAATAGCATGGCCCTCATCCCCAGTCATCCCTCAATTATCTTTTTCACAAAACATATAAGACATACATTTTTCTTTATTAATGTCTTTCCCCATTAAATGAAACATCCTCTGTGCCCCAATTGCCTGGAACAGTCAACAAATATTTACTTAATGAATTAATAAATAGAAGTTTGAATGGCTGACCTTCTGACTAATACATGTAAACCTCATCAATATCATTTAAATAAGTTTCTGATTACAAAAATTGGACATTTCCTACTTAATTTATAATGATAGACCAATATTAGTTTAAAATAGAGATGCTTTGTTTCTATTTCTATATTTTTATTACATAATATACACATACTTGATTCACAGAAAGATAGACAAGATGAAAAGGCAGAGGGCTATGTACCAGATGAAGGAACAAGATAAAACCCCAGAAAAACAACTAAATGAAGTGGAGATAGGCAACCTTCAGAAAAAGAATTCAGAATAATGATAGTGAAGATGATCCAGGATGTTGGAAAAAGAATGGAGGCAAAGATCGAGAAAATGCAAGAAATGTCTAACAAAGATCTAGAAGAATTAAAGAACAAACAAACAGAGATGAACAATACAAAACTGAAATGAAAAATACACTAGAAGGAATCAATAGCAGAATAATTGAAGCAGAAGAATGGAGAGGTGAACTGGAAGACAGAATGATGGAATTCACTGTGGCAGATCAGAATAAAGAAAAAAGAATGAAAAGAAATGAAGACAGCCTAAGAGACCTCTGGGAACACATTAAATGCAACAACATTTGCATTATAGGCGTCCCAGAAGGAGAAGAGAGAGAGAAAGGACCCGAGAAAATATTTGAAGAGATTCCAAGTCCAGGAAGCACAGAGAGCCCCATACAGGATAAACCCAAGGAGAAACATGCCGAGACACATAGTAATCAAATTGGCAAAAATTAAAGACAAAGAAAAATTATTGAAAGCAACAAGGTACAAATAACATACAGGGGAACTCCTGTAAGGTTAACAGCCAATTTCTCACCAGAAACTCTACAAGCCAGAAAGGAGTGCCATGATATACTTAAAGTGATAAAAGGGAACACCCTACAACCAAGATTAACCTACCCAGCAAGAATCTCATTCAGATTCGATGGAGACATCAAAAGCTTTACAGACAACCAAAAGCTAAGAGAATTCAGCACCAACAAACCAACTCTACAACAAATGCTAAAGGAACTTCTCTAACTGGGAAACACAAGAGAAGAAAAGGACTTACAAAAACAAACCCAAAACAATTAAGAAGATGGTAATAGGAACATACATATCAATAATTACCTTAAATGTGAATGGATTAAATGCTCTAACCAAAACACACAGGCTTGCTGAATGGATACAAAAAAAAGACACATCTATATGCTGTCTACAAGAGACCCACTTCAGACCCAGGGACACATTCAGACTGAAAGTGAGGGGATGGAAAAAGATATTCCATGCAAATGGAAATCAAAAGAAAGCTGGAGTAGCAATATTCATATCACATAAAATAGACTTTAAAATAAAGAATGTTACAAGAGACAAGGAAGGACACTACATAATGATCAAGGGATCAATCCAAAAAGAAGTTATAACAATTATAAATATATATGCATCCAACGTAGGAGCACCTCAATACATAAGGCAACTGCTAATAGCTCTAAAAGAGGAAATCGACAGTAACACAATAATAGTGGGGGACTTTAACACCTCACTTACACCAATGGACAGATCATCCAGACAGAAAATTAATAAGGAAACACAAGCTTTAAATGACACAATAGACCAGATAGATTTAATTGATATTTATAGGACATTCCATCCAAAACCAGCAGATTACACTTTCTTCTCAAGTGCGCACGGAACATTCTCCAGGATAGAATGCATCTTAGGTCACAAATCAAGCCTCAGTAAATTTAAGAAAATTGACATCATATCAAGCATCTTTTCTGACCACAACGCTATGAGATTAGAAATCAATTACAGGAAAAAAAGCGTAGAAAACACAAACACATGGAGGCTAAACAATACGTTACTAAATAACCAAGAAATCACTGAAGAAATCAAAGAGGAAATCAAAAAATACCTAGAGACAAATGACAATGAAAACACAATGATCCACAACCTATGGGATGCAGCAATAGCAATTTTAAGAGGGAAGTTTATAGCTATACAAGCCTACCTTAAGAAACAACAAACATCTCAAATAAATAATCTAACCTTACACCTAAAGAACTAGAGAAAGAAGAACAAACAAAACCCAAAGTTAGCAGAAGGAAAGAAATCATAAAGATCAGAGCAGAAATAAATGCAACAGAAACAAAGAAAACAATAGCAAAGATCAATAAAACTAAAAGCTGGTTCTTTGAGAAGATAAAAAAAATTGATAAACCGCTAGCCAGACTCATCAAGAAAAAGAGGGAGAGGACTCAAATCAATAAAATTAGAAATTAAAAAGGAGAAGTTACAACAGACACCGCAGAAATACAAAGCATCCTAAGAGACTACTACAAGCAACTCTATGCCAATAAAATGGAAAACCTGAAAGAAATGGAAAAATTCTTAGAAAAGTATAACCTTCCAAGATTGAACCAGGAAGAAATATAAAATACGAAGAGACCAATCACAAGTAATGAAATTGAAACTGTGATTAAAAGTCTTCCAACAAACAAAAGTCCAGGACAAGGTGGCTTCACAGGTGAATTCTATCAAACATTTAGAGAAGAACTGACATCCATCCTTCTCAAACTGTTGCAACAAATTTTGGAGGAAGGAACACTCCCAAACTCATTCTGTGAGGCCATCATCACTCTGATACCCAAACCAGACAAAGATACTATAAAAAAAGAAAATTACAGACCAATATCACTGATGAATGTAGATGCAAAAGTCCTCAACGAAATACTAGCAAACAGAATCCAACAACACATTAAAAGGACCATACACCATGATCAATTGGAATTTATCCCAGGGATGCAAGCACTCTTCGATATACACAAATCAATCAATGTGATACACCATATTAACAAATTGAAGAAAAACAAAAACATATGATCATCTCAATAGAGGTAGAAAAAGCTTTTGACAAAATTCAACACCCATTTATGATAAAAACTCTCCAGAAAGTGGGCATAGAGGGAAACTACCTCAACATAATAAAGGCCATATACGACAAACCCACAACAAACATCATTCTCAATTGTGAAAAACTGAAAACATTTCCTCTAAGATCAGGAACAAGATAAGGATGTTCACTCTCACAGCTATTATTCAACATAGTTTTGGAAGTACTAGCCACAGCAATCAGAGAAGAAAAAGAAATAAAAAGAATACAAATTGGAAAAGAAGAAGTAAAAGTGTCACTGTTTGCAGATGACATGATACTATACATAGAGAATCCTAAAGATGCCACCAGAAAACTACTAGAGCTAATCAATGAATTTGGTAAAGTTGCAGGATACAAAATCAATGCACAGAAATCTCTTGCATTCCTATACACTAAAGATGAAAAATCTGAAAGAGAAATTAAGGAAACACTCCCATTTACCATTGCAACAAAAATAATAAGATACCTAGGAATAAACCTACCTAGGGAGACAAAAGACCTGTATGCAGAAAACTATAAGACACTGTTGAAAGAAATTAAAGATGTTACCAACAGATGGAAAGGTATACCATGTTCTTGGATTGGAAGAATCAATATTGTGCAAATGACTATACTACCGAAAGCAATCTACAGATTCATTGCAATGCCTGTCAAATTACCAATGGCATTTTTTACAGAACTAGAACAAAATATCTTAAAATATATATGGAGACACAAAATACCCTGAATAGCCAAAGCAATCTTGAGGGAAAAAAGCGGAGCTGGAGGAATCAGACTCCCTGACTTCAGACTATACTACAAAGCTACAGTAATCAAGACAATATGGTACTCACACAAAAACAGAAATATAGATCAATGGAACAAGATGGAAAGCCCAGAGATAAACCCACGCACCTATGGTCAACTAATCTATGACAAAGGAGGCAAGGATATACAATGGAGAAAAGGCAGCCTCTTCAATAAGTGGTGCTGGGAAAACTGGACAGCTACATGTAAAAGAATGAAATTAGAACACTCCCTAACACCACACACAAAAATAAGCTCAAAATGGATTAGAGACCTAAATGTAAGACAAGATACTATAAAACTCTTTGAGGAAAACATAGGAAGAACACTCTTTGACATAAATCACAGAAAGATCTTTTTTGATCCACCTCCTAGAGTAATGGAAATAAAAACAAAAATAAACAAATGGGACCTAATGAAACTTCAAAGCTTTTGCAGAGCAAAGGAAACCATAAACAAGACTAAAAGACAACCCTCAGAATGGGAGAAAATACTTGCAATGAATGAAGAGACAAAGGATTAATTTCCAAAATATATAAACAGCTCATGCAGCTCAATATTAAAAAAAACAAATAACCCAATCCCAAAACAGGCAGAAGACCTAAATAGACATTTCTTCAAAGAAGACATACAGATGGCCAAGAAGCACATGAAAAACTGCTCAACATCACTAATTATTAGAGAAATGCAAATCAAAACTACAATGAGGTATATCACCTCACACCAGTTAGAATGGGCATCATCAGAAAATCTACAAACAACAAATGCTGGAGAGGGTGTGGAGAAAAGGGAACCCTCTTGCACTATTTGTGGGAATGTAAATTGATACAGCCACTATGGAGAACAGTATGGAGGTTCCTTAAAAAACTAAAAATAGAATTACCATATGACCCAGCAATCCCACTACTGGGCATATACCCAGAGAAAAGACACATGCACCCCAATGTGCATTGCAGCACTATTTACAATAGCCAGGTCGTGGAAGCAACCTAAATGCCCACCGACAGACGAATGGATAAAGAAGGTGCGGTACATATGTACAACGGAATATTACTCAGCCATAAAAAGGAACGAAATTTGGTCATTTATAGAGAGCTGGATGGATCTAGAGACTGTCATACAGACTGAAGTAAGTCAGAAAGAGAAAAACAAATATTTCATATTAATGCATATATGTGGAACTTAGAAAAATGGTACAGGTGAACTGGTTTGCAGGGCAGAAATAGAGACACAGCTGTAGAGAACAAATGTATGGACACCAAGGGGGGAAAGAGGCGGGGAGTTGGGTGGTAGTGTGATGAATTGGGAGATTGGGTTTGACGTGTATATGCTGATGTGTATAAAATGGATAACTAATAAAAACCTGCTGTATAAAAAAATAAATAAAATAAAATTCAAAAAAAATATACACATACTTGCCTATACACCAGATGGTTTTCAAAATTCAGCAAGAGGAGAATCTGAATAGGTTTTGACCTGAAAAAGACTCTCTTCCCTCTCATTACTTTTCCTGCTCTTATCTTTCTGTCTCCCCTGATTAAAACAGCCACTGAGGTTTATAGATGCCTATTGGCAGGTAAGGTAAGTGCAGCTAAGTCTTTGGTGTCCGTTTGAGTCTTGGCAAAGGATACTAGTGCAGTTCTTTCTCGCTGTTGAGTTTTTGAGTGAGAAACATAAGGTGCCTGGTGATACGTAAATGTGTAAAACACATGTGTATGTGTGTGATTTTATATAAGAATATTATAATATGTTCGTGCACATGGGGTCTGACAAAATAGTGTTTGATGTTTAGAACTCACTCTTTAAATCTAGGTGCTAGCTCTTAGAACCCAGTTCTACTGATTACTATCTGCAAGTTATCTTCCAATTCAGGTCTTAGTTTCTGTAGTCATTTCCTATTGCTATTATAACAAATCACCACAGACTTAGTGGCCTCAAACAGCACAAAGTTGCCATGTTACGATTCTGAGGTCAGCAGTCCTAAAGCTAGGGTGTTGGAGGGCTGTGTTTCTTCTGGAGGCTTTAAGGTAGAAACCATTTCCTTACTGTCTCCAGTTTCCTGTTTCTAGAGGTGACCTGCATTGCTGGCTTCCTCCATCTTCAAAGCCAGCTGCATAGCCTCTTCAAATCTCTCTCTGACCTCTGCTGCTGACTTCACATCCCTTCTCGGACTCTGACCCTCCTGCTTCCTTCTTTTTTTTTTTTTTTTTTTTAATTAATTAATTAATTAAAAAATTAATTTGTTGGGTCTTCGTTTCTGTGTGAGGGCTTTCTCTAGTTGTGGCAGGTGGGGGCCACTCTTCATCGTGGTGTGCGGGCCTCTCACTATCGCGGCCTCTCTTGTTGTGGAGCACAGGCTCCGGACGTGCAGGCTCAGTAGTTGTGGCTCATGGGTCCAGCTGCTCTGCAGCATGTGGGATCTTCCCAGACCAGGGCTCGAACCCGTGCCCCCTGCATTAGCAGGCAGATTCTCAAGCACTGCGCCACCAGGGAAGCCCCCTGCTTCCTTCTTTTAAGGATTCTTGAGATTACATAGGGCCGACCTGGATAATCCAAGATAATCTTTCCATGTCAAGATCCTTAACTTAATCACACCCACAAAGTCCCTTTTGCCACATTCATAGGGATGTCGTGGTGATCTTCTGATAACAGTAATTTTGATGAGATTTTGCTTTTACATGTTTGGGTGGATAACAAGTTATTTAAGGTATTTAAATTCAAGTGTGAAAGTATGTTACATGCCCCATTAATTATGGCATGTAATGGGAATAAGGTAAAATAATGCATCTCAAAAGGAGTTGAGGTTAAATTGTCCTTTTTGCAATCATTAAACTCTTTCATAATTAGGGTAGCAAAACTCTGGAAATATGTTAACCTGGAACAGGTCACACCGCAGAGAAGAGATCTACTCTATTTCTTAGAGTCAATTTGGCTTCAATGCAAATTAACGTTCAACAAATCTCTAATAGTAAGGTTGTCAGTTTCCATATACTAAATAGCATCCCAGGTGTGATTCTTTCAGATTCTACTACTATTAACATTATAAAAATTCAGGAAGCTTATGCTGAAATTTTTCATTGCTCATGCCACAGAAATTCCACCTTTCTCTTGAGCAAACAAATAAACATGTTGGCATATAGAGATGTTTAACCCACTTAAAGTAAAACAAAAACTGTGCAAACACCTTTCTAAAAGACGATTTTCCGCAGAATTTTCTAAACCGTATTTTATTAGCTTAGTTCACATTTCTGAGTGTATTTAAAAGAAAAAAGATTGATTTATATTGTTACTTAATTCATGCTCTTCATGTTTTCAGGCTGGTTTCCCTCCAGTAATCCTAAGTTCATATTTATAAATTATCAGGGATCTCTGTGTTTAGTATAGCTGAAAAAATATTATGTTTAGGAAACCAGGTTAAAATATATAAAAATGCATTGTTTATCACAAAACATTTTTATGCAGAAATTATTTTCAAACTATGGTATTTTTGTTTGTCCCTTCTGAAATAATTTTTATATTTTATTTAGTAATAACATTTTGCTTAGTTTCCTCTCAGAATTCTTTAAAAACAAAACCATTCAATTAGAATATTTTGGTCGATGGTACAAGAAAGCTTTTTGACTGTTATATACGAAATGGTTACCTTAAAAAAGAAACCTTTAACTAGTGTATCACCCAGGTTAGATTTTATTTTTATTTATCTGCCCTTCTGAGTCTCAGTTTTCTCCATGGTACTGAGAGACAGGTTTGTTTTAAGGATCAAAAGAGATAGTGTGTGTGAAAACTCTCCATGCAAATGATTATAGAAGCAGTCTAATGTTTCATGTTCTGTACGAATTTTGTGATTAGTAGACGTTGGTTAACAGTAACGAAGCTAAATTAAGGAAAGAAATTGATTTAGTGCTGGAGGTCTTTTAAAACCACATGTTGAAAATTCTACCAAATTGTTCTGGAATGCAGGATTTTTGCCTCGTGATTGCTTTGTCATGACAACTGCAATCAAGGGCATCTTGATCACTGGTACAACAAACACTGCAGTAACAGTAGAGCTGATTCAAAATTCAGGGTATGACGATTCTAGATCTGAATGACCAACTCAAGAAGGAAACGAAGTTTTAATTATGATGGAGTGGTCCTCACATGTTGAGAGAGATGAAGGTGCCCTCCAGCCTCCATAGTCAAGCTTAACAGTGTTCTATTATTTTTCCTTAAATTCTTATGATTAAGTGTGTTGAATTCCCCAAAATACCAACAATGTGCTAATAAGACAAAAGAATAGTTATTCCTACTCATTGCAGTGAAACAGAATACTAGTTTTAGAGAGTGCCACAATGTCTTCAAAGAGGGAGATCAGGAGTGGGCTAGTTATAGGACTCTGGCATCTGGGTCATTGATGGATATATTAAACTTAAATTGTTGTTTAGTTGCTTGGATTATAGATACCTAATTTTGGAGGTTTAAAAATACAGGTATGGTTGAATTCAACTTGTATATAATTTGATTTTTTCATGTTTTCTTTGTCCATTAGAATTTTTAATTCTAACTTAGATTTACGTCTCCATCTTAAATTGCTTATTTAATTGAATTTTACACGTATTATCATAGAATTCTATATTCTAATTCCTAATATAAGATTTATAAAAGCTTATTTGTGTCTAGACCCCTTTGAAATTTTATTAATTTTTATTAAAGCTAAGAATTCTCTCCCCAGGGAAATACATATACATGCAAAATATTACAAATAGTTCCAGGGGTTCAAGGAGCTCTTAAAGTCCATTCATGAACTTTTGGGGGGAGGATGTTAATTAAGGATTAAACACTAGAAAAAGAATTATCAAAAACAGGGAATAAGAGAAGAATGTCACCTAACACTACTATATACTTTTTTCAAAAGTTTCCAGCAGTAAGAAATTAAACAAATACAAAAGATATAATAATTGGAGAGAGACAAAATTATTATTTTTCCAGACATCATGATTACATACTCAATCCCAAGAGAAACTTTAATTCTGAAAATATATATTACAATTAATGAGTTCAGTTAAGCATCTAGATCCAAGAAATATAGAAAATATTAATAGACTTATTATATCCTAGCAGTAACCAGGTTGAAGATATAATAAAAAAGAGAGAGTATTCCATTCAAAATATTAATGAAAAATGTGAATGCCCAGGAGTATGCAACAAGAAATATGCAGGAACTATATATAAGGAAAACTACAAAGTTTACGGTGAGATGTAAAAGTAGATTTTAATAAATGGAGTGGCATAGTATAATCCTGTAAAGGAAAACAAATATAAAGATAATAATTCTTCAAAGTTTTTAAAGTTAATTAAAGCTTAATACAATTTCAATTAAAATTCTGATGACATCTTGCTGGAACTCAAAAACATGTTTCTTAAATTAATATGAAATTAAAAATAAACTGGAAAAGCTCTGAACAAATTTAAAATATCATATTAATGATTACAGGCATCCTGTCTGAGATAATACAATATTTTATGCAACTGTAACAATTAAAGCAGAGTGAACAGAGTGGTACTGACAAAAGAATCCATAGAGAGATCAATGAAACTGAATACTTAGCTCTGAAATAAAACCTCATACAACATGACCAACTATATTCTTTGAGATTTTATTAAGCAGGCTTTTTTATATTTTGGAGGGGCTTTTGGAGTAGAGAAAAAGTCTAAATCCAAGTGATTTTGGAAAACTATGGATAAGCGCAATTTAAACACTTTCCTATATGTAGAACAATAGAAATATATGATGTAAATCTTCAACAGAGGAATACGGTTAACAATGTTTAGCAAATGGAGATACTATGTATAAGGAATCTTTCACAACTGGGAACATACTACAGAATACTCTGTCTTGGAATATATACATGTAGTAAAATACTAATAACCCACCTAGTTTAGAGCCAGATCATGATTTTAGAAATACTGGCAAATTATTTGTATGGGAAAGGCTGAAAGTAGACGTTTAACAGATTTGAAGCTGGATAAGAAATTCCTAAAGATAATAATAATAATGGAACACATAACTAAGGGAAAATACCCATTTTAACACTTAAAAGTAATATACTTCGGACACCCATACAAACCATTAACAGCATTAAAAAATACTAAAGGATAGGGCTTCCCTGGTGGCGCAGTGGTTGAGAGTCCGCCTGCCGATGCAGGGGACACGGGTTCGTGCCCCAGTCCGGGAAGATCCCACATGCTGTGGAGTGGGTGGGCCCATGAGCCATGGCCGCTGAGCCTGCGCGTCCGGAGCCTGTGCTCCACAACGGGAGAGGCCACAGCAGTGAGAGGCCCGTGTACGGCAAAAAAAATAATATATAAGTAAAGGATCAAATCATAATAAATATGACGCCCACGTACGGCAAAAAAAAAAAAAAAACAACTAAAGGATAAAATCATAATAAATATGAAAAACAAAGAGTTAACATCTAAAAGTCTAACTGTAATAATAATGGCAATAATCCCACATGCTGCGGAGCAACTGGGCCCGTGAGCCACAACTACTGAGCCTGCACATCTGGAGCCTCTGCTCCGCAACAAGTGGCCCCTGCTTGCCACAACTAGAGAAAGCCCTCGCAGAGAAACGAAAACCCAACACAGCAAAAATAAATAAATAAACTCCTACCCCCAACATCTTCTTTAAAAAAATAATAATAATAATAATAATAATTCAGCAGTAATTTAGAGATTTCTCTAACTATAATCATTGTTGCTCCTGTTATTAAAATATTATCATTTCAGTCAAAATAGGTTACAGAAAGAGGTAATGTTTGGATTTTTCTTCTTAAGTTTCAACATGTAATCAGGATTTCTTTGTTGTCAACATTATTATCTTTATCATCAGCATTGCTGTCTTCATCATCATTTCTACATATTGGCTTTCAACATAAGACAGATAATTCCTAAGCATATTGCATATTTTTATTAAACTTCTTATTAAATTTTATAATGTTTAGAGGTGACTTTCACAACAGATACATTCAGGGTTGTTTTTTTAAATAAGGGCATAGATTTTACTTGTACGATGCCAAGTTTGTCTTATTTCAATGGGGGCTCTTTGTATAATGGAGTTTAGTCTTCCTGTACTAGTAATTTTACAGTGATTACCTAGAAGAGGAACAAAAAGAATCTATCAAATGGATAGTATGTTTTATTCTATGTTTGTATCTTAATTTTATATGGGCTGAATATCATGATGTTTAGGAAAAACTGGTGTGTTGTCATCGTGATTATAAGGATACAACAAAAACTGAGTAGTAATGCATCTCTATAGCTAGGATACCTGAGTTTGACTCAGATGCTGAAGAAACAATATGTAATTTCAGATGAGCAAATAAGCAATTAGATCTCAAATTTAGAGGATAGAAGATAATCTTATGAACCAAAATATTTTGAAAATTGATTTTTTGGTAGGCTCAGTCTATCATACTGGGAGATAATGATTTGTACCACAAAGTTACTGCAGTGTTTTCAGTGAATTGAACATACTGCCCTGATGGTTTCTGATAATTTTTTTGAGCATCACTTAGTGCTAAGAACTGTGGTAGGCATTTGTAGTACAATAATGAGTAAATATTACTTCTTTTCTAACAACGACACTTTTCCCTGGAGAACAAAACCATTCCACAAGGATAATACTATGAATAGTAAGGGTAGTAAAATAAATAGAATCATAACTAACATTCTTTAGTGCTTTGTGACAGCATTTTCCCACATGCTTTGCTTATACACTGTATAACCCAGTTTATCCTCACAATATCTTATGAAACAGGTATTCTTATTTCTTCCTTTTGTGTATAAGAAGCCTGAGTAAACAAAGTGGTTAAATAAAATATCGCCAAAGTAAGTGGCAGAAGTAATATTCAGATCTGAGAACTATAGTTCCTTCCCTGAAACTACTATACTGCATCTCAGTTGAAATCATAGTATTTTATACAGTTTATATTGAGGAACATTTAAGGGCTGAGGAGAATTGATCTCAGGTATATTTCACAGGAGAAATACAACTTAAAACATACCTTACCACATGTGTTTGACAGGTAGATACAAGGCAGATAAGAGTATTGTATAAAACATTATGGGGAAAAGCATCAACCTAGGAAAATGTACTACCTCAAAGCTCCATGAAGACAGAGACCATGTCTGATTGATGCATTGCTAGATCTCCAGTGCCTAGAATAGATGCTGGGTTGTTGCTAAATAGCATTAGGGGCAAAAAGCACTAAATTTTATATTCTACACCATAAACAAAACTGTTGGTAGTCCTGTATGCACATTAAAATTCTCACTGCAAGGATAGTAAGCTGAATGATTTTAATATTATATTCTGTCTTCATTAAGTACTATTTGAAAATAATATTTTTTTTCAAAGCCCTCTCTCCCCACCCATAAACAACAGTAAATTTTTTTTTTTTTTTTTTTTTTGCGGTACGCGGGCCTCTCACTGTTGTGGCCTCTCCCGTTGCAGAGCGCAGGCTCCGGACGCGCAGGCTCAGCGGCCATGGCTCACGGGCCCACCCACTCCGCGGCATGTGGGATCTTCCCGGACAAGGGCACGAACCCGCGTCCCCTGCATAGGCAGGCGGACTCCCAACCACTGCGCCACCTAGGAAGCCCAAATTTTTTTTTTTTAATTAATGGAAATATCACCCACATGTAAACATGGCCTTTATGATGTTAAAGTTCTCACTATGCTTTTATAGTCTTCATAGTGCATGTTTTTGTGCAATTTACTGCAGTTTTTGAGGTTCTATCTATCTCACACATTCTCCCTATTTTTTAGTATCTGGGAAAAATCTCCTTTGGATAGCTAATAAAGTTATGGAGGTAATAGCTCAAACAAAGGCAAAGTTAAAATGTAAATAACCTGTCATCAAACTTTTAGTGACAATTAAGGAAAGTAAACAATCATGTTAAGAATATACCTGAGTACAGCAACTGAACTTTTATAAATATACAAATGGATCCCAGATAAATGTCAGAAAACCATTATCAAGATTAAGTGCATAGCAATGGTCATTATTTTAAGAGCCCACATTTTCATTAAACTATAATCACCGTGTTTAAAAATAAAGTAATTGTCAGACCACAAAAAGCCCAGGTAATTGAACAGAAAACTGATCGTCATGAATTGGTGGGGTCCTGTGTGCTAGTGTCATGGTATTATGGGGCCAAATGTTACTACTGGAAATGCCAGACTAACACCTGGCTTTGGTACATGTCCTTCCCAACGAAGAGTTATAGTTTCTTGGAGTTCTGAATTTTCAGAGCACTGAGAATACCTAACATGTACGTAACTTTTGGAAAGTCAGTCTTAAAGCCCTCCTTGCTAAACAGTTGCCATAGTGGGGAGTTGCCTTTTCATTCCTCTCTGAGAAGGGCTTTTCAGCTTTACACATATTGTTCTTTATGGTTGCTCTCAGCTGTTGATTTGTGTAGAAAAATGTCAGTGCTTCCATGATTTCATGATGATTAATGAAAATAAAACTAGGAATAGGTGGAACATGAGGTGACTTTTATATTCCAAGTCATTAGTGGCCATATAGGTAGTTCTGAAAGACCCAGTAAAATAGATTATTATAACAAGGCAAATTAATGGTTTCTTCAGAGTTTAGAAAATAAACTTGATGAGTTATATGAGAAATTCATTACCAAAAATCATTTTTCTTATCTGAATAATGAATTACAGTCTATATACAACTAATTTAGATCCATTTTTGTGATGACATATTTGACCTACCTTTGTTTATGGGATAAATGCAGCTGCTAAATGTGTTTATATAATAACTAATTAATGTTTGATGGTCCATCAACTTGATCTATGAACTCTATTGTAAAGAAAGCAAAAAAGAACTATCAAATTGCATGCCATGCCCTGAAGTAGTCAAGATTCTTCCAGGGAAAATACTTTGAAGGAATTTTTTAGCAAGATATACTTTATTATCCTACACAATAATTTCCAAATTAGATATAACACTTCAGAAGGGCTGGTCTTCCCCCAAGTAAACTGATTACAAAGAGAGTCCTTACTCATCTTTGTATTTAAAAGTAACATATGTTAATTTCAAAACACCACTTTAAAAATAATGTATTTTGATATGATAACTTTTGGTGGGCAAGTTAATAGGGTAAACTTTATTTTTTATAATAGAAAATTGTATACATATATTGGATTTACACATGTTGACATTTTTTCTGTTTAAAATAAAAATATAAAAATTAAATTTTCTATTTAAATCATGGCTGGAGAGCAAGCATTTGTCTCCTCTCCCTTTGGAAACCCCATTGTCATTCGGTGAAAACTATAAAAAGGAACAATCCCGTAACCCAAACAAAAACATACCATGTGGTTATCAGCAGATGAGAAATCTCAATAAATTTCTAGAAAATGGAATATGCAAAGTAAATTGATGGGTGAAATGAGAAAGTAAGCCACTGTCCATGATATATACAGCTTAGGTGAAAATGCTTTGAGATCCTGGGTCCAAGAAATGGGCGGGGGGGGGGGTTAGAAAAGGAGCATTAACGCTGTGTTTAACTACAAAACACCTAGACAGTTCAACCATCCTACACAGCTTCCTTAATACGACAGCAAGCAACCAGTTTTTTACTCCCTAGTCAAAAAATAAAGGGATTTTCTGCAAAGAAATTTAGTGAACTCTTTGGTTCTTAATATTGGTGTTAAGCACCAGAGTTGAGTACTCTTCACTCTGGCATTACCTACATAAAGGGAGAAAAACCGACAATAACTTAGTAGGAAACACATCAACTGGGTCCTTCATTTTTGCTATGAACACCCAATCAATTAAGACCAGCAGCATGAGAGAGGGAAAAAAAAAAAAACAAAACTAAAGGAAAATGTTAATTCCACAATGGTGGGAGAAATATAATTTGAGGTACAGACCAATATCAACAAAAGAAAATAAATCTTAAAAGGAAAAATTAGAAAAATCTAATTAGAATTAAAACGTAATAGGAAACTAGAAGACAATCATTTTTAGGAAGTTACTTCTTCAAAGCAAATGAGTAAAATCAAAAAGGAAAATAACCTGGGATCCAGGAAACAGTGAATTGGAGATAGGAATATGATGAAATGAAATTTTAGAATGACAGCTGTGCTGTCTCAGATCTTAGTAAAGCAGGAGTTTGAAAAGTATAGGAGGGACTGTCTTGGGGAAATGGATGGAAGTGTACGTGAAATTCTAGATAGGGTACATATATAGTGGATATGGGAAGATTCATTTTTCTTTTGTAAATAGAAAATAAGGGCAATTAAAAGACTCAGGAAACAAAATATGTAGAAAAACATCATTATCTACATGTAGAACACATATTAAAAGTAATTTAAATTTAAGCAAGTGGCAGAGAGTAAGAAAAAAATAGATTTTGCTGTGATGCTAGAAACATTTTCTTTAAGTGGAACAGAAGTTGTGATGGGTCTAAAGAGAAGGAAAGTAATTCTAACATACTAATAAGCTCTGCTGTTAAAAAATTCACATGGTAATTTCTATATGTATATAATTTTATATGTATAATTTATAAGTATATTATTAATATAATCTATATAAAATTTTAACATAATTTATAGTATATATAATATATATGGTATCTATATTTTTTAGAATTTGGAAATAAACTTTAGAGAAAGCCAGAAGACTTACATGTCACCATGGAACAGAATGCAAACAAAGGTATCAAGCAAAGGTACAGTAAAAAAATGTTGCAAGTATAAATGGTGAAAAGAGTTTATAGGAAAAGGTAGGTGCTCTAAAATTTTCATCTTAAATAGTAGAACATTTAAAGAAAATGTCTAAGGTAGGTGCGGTAAGAACAGAAGTTTAAGTACATTATTTTATATTAGTGGTATCTAACCATACAAATAAATAATGAACTGCACAATCATGACCACTAGTATTGAATAATATTCCATTGTCTGGATGTACCACAGTTTATCCATTTATCCATCTACTGAAAGACATCTTGGTTTCTTCCACAGTTTGGCAATTATGAATAAAGCTGTTATAAGCATCCATGTCAGGCATTTTGTGTGGACGTAAATTTTTAACTTATTTGGGTAAATACCAGTAAGTGAAATTTCTGAATCCTCTGGTAAGCTTATGTTTTGTAAGAAACTGCCCAACAGTCTTCCGAAGTGGCTGTACCATTTTACATTCCCATCAACAATGAATGAAAGTTCCTGTTGTTCCACATCCTTGTCAGCATTTGGTGTTGTCAGTGTTTTGGATTTTAGCCATTTTAATAGTTGGTAGTGGTATTTCACTGTTGTTTTAATTTGCATTTCCCTGATGGCATATGACCTTGAGCATCTTTTCATATGTTTATTTGCCATCTGTATGTATACTTGCCCATTTTTGAATCGTTTTTTTTTAAGAGTTCTTTGTATATCTTGAATAATAGTCCTCTATCAGATTTGTGTCTTTCAAATGTTGTTTCTCCGTTTGTGGTTTGTCTTTTCATTTTCTTGACATTGTCCTTCATGGAGCATGAGTTTTTAATTTTAATGAAGCCCAGTTTATTAACTATTTCTTTTCTTTTCTTTTCTTTTTTTAATTAGAGGCAGAGCTGAGAGCAGCTGTGCAAAATTAGTACCAGTATCCTCCTACCCTCCATTTTATTTATTTATTTTTAATTATTTTTTTAAACATCTTTATTGGAGTATAATTTCTTTACAATGGTGTGTTAGTTTCTGCTTTATAACAAAGTGAATCAGCTATACATATACATACATCCCCATATCTCCTCCCTCTTGTGTCTCCCTCCCACCCTCCCTATCCCACCCCTCTAGGTGGTCACAAAGCAGCGAGCTGATCTCCCTGTGCTATGTGGCTGCTTCCCACTAGCTACCTATTTTACATTTGGTAGTGTATATGTGTCCATGCCACTCTCTCACTTCATCCCAGCTTACCCTTCCCCCTCCCTTTGTCCTCAAGTCCATTCTCTACATCTGTGTCTTTATTCCTGTCCTGCCCCTAGATTCTTCAGAACCTTTTTTTTTTTTTCAGATTCCATATATATGTGTTAGCATAAACTATTTCTTTCATGGATTGTATCTTTGATGTTGCATTTTAAAAGTCACCACTAAAGCCAAGGTCATACAGATTTTCTATTATGCTATTTTCTGGGAGTTTTACAGCTTTGTGTATTATATTTAGTTCTGTAATCCATTTTGAGTTATTTTTTGTGACAGGTGTAAGGTCTGGTCTAAATTTTTTTTTTTTGCACGTGAGTATTGTTTCAGCATCATTTTATGAATAGACTGTCTTTGCTCCATTGTATTGTCTTTGCTCCTTTGTTAAAGATCAGTAGTCTATATTTGCATGGGTCTATTGTGTGACATTTTAAAAGCTGGCATAACATGCATAACAATTTTCAGTATATCCCTTTGGAGATAGTTCTGGTTTAGTAACTAGGACAGACTCAAAAGAAAAGAAGAGAAACTTAGGAAAGAAGGAAAGTTTAAAAAAATGTCTAATTTCTTACAGCAGATTTACATGTAAGAATTGCACACATATTAAATTAATAGCCAAAATTTACATCATACACATCATTTTCTGTTACAAGAGATTATTCCCTGGAGTAAGTATTAGTTAGAACTGCACTTCCAGATTCTTTTCAATGTGTAAATTATGTATGTAAAAAAGTATACATAAAGTTCCCCTCTACCCCATTTTCTTCCAGTTGACACTGATGTAAAACAGTATTTTCCCTTTCATAAACCTCAAATTCCCTTTTTCTATTTTGGAACAAAAGGAAAAGACATATGTGACAGAGTGGAGCTATTGATTCTTAATTTGGTTCATAAGGTATAAACGGAGTGAGATTCATGTACACACACATTGTTAAATGAACTTTTCCAGTTGTGTTTTTTTAATTTCATTGAGACTAATTAGTATGATCTATCATAGACTGCAGCATACCTTACACTTCCATTAAGGATAAAATACCTGTGTGCCACATGTGATTAAGAGAATCAGTAGGTAAGCGCCTCATTATGAATGTGATTATTAGGTGATTCTGCCCCATTAAGGTCCAATAAGTATTCTATAGTTACTAGAGGTCCAGCAAACGTTCAATTATAGGAGCACAATTTATATTCTCAACCTAGGTTGATATGCACACATACAGATCATAAACCTGATTGTACTGTGATAAAAATGAGGCTAGATTGAGTTATTTGCCTTTCCCATATTTGGCAAAGTGGACACAGTTGCTTTTTCCATATTATGTGAAATGACTTTTCTCAAGAGCTTATGACTACATATCCACTGTGCTCAGCACAACACCTGCTCTAAGGTCATAGCAGGAGGGGATCAGAATGGACATGTAGAGGATACTTTTGTTTCCCAACCTAACCTCCCACCATAACTTTATGATAACTTTAAGAAGTCTAGGAACTATGATAGAACATAAAATATGACATGCATCAGATCATGAGCTCTAAATGGAAAACATATCATGATACTCTGTTTTTGGGGGGATGTGTAAAAATTGCAAAGTTTCATTAAATCAAAAAAAAAGTGTTAAATTATGAAGGTCAACCCATAGAAACATATATCACTTTTTATCAGGTTATTTCGTCTCCTGATATATCCCCCAAAACGTTGGTCACACCTCATTGGTAATAGTAAGCATCCCCTAGACATCCCCAAAATGGGGGAAATAAAATATTTGCCCCATCAACATGCAATACCAATTCACTCTCAATAGGAGAAAATGGACAAGGTGTCACAAAGCACTGACCATTAAATATCCCATTAGTATCAATAAGTAAGTACAGTAGGGATAGTTTCCAAGGCCTAATTTATCCAGTGATGTTACTAACATGTGCTTCTGTATTCTCTGTGTTCTGATGCCATGTCTGCATGGCATCAATTTCCCTGGCACTGTTTTATGAATCTCTTTGGCTCATTTTACCCTATGTAAAATAGATCTATTATTCTTTCAGCAAGCGGATATCAAACACCCATTATGAATTAGGCACTGTGCTAAGATAGTGCATCTCTCATGACAGAAACTCCAAGAGATCAAATTATTCATGTTTTAGGTATCCTCTATCATTCAATAGGATCAAAGTACTGAATATGATAGAATGGGATTTTTCTCTTATTTGAAAATATTTGAAGACTATCTGCCACTTGTAGATTCTACTAATTTTCTACAGTGTGAAAATTATTTACCAAATTGAGAAAACTGACACTTTCCCTATGGCTATAAGACAATATTTATACCTCTAAAATCCCTCTCAAAAAAAAAAAAACTACTAAGAAAGTAAAGTTTCTTTTTTTAGAAATATGTTACTAAGGATAATTTCAAATGTTTGTGTGCAATAAACTCCAAAATGAATATAATTTTTATAATGCTTGTTTTCTGAATTTACTATATATCTACCATTAAAACAGGAAATGAAGATATTTTACCTGAAGGTTTCCTGATGTGTGTGTATGTATGAATGTATATAGAGAGACAAAGAAAGGGATAGGGGAGGGAGAGAGATGGAGAAGGAGTGAAAGTTTAGAAGCATAGATTTTATATTATCACATATTTCCTGTATGGTTACTTATTCGATGAGGAGTTTTAACATATTTGTTTTTGCTCTAAGGTCTTGGAAAATTCAGCAGTGTAACATCCTGAATCATTTACTTGAGGAGAAAAGTTAATTCTTGGATTACTCTTAGGTATAGAAAGAGCTAAGAAAAGAAAATGCCAGATCCTTCAAACTGAGGTCATTTTTTAAATTAGTCACATGGGTATTTTAAGAAGAAATGAAGCTCAGGAAAAAAAAGGAAAGAAAAACGGGGGTGTTTTTCTATGAGAGAAGCTTCATAAAAATATTACTTTGGTCTAGTATAATATTTTGCATCAGATATTTATGTAAAACTCACTTTCGTATTATTTCTTTTATTAAAAAACGAAACGTTTGTGGGACTGTAAATTGGTACAGCTACTATGGAAAACAGTAAAGAGGTTTGTAAAAAAAAAATCGAAAACAAAACTACCACATGATGCAGCTGTTCCACTTCTATGCATTTATACAAAGGAAATGAAAACACCAACTTGAACAAATTTATGCAGCCCCATGTTCATTGCAGAATTATTTACAATAGCCAAGATAGGAAAACAACCTAAGTGTTCATCGATGATGAATAGGTAAAGAAATTATGATACATACATACATACATATATTATTCACCCATAAAAACAATGAATTCTGGCCATTTGCAACAACATGGATAGATATTGACAGCATTTTGCTAACTAAATAAATCAGACAGAGAAAGACAAATATGATTTCTCTGTGGAGTCTAAGAAAAAAACAAAAAAACAAACAAAAACCCCAAAACAGGTTCATAGGTACAGAGACAGATTGGTGGTTGCTAGAGGCAGGGGTTAAGAGAAGTGGGTGAAGGGGTGAAGGGGATGAAGAGGGAAACAAAGAAATAGAGAGAGGAGGAAGGAAGGGAGGGAGGGAGGGAGGATGGAAGGGAAGGAGGGAAGGATGGAGGGAGAAAGGAAGGAAGGAAAGAAGAGGGGAGGGAGGGAGGGAGGATGGAAGGAAGTGAGTGAGGGAGGGAGGGAAGTAAGGATTCTTCAGTATATGCAAATCACACAATGTGATACACCATATTAACAAATTGAAGAACAAAAACCGTATGATCATCTCAATAGATGCAGAAAACACTTTTGACAAAATTCAACACCCTTTTTTTTTTTTTTAAGAAGATGTTGGGGGTAGGAGTTTATTAATTTATTTATTTATTTTTGCTGTGTTGTGTCTTCGTTTCTGTGCGAGGGCTTTCTCTAGCTGTGGCAAGCGGGGGCCACTCTTCATCGCGGTGCACGGGCCTCTCACTATCGCAGCCTCGCTTGTTGCGGAGCACAGGCTCCATACGCGCAGGCTCAGTAGTTGTGGCTCACGGGCCTAGTTGCTCCGCGGCATGTGGGATCCTCCTAGACCAGGGCTCAAACCCGTGTCCCCTGCATCAGCAGGCAGATTCTCAACCACTGCACCACCAGGGAAGCCCACCAGTGGCATTTTTTACGGAACTAGAACAAAAACCTTAAAATATGTATAGAGACACAAAAGACCCCGAATAGCCAAAGCAGTCTTGAGGGAAAAAACAGAGCTGGAGGAATCAGACTCCCTGACTTCAGACTATACTACGAAGCTACAGTAATTAAGACAATATGGTACTCGCACAAAAACAGAAATAGAGATCAATGAAACAGGATAGAAAGCCCAGAGATAAACCCACACACCTATGGTCAACTAATCTATGATAAAGGAGGCAAGGATATATAATGGAGAAAACACAGTCTTTTCAACAAGTGGTGCTGGGAAAACTGGACAGCTACATGTAAAAGAGTGAAATTAGAACACTCCCTAACACCATACACAAAAATAAGCTCAAAATGGATTAGAGACCTAGATGTAAAACTGGACACTATAAAACTCTTAAAGGAAAACATAGGAAGAACACCCTTTGACATAAATCACAGCAAGATCTTGTTTGATCCACCTCCTAGAGTAATGGAAATAAAAACAAAAATAAACAAATGGGACCTAATAAAACTTCAAAGCTTTTGCACAGCAAAGGAAACCATAAACAAGACAAAAAGACAACCCTCAGAATGGGAGAAAATATTTGCAAATGAATCAACGGACAAAGGATTAATCCCCAAAATATATAAACAGCTCATGCATCTCAATATTAAAAAAACAACCCAATCCAAAAATGGGCAGAAGACCTAAATAGACATTTCTCCAAAGAATACATACAGATGACCAAAAAGCACAAGAAAATATGCTCAACATCACTAATTATTAGAGAAATGCAAATCAAAACTACAATGAGGTATCACCTCACACCAGTTAGAGCGGGCGTCATCAGAAAATCTACAAACAACAAATGCTGGAGAGGGTGTGGAGAAAAGGGAACCCTCCTGTACTGTTTGTGGGGATGTAAATTGATACAGCCACTATGGAGAACAGTATGGAGGTTCCTTAAAAAACTAAAAATAGAATTACCATATGACCCAGCAATCCCACTACTGGGCATATACCCAGAGAAAACCATAATCCTAAAAGACACGTGCACCCCAGTGTTCATTGCAACACTATTTACAATAGCCAGGTCATGGAAGCAACCTAAATGCCTGTCGACAGATGAATGGATAAAGAAGATGTGGTACATATATACAATGGAATGTTACTCACCCATAAAAGGGAACGAAATTGGGTCATTTGTAGAGATGTGGATGGATCTAGAGACTGTCATACAGAGTAAAGTAAGTCAGAGAGAGAAAAGCAAATATCATATATTAATGCATATATGTGGAACCTAGAAAAATGGTACAGATGAACCGGTTTTCAGGGCAGAAATAGAGACACAGATGTAGAGAACAAATGTATGGACACCAAGGAGGGGAAAGTGGAGGCGGGGGTGGTGGTGGATGAATTGGGAGATATGGATTGACATGTATACACCAGTATGTATAAAATAGGTAACTAATAAAAACCTGCTGTATAAAAAAGTAAATAAAATAAAATTTAAAAATTTAAAAATATTTATATTTTATATGCTCTAAGACATAACAAGCGGAAGTCTTCAGTTAATGAGGAAACAAAGTCCAAATGTATGTTTTATTTTATAATTCACCTTGTCTGTTTTGCCTGAGTGTTATGTAACAATGACTGAGCAAGTTTTTACCAGTTTTTCAGCATTTGTGTGAGACAGCCTCCCTCAAAATATAGTCAAAATGATGTATGTACTATTCTTTTGGGGCCTTTAGGAGCACTTCAGGAGACAGGCTGCTATCCTCCACAGTGACAGAAGCTGGCATATAACGAGAAGCCCATCTAATGCTGGTCAGGGGAAATTCCCTGTGAGTTCTGACACTGTGAAGAGTGGTTTCAGACTAAACTCCGAAGTCAAAAAGGTAGACACAGAATTGCAAGTATTAATTGCCTTTGGGGATGCTTCTCTTTTGAGCAGTGCTGCTCCAGGAGAAGCAGCCTGAGAGCTTTATTCGTTTATTGAAGGATGATGATTCTCAGAGTACTCTCAAATAGGCCAGAATTTATGCAACTAGATATTGTCATACTAAGTGAAGTAAGTCAGAGAAAGACAAATACCATATGACATCACTTATATGTGGAATCTAAAATATGACACACCTTATCTATGAAACAGAAACAGACTCACAGATATACAGAAAAGACTTGTGATTGCCAAGGAGGAGGGGGGGCAGTGAGGGAGGTATGGATTGGGAGTTTGGGATTAGCAGATGCAAAGTATTTTATATACAATGGATAAACAAGAAGGTCCTACTGTATAGCACAGGGAACTATATTCAGTATCCTGTGATAAACCATAATGGAAAAGAATATGAAAAAGAATGTATATATATATATATATATATATATATATATATATATATATGTATAACTAAATAACTTTGCCATACAGCAGATATTAACATAACATTGTAAATTAACTATACTTCAATAAAATAAATTTTTAAAAGTCTATATGCAACTGGATTAGTATTAATCAAATATTATTAATGATCAGTGATTGCAAGAAAATTATCACAAACCACCTGATTAAAAACACTTTCATAAAGTGGTTCCAATTTATCATTAAAATATATTAACATATTGAGGGCAGAGAAAGTATGTTTTATGTTTCTTTTATATCGAACTATTTCTTCTAATTGTATGTTTTGGTTTTGTCTGATGATCAAACAATATTTTTTGAATAAATGAAGAACATTTTGTGGTATTAAAGATAGAGCAACATGAAAATAAATTATTGAAACTGTCATTTCTATAGGGGACAACCTAAACACAATAAATGATAAGAAACTTGTTAAGTGGCTTTTATATTTTTCTAGAACCTGGTCCAGAAAGATTATTCAAAAATGGCAAATATCTCCACTAACTTTCCACTTATTAATACTTCTTGAGAAAATCTTGTCTGTTTTTTAATTTTGCAAATAAAAGAGCATGGAATTTTTTGTATACAATACCTATGAAGTGTCAACATGTAGAAAAACTTTTAAATCCTCAACACTTTGAATGGTGGAAAGGTACTATATATTATTTTACCTCTCACTTTTCCTCATGTCTCTAACCATTTCAGAGTAACTTCAACTTTTTTGTCATTGTCCTTCCATCTGATAAGCAGAACATAAAAATAGATGACATAAAAATCTGCTACCAATTCAGAGAATTTGTTAAGAGCCAAAAAAACAGGAAGTGACAGCACGTCAGTAACTTGTTTAAATGTGAACTGGAGCAAAAGGGTGTTAATCATTTGAATTCCACTTACTTCCACACTTTTTCAGACATGTTGCTAGCAGGCAAAAATGCAAGGTTATAAACATTTAATTCCTTTAAGTCCATATCTTTTAGTTCCTCACCATGAGAATTCTTTAGCTAGAAAAGTGTGTGTATAATAGTCAGTAGGCTATTTAATATAAAAATTTTAGTTTCTTAGATTTTAGGGGAATCAAAAAACAATTAGTAAAAATAATGGTAAGTAAAAAGTTTTGTTTCAAAAAGAAATACTTAGCTTCAGCTTTAAAATGTGAAAGAAAGGAGGCAAAAGAGGCTTCTAACAGCTTTCAGCTAGAAATTTTTAAGATATTCTGGAAAAATTCATATCAGCTTTATGTATGTATAGCTGACCCTTGAACAACACGGATTTGAACTGTTCAGGTCCATTTACATGCAGATGTTTTTCACTAAATATGTATTACTACTACAGTATTACATGATCCTAGGTTGCTTGAATCCAGGGATGCAGAACTGCAGAAACAGAGGACCAACTATAAATTTATACAGGGATTTTCAACTGCACGAAGGGTTGGTGCCCCCAGCCCCTGTGTTGTTTAAGGGTCCCCTGGATATGTCTTCTGATTACAAAAGTAATGCATATTTACAATAAAAATAAGTGATAATATAAAGAAGAAAATAGTAGAATTTTTTTTTTTTTTAATTTCAGGAATCCACTGACTTCTATTCACCAAAACTCTGGGATATGTTTTTAAAATACCTATTTCATGTGTTACTACATTGCCTTAAATAATTAGTTTTTTTTTAATTCCTCTCATTGTAATTTTTCAAAACATTTTCTCTTTTCCTCTCCTTTTTTATTTAAACGTATATCTAAGTTATGTATTAAATTCATATAAATCATTTATAACATATGTAGAATTATTTTAAAAAAGAAACAAATACTCATATGCCCAAACTTTGGTTTAAGAAATAATATTTTGCTGTGGGATATTTCATATTAAGCTGTCCCATAGGCACTTAAGAACGTGGATGTATCATCAGAGATTATGTAAACTATCAACTTATAAAGGTAATCACATAAAAATATAGAACAAATATTAGATTACTGAGGAATGCAAGAAGTCTGAAGAGGAGCACAAATTTATTAATTGTATAAGCTATCTGAAATTTATTTTTACCTTTGTTATGCCGTATTTATAACAACTTGTTCCTTAATCATTTATATTTTAATAGTCTGTTTCCTTAGCCATGCCACTTTAAAATATGACATATTCCTATAAAATGCTCTGGTCTCTTTCATGGAACTTTTCAGATCTATTGGTATATTTGTTTCTTAGAGTATAATAGCACACTTTAAAAAAATTGATGGATACCTGGCCTGGCAGGTTACATCTATTTTTTTTATCATGTTTTAAGATTTTTTATAGCTATTCTAGCAGCTTTAAAGTTCCATATGCATTTTAGAATCATTTTGCCAAATCACCTCTCCGTAGCTTTTTTTTTTTTTTTTTAATTTTTTAATTAAAGTATAGTTGATTTACAATGTTGTGTTAGCTTCTGGTGTGTAACAAAGTGATTTCCATTATGGCTTATTGAATATTGAGTATAACTCCCTGTGCTATACAGTACAGGGATACTGATAACAATTCCCTGTGTTATACAGTAGGACCTTATTGTTTATCTCTTTTATGTATAGTTGTTGGTATCTAATACCCCAAACTCCTAATTTATCCCTCCTTCACCCCCTTTTCCCTTTGGTAACCATAAATTTGTTTTCTATTTTTGTGAGTCTGCTTCTGTTTTGTAAATAAAGTCTTAAATATTAGATATGACAACATGATACAAATGAGTATCATATTTTAGATTCCACATATAAGTGCTACATTTGATATTTGTCTTTCTCTGTCTGACTTACTTCACTCATTGTGATAATCTCTAGGTCCATCCATGTTGCTGCAAATGGCATTGTTTCATTCTTTTTTTATGTTTGAGTAGTATTCCGTTATATCACATCTTTTTTATCCATTCATTTGTCGATGGACATTTAGGTTGCTTCCATGTCTTGGCCATTGTAAACAGTGCTGCAATGAGCATTGGGGTGCATGTGTCTTTTTGAATTATAGTTTTGTCCAGATATATGCCCAGAAGTGGGATTCCTAGCCCATATGGTAGTTCTATTTTTAGCTTTTTAAGGAACCTCCATACTGTTCTCTATAGCTGTTGCACCAATTTACATTCCCACCAACAATGTAGGTGGGTTCCCTTTTCTCCACTAAACTCTCTGATTTCTTACCCAGTTCAGTGGTATGAAAGTTATCAGAAACTTACATTTGTCAAGAAGTCCTTTCTGTGAATATTCTTGAAGATGAAGCATTGTTTGCAAAATCGTCAGAGTAAAATAATAAATATCTATAGATGACGAAGACTTTAAATGGCATGGTTAAATATATAATTACGATGCAATTGATGAAAAAGTTGGTTATTTCTTTGACATAAGATTTTAAGATAGTAACTAGAATTATGACTGGTAATATATCCAGACATATTCAAATTTTAGTAATATCATATTGTGTCTAGAACATTTAAATTAATAACATTCATCCTGAAGGGGAACAGAATTTGCTACCCCAAAATATGTCTCTTTGGCATATTAATTATTTTAAACTGGTTATTTTCTAAGAAAAAGAAGATATAGGAAAAATTCTGAAAACCAAGTAGGAGTTACCGTTTTGTAAGAAACATACACATTTGTAAGAAAAATCTTCATTTTTAAGGGTGTCTCCCTCACTGTACCAGAAACAGGAGGATGACCAAATTGCTAGAAACTCTTATCAATGGAGAAGACAATGATTTAAATCTGCATAACAAGCTTACCCTTGTTTATGGTGTTTTTCCTGATAATGTCCCAAAATTGACTCTCCCCAACCTCAGCATCCTCTTTTGGCTTTAGTTGAGGGTGGCATTTAAGGTGAGGGTTTTGGCCATTTTGACAAGTTACTCAATTTTCCTGGTTCTCTTCCATATATACATGTTATTAAACTTTTGTTTGGTTTCCTCCTGTTAATCTCTCTAATGTCAGTATAATTCTTAGACCAGCCAGAAGAACCTAGAAGGGTACAGGAAAATATCTTGCTCCCTGATAATCCAAACAGTATAACCCAAGAAGGTTTATTGTCACTTATTTGACATTACTTCCCATGAAAGTTAACGTGCCAAAGAAGGATAATTAATCTAATACCTCTCTTTGAGATGTTTCAGAGGCCCTCTGAAAATCCTAAAGTTAGCTTGAGTTCAAAAGAACTTTATTTCGAATTTGATTTGGGAAAGTTTGTCAAAGACTTCAAAAGGTTTTTAAACTCTGGTCAAATAAGATCATAGGTCACTGTGAAACAGTTCCTAGTTATCCATTTAATCAAAGTGACAAAGACTTCTAAGGCAAATACAGAAAGTTAAATAGTTGCTAAAAAAAACTTAGCTCTTGTAATATTGAAAAGATTCAGTTTAAGCAATCAAAGACCTGATAAAAACAACAAAGGAAATTATTTTGATAAAACATAAAATCCTGGGGTGGTGGTATGATAAATTGGGAGATTGGGATTGACATATACATACTAATATGTATAAAATGGATAACTAATAAGAACCTGCTGTATAAAGAAATAAATAAAATAAAATACCAGAAAATCTCTGCTTTTTAGGCAGACTACTAGAAAGTAAAGAAAAGCCTTTTATAATTTCGTTATCCAGCAATCACACTACTGGGCATATACCCTAAGAAAACCATAATTCAAAAAGAGTCATGTACCACAATGTTCACTGCAGCTCTATTTACAATAGCCAGGACATGGAAGCAACCTAAGCGTCCATCGACAGATGAATGAATAAAGAAGATGTGGCACATATAGACAATGGAATATTAATCAGCCATAAGAAGAAATGAAATTGAGTTATTTGTAGTGAGGTGGATGGACCTAGAGACTGTCATACAGAGTGAAGTAAGTCAGAAAGAGAAAAAGAAATACTATATGCTAACATATATATGGAATCTAAAAAAAAAAAAAAAAAAAAGGTTCTGAAGAAGCTAGGGGCAGGACAGGAATAAAGATGCAGACGTAGAGAATGGACTTGAGGACACAGGGAAGGGTAAGGGTAAGCTGGGATGAAGTGAGAGAGTCACATGGACATATATACACTACCAAATGTAAAATAGATAGCTAGCGGGAAGCAGCTTCGTAGAACAGAGAGATCAGCTTGGTGCTTTGTGTCCACCTAGAGGGGTGGGATAGGGAGGGAGGGAGGGAGGGAGGGAGACACAAGAAGGAGGAGATATGGGGATATATGTATATGTATAGTGATTCACTTCGTTATAAAGCAGAAACTAACACACCATTGTAAAGCAATTATACTTCAATAAAGATGTAAAAAAAAAAAAGCAGACTTTCATCTTCTTAACAGAGAGAGAAAATCGAATTCTAATTTTACACCAGCTTACTTTGATATTAAAACTCATCTACTTAATTAAATTCATTCCAGTCTTAGCCAGCTGACCATGCATAAAATTCTTTTCTCAGGGTTTCTTTTTGTATAACTTCCTTTTTCATATTCATATTTTGTCCTATGTTTTCTGTCTCTCTCTTTTTTCATCCCTTCCTTCCTTCCTTCCTCCCTCTCTCCATCCCTCTCTCCCTTACTTCTTTTCTTCCTTTCTTCCTTCCTGTCACAGTTAAGTCTAGAAAAGCCTCTCAATCAGTGCTTCCTCCAACTAGGTTAAAATGTCTACAAGGTAGGCAAAGTGGACAATCTTTCTGGATACACAGACCTAGATATTCATCCATGTTATTTGAAGTAATTTACTCAACTTCTCTGATTTTCTGTTTCTTTAACTATTACCTATCATGTGTAATTTATTTTGATTATTTAACAAAATAATGTGTAGACCATCACATTGCATACTCAATAATTTGTCGCTATTTTTAAAACTGTTATTAGTCTTTACCATTTGACTATATTTGAAAACATCTAATTAATTCTAAATAATTTAAATAAGGTAAGTCCCTTTTGAAAGATAAATGCTTATATTTTGCTCAGAAGATACAGGTGGGTGGTTAGTTTTCATGCAAGGTCGCTTTTTAGACTTGAAGTGCTTTCTCCCTTTACCTAAAGCTTGTCTTCTGCAGTCTAATAACATCCCTACTCCTTCTCCTGAGTACAGAGGGTTTTGCTTATGGAGAATCTCTATCCTTGAATTTCCAGGCTCAAAGAATTAATTGTCTAAATGTTCAATCAGTGTGCCAATGGGAGATGGATCATATGGATATGTCCTTTGTTAAGTGCAATAGTGCTCAATTCCGGCTGACTTGTATATCCCCTGGGGGGAATTTTACTTTATTTTATTTTATTTTTTAAATTTTTTGCAAGAAAAAGAATAAAATATCTAGGAATAAACCTACCTAAGGAGACAAAAGACCTGTATATAGAAAACTATAAGACACTGATGAAAGAAATTAAAGATGATACAAAGAGATGGAGAGATATACAATGTTCTTGGATTGGAAGAATCAACATTGTGAAAATGACTCTACTACCCAAAGCAATCTACAGATTTAATGCAATCCCTATCAAACTACCACTGGCATTTTTCACAGAACTAGAACAAAAAATTTCACAATTTGTATGGAAACACAAAAGACCCTGAATAGCCAAAGCAATCTTGAGAACAAAAAATGGAGCTGGAGGAATCAGGCTCCCTGACTTCAGACTATACTACAGAGCTACAGTAATCAAGATAGTATGGTACTGCCACAAAAACAGAAATATAGATCAATAGAACAGGATAGAAAGCCCAGAGATAAACCCACGCACATATGGTCACCTTATCTTTGATAAAGGAGGCAAGAATATACAGTGGAGAAAAGGCAGCCTCTTCAATAAGTGGTGCTGGGAAAACTGGACAGGTACATGTAAAAGTATGAGATTAGATCACTTCCTAACACCATACACAAAAATAAACTCAAAATGGATTAAAGACCTAAATGTAAGGCCAGACACTATCAAACTCTTAGAGGAAAACATAGGCAGAACACTTTATGACATAAATCACAGCAAGGTCCTTTTTGACCCACCTCCTAGAGAAATGGAAATAAAACCAAAAATAAACAAATGGGACCTAATGAAACTTAAAAGCTTTTGCACAGCAAAGGAAACCATAAACAAGACCAAAAGACAACCCTCAGAATGGGAGAAAATATTTGCAAATGAAGCAACTGACAAAGGATTAATCTCCAAAATTTACAAGCAGCTCATGCAGCTCAATATCAGAAGAACAAACAACCCAATCCAAAAATGGGCAGAAGACCTAAATAGACATTTCTCCAAAGAAGATATACGGATTGCCAACAAACACATGAAAGAATGCTCAACATCATTAATCATTAGAGAAATGCAAATCAAAACTACAATGAGATATCATCTCACACCAGTCAGAATGGCCATCATCAAAAAATCTAGAAATAATAAATGCTGGAGAGAGTGTGGAGAAAAGGGAACCCTCTTGCACTGTTGTTGGTAATGTAAATTGATACAGCCACTATGGAGAACAGTATGGAGGTTCCTTAAAGAACTAAAATTAGAATTACCATATGACCCAGCAATCCCACTACTGGGCATATACCCTGAGAAAACCATAATTCAAAAAGAGTCATGTACCAAAATGTTCACTGCAGCTCTATTTACAATAGCCAGGACATGGAAGCAACCTAAGTGTCCATCAACAGATGAATGGATAAAGAAGATGTGGCACATATATACAATAGAATATTACTCAGCCATAAAAAGAAATAAAATTGAGTTATTTGTAGTGAGGTGGATGGACCTAGAGTCTGTCATACAGAGTGAAGTAAGTCAGAAAGAGAAAAACAAATACTGTATGCTAACACATATATATGGAATCTAAGAAAAAAATTAAAAAGTCATGAAGAACCTAGGGGTAAGACAGGAATAAAGACACAGACCTACTAGAGAATGGACTTGGGGATATGGGAAGGGGGAAGGGTAAGCTGGGACAAAGTGAGAGAGTGGCATGGACATATATACACTACCAAATGTAAAATATATAGCTAGTGGGAAGCAGCCGCATAGCACAGGGATATCAGCTCGGTGCTTTGTGACCACCTAGAGGGGTGGGATAGGGAGGGTGGGAAGGAGGGAGAAGCAAGAGGGAAGAGATATGGGAACATATGTATATGTAGAATAGATTCACTTTGTTATAAAGCAGAAACTAACACACCATTGTAAAGCAATTATACTCCAATAAAGATGTTAAAAAAATTAAAAAATAATAAAAATAAAATAAAATAAATTTTGGCCATACCATGCAGCATGTGGGGTATTAGTTCCCTGACCAGGGATCGAACCTGTGCCCCCTGCATTGGAAGCACAGTCTTAATCACTGAACCACCAGGGAAGTCCCCCTGGGGGGATTTTAAAAAACACCCATGACCATTTAATATCCCCAGTGATTTTAATTTAACTAGTCTGGCGTGAGGCCTGGGCATAGGTATTTTTAAGAGTTCTTCAGGTAATTCTAATGAGTACCTAGAGTTAGAAACCATGTTAGTGACACCAATGGTTGGCCTTTGAGAGTCCATCAATCACTGGACAGGCCAATGGGTGGAATATGAAAGAAGGTGAGCCAAGGTTTTTAATAGTGCAGCTCTATTCCAAGCCAATATCGACATGGAAAATAATTAGTTGTGCTTACAATAAACTGGTTAGTTTTATTTCCAAAGTATTTTGGCTTTGTCTACATACTTATAAATTCTATCTAAGGCTTCTAAACTCACATATAATTTTAAAAACTTTGAGAAACTAAACCATGGATTAAATGTAATTTTCCTTTTCTGCCCCAAAACAAACACCACGTTGAAATTTGGGGATGTAGAGAGATAAGTCACTCTGTCCCTGAACATTCCACAGAAACTGAACCCTGAGGTCATTATCTTCCTCTGGGGGTTTATGTGTGCTTCCACCTCCCCTTCTTACCCTTATGTGGACTCATATACTGGAGGACTCTTGAGGGGCTGCCTGAAAGCTCAGCAACTTTTATGTGCAGAATACTTGAGCTTTTGATTTTTTTGAAAATGAAAAAAGTGAAATTTGATTGTTTAACGTCTTTCATGCAATGTATTCCTGAAGACATATCTTTACTGAATTTTTAAAAATAATAAATACATTTACAAAAGTAACTAATGTCACATAGAGAAAGAATGAAGAAAGATGAGATGGAGTAGGATACTTTCACTGAAAAGGAGGGTAAAAAAAATGGAGTATGAAAAGATGAATCCAGTAAAGGACCTATTTGGGAGTGCTCTGATAGGGATGGTTCTTTGACAAGCAGCAGAAAGATTATTCAGAGGGAGGAATGGCAGGAGAAGTATATTGAAGAAGCAAAATAGGTTGAGAAAGAAACAAGCACATTTGAGGCAGAAGGTTTAGAGAGCAGAGCAAATTTATGAAGTGTATTAAAATTAGGAAGTGCCATTTGAAGCTTCCACCTGAAATGAGTGGATTAACGAATATGATCTGTTATCCCACCTGGAGACAGCCTATAAAATTCCTCAGCCAGGGGCTTCCCTGGTGGTGCAGTGGTTGAGAGTCCTCCTGCCGATGCAGGGGACACGGGTTCGTGCCCCGGTCCGGGAGGATCCCACATGCCGCGGAGCGGCTGGGCCCGTGAGCCATGGCCGCTGAGCCTGCGTGTCCAGAGCCTGTGCTCTGCAACGGGAGAGGCCACAACAGTGAGAGGCCCGTGTACCGCCAAAAAAAAAAAATTCCTTAGCCAGGGAAAATATAGTTTTAATCAGTCACACAAAACAACTTTCCTCATGTATCCAGTAATAAAAAGCTTTATCAAGGTGAGGATAGGAGAAATACAGTGTGTGTAATACTTTAGAATACTGGATAATTTTTACATACCATTTTTAAATTTTTACGTACCATTTGCTACCTGAGATTTTTTTTTTTAGGCTTCCCATAGAAATGGAAGTGTTTATGCTAAATTTCTATGTGAGAAGGTTGCTACCTTCTCCCAAAAGAGAGTTTTAGGATGTGATGGATGTAGCCTAGCCATAGCATTTTGTCTTAACTTTGCTGGAAGATATATCTAGGAAGTTTTTCATGCTAAGCAAATTCCTAAGGCCTTGAGGTCCCCATCACTTATGTTTGATGTTGAGGGTCTGCTCTGTGGTCTCCTGCTCTTTAAGGTGGGAAGGGACAGCAGAGGAGGAGACAGAAGAGAGCTTTTGCAAAGGAATATCAAGTAAAATTAGCACTGTCTTTTAATGTTTTCCAGTTTTACCCACCAGTCTCCTTCTATGGTACGAATGTTAAAGGTAAAACCAAAGTAACAGAATGCTTGCGTTATCTGAAAGAAATTTCTATTTTGTTAGCCAGTCTTTGAGAAACTTTTCTTCCACCTGGAAATTTTGTGTGCACAGCTCCTCTGTGGTATTTAGAGGAAATAATTTTTACAGGCAAATATCAACTATCAACTGTTTTGAAAGAAACCTGAAATTTAGGTTATTTTTCTGGACCAGTGCCAACCTCATTTAATACTATAGCCAGATGAAGTTGGCTTTTAAGAAAATACATGTGTTTAGGTGCCAAACCAAGCTGACAGCTACTTACATTCATGGATGTGACCGGCAAGCCTATATTCTAGTCTTCTTTTAATATCCACAGGTAAGTCTTGTGGTCTGGTCTTCATTTATGAGTTGAATGAGCTTATTTTTCTAGTATTTAAATTTTTAAAAAATAATTTCTAATCACTGGTTCAAAATTAATCTTTAAGAGAAAACTTCTTCAATGGAGCAGAAAATAATGAGCTTGAGACTGGGAATCAACCACACCAAGGTATGAATTGCTTTACCATAGTTAGCCAAGTGGCCTTGTTCAGACTATTTAACGTCTCTGAGCCTGGGTTTCCTCATCTGTAGAATGGGATGGTGATAATAGTGTTTACTTGTTATGATTGTTACAACAATGAAATTAGATAATGCACAAAGATGCTAACCAGAGTGCCTGGCCTGTAGTGGCTATCATACATGTTAGTTATATATCACTGTTATTATTATTACATTGTTGTTGTTTCTTGACTAATCAAGTACGTATTCAGTACCTTTAGTATTACTGCATTTTTGTCTGTAGAGTGGACCATTCCGTTACTGGAAGTAAAATAAACCATTTGCCTGCTCCTGACCCTTTCTCCCTCTAAATCAAGGTAGGACAAACCACTAGGACAGTTTGAGGAATTCGCCTCATTTAGATTTTATCATTTCTGGTAAGAATGGTTTGGTGTGCTTTATTGCTCATCAGGCTACCCAAGGAACTGGCACCATCAACTGTCATAATGACAAGTGCCTATGACAGTAGAGATGCTGTACTAGGGGAGACGTGAGGGAAGCACACAGTGCGTCCCTAAAGGTGTGGGCTTTGGCATCAGAGACCACAAGTCTGTGTCCTGATGTTGCCCCTCACAGAGGTTTAATGACTCTCAGGCAAGTCATTAAGCCTCTTTGATTTGTTTCAACATCTCAGTAGTGGAGATGATAGTAGAACCTACCCCATAAGGATTTTTTTTTTTTGAGGGTTTAAAGAGATAGTGTGTATAAGGCACTTAGTAGAATGCCTGGCATCTGGTAAGTGCTTGATGCATGTTGCCTCAACCAAAGCAATCACGACAATAGCAGCAACAATGGTAATGGTTCAGAGGAGGGAGAGGTGACCATCAGTGGACCTGAGATGTGCACTGGGCCTACAAGAATGAGTAGGATTGGAATGGTGTGGAAGACTAGAAAGCATGTCATTGGCATGGTGGAGACTACAGCCAGAATGTATAAGGTGAAAGGAAGGCAAGAGTAGAAGTTTCCAGTAGAAAGTAATGTAATGTCTTTATATTTAAGAGGACTTTGTATGCCAGGCTTAGGAGGTAAACTTTAATCTTTCTGTTCAGTTTAAACTTTAACCACAAGGATCATCATTTCTGAA
Organism: Monodon monoceros; assembly: GCF_005190385.1. NCBI lineage: Eukaryota > Metazoa > Chordata > Mammalia > Artiodactyla > Monodontidae > Monodon > Monodon monoceros. The sequence continues at coordinate 16,179,781 of NW_021703781.1, read as the reverse complement.
CCACACATCCTGGTTTTCTTTCTTTTTTTTTTTTTTTTTTTTTTTGCGGTACGCAGGCCTCTCACTCTTGTGGCCTCTCCCGTTGCGGAGCACAGGCTCCGGACGCGCAGGCTCAGCGGCCATGGTCACAGGGCCAGCCGCTCCGCGGCATGTGGGATCCTCCTGGACCAGGGCACAAACCCGTCTCTCCTGCATCGGCAGGCGGACTCTCAACCACTGCGCCACCAGGGAAGCCCGCATCCTGGTTTTCTGAATCAGTAAATCTGAGATAGCGTACAGGGATCGACATTTATAACAAGGCATCTGGAAGGTTCTGTTGCAGGTGTTTTACAGATCACAATTTGAGGACACTGCATTGAAAAAAATGATGAATCACTGTAGGTAATCAAGAGGGGAGCGATTAGCTTTATAATGATAACTGTGCCTCATAGGAGCTCTTAAAACTGTACCCTTGGCCTAGGGGACGTATTAAAGAATAGATAGGGTACTTAATTACAAGAAATCCAAATGAGGACTATCCTGGAAAAACATATATTTGCAGAAATAAGTCCCAGGAAATAAAGTTTACCTAAGGGAGGAATTTGAATGTCAGGATTAAAGGTTCTACTTAAATGTTTTTACAAAAATACAGTAATGACTAATATGCATCATCAAATGATACCCTCAAATAATTTGAAACCTAGTGGGTTGCTTAAGGATATAAATATAAGGAACAATATCTAGATCTCAAATCAGAGGCTCAGGCTTGAATTCTAGTTCAACCACTCACAAGATCTAAACTCGGATAGCTGACCTAATCCTCCATCTGCCTCAGCTTGCTCAGGTGTCTGATAGAGATAAGAATCCCTGCTTTGTACAGGGGCCTCACAGAGAAGTTGTGAAGAATGAATGATGATATACTAAAATGTGATTTTCCAGCTCTGCATACATTTAAAATAATGAAATTTCTCTAAGTGCTGTGAAAAAGGAAAGAAAGATGGGGTAGAGGCTTAAATGAAGAGAAAACCAGGGACTTCCCTGGCAGTACAGTGGTTAAGACGCCATGCTTTGCCTGCTGGGGTCACGGGTTCAATCCTGGCAGTGGAAACTAAGATCCCACCTGCTGCATGGTGGGATCAATAAATAGATAAACAAATATTTATCTATTTAAATATCAATAAATAGATAAACAATAAATAGATAAATAAATCTTTTTTTTTAATGAAGAGAAAACCAAATCCAGAAGTGGAGGCAGGGAATCCGGAATGACTTCATAGAGGTGGCAGCATTCGAGTGAGTCTTGGAGGATGGATTCCATTTGATGGAGGTTGATGGGAGGTGTGTGGGCATTTCAGGTGGTGGGGGAAATAGCATGAACAAATGGTTGAAGCTCCAGAATATAGGGGGTTTGAGTGTTATTAGGAGTGAAGGTAGTTTACTAGGTAGAAGTAGTTAGAGAATATGGGGGAAATAGATAAGGTCCCAAGATTCTGATTTTGATGATTAATAAGGGACCATACTGCTTTTATAACATACTTTATATACTTTCTCTCCACTTGCACTGTATTTTGGCATGTAAAATTTCTTCTTTCAACTGCATATCATTCAAGATAGGGTAGTTAACTTATTTTAGCATAGATATTTCCTTAGTACTATGAAAAATAACTACACCTTAACAGTGTACACTGTCACACCTAGGGTAAACAACTGTCCAAGTTTGCTTGGGTCTAAAGGGTTTCCCAGGACATGGAACTTTCAGTGCTAAAACTGATACAGTCAGTTTCAGGCAAACTGGAATGGTTGGTTACCCTAACACCCACTTATAGCACCTTCCCAAAAGCTCTAAGTCTAGCCGGGGACTTGCTGTTGGAAAGTTAGTTCTGATTAGAGGTAAGGTGGAGTTTAATTTTGGAAGGCTTTGAATTTCAAGTCAAGGCTGTTTTACATAATTCCCTAGGAACCGTGGTACCATCAATGTTTCTGAACTTGGGAGTGATATTGTTACAGCTATGCACTAGAACACTGACTTGGCTGCAGTGTAAATGATGGAATTGTAGTAAGAAAGAGACCTCTTAGCACTTGGTATGGGTCTTGTGGACAAGCTCAGGTGAAATAATTACTATACTACTGATAGGTTCTGAGTCCGGTAGAGTCATCTTTTTGGAGATGCCAAGAAAATGACTTTATATGCTCTCGTCCAATGTCAAATTTGGGTATTGTGTGCAAAAAGGGTTACACAGTGAAGAAGTAAAATGACTAATCTGGTAGAGTATTTTGGGAAAGAAAATATAGGAAGAGATAAATTTTACCTTTATGCTGGTAATGGGAATGAATCTTGCTTGTTATTAACTGTCTTTGCTGCAAAATGATTGTTACTTGGCAAAAATCCTGGTCACAGATTAAAATAATTTTCTGGTATCTTAGGTTGATTTTCCCCCTCAGCAGACCTTGAGGTGAGGATGTGAATGCAAGGACTATTTGGGATGTGATTCTGGGAGAGAATAAGTGAGACAAGGAAGAGAAAGAAGCACAGAAGGGTAATATCAGAGAGGTTATTGCTGTGGGCATGTGGAGCTCTGAATCCTAAACGTCATTATAGCATATGCCTTAGGGTTAATCCCACGTGATGGCAAGAAAAGTCATGTAATTATTCTCCAATTCCCCTTGGCTATTGGCTGGTAGATGTTTTCAGAAGCATTAATTCCACCTAGTACTCATGATGCCTCACTATTTCATTGCTCACTGGCCAGAATTCCAATTGCTACAATTTGCATCAGTTTGGCTGAGGTCCTCCTCTGCACGTGTGACTTGCTAGAAGTCCCAGGGAATTAGATATTTTGTTCCTACCACAAACAGCCCAACTCTTGGCTCCTCTGTGGGATACCTCTAAGGCATGTGTTCTACCCCCATTTCCCAGAGCTTTCCAGCAGAATTAAGTTCAAGTTACCCAGAGTGGTGGTTTGTTTGATAATGTACCTTCATAGGCTCCCTTCCATTCTCTGTTTCCCTCCTCCAGTCTTCTACCTGTGCTTGGTAGGACCACATCCAATATTAACTACCTGCACTGGAACCTTTGTTCCAAGGTCTATTCCTGGAGAATCCCAGGCAGAGAAATATACAACATTACTTTTTCATTTTTTAATATAAATAAAATATTAGTTTCTGACACTACACTGGTTATAGGAAGATGATATGTTATCCATTTTTACGGGCAACTGTTAAGGAGGGAGCCATCAGTCGTTTGCTAAGGATTGTTTCGGGTATAGTCAGACCGGTGGAAGTTGGAAAGCACTGGACAACCTCACATAGCTTTGCTAAGCCCCGCCTCTACTATTTCATTTTAATAATGACCAGATTCCAACTGGGGGGACAGGAAGAAGGAAACACACAACAATTCAAATGTTAAAATGCCTTCACAGTTTATAACAGGTAATTAATAGCAAGGCATCCTAATTCATTCTTATTTCATACAAAAAGTGTGGATCTTAAAGCCAAAAGATGAAGAAATAATACTCTAAAGAGAAATATGAAGCTCTGGAGGTTGTATAACTGCCTCATCACTCACCTGCTTAATGACTATAGTTATGATTTCAAAAAGGAAATAGATATCCAATTATTTTACTGAGGGTTAAAGAACATAGCAGACTACACAAGAGCTCGTTTTTAGTGGAAAAATGTCAATGCGCAGTGGAAAATAACAGATTATAATCACCAGGCCCTCACTCTATGTTTTAATATTAATATGTTGCCATGTTTTCAGGACACATTGTTTCAGAAAATTAGTCTCAGGTTTCCATATTTTATGAGAAGATGATTTCATTAGCCATGGAATGTCTATTTTTGTTACTGATAAGGGGAGCCCGAGAACTTCAAATCATAATTGAAATATTCCATTGATGTGGTTGCTTAGCAACAGACTTTTATATAAGCGGACTAATCATTTTGCTTAAAATTTTGTGACTTTAAACTTTTTAATTTGTTGTTGGCAGATCACCTTGCTATAAAATGTGTATTTTCCTCTATAGCTTTAAATGCATATTTGTGTATGGATGTATGTCTCATAGAAAGTGGCCAAAATTTGGTTTCCTTTGAACTGTCTCCATGGACCAGGTTGACATGGCATGACTAGAATTAATGGAAATTTTGTGACTTGCAAGACTTTTTTTTTTTTTTAACAAGTAAAACAACTCAAATTATGCTCAGATTGTTAAGAGCAGCAATCAACTTTGTTGTCAATTCGAAACAATAGGCCCTGGAGAAAAAAAGGGGAATTCCATGGTGGTCCAATTGTTAGGACTCCACACTTCCACTGTAGGGGGCCTGGGTTTGATCCCTGGTCAGGGAACTAATCCTGCGAGCCATGTGGCATGGCAAAAAAAAAACCAAAACACGAAAACTTAACAGGTCCTGGGTCTCACATGCGGTTCCTCTCCCAACCTCCTTTTCACTGTTTCAGCCTTTCCACTCCCATTCACAGTCTCTGTCAGGAGAATATAACCCTCAAATACCTAACATAATAACAGCTGTTTCTTTGGTAAGTTGCTAACATTATAGTAGCAAAGATTTTCATTCCTTTCCTTATCAGTGTGTAACTGTTTTCCATGTAGGTTCACAAAAAGCTGTGGGTTTAGTGGACAGTATATAAGCTCTAGAGTTACAGGGACTTTGGTTGAAGTCCTTGCTGCACTGTTTACACTTTGGAAAACCTTACCTAAATTAGTTTCTGCCTCTGAGCCAGAGGCAGATGGCCGTAGAAATATGTCTTATAAGGCTGTTGTGAGAATCAGAGATGATGCACACAGAGTGCTGTCTCTAGATGCAGGTGCTCAAGAAAAGGCAAAAGTGAAAATGTGGTAAAAAGGTGTTTCAGAGATCATCTAGTTTAAGCTCAGGATTGACCGTTGCACTATGGACCAAACATGACATGTAGATAAATCCACTGTTGCTGTGCCTGCATTTGCTGGTCAATGCATCTTTCCCATCAAAATATATCCTGAGCTGTTGCTCTCTGTTGGTCACTATGGTATGTTTGGGAGGTTGCAATTTAGTGTAAAACAGTGCTCTCTGCTCTAAAGTCAGTGTCTAGTTGGAGTAGAGAGAGAGATTAAGGAATAAAGTTAGCCAAAGAAAGGGTGTTGCATACAATGTGGAAAAAAGAGAGATGATGAACATTCCTTGAAATATTCACTCTCCTTGATCCAGACAGCATAATTTTAAATTTATTTAATATATAGCATTTGGATACATGTAGTTGTACCCCGGGGAGGTTTTTGTTTATACCAGATTATCACAGATTATATACTCATTTAACTCAATCCATATACTTCGTCTCTTACACTGCTCCCTTCTGTTCCATGGAAGCAAAATAGCATGATCACGAGGTAATTCCATTGAAGACTCTCATCAAACATGCCCACCGTTCACTGCTGTGGTGGAAAAAACTTGGTAGCAGATAATCTTGGTTTGATTATCCTTTAACTGCTATTTGTGCAGGCTCAAGCAAGCTAGTTACTAACCCCCTTGGACCTGATTTCCTTTTTGACCAAATGGGAACGACAGTACCTACAGTGCTGAGAGAAGAGCCAGTGAAATCATGCAAAGAAAATGCTTAGCCCAGTGCTAGGCACAGAGAGAGCGATCAGTTACATCCTCCATTATATATTCACCAGATAGCAGACTTTTATGAGACCTTAATACAGGCATACCTCATTTTATTGTGCTTTGCTTTATTGTGCACCACAGATACTGCATTTTCTACAAATTGAAGGTCTGTGGCAAGCCTGAGTTGAGCAAGCCTGTTGGTGCCCTTTTTCCAATACCATTTGCTTACTTCATGTCTCTGTATCATATTTTGTTAATTCATGCCAAATTTCAAACTTTTTCATTATCATATTTATTATGGTGATTTGTGATGTCTTTGATGTTACTATTGTAATTGTTTTGGCAATTTTTAGCAATAAAGTAGTTTTTAATTAAGGTATATACATTGTTTTCTTAGACATAATGTTATTGCACACTTAATAAACTACAGTATAGTGTAAATATATCTTTTATATGCACTGGAAAACCAAAAAATTCATGTTCTCATTTTATGGTGGTATTCACTTTATGAGGGTTGTCTGGAAATGAATCGGCAATATCTCTGAGGTATGCCTGTATACACCAGGCATCATTTTCACTGCAGAAATGATAAGGACGGCATACATTGGGTCCTTGATAAGCCTATAGCTTAATAAAGGAAGAACATCATGTAAAAAGATAAATCATAATAAAAAAGAAGCATTATTTTATTTGCAGAATCCTATGGGGGCAGCAAGAAGAGAGCCACATACTCCATGGCACAGTTCAGAAAGGGCTGAAGAAGGGGAAGACCTTGGGACTGGATGTTAGAGAGAAACAAGAGCTTGACCTGTAAATAAAGAGCTTGATGTGTAAATAAATGGGAAAGATTTGAATGATTTAACTCCAGAAAGAAATACTAGTATTTCATGCTAGTATTTCATATTTCATTTTTTGAATGAAAACTTGTGCATTATATTTTCAATAGATGTCCTCATGAAAGGACAAATGAGAGATTTAGGGTCAGCTTATTAGCCCTGAAATCACACTCTTTTAGGCACAGAATTCTACCCCAAGCACGTGTGGGAATGAGGCATTTGATGCCATTGTGTCCAGGGCATCACATTTATTGTCTCCAGGAACTTACAGTGTCAGAACTATAGACTTAATGCAGCTAATGTCTCCAGAAGTTAAGAAATAATCAGTGAAAGCATGAATTAGGCACTTATTTTTATCTTTCAATAATAATCTGTTTCAAGTCAGATACTCTGCCTTGTTTAAAGGCATTAGTGGGTGGTGATCAAGATGGTGGAATAGAAGGACATGGAGCTCACCTCTTCCCACAAATACCTCAAAAATACATCCACATGTGGAACATAAAGATCGCTGAAGATACACTGAACACTGCCAGAAGATCTCGTACAACCAAAGCTGCAAGATCACTACATAACCGGGCAGGACAAAAGGAAAAACAGAAAGGAACCTGGATAGGACCTGTGTCCCTGGGAGGGAGCTGTGAAAGGAGAAGCAAGAAGCTATAGGAAAGAGAAAATCACAATAGGATAAGCAAATACATAAAAGGATTGGAGATCAAAAAATAAGCCAGTACATAGATTTTAAAAATCAAAAAATGTTTGTGAAAGTGATTTTAACCACAATGAAAAGCAAGAGACTAACCATGAAGATGTAAAATAAGACACCAGAATCATAAAATGTGGAGAAGGAGAGTAAGAAAATGTAGATTCTTTTGTTAGAAGGCATTTAAGCTTATATAACTACCAGTCTAAAGCAAGTAGATACAGTAAGGAGTGAACACACTTGAAAACCAGGGTAACCATGAATCAAAGACGTACAATAGAAGCACAAAAACCAAAAAGAAGAGAACTCAAGCATAATACAAAAGAAAACCATCAAACTGCAAAAGGAAAAAGAAAAAGAAATAAAGAAATACAAAATCAACTGGAAAACAAGGTTTAAAATGACAATAAATACATACCTATCAATAGTTACTTCAAATATAAGTGGACTAAATGCTCCAATCAAAAGACAAAGAGTGGCAGACTGGATACTAAAACAAGAGCCTACAATATAAGAGACCCATTTTATGGCAAAGGACACATATAGATTGAAAATGAGGGGATTGAAAAAGATATTTCATGCAAATCTGAAAATCTGAATCATTTTGCTGTACACTTGAAACTAACATGACATTGTAAATCAACTATGCCGCAATAAAAAAAAATTTATGTATTTTCTCAACCTGACTGTGAAGGATGAAAGTTATGAAATAAATGCACCTACATTTTCATACAGTTTTATACATGTTTAAAATTAAATTCCCACTGCCCACTAATGACTTAAGTTAATTCAGAATAGTTGAAACAAAGAAGTCCAAGCCACGCAGATCCAAGTGTGATGGTTTGTAATCATTCCTACAAAACAGAGCTCTTAAGGCTGATTTATCTTTAGTTGTATGCAAGAGGATACTGCTGGAAAATTCAGTCCTATGACTCTGATCAAATTCAGAGTGAGAAAAGTCAGTCTACGGGGAAAAAAAAAATACAGTTTTTATTGGACATAGAACTTCTGTAGTGCAGGTGCTTATTTGCCTGGGGGAGTCCCAATTTTTAGTTCTAATATATCCGTTGTATGTCTTCAATTAACTTACTCTGTGCATCTCACTGCTGACAATTCTCTTATCAGAACTTGGCTAGGTAGGTGGGGTAGGATTCAAAATGAGTACTTCTGTCTTGATTTTTAGTCAGGCTACTTCTGACACAAAGCTTAACAATTTAAGTTAACAGGTTAACGTCTACAGTTATCTGTGGCTCTACCACAGTCTTATGAATTTTGAAGGCAACTGTTTTCTGATACTCACGACTGATTATTGTTCTTGGTCCTTTTCTTGTATATGGAAGGAGCTGATCATGACAAACTATACCAGTTTGATTATTGCCGTTGTGTTTAAGATGTTAATTTACCTTCTTAGTTGATGGTATCCTGATCCCTGTGTCTGAACTAATGTATTTCTTACTTTTAGCACCAATGTATTTACATCAAAATACTATTCACATGATGGTTTTCATTTGGGAAGCTTTTGTTTAAGGTATAAATTTATCTTGTCCTAATATAGTTGTTATGTAATGCAAATGTTTAAGATAGTTTTAAGTCTCGTGCATGGGTGGCGTTTGTGTCAAAGATGTTGCTACAGTATTATGAGTTGGTTTGTTGCCTAGGTAGAACTGGAAGGGAGTAACACATTTTACTTTGTTTAAGGACATCCCCAGCTCTTGTGACAATGAACAATGCAGAACAGCCCATTGATTCTCTACTTGCCAGCAGTCCTAAGCCAATATTTTGGAAAGCAGCTTCTTGGATGGAAATCATCGACACATATTACACTATACAGCTTTATGGTGCATAAATTCCCACAATGACCCAATTTGCTGGAGTCCCACAGTCCCACTAGATCACTTTGGCACTGTGCTCTGATGTGTGCAGTAGTTCCAAAAATCCTCTGATTTGAGAGTCTTTCCTAGCTCTTTGCTAGCTGGTCCACTGGTGTCTTTTTTTTTTTTTTTTTTAAGTGGTTCTGTTCCTGTTATCTGGAGAACCTAAATTTCTTCCTAAAATCACCCGTAGTGTTTGCAAAGGAGGTATCTTTTTAGGGTTCTACCACTGTCTACTCTTAACGTCTTCACCATTCCAAAAAAGTGAGGAAAATAATTCCCATTCCTTTCTAGTCATTCATTTTTCTCAATCTCAAATCATGGTCACCTTCACCTACCCCTGGCTACACCCCTACTGCTAGTGAAATTACTACTTTCTTTAGCTGTTCCGGAGGGTATACCTTGGTATAAGACCTGTAACAAGATTTTAAAAGGTAATAACTGATGTCAGGATAATAAATTATAAGTATTTCCCCCAATTCTTTAACATAGTTATTACTTCTATTAAAAGAAAAAAGGCCAAACTAATATCCCTTGCGATACAGTAGAGTGGTTAAAGGTAAGGGATTTGAAGTCTGGCTCAAGATAGAATCCCAAATCTGCCCACTTAGTCCTGTGACCTTGGAAATGTTACTTACCCACTATAGTCCTCAATTTTATCATTTTCACAGGGGAGATGGGAGGATCAGATAAGATTAACATAATGACTGGCACAAATTAAATCTACAAATAGTGGGTATTTTTAACATCATAGTCCATAATCCTTTATCTGCAATTTTAAAATCCCAAAGGCTCTGAATACCGAAATATTTTCATACATTTCATGCTAAAACTTATTTGGGAAAAAAACCATTGACCTGAACAGGTTTGAGACTACTTACACTTTAGTTCATGTTAAATATTCATTCATTTTTATGTGGAAATGTTACTATTGTTGATGTTAGGGTGCTGCAATATACCAGATTACCTTTCTAAAATCCAAGAAGTTCTGAATTCTTAAATACATATGATCTCGAGAATTTCTTAAGAAAGCCCAAAATACGGCATCACCATTTCTTTTATTTCAGTCAGAATTTGCTTGTTATTCATAATGATACCTAGGATGTCACAAAAATCACTGCTGTGATTTGCTGAAGGTCAATGCTTATTCACTGGCACATTCCCCTTTTCCAGAGATCGAGAATATTTGAAATAAGGATGAGATCTCTTCTGCACTTATGCTGGCGTTCATGTCATAAGGTTTTCATACAAATCATTTCATAGAACAAAAAAGAATTGTCGTAAGTATGAAAACTGAGTTGCTTCATCTGGGAAAATTCTAATTTTTGAATGTCCCTTGCCTCATTTATGATACTTAAAAAGGCAGGGTATTTTCTGGTTTCCCTTGTACATTGGTCTCTTTTGGGGAGTCTTATGAAGCAGGATTTCTGGACATGCAGTTCAAGAGCTTTCAGCAGCCACAGACAACTGAGTATTATTTTAATTGCCCTCAGCTCCTTGAGTTACTTAAAGCATGCCATGAAAACCACAATTCCTTTCTTTCTCTGGTTGCTGTTCTGGTTTTTTTGTTTGTTTGTTTCTCCTCCACTACCTTTTTGGGGTCTTTCCCTTTTGCATGCTTTGCTTCTGGTCTTGTGTATGGTCAAAACTGATTGTCTTCATTCATGTAACCCTAACAGGAAAATGTATCAGTTAAGTATTTGCTGCGTAACAAACTACTCCAAAATTTAGTAGCTTGAAACAACAAACATTGTTGTTGGATAGTTCTGACTCAGGCTCTCTCATGAGGTTGTAGTCAAGATGTCAGGTGGGTCTGCAGTCATCTGAAGGCTTGACTGAGGCTGAAGCATCTGTTTCCAAACTCACTCATGTGGCTATTGGTCAGAGGTCTCAGTTCTTCTCCATATGGGCTTCTCTCTAAGCGCTAATTTGGGCTTCCTTACAGCATGGCAGCTGGGTTAAAGGGGTAAGCATGGTGAGTGATAGGGCCACAAAAGCATATCATCTTTGATGAGCTATCATCAAAAGCCACACAGCATCATGTTCACCACATTCTTTTGATCAAGTCAGTTGAGGGAATGGGAAATAGACTTTCCCTTTTAACGGGGAGTGGCAAACTTCTATAAGAGAATGCACAAAGTGTTGCTGTGGCAAAATTTTTAGAAAATATTATTGGCCACACTGTGGATTTTCTCAGTCACAGAGTATTCAAACCATACAAGATCTGTGGAGATTCATTTAGGCCAGAACTGGGGGTAGAAAGAAGGAGCAGAGTGAGGGGAGGACCATTGGTCAGCCTTTGCACTGTAAAAGTAAATGGCTGGGGCTGTTTTCTAGTTCCATTTTAGCCACCATCTTTTTCGAATGTATTCCCATTTGATTAGGCTGACTGAAGACATGATAATGTAAATTCGAGAAATGTATCTTCCTGCTTGGTTTTCTTACTTATAACTTCTTTAGCCCTATTTCCTAGGGAGATAATTATAAGTTAGATGTTGAGATCATCATTCTTTATTACTCAGCTGGAATGGCCTGAAATTTCCCTCAAAAAGTGATTTTTTTTCTATGCTAAGTGCTGATTAGAAATGAATGATATGAGATCACACCTTATCCTTTTTTCAAAACTCTGATTTTTAAATATAAGTGAAGTAGAGATCAGTTACAGAAATAATGCTAATGCATGAGAAAATTGCAGGGGAATAATATAAAACAAACATCAGGGGCTTCCCTGGTGGCGCAGTGGTTGAGAATCTGCCTGCTAATGCAGGGGACACGGGTTCGAGCCCTGGTCTGGGAGGATCCCACATGCCGCGGAGCAACTAGGCCCATGAGCCACAACTACTGAGCCTGCGCGTCTGGAGCCTGTGCTCAGCAGCAAGAGAGGCCACGATAGTGAGAGGCCCGCGCAGCGCGATGAAGAGTGGCCCCCACTTGCCACAACTAGAGAAAGCCCTCGCACAGAAACAAAGACCCAACACAGCAAAAATAAATTAATTAATTAAAAACAAAAGTACCAATGCCACCGTGGATGTGAGGATTAAATTAGCCAATGCTTAAAAAAAAAAAATCATAGAATTTCTTAGAGTGAGATATGCTATGTCTATCTATGTACATAAGGGATATGCTTTGACCTAGAGTGTGACTTAAATCCATCAGGAGCATAGTTCTTTAAAAAAAAAAAAATCATTGAGAGAAACAGTCCCTCTTTAATCTTCCACTTTTCCTCTCAAATTAGAGCTAGGTGTGAAGTCCCATTTAAACAATTCTGTCCTAAGATGAAAGCCTACTCCTGGAAGCCATGGGGTTTCTGTGCCTTAAGTTTGCCTGATGAAATGAAAAATTCTGTTTGAAGAGGTCTTATTGTTTACTACCTGGAGGACAAGGCAAGTGGAGGGCTAGGACGGGTCCGTATCTCCACCACGTTAATCAGACTGTCTAGTTAGGATGTCCATGTTGCTGATGAGCAAGCCTGTCCTTGGTTGGCAAAAGCTGTGCTGACACTTCTTTCTATGTCCTTTGATACTTACCAAGCACTTCGTCCAAAGCTCTCACTAATTTATTCTGTACATATGTGATTTGTGTCTATATAAATCATCTCAAAACAAGGTACACAGCCAACATAGTAACTACTTGAGTTTTAAGCTGTGCAGGGAACTGTGTAAAAATATACGTTAAACTAGGAAAGAAAAGCAAATGAAAGGATGAAAGGGAAATCCCCTCATACAGGAATAGTGGAATCTTTGTATTTAGAAACTGGCCAGTTGTTTACTCAGGAATGTCTACAAAAATTACCCTACCAACAGGTTCACTACTTTGGGACCGAGAACAGTTGGACATCAGCTTCTGTGGCTTTTGTTTAATTGCTGTGCTGGATGTTGGAACATCTTCCTGCTGCTGCCTGCTGTAAGTCTATCTTCCTATTCCCATCTTTCAAGGCTTCTAATGGCATGGATCCACCCTCAGCCCTTGGACACCTGTCTTCCCATTATATATAGTCCTTTGGTCCCCTTCAGTATGGCTTCCTTGCTTTCTGTTTCATAGGCTATGCTCCAGGCTTCAGCTCATGCTGTTCCCGCTTTGTTCTTAGGGGCAATACAACATTTATTGAGAATATGCTGTGTACCGTGATTACCAGATGAAAGAAAACCTCGGCTTTCAAGAAACCCAATGATTGGGTTAATAAGCTTTCATTTTTGAAGATACAAGTATCTCAGTTTGGGTTAGTTAAGAGCCAGTTTTTAAAATATTAGTATACATTGTTTTCATCAGATTGACTACTGTATAAAAATAATAATAACCACACGTTATAGTTCTATACTACTTTTAGAATTTTAAAAGAAGATACTCCTATTACCTCATTTGATTCAGTGGTAGCTCTTATTTCTATATTTTTCTTTCTATATTGTGGATTAATACATTAAAACTCATATAATGTATCAAAGAATTGTAACGTAGAAGTATATTCTGGAGGTTGGACTACAACCCATGTGCTCTGATGATTAGCTGTATCCTCTTTCCACTAAACCACACCTTTTCATTTAATGGTTAACTAAAATCATTGCACTAAAGTAGAGGAAATTGGTGCTACAAGTGGGAGAAAATAATTTCAGATCTTGGTACAATGTTAGAGATTACAGCAGATCTGAGTAGAGGGCTCTGTGTCATTGATGACAGTGTGAGACCAATGGTATCCGGTGGTCCAGGCCTAAGGTACCAGAGTCAACCTTATCTATTAAAAATGTTAGTTAGGGTCAGCCCTGCTTTTCAATGGCAGAAATGGAAGCTTTCCCTTTTCTATCTCCTTTTACTTTTTAAATTTAGCTATAATATTTCCTGCTCCTAGATCGCCAGTGTTGTAGTTTCTTAGGACAGGGCCGAAAGTAAGCTCATCACACGAGATGAATTGTGCCAAAGCACAGCAGTAGAGGGCTGCCGCTCGCTCAGGCAAAACAGCGCCGTCTGTCTTGCTGTGGTAACTTTTATTAAAGCATTATCTAGATTTACACTTTAAGACTTGTCTTCTTAACATTTCAGAAGTGCCAAAGCAGCAACCTATGTTTTTATTAATTATACAAGCAATAATTGGCTTTCGTGAGCACCTGCCGTGCTTCGTCCTTGAGCGCAAGAACAGCACAAAGTTCCTACCATTATTTTGATTATACTGAAGTAGCACAAGGACATTTCCTTGCGTTCCCACCACTCTGATTATACTGAGGACATCTCATGGATCAGTGCCCAAAGCACTCAATGCTTCTTTTGCAGGCCCCCGGTTTGCCGGGGGGGCGCTCGAAGCATTCAGAATTGTTCACAACTCTGGCTTATTCGAATGCCGCCGGTTTGCCGGGGGGGGGGCTCATGGGTCACATCTCCTTTCCATGTCCTCAGTTATCCCACTACACCCAGTCTCAAGGCCAACAGTATTTGTAGTCCTAATTTTCTTTTACCGATGGGTTAAATTAACCTTTGTGGATCAATATAGGGACACAACCACCATGTGTAATCTTGGCTCTATGTAACAGTTCATTTTTAGGTCTCAATGATCCATTCTCACATGAAGTGCTCTTTCTTTTCTTTGCAAACCAATTCTGTTCTTAATTCAGAGCCTAACTTACATCATTCTTACATTGTTTTGGGTGGACTTGAATTCTTTAGTTTGCTGATTGAATTCTTAACTTCTGCTATTCTATCTCTTATTGTCTTTCTGCCTGGTAAAAGAAAGATTAAGGGAAAAGAAATGATTGTGCTGAGGTTAGGAGTGCTTTCTACCAAATATTTCTGGTTCTTCCCTTGTACACATTTCAGGATTGCACTTCTTTCTTCCTTTGAAATTAGCTATGGTCACCTGACTTGCTTTGGTCAGTGAAATAAGTAGTAGTGAGGTCTGGGTAGAAGCGTGGAAGCTGGTCCGTGATTTGCCATGTTGTTTCCTTTAGTCAGGGTGAGTGCGAAGGCCCTAGGGTGGTGGCTGCTCCATCAGGCCCCATCACCAATCTCCAAAGAACATGCAACATGAAGGAGAAATAAACTTTTGTTGTATTATGCCCCTGAGATATGGGGGTTATTTGTTACTGCAATGAACCCAGCTTATCTGTCTTGTCTAAATTCTTCATTGTCAAAATTATAAAACTAACTAAAGAAACAGTCCTAAAACTTGATAGAAAACAAACAAGAAAAACACTCCTCCCTAGAAAATAAACAGCAGCAGATGCAAAACTCACCTTGTTAATCAGAACCATAAAAACCTTCAATGTTATCCTCCTGGGTTTAGAAGTAGTTCAATGCTGTCTAATCAGTTAAAGATGGATAAAAGAACTGCATTGATATTTTGTTGTATATCAGTTATTGTGGCCTGTGCCACATACATCTGTATGTAAATAATCCTTTAAAATAGGAGTATGAGATTGCTTTTTTTTGTTTTTTTATTTAAAGATATTGGATCAATGTGCCAAATAACTGCCCTTTCTAGAGTCTTTTAAAACTGACTTCCTAGAAGGGTCTAATCTCTATACCATTAAACCCTGGGTGTGCTGATCTGGAGTGTAGACAAAACTGTCTACTCAGGGAGAACTATACACAGGGATTCCTATAACCTCGACATCCCCCTCCCCCTTTCTTTTGCTCCTACTTTTAGACCATGCAAATATAAAGGCAGTGATTAGATTAAAGGAAGGAAATGTTGATTAATCACCTGTTAAAGATTCATGACTTCGACCTGAATATTAGCCACATCAAATTCCAGTGATTTGAAAGGAGAAAACTCTGTCGTTGTCAATCTTCAAATGTCAAATGTATAAAATTACTTGAGGTTATGAGATTTTGAGTTTAATGGGAATCTTTCACCTTCCCTTTAACCTCTATTTTGGGAGATAGCAATAGAAGACATTTCAAAATGAGACCTATATTTACATTGTGGCTTTACCATTTTCTAGTTTCTTTTTACTTTGGACAAATTATTTAAACTCTTGAACTTCAGTTTTCTCATCTGTGCAGATAAAACCCACTTCAAAAGGGATAAGGTATTCAACACACCAAACCTAGTATTCACCACATAACAGACATAAAAATGTCTTTTTCTTCTCCTCAGCCCCAAACATATTCTGTTATTATTTAAATTATATTTTAGAGTAAAAAAGTCCAGCAATTGTATTTTAAAAATATAACGGCTACTGATTTTGTATTGTTAACATATTTTATACTAATATATTTTTTAAATTTCCTTAACGTTTCCAAATGTTAGACGGTGCCTGTCTTTTGAGCAGAAGGAAAATGGCAAACTTAACACCAAAGCAAATTAAATGCAAGTGGATAAATTATTTTCAGTGCAAAAAAATAATCTAAGATAAATGCGAAAGCTTTCTTCCTGTAAGCCCCTTTGTCTTATAACAATTATTCATAAAGCCCTATGCAATACTGGCAGAGTAATGAGTCCCTTTCTGTGGAAATATACGCATTTCTATTCAGCTAGCTGGTTCCCAGGTGAATTATGAATTGCTTTCCTAGTTTGAACACGTAGTTCATGAATCTCAAAGAAAAAAATATATATATAAGGAGAAAAAAAATATATATAAGGCGTCAATAACTAACAGTTTACCTTTATATAGCTAGACAACTGTTAAAACAGTTTGAAAAAACCCCAAAGAAATGAAAACTGAACTACTTGTTATTTGTGGAAATTCCTGCGCTCTCTTAGTAACCCATCCTTCCTAAGACGAAGATAAAAGCGCAGCTCGGGAGGTTGCAGTGAAAGTCTGGGCAACCACTGTGAAACTGTTATTGACTATTCAGATGTATGGCCTTTGTGCTCTGACCAGTCTCATATTTTTATGAGACGTAAAGGGCAGGAGTAATTCACAGGGAATACCAGCAATTCTGTAGGACCCCTGGCAGCCCCAGGGTTTATGAACAGCTAGCCCCTGGGCAGGTTTCATGTTGTAAAATCTCCTATTTGAATCCCGTAGAAGCATATTTTCTCTACAGCTTCCCACAGTCACATTCACTCCCTATCATCTTCCCCATTGCTTCTGCACTCATTCACTTTATTTGACTCAGGTCTGGGATATTTGAACTGAATCCCATCTTCTCCTTTTCTCTTCCATTACAAGGGAACAAGTGTCTCTCTTCCTGTTGATGGCCAGCCTCTGTCCTTTTCCCGGACCCCGTCTCCTCTCTGCCCCTCAAGTATTTTGCTCTGCAGTTACTCCCTCTTTCTCCTGCTCCAATAATGTCTAATCTTCTGTGGGGTTTTTCCATTTAGCATAAAAACATGTTCTATGTTCTCCCACCTCCATGAAGACAGACTGTCCAGTTTTCCCTTGACCTCACACCCTGCTTCTGTCTGTTTTACTTGGGTGCTTAGTGTCGCCTGCTGAATGCTGGGCATATCCTCTGCCAGGATATGTTGCCAGATGTTGGCATCAATGACACATGGGCACCAGTGAGACCTGAGGTAAGGTTTATTATTCACACATTAAACAGCAAAAGGATTCATCAAGGAGAAGGGCTCAGGTTGGGTCCAAAGTGAAGCAAGAGCAAAGCAGGGTGGGTGACTTTGGCTTTTATTGATTTGGTGGGAGACTGGGGTGGGGTATGGTGGGATAGAGGATCTTGAGGGCTGGGTGGGGTTTGTGTGGGTTCAACTTCTCCATCAGCACCAGGGGAGGGAGCATGTGGACTTTCTTATCCAGCCACCCATATGAGAGTGTCAGGGGGAGGGTTGGGGCATAAAAGCTATCTATCGGAGGTCAAACATCAAAAATGGAGTCTTTCTCTTTGTCATACACTTTCTTTCACTCTTCCCCTTCCATGTAAACCTTCTCCATTTCTTTACCACCACTTACATTTTTAACTCCTTTCCAGTTGCCTTTTAATTTCTAATAACTCCACGGAAAGGGTTCTTATCAAAGTCATGAATGGCCTCCACGTCACCAAATCCAATAACAGTTTTCTATGCTCATCTTACTAGACCCATCAGACCACTTTACTCTCCTTGATACGTTTTTCTCTCTCTATTTCTATGGCACCACACTCCCTAGGTTTTCTCCTATCTCCCTGGTTATACTTCCCAGTCATCTTCATGTGATACTTCTCTCTCTGACCTGAAATATTGGGGTCATTTAGGACTATGTCCTCCTTCTTCTTTTATATCAACCCCAGGGTCATAGCAGATATAATTTCTTTTTGTGGCTTTAAATATCTATATGTCAATGCAAGTTTATATCTCCATATAGATTTATTCATGAAATTATCCATGTGATTTCCAGGCTTAAATACAGGCCATCTGAAGGTTCTCTATGGACTTCTCATAGACATCTGAAACTTAGAACTCCCCAAGGAAAGTTTGATTTCCCTTCCAAAATATGTTCCTCTTTCAGTCTTCTCTGTTTCAGTAAATGACATCACCAAGCTTCCATGACTAAAGCCAGAAACCTAGAATCTTTATTATTTATTTCTCCCGTTCCCTCACCTCCTACATGTACTCCTTTGTCACATTTCATTGTTCTACCCCCCAGAGACAGCTAATCCTGCCCATCCTGTCTACCTTTCCTCTAGAGGAAGCCGTCACCTGCTCCAGGTCATCATGACTTCTTCCCAGGTCTACTACGGGAGCCTCCCAACTCATCTCCACCTTTCTACTCCTTCTCCTCCAATGCAGCCTTTCAGAGTAGTCAGAGGGATATTTAAGAAATAATCAGATCACATAACTCCCCTGCTTAAATCTCCCCAGTGGTTATGCTGTACTCAGAGTAAATTCCAGACTCCTCACCATGCCACATACAGTGCCCTGAGTGGAGCTGACATGATTCGGTAACTATTCTGCATTCTGCAGTGTTGTGAGTGCTTTCCAGGGACTCATTTATTTAACCTTCACACCAGTCCTGTGATCTAAATATTATTACCCCCACTTTTTAGCAGATGAAATGAACCATGGGGGATGTTAAGGAAACTGCCGAAGGAGGCACAACTAGAAAATGGCGGATCTGGGATTCAAATGCAGGCCCCTTGGCTCCAGGGTTCACCCTGTAACCACCATGTATTCCCGTTTCTCTGAGCAAAGGCATGGACAAAGAAATGAGGCATGAAATGAATAGTCACTCAACCATTCCTAAATTCACCCGGAGAAGCACAACCCCTGCATCATAGGCCAGGACTGAGAAGCTTTGGCAACTCTCTCTGCAGCACAAGTTTTACACCAGCTGTAGGTCTGGGTTTTAGCCTGAATGGTCTTCTCTTTCTTTTCTTTCAAGCATACCATCGACGCAGCAACTTGTGGATTCCAGCCTGACAGTATTGTGCTGTTTGCAAATGACATGGGGAGGACAGCAGTGACAAAATGAGATCTAGCACATTGCAGTGTGCCATGAATCTGCTATGGGCAGTTAGCAGGATTGAGTCCACCTTCCTTGTCAAGATATAAAGTGCTACCATCGTGGCCAGCACCAATTGTTTTGGCACAGCTGCCAATTCCACAGCCCATTCTGCTAGGTCCCAAAATGGTTGCTTGTGAGTGTTAGTAAAACATTGATATTAAGTCCTGTTCTGTGCAGGACAAAGTGTGGGATACAGATTGAACTAGAACCAGTTCCTGCCCTGAAGGTAAGAGGAAGAGACAGAAACTTTTACTAAATACAACAAGTCAATTCGTGAGAATGTTCTTAAAAATGCAAGAAATGTTGTCAGAGCACAGAGGAGGGAGGGATGAATTCTTCCAGAGGTAACAGGGTGGTCTCATGGACTAGGTGATGGACACTTAGGAATTCAACAAATATTTATCGAATTCCTACTGTATTTTTGGCTCTGGACTGGGTGCATCATCTATTTCATGGGATTTATTCGTTTAAGTCAGATAAGGAAAGAAAAGGTCATCTTCTGACTGAACTCAATATTTATTTCCCAAGACTGGGAACATTTTGTCCAATTGGTAATTCTACTTGTTTAAAACACCCTCCTGTCTTGGTGGGGAAGGGCAGAAATGAGAAAGGAGGAAGACAGTTGCTTCTGCTCTGTTTTGGAGAGAGATGTCCAGGAACAAACTATTCTCGGTCATCAGGTACTGAGACTGTCAATACACATATGATATTCTGGAAATGCTTTCTGGAACATGACATTGTAATTGTTACAGGAAAACAATCCTGCACGCAGGCTTCAAAACATTGTGAAAATAGTCCCTTTTGATGATCTCTGTTTAACATTTTTTCTTATTAAATGAATAATTTGCATTTCCTCCAAACTTCTTCCAGTATATTCCGTAATTGCATAGTAGCTTTGTGTACCTGAAATGGGAAACATCTGCTATGCTATGCTTTTGAACTAGATGTAGTAGTTTTTCTGGGAAGAAGTCAGGAGATAAAAAAGGAAATAACAGCAAAGACAAAAGAATAAATGAAAAAAGCAAGCTGGTGTGTGACACACTTACAACACCATTCACATTCCTGACTTCCAATAAATCTTTGACTTTGCTGCAGACTGCTGGGCTTGGAGTGGGGGAGAGAAGATACAGGGAAGATGTTTGAGGAAGAGTCTTTTTTTTTTTAAAGGATCTTTGTTTTTTTTTAATTAATTTATTTATTTTTGGCTGTGTTGGGTCTTCGTTTCTGTGCGAGGGCTTTCTCTAGTTGTGGCAAGCGGGGGGCCACTCTTCATCACAGCGCGCAGGCCTCTCACTATCGCGGCCTCTCTTGTTGCGGAGCACAGGCTCCAGACGTGCAGGCTCAGTAGTTGTGGCTCACGGGCCTAGTTGCTCCGCGGCATGTGGGATCTTCCCAGACCAGGGCTCGAACCCGTGTCCCCTGCATTAGCAGGCAGATTCTCAACCACTGCGCCACCAGGGAAGCCCAAGAGTCTTTTAATAAATGCTATTTTTGGAGGTAATCTCATGGACAGTGCTGTTGCTTCAGTCCATAATTTCTAGGTTCATTTGCTCAGCTCTGATAGTCCCAGATTCATGATGTTGATTCAGCTCAGCTCACCTGGCTGGCATGAAGTCCTCCTCCTGCCTCATTGGCCTAAAAAGGGTGTTCTTGGGCACACACGGTTTGGTATAGTTCAGTAACTTTTCAGAAACCTAAATTTCCTGGATTATGCACTTGCCCTTCTCTATGTAAATGCAATTTACCCATCCCCGCAAGTATCTGTGGGATGGTCAGGGATAAAAACACAACCAATAGAATATAATCTTGAATGCTATGAATTGGTTCAGAACATTTTGGATTCAGAAAAATCTAACTTTGAATTCTATTAATGCTCTCACTTGTAGTGTGAACTTGGGAAAGTTATTTGATGTCTCTAAGACTTAGTTTCTTTATGTACACATTGAGACAAATAAGATCTTACAGTGATGAATGGATAAAATGAGTATTTGTCACATGGTTAGGACTTTGTTCAGCACAGGGTAAAAGGTAATGACACGTGATCCTGGGGTCAGAATCAATCCTGATCATTTCTACTCATGGTCTTAATTAGTCTGGCTGAGTGGGGAGAGTGACACCATGTCATGTCACTCAGATCCCTCCTAAGGGACTTGGCACTTACTCTTAAGTGCTTGGCAGTGTTGGCTGCTGACAGCTCAGGACTGCATCCCTCTCTGATAATTGCCCTCTGATGCAAAAGGTTGCCTTGCTTGAGGTTATTCCCCCTCTCCAGGAGCAGCCCACATCCAGCAACTGACCACTACTGGGCAGTACTAAAGCCTAGACTTCTTGCCTCTGTAGGAACACCCCTGGAAGGACTTCCAAGCTTTAGAACTTTTTGAGTGATTGGTTGAGGCCACTGTTGCAACTGCGTCTCACTTTGTCTTCTCCCTCTGTTCGACACTGTTTTCCCTGCTTCCTAACTGCTGTTCCTGGGAACACATCCCATTAATCCTCCTGCATGCATAGCTCAGCATGTCAGAATTTCTTTTCTTAGGATACCGAGGGAGATAGGAGGCATCTCCATTTTCCCACACCATTTTGTGGTGCATTGTTCCTGAGGGAAGGGGTACAAGTTCCCAGAGGTGGAGCTTCCCAGAGACCCCTGAGGGCATCTGGTGTTAACAACAGTCCACAGACTAAAAAACAGATGACTATTTTGTTGGTGTCCTCAAAATGGTTCTTTCTTCTTTCCTCTGAATATTCCAGGCTTCCCCAAGCTTTTCTTTCGTTTCTGTCCACACAGTTTTGTTCACTCCAGACTAATTCCCTGCTTTTCTGCCTCTACCCAGGTGATCAGAGTTATAGGAGCTAAAGAGAAGACAGCTGCTCCCGACCTCAATTCCACACGTTCTTTCATCCTACTGTCCTTTAAGAGAAAGTCACAGACACTTTACTAAGACAGCATAAAGAGGACTGAATGAAGAAATGGAATGTGAGTCCCTAAAAGGCTGCCTGTCTGTTGCGTGGTGACTTTGACGTGGCTTGAGTATTACCTGGCAAGACCACAGTAAGCTTTTGAAAAGACAAAGAAGGAAGCTCACACTTGTTAAAGCTATAACTAGCTTGAATCAATGCCAGACTGCCAAAGTTTGGCTAACTTTAGGCTATTCCCAGGTCCTCTGGCCTCAGAAGTTTTCCCTGTTAGGCAAAGAGTTTAAAATAAATCGCGTAAACAAATCTTGTTCAGTGCTCACTCACCACATGCAGGACACTGCCTCTGTTATTCTGATGTTTGCAAAGAAGGATTCCTGCCTTTTAAAAGTCTAGGGTTTGGCTGGAGTCATAAGAGATTTTGTATAAAACTTCAACTACATGACTTCAAATATTCTGAAGATAATTCTAAAATCATGATAGCTTTCAGCTCGTACACCAGGCAAACCACCATCACCATGTGCTATAACTGCCTTAGTACAAAACCTTTACAAGGTGAGCAGACTTCTTAGTATTGTAGCTGACTCAACTGAATATTCTTACCTTTCTTTTCTTTTTTGACAGTCTTGAATACCCTAATTTGTTTTGTAGACAATTAAGGACAAAGTGAAATGCTACAGTCACTGCCTAGTTTGATAAACGTACAGCCATGAAGAATATCAAATGACAGGGGAAAAAAGTCTGTTTTCATATAGCAGCATTTTCCTTTGGTAATCTGCCTCACAAACTCTATCAGCAAGTATTGGACTCTTCAGTCTTTCCAAGTGTTATGTATTATGGAAAATAGAAAAGTTATTAAACTCGTGCCTATAAGGAGATATGATTCAAAAAGTCCAAGCGACTAGAATTAAAAACTTCAGATTTTATATAATTCATGTTGAGATGAGCAACACTAAAAACATAAATTTATTAAGAGAAAAAACAGTAAATGAAGTCATCTTCAGGCATTAGAAAGTCTCTTTAGCTTTCAGACTAGATAGTCTGCATTCCTAACTGTACAGGAATGAATTGTAAGTCTTGTTATATAACTCACTCCATGTGGATTAAGCAAAAAGAGTAACTTTCAAAAGAAAAATATATTTTTAATGTTTTTAAAACTCATTTTTACTGTTTGTGTTAAGCAGAATTTCTTCTTGTCAAATGAAATTTTATCTGAGATCCAGTTTATAAAACAGGTGAAAGTCATGATTTGGTAAAATACAGTTTCTAAAGTACATTTAGTAAAATACTTCTGATAGGACATTGTGGTTCTTTATTTAGGTGTCTATATACTTTTGTGAACTCTTACAAGAAAAAGCATTGTTCCTTATTGACTCAGCATCTGGAATTCTTCCTGGCCCTTAGGAGTCAGAGAAAAAAATGTGGTTTTCACACATGAAATGAGTAAATGTATGGGTCACCAATAGTCTCACTTTCAATGAAATCAAGACTTAGTCAGTAATGGATTGCTTCTATTGGCACTTCAGGGTTATTGATAGCTTGCTTTTAAGCACAAACTGTTCAGCATTTCTTTTGCTCAAGGGGTTGCCTTTCTAGGATCCCCCACAAGGAATGGGGTTATCAAACCCATTCTCTATAGTAGTGGGGCTGTACCCCAGGGCTGGACTCTGGGGGGGCGGGGGCGTGGTGAGCACTCCCATTGATTCAATCTGCCTTCTTGAATATAGTGACACTAATGAAATCAATCATCCTTCTTAATGGGTGTCAGGAGCCTTAAAAAGGCAGATTGATTTAATCCGGGTCAGGAAACCTAAGGCATTTCGTTGGTTTAATGAATATCAGGAGATTTAAGAAAGAGGATTGATTAAATGGGGTCACAGTATTTAAGGGAGCTGTTTTAATCATTGGGATTCACATGATTTATGGGGACAGAGCCAATCAAAGGGAGTCACGTGATGGGGGGTGATTGATTCAATTTCAGTCACCTGATACAAGGGGCCAGCTTGAATCACTGGTAATTTTAAGGGGATGATTGAATCAAAGGCAATCCCGTGATTTAAGGGGGGTTATTGTTTTATTGGCAGTCAGATTAAGAAGGCCAATTAATTTAATGGGGTTCAGGAGAATTAAGAAGGCAGATTGCTTTAATGGTGTCAGGAAACCTAAGGGGTTTGATTGGTATAATGGTGTCAGGAGATTTAAGAAGAATGATTGATTTAATGGGGGGTCAATATTTAATGGGGCTGATTTAATCAATGGGAGTCCCATGATTTAGGGGGCTGTTTTGCTACATGGGAGTCATGTGTTAAAGGGGTGCTGATTCAATCTTGGAGTCACCTGATTCATAGGGACTGATTTAACAATAGGACAGACACACACACACACACACACACACAGACAGCACCCTCCCATTCTCTTTATTGGCACTAAATGATTATGGGTATCTGCCTGTGGCATGTGCCACAGTGGGTGGCCCTGTTAATGGGTGAAGCGTAATGTTTAATTGATGGAGTTAGGCCATTATGTAATTTGACTTCCTCAGACTGAATTTTATTGGCAAGATCAGTGGGACATCCAAGGCAGACTGCATCATTTTTTTCCTGAGCATTTACTGTACTGAGCCCTTCTAGAGGGCATGGAAGTGCACCAGTTCAATTGTGGGAGGCCAAGGGATAGAGGTAGTAAATTTATATGAAAGAGAGATTTAAAAGCACCCTCTTACTCTTCCTGCCAAGCTTTCATGAATCTGGATCGTGTAAGCCCCTGATTAAACCATAACAGGAATATAAATGAACAGAAAAGATCAAGAAATGGATAACACAGGTTAAGTCAGCAATGGAAAGATTTAGAATAGAATCATCATATCGTCAAGTAAACAAACATAACCCTTAGCTAAGAAGTGCTGCATTCTCCATGGTTCAAGGAGGTAGCTGGAAATGAACATATTTCCTCTTTAGTGCCTATTACTCTCTAATGGACTAAGTAATTTACTTTCTATTTTGCTTACGTCTGTCTCCTTCACTGAAAATGTAAGCTCCATGAGGGTAAGGGTTTGGATCTGCTTTGTTTGCTCCTGTATCCCCAAAGCTTAGACTAGTGTGTATAAAATGATAAACACTCAATAAATATGTTCTGAATGAATTAATTAATAGTTTAGTAGGATACATTATAGCCCTATCAAATACTGTTGAAAATGGCATCAGGAAGAAGGGTTAATCCTATGTTCTTTGAAATGCCTTTGGTGGTATCCCTCTCAAGTTAATTAATTCATTTTCCTTCTGGAATTTAAGGTAATTATAAAAAGTAAAAATTATTTATTGAGCCAAAATACTAAGCCATGCATTGTTTGTCATTGGACTTTCAGATTCTCTTTATTTCAAGAGTACCATCAGCCTAGAATTGTTCTGTCATATTTTATTATATCTCCATAAGAATAAGCATTCCCATTTTAAATACTGAAGGTAAGATTTGCATTAAACCATGAATTGAAAATATAATGATGACTGTTTACTGAACCTGAAATCAACCAACATTTATAAACGTTTTTCAAGCCCCAAATAAATAGTCATTATACTCACATACACAAAAAATAAAAACACTTAGAAATCAGTTTAACCAGCAACATCACAATGTTCTCAATGGAGTTGATATTTAATTTATTGCAAATAAAATCTTTATTTGAGAAGAAATTTTTTTAGTCAGATATCAATATAGACCAACATCTTTTGAAGTGTTGATTTTCTTTAAAAATATCTCCAATAGAACATACAATATTTACTTATTGAACAGAGCTTATATATTGAGTGTTCATGCTTTTTAAGTTTTAACAATGTTAAAGATATGATTTTAGCAAAGTGTTTTGTTTTTGCTACAAGTAATGTTAGTATGCTGTTACATTTAAGTCATCTATTATCTTCAAATAGGTTAGAATTTTTTTCTGAAAGCTTATTTCCAATGACCCTCCATCTGTTAACACATGAAGAATCTTTTAAAAAGTTGAACACCTCTGTTATAACCCAAACTTTGACAGCAATTTGCTCTATACCTTGGATCAATTACTTTCTGCACTGCAGATTTCTTATCTGTTAAATGGTCCTTAGAGTTTCTTCTTTCACTAGAATTCCATAGAAAATTTCATAGTTGTTTGTACAGTTTAGAAAATAAGCACAGAGGATAAAATAATTGCATTCAATTTACCTTAAAATTCTTCAATGCACATTAAATATATTGTAATACCTTTTATCCTTTTGATTAATCACTGATACTGATGATAAGGTTTCAGGTGTTTGTATAGTATGAATAAATAGTTTGAGGCTTTCAAAAAGAAAAAAGAATCATATATTTGATATGTTGTTTCTTTCCAGTTTTCATTTAGGAAGAAATACTTTTAGAAGAAGAAAAAGTCTGATAGAATAATAACTTTGTGCTGGAGCAAATGGGCTCAATAATTATGCCTCTAACTTTACAATGAGAATATATGAATTGTCTTGCTGCACAGAGAATAACACACATTTTCTACTATAAATTATGTCTACTTTTGCCTACTTTTAGTTTTTAAATTCCTATATTCATTTTGTGATGGAAGTTAATAGTCAACAATATTTGCATATGAGACAATGATTTTCTTTTCTTTTCAAAAACAAAGGTAAAATATACACAGCTTTGCTCCTACTAAAGTTAGGGAGGTAAATTAATTTTCCCTTTGTTTTTTCTAAAATTGTACTGGACAAATACATACTATAATGTATAAAAGAGTTATTGAGATATATGAAACAACAATAATACAAATAGGTTATAGTAAGGATGGTGACTGTGATGGTAATTTTAAGAATTTTATACATTTGTTATATTTCCTCAAAAATTGCATAATATAAATTTAATACATTTTAAAAACTTGGAATCAAACAGTCCTACATAAAGTAAAAACTGACCACCTTTTCTTTGTGTTTGTCTTTCCACACCAGTTTCACTCCCCTCCCTGGAAAAGATGTATTAATGCAAACTTTGGAAAATGTAACTTCAGCCCATTTTCTATTCATTTATATGTACGTATTTATATATTTAGAAGTTCTAAAAATACATGGGAATTTTCTCTTCATGTTGTTTTTCTTCTTGGCCTTTTACTTGATAATATCTTGGGACTCTTTTTATAAGCCACAATTTATACATATCCATAGTTCTCTTACTGGATGCAGAGTAATGTGTCGAATGGAATTTATTTAGCTCTTAAACGTACTCATTTAAAATTTTTTTTCTTCCTCCTTCTTGACTTCATGAAACAAGGGATGAATTGTCATGAATATTGTTTCCTTTCAATAAATCGACTTTATGATGCCTGTGTAATAAGATTATTGGTCTTAAAGAGGACTGTATAGGGGATACTGGGCATGAGTTGTGACTCTAGAAAGGTGTTAGCTCTTAGGGAAGAAGAAGAGTAACACTTTGTAGTGTTCATATTATCAGTAGTTGTTGAGTAGAGCACTGGTTTATTTGATAGCCTAGCAAACTAGGTTAAAAGCTTATTGAGCTTACTGGATTTGAAAGCTTATCAAATAATTATTGTATTTTTTATTATAGTTAATAAATATTTATTCTAAAAAATGCAGAAATATAGAATGTGTAGTGTAATCATACCATGCAGACATAACTTCTGTTATCCTTTTGGTGCTTTTTTTTCAAGATTTTTTTCTCTAGGAATGTATTAGTATAGATGTATAAGCCTGACTTCTGAAACCAGGCTTCCTCAGTTCAAATCCTAGTTCTGCCATTTGTAAGCTGTGTATTTTGAGTAAGTTCCATAAGTACTGTAAACCTCAGGTTCTCCATCTGTAAGATGGGAGAGTAGTAGAACCTCCCTTCTGGAGTTGTGAGAATCTAATTAAATACATGCAAAGCATTAAGTGTTGCATACAGTATGTATACAATAAATGAATTATTATTTAAACAATTTGCACATTTGTACCTTCTTTACTCATTTAATATGTTATGAAGATCCCTAGGTCATTAAGTAGTCTCCTTAATTATTAATTTTAACAAGAAAATAGTATTTCACTGTATGATAAGATGATGTATATTTCATATAACAATCCATTATTATTGGGCAGTTAATGTAGTTAAAATTTTATGTTCTTGAAAATAACAGATTTATAGATAATTTTTGTATATTTTTCTGGTTTAAAAATTGAATGGCTAGGGCTTCCCTGGTGGCGCCGTGGTTGAGAGTCCGCCTGCCGTTGCAGGGGACACGGGTTCGTGCCCCGGTCCGGGAAGATCCCACATGCCGCGGAGCGGCTGGGCCCGTGAGCCGTGGCCACTGGGCCTGCGCGACCAGAGCCTGTGCTCCGCAACGGGAGAGGCCACGGCAGTGAGAGGTCCACGTACCGGAAAAAAAAAAAAAAAAAAAAATTGAATGGCTAAAGCCACTAATGTGTGCCCTGCTTTAAGGCTTTTGATACCTGTTGTCAAATTGAACAATGGGATTTAATGGATTTTAAAATTCCTATCTTTTTTTTTTTCTTTTCTGTACGCGGGCCTCTCGCTGTTGTGGCCTCTCCCGTTGCGGAGCACAGGCTCCGGACGCGCAAGCCCAGTGGCCATGCCTCACGGGCTCAGCCGCTCCGCGGCATGTGGGATCTTCCCGGACCGGGGCACGAAGCCGTGTCCCCTGCATCGGCAGGTGGACTCTCAACCACTGCGCCACCAGGGAAGCCCTAAAATTCCTATCTTTAAAATTCTTTCAGTGATTTTAAATTAAACCATTCTATCTGTTCCTGATTTATTTCTTATTGGATGAAAATCTTGCTTTAACACTGCAAAACAATAATGGTCATGGATTAAATATGTGATATAAATGATGTAACATAAGAACTTATGCATCCAATAAATGTTGTTTTCCAAATAATAACCTTGAAATGTAGGATCACACTTATGATTACATTTGTCAAATGTTTTTGAAGTTATTCTTTAGCAATTGCATAAAGACATGAACATTTTTCACGTATTATGATGATTATTATCTATAACAAAATATAATTGAAATGTATCTCAAATTTTTCATCAGAGTTGACCTAAAATAAATGGTTTGCAACATTTCCTACTCAATATCTAACTTCTTTCTTAACCAGAATCTTTTTTTTTTTCCATCTAGTGTGGCTGCAATGTGTTTGGCCCTAGCAATAGATTAGGCTAGTCCAAACAAATTCTCAGAATGTCTTACAACACGACCTGGTCTTAAGAACCTGTTCTGTCAGTAAGACTTGATCAGAAGTCTACTGAGAAGGTATTTGCTAAGGCTTTTGCTTTCCTCATTAGAGATGGTTATAGCTGTCCACGCTTTCCTGCTCTTCTCTTCTTCCTGCTTTGAATGAAGCCAAGATGATTGGAAGTACAAGAGCATCTTGTGACTAGAAAATCATCTCAACCTCAGTGAACTTCTAGGTTAACACAACAACTGCCCACCTCCAGATTTCTTATTGTATGGGGAAAAAAGCTCTCCTATTTATTTAAAATACTGATCGCTTTTGTCTTAATAGATTTGAAGGCATTCCTAAAACAAAAACCCTGCTACTTTTACAACTGCTTTTGAAAACACACTTCTTTAGAGACTTCATCAAAATTGATTGCTCTAGGGATGTATAGGACTTCATGGAAAAAAAATAGATTTGTTTTTAAATAAGTATTTCAAAGCAATTGCAGATTTAGAGTTGGAAAGGACCTTAGAGATCATTTAGTTCATAAATTCTTAATGGCAGATGTTCATCAAAATTACCATTGGACCTTAAAGAAATATACATATCTGAGCCATATGCTCAAGTATGTTGATTCAGAAGATCTCAGGTAGAGCCCATCTGTATTTTTTAAAACTACAGGGTGATTCTAACAGCCAGGGGTGAAAATTACTGATCAATATCTACCCCTCTCAAACAATGATCTGTGTACCAACCTATGATATGTAGATCTAGCAACAAATCAGAATTTTTCAGTTTACAAAGGAGAAGTAACTTTATGTAATTGTATTACTAGACAAACCCAAGATCCTGGTAAATAGGTGAATTAGAAAGAAAGTCACTGTAAGTCTAAGTTAACTGTAGCCATTTTTTTTCTAGAAAATAAAAATATCAAGAATGGGATTTGCTATCATTCTTTCAACTCTCTCATACTTTCATGAGAATTTCCCTTTTAGTTCCACTACTCAAAATTGTTCAGATTTTCAGAGTCTGCTGAGATTTAGTTCAATGGTGTGGGTCTACCTTTTTTTGGAGGATTAGGCTCAAGTTAATTAATGGAGGCAGCTTGGATGAGGCAGCTTGTATAGAAATAGTGTTAGTTGTCACTGTGCCCTCCCCACCCCCTAACTTCTCTACTAAGAGAAAATGAGTTTGCCACTGAAGCTGATTTGGGTCTCTTTGGTTGGTTCTTATTTCAGTTATATATACAATTACCTTTTAGAAATTCTTCCAGACCTCATCTAATAAGTTACTCGGGTTTCTATTTAATGTGAAGTCTCAAGTAATTTAAATAATTTATTGTTAATAAATAACTATTCTTCAAAGTGAGCTCCACGAAGTTTTTAGATATAAGGTAAAACCATAAAAAGGAACAAAATCGGGTCATTTGTAGAGAAGTGGATGGACCTAGAGTCTGACATACAGAGTGAAGTAAGTCAGAAAGAGAAAAACAATTATCATATATTAACACAAATATATGGAATCTAGAAAAATGGTACAGATGAACCTATTTGCAGGGCAGGAATGAGATGCAGACGTAGAAAATGGACATGTGGACATGGGGAGGGGGGAAGAGGGGGTGGAATGAATTGGGAGATTTGGATTGACATATATACACGACCATGTGTAAAATAGATAGCTAGTGGGAACCTGCTGTATAGCACAGGGAGCTCAGATAAGTACTCTGTGATGACCTAGATGGATGGATTGGGGGGGATGGGAGGGAGATCTAAGCTGATTCCCTTCATTGTACAGCAGAAACTAACACAACATTGTAAAGCAACTATACCCCAATTAAAAAAAAAAGTTATTAGTTCTTGGCCTGAAATAATAAGGAAACATTTTAAATCTCAAATTATACCTTATTAAAGATAAATTGCACCACTCTCTTGAGCTTATTCAGCTCAAATTTAGGCAGTTTCCATTTCAAACCAGGTTAATCTTGTTTTGTTAATTGATAGCTCCTTTTAGGAAATGCATTTTGTATGTATATATGTCAAACACACACATATATATAATATATATTATATGTGGTTTGTGTGTGTGTATATACTCATACACATTACATATAAGTGTGACTATATATAGTCAGTAGGGTTATATGCATGTATGTATATATGTAATACATACATTTAGAGTGTATAAAAACGTTTTTGAAGACAATTTTATCTTCCCCTGCCTACTTCATTTCTCACAGCAAGATCCTGGGCTGCTTGTATTAGTTAAGGTAGGCTGCAGGTAGCACTAATTATAGAGAGTGCATCTTAATTAATTGGATCCTAGTGGCTGTGGTTCCTCAGAGGCTTGGCTATGTTGCTCTTATTTTCCTCTAGGCAGCAATTGGCAGGGAAAACTTAGGCTCCAAGGGGCCCAGATTCCCCTCCGTTCTGTGAGTGTTGGAGCCACTGCAGGGCTACGGAAAGATTTTGCCTGCCGACCTCTGTTTCAAAGACTCCTAGTGCCAAACCAGAAGGCTGCCCCTCCAGGCCAAAGCTCCAGGACCAGCAAATAGGTCTTTTTCACAGAAGACTGGTGGTTGTCTTAGTCGGTTATCTGTGCAGTGCCCTGGGGGTGACAGTCTGTCTCTTCGATCGTTACAGCCCTGTGGAACCCAGAATTGCAACTACCCCAAATCCAGCCTTCAGAGCCCGGTGCTCATTGAACCAGACTTGGGTCTGCTCACCCACAGGCAGTAAAGCCTGTCACTGACACCAGGTTGTGGTGAAGGGAAGTGCAGGGTTTATTGCAGGGCACCAAGCAAGGAGTCCAGGGCAGCTAGGGCTTCAAAGACCCGAACCTCCCAAAGGCTTTCGGGGGACGGTTTCTAAAGACAGGGTGAGGGAAGGGCTTTGTGGGGTGTGGGATTGAAATGGAGCGGGACCCTCTTGTCCTTGCCCCCATGTCCTCCAGCTGCCTTTTGTCTGTGGAAAAACTTTATCCAAAGAATATGTTTAATCAGAGAAATGAGAAAATGTGGAAGCAAAGAAAAACAGTCAAACAGGACAAAACAATAATAGTTTAATCAGTAAGAAAAGTCAAGGACCTTTAGTTCCTTCTCAGGGGCTATAGCTATTAATAATATTCTGAGCCGCATACTGGGAGGTGTCTTATAGAGACTAAAACCCTCACCAGGTGGAAGAAGTTAACTACATGATGACCAGACTGCAGCCATGACATAAGCTGTCACAATTCTGAGAACTGGCCTCAAGGAAATGGGAACAAACAGGCCCTGGAACTGACAATTGTACTGAAAACAATCAGGATGAGGCTGGTCAGACCGCCACATGACCAATTTCAAGATGACGTCAGAGCTGACTGTGCTGTTTCTGCATTAGCCCCTCCCCCAGCTTATAAAAGCTCTTGCCCACTGGTGGCAGGGGTGGGGAGCTGGCCTTTGGACAAGAGTCTGCCCCCCCACCCCCACCCCCACCCCCCCCCGCCCGGTTGCCGGCATCCAGAATAAAGCAAACTTTCCTTTCCACCAACCTGGCCTCTTTATTGGCTTTTGAATAGCCAGACCCTAATTGCAGTTACAGGATCAGCTGACGGACATTCTTCTGATTGGCTGGTGGTGAGGTAATCGGGAGTCAACATCAACAACCTGGTTCCACCTGGTCTGGGGTCTACGTGCTTGTGGGCAGCATGCAGTTAATTTCTTCCACCTGGTGGCGGTTTCAGTTTCTGCAGAGCAGCTCAGAAGAGGGCTCACGGCTTGCTTGACTGTTTTCCTTTCTTTCTGCGTTTTCTCACGTCTTTCATTAAATGTATTCTTTGACTAAAGTTTTTCTACAGACAATAGGCAGGCGGGGGAATCCTGTTCTGGGAAGGCCCCATAAGGTCCTGCACGGTTACAGGTGCAGCTGCAAAAGACAGGGACCCAGACCGGAGTAAAAGCCCCCGGTCCTCCAGCCCCCGAGATACTGGTGCTCTGAAGCACGGCAGAGGGCGAGCATGAAGCTGGCACCTGCTGGGAAAAAAGGAAAAAAAAAAAAGCCCTAACGTTAAAAAAGAGAGAGAGATGCTGCCAGAACATGAAGATGGGCCTGCCCGCTGGAACAAAGCGGAGGGAGAGCGTATAAATGGCACCGCAGGAAAAAGGAAAAAGCAAAAAATGGCGCGCCGGTGAGAGCCAGGCAGGGAGAGAAAGCCAGAGACGCTGCGCGCCGGGCAGCAAGTCTAGCTAAGCGCTACCTCGGACGCTTGTCCCTCCGGCCGAAGCTGCAGGACAAGCAGACCAGCCTCCCCGACACTGGTCGGGGCGCCCAGCGACTGCTTCGCCCTGGTTCCTGGAGCAGGTGAGTCCCAGCGCCAGGCCTGGAAGAGCCGTTTCTCAGGTCACTACAGCCTTGCGGGTCTTGGGCACGTGAGCCCCACTGGTTTTCAAAGCTGTATGTTTTGGAGGCTTGTCTCTCAGGTGGACGTCTTAAAAGTTGGGGTGCCTGCTGTGGATTCAAATTCTTTGTTCCTCAGGGTATTGCGTTCCCTCCCGACCGTGGGTCGCTGACTGGGGAGATGGGCTTTATGGTGAGACTGTGTCCCAGCCTCTCCTATCCACTCCAAGGTGGGCCTTTTCTCCGTCCCCCGATTTGTAGAGGTTGCTTAGACAGTTTTTAGGGTTTTTTTCAGGGAAGTTGTTCCATATGTAGCTGCAGATTTGATGTGTCCATGAGAGAAGGTGAGCCCATGATCCCCCATGTCACCACCTTGAACTGGCTAAAAGTCATAAACGTGTTTTTAAAGCGTTACTCTGGTTGCCGTGTGGAGCCCAGATCGGAGGGGACCGCTGTGGAGCAGTGGGCCCAAACAAGCTGAAACATCGGGGTTTGGATGAGAACGTTTATTACGCGAGGAGGCGCCAACCTGGAAGAGGGGAGACAGGCTTGTCGCAAATCCATCTCGCTGGCTGGCCAGTGGATAAGAATTTTAAAGGCGAAAGGGGAGGGCGTTCTCTGTGATCCCAGTTTTGTGATGAAATCTCGGCTGCAGACTTTCTGACACCACCTTAGGATTTTGTTTGTCCCGGGTGACTGTGATTATTCTATATGTTCCTGCAAGCTCGTAAATCATGGTCTGGTGATCCTTTACCTTTCCTCTAGGAGGCAGTTTATTATTTGTTTAGGGCGAACGTGATGGGCCAGGAATTTCAGTTCTCAGTTGACCCTCCCAGTGTCATCAATTTTTCAGTCCGCTTGGGACCAGCTTGTTAAAGCCACAGGACATTGTCTCGACAGTTTGGGGTCATAAATGAAGGTAATGGTTTAAGCTAACGATCATGGAAAAGCCTATGCTGGGCTTACTCTTCCTTTGTTTCCACATTCTCTCACTTCCCTAATTAATAAGTGCTTGAATAGGTCCTTTGGAACTCAGGGAAGGTCTAGGAGACTAAAGCCTTTTTCTACAAACAAGAAACCAGGGCCATGGAAAGGCATTTGTACCTGCAGGGTCCTTCTCGGTTTCAGAGCCAAGAGTTGATGCAGGAAAACCAGGTAGGAAATATAATTTTGGCTCAAACTAGGAGATGGAAAGAAATGGACCAATGTGAAAACTCTTAAGATCTATGCTTGGGAGAATTTACTCACCAACTGGTTATAAGGACAGTGAGAAAAGGAGGAATGAAGAATCTCTTCTAGGTTTTTGGCTTGAGCATCTGAGAGTATGGTGCTGCCATTTGGAGATTTGGAGCATTCGAGGAAGATACGTAGTTTTTCCTGGCTTGGTCTTATTCCCCCTTTAAAATGTTTTATGATAACCTTTGCTTTCCCTTTATATTCTCTATTACAGCCTGAAATTTCATTTTGGTGTGTTATTATTTGATTTATAACTTTTCCTCTCAATAGATTGTAAGCTTTATTTTATCTTCTTGGCTTAGAACATGGCCTGGCACACGGCAGGCTGGTAATAATTGTTGAGTGAATAAATGTGTGTTGGCATTGACAAGTGGACTTGAGGAATCTTGAGTGCCAGCTGGCTGTTGAACATAGATGTGTCTGGAGGTAGGAAGAGAGAGTTGACCACAGATATTCACCTGCAAGATGGTGAAATCACCAATAGAATGTAGAGTGAGATGAGAAGAAAGTCAAGGAATGGAGGAACACAGGTCAACTAAGAAAAACTGAGTAAGGCTGGAAAGGTATTGAGTTAGCCTAATGCCTGGAAGCCAAAATAAACAGCTTTTTGTGCATAAACTCCAGGTAGTCACAGGTGACCACAATCTTCTACTTTATTTATCCTGACCAAAACCTCCTTTAAAATTTGAATCCACCTTTCTCTGAAATACATAAAGCAGAAAGAAATGCGTTGTTCAGTAAATGCAAGGAGAACTTCAGGACTTAACCATATTTAATCTAAAAACGTTGTGGGCAACATTAAAGTACATTCCCTGCTGAAATTGGAGGTCACAAGAATCCAATAGGTGTTAGCCATCTGTGGAAATCGTTCCAGAAAATTTCCCCTGAAGGAATACACTATTCATATAGCCGACTGAGTCCTGGCTGCTTCCTTAGGGTCATCTAAAACTGCAGTGAATTCAAAAGTAAGATAAGCTTGCTTAACTGTAACATGTTTTACATTAAGTAATGATGTAATGACAAACACTTCTTGTCACTGATAAACCTATTGGTAAAGAAGAGGTGGATAATTATTTGACTGTTTATCTATGGAAGAGAACAACCAAGACAGATTTTCTAGTTAGAGCACAGACCATACTTGGGGTGGAGATGGTTGCACAACGGTTTGAGTCCACAGCCCCTTTGTTTTGTTTCTACACCTACTACTATTACTACTGCCACTAAGAATGACAACAACAGCAATGAAAATGCTTCTGACAGGGTTAGCTCCTTGTCTGGAGTGCTAAAGCCTCTGCTAATCATTTCAAGTTCATTATCTCCCTTCACTCTCACAACAGAAATATAAGCTGACACAATTTTTTTTCCTGTCACTCTTATGAGGAAGTAGAGGACTTGAGCAGTGAGGTGAATTGCCCAAGACTGTGCAGCTACTGAGTGGTAGAGATGAGACTGAGGTCTCTTGGACGATGAGTCTGTACATCATTAGATGGTCATTTCGTTTTCTTTGTTGTTTGTGGAATGATCACCCTAAAACTAAATCTATAAAATTGTCATGTAGAGGACTAGACCCAGAATTCAAAACCTTACCAAAGCACAGGTTTTTTAAAAAATTTTATTGAAGTAGAGTTGATTTACAATGTTGTGTTAATTTCGGCTGTACAGCAAAGTGACTCAGTTATGTATATTCTTTTTCATCATAGTTTATCACAGGATATTGAATAATAGTTCCCTGTACTATACAGTAGGACCTTGTCGTTTATCCATCCTATATATACTAGTTTGCATCTGCTAATCCCGAACTCCCTCCCCTCCCCTCCCCTCCCCCCCCTTGGCAACCACAAGTCTGTTCTCCATAAAGCACAGGCAG
This sequence comes from Monodon monoceros, assembly GCF_005190385.1. Lineage (NCBI taxonomy): Eukaryota > Metazoa > Chordata > Mammalia > Artiodactyla > Monodontidae > Monodon > Monodon monoceros. The sequence goes on along the minus strand of NW_021703781.1, from coordinate 16,142,854 downwards.
TTCTTGAGGTCACGTCTAAAATAACCAGCTGAGCTTTCGCTCGCAGCTGTAACCAGAGTAGTCATCCATCCACCAACTCTAGTTTGTCTAAGGTAAGCACCAGAGATCTCCTTAATGCTGCTTTTGTGAATCTTTAAAATCCTATTATTGGTTTCTGAAGGCATTCATCCATCACCCTCTCATGATAAATCTCTAACAAGGCTTTTGGTTCTCCTTTCACTTTCAGATTCCCTCATCCTCAATCAATTTCGTCGTGAAGTCACAATCTTGAGTAGCACATTAACCTTGTTCATATCAAAGTAACCCTGCAAGTTTTGCAGTTTTACATGTGATTAGAGACAGGTACCTCACATGCTGTGAGTCTCCTTTCACCATGGGCAGAAGGTTAAGGATGAGCTTTCTGATCTCTGCTCTCATTTATCTCTGTTCTCTGGCCAGGCTCAGGTATCTGCAAGGCTCTGCTTGCCTCTTGGCTTTTAGATAACTCTGCTGATCTGTTAGCATTTTTCTCTCTTATCCACTTATCATCTGATAAAAGTCCCTTTGCCTCATTCCATTTTTGTAAGTGCCATTGCTTTATATATTAGTTTGAATTAAAAATGTAAGCCCCTCAAACTATATGAATAATTTAAACCTTTAATTGTTTAAAAGAACCAAAATGCTCTGCTTAACATCTGAATGGCTGGATTCCCCTTCAGAGAGCATCATATTTCTGCATTCAGAAATTGAGCTAATAATTCATAATCACTGTGCCTCCAAAGGTAAGAAGGTGGATAAATTCATCGAGATTTCACCAGAAATAATGCCTTCAAACTCTATAGTTAACCTGATTGCAGTCTGCAATAAGCAGGGGCAGCCATACTCAGGTTCAGAGCGAAAAGCTTTATAAATAGTATGATTGGAAGGTGACATGAGCCCTGTTATCAGCCGTACATGTTCCCCTTGCTCATCTGCAGTGGAATTTGAAGTTCCCACAGTTTTCTAACATTTCAGGTTATAGTATTAGAAGCACTCTGAAAATATAGTTAAGTCACCTGAGAAGGGTCACCTTTGAAGTCATTAATGGCTATTAACATCAAATTGAGGTTTAGTTTTGAGTCATTTTAATGGCTCAAGCAAAATCAGGAGAGAATATTAGGAAAATGATAAACTTTGATGGGGTGGGGTGTCAGGGAAACAGTCCATCAGGCAGTTCTACATCTGCAGGGTAGGTTTGAATGGGGTACCGTGGTGCCGTGTTCAGGAGGGGGTTTGAATGGGGTACCGTGGTGCTGTGT